>NC_050445.1:21131830-22331830 GCF_903995425.1 Onychomys torridus
TGGCAGGGGGCTTTTGACTCTTTGAAATATTTATTTTTCTTTTTGATACCATGTTTTATTTTCTCCGGTCTCTTTTTATTACCCCACCTAAGCATGCACTAATACATGTGATTTTTTTTCTTTTACCTTATTACTAATACATTTAATGTTCTATAAGATCAGGGCAAGAATTTTTTTTTTTTTTTAAGATCTTTTGGGTCCTTTATAGCCTGGTGCATGCTAAAGCTTAAGTGAATTAATGAATGAATGGACCTCTCTTAGGTAATTCTCTGTATTATAGAACCCAAATTACCATTTTCTCTACTATCAATGGGCAAAGCCAGTTTAATGCATGTACAGTGGCACTGGGGGGGGGGGCAAATCCTGCTCATTACATTTGAAGCACACTGGGAGCCAGGCAACTCCTTCATACCTTGCGAGTTATCTTAGCAAGACTATGTTTGAAGTCCTCACTTCTGTATTTCAAAGGACTGATGTATGAGAAAATAAAGTAACTTTTAAGCCTCAGACAAAATTCCCTGTCAACTAGACACTACGTCAGCACTTTGTGTCTGCTTTAGTCATGATGAGTGGAAAACGGGCATTGGTGGCTGACAGATGGTTTGCAGGACCATGGTTTACTGTGACTATGGCAAAAACAAAGGCACACGTAGTGTGCACCTTTATGTTGGAGTCCTAATATCTCCCTGGGATTTGTCTAAATGGTTGGCAAATGTTTTAAACAAGATAATTCCTTTGCCGTAAAATCAGGAAAGTAATGAATAAAAACAAGACCTCTTTTTAGACATTATTTGAAATTTGTTTTTAGCAGGGCGGTGGTGGTGCATGCCTTTAATCCCAGCACTCGGGAGGCAGAGGCAGGTGGATCTCTGTGAGTTCGAGGCCAACCTGGTCTCCAAAGCGAGTTCTAGGAAAGGTGCAAAGCTACACAGAGAAACCTTGCCTTGAACCCCCCCCCCCCAAATTATTTTTAACATGTATAGATGTTCTTGCCTGCATATATGTCTATGCATTATATGTGTGCTTAGTGCCTGCAGAGGCCAGAAGATGGTGTTTGATTCCCTGGGGCTGAGGTTACAGGTGGCTGTGAGCTGCCATGTGGGTGCTGGGAATCAAAACCAGGGTCCCTTGAAAGAGCTGCTGGTTCTCTTAACTGTGGATCCATCTCTGCAGCTCCATAAATTTGATTCTTAAAAGCCTCAATTTTCCTTTAAAAGGTGGCATACTCTTCCTGCTCCTGACTGACTCTACAGGTTACCTCCTACAATAGCAGGGGCCTATGCACCAGCACTGTGCAAAGTGAGTTATGCATTTGGCACCAATAACTCTCTAGGTCTTGTTTTTACACAAGATGACTGGTTTCAACTGTCAAGTTAACTTGTGCAGACTTCCCAGTGCAGCTAGATTTTAAATCTAGACCTGTTTGATTCATTACAGCATAGGCCGTAAAACCTCATATGATGTTATTTTAACTTACTTTCCAAATGCTGAGATAAAGCACTCTATGGAGTGAAGGATTATTTCTGGATCACAGTCTAAGGTTAATCCATCTTGACAAGGGAGTCGAGGTGGCAGGAGCCTGAAGGAGCTTGTCACATCACATCCACAATTAGGAAACAGGGAGAGATGAGGTCAAAAGCATAAGGGCTTAGTTATTACCAGGGCTGTGAGATGACAGAAAAAGTAGATACAGAGAGGAACTGAGACTCAGGACTGAACTAAAGTTGTACAGATAGAGTTTTGTTATAAAGGAATAAAGTAAATGGACAAAGGAGCATAGTATACATAGATTCCTTTCCCTCAGATACCCACACCAGACATAGCATCTTTCCTAGGACTCTGGGAGGAGGAAGCAGGAAGTGATATGGCTGGGCAGAGAGAAGAAGTGATAAGTGGGTGGAGACAGGAGCTTGGCCTCTTTCAGGCTGAGGATTCAGTAGAGGTGAGAAGTCTATCAAGTGGCTGGCTCCTTACTGATCTTTCAGCGTTTACCCCAATAACTGACTCTGGGTTTTTGTTATTAAGACCAATTAGAATTTGTGCTACACTCTCTAGTCATGTTGCACCTGCACTTAAGAAGCAAAGAGTGAACAGAAAGTGAAGGCTGACCATAGAGACTCCAGGCACCACCCCAGTGATGCACTTCTCCCAATGAGGCCCTACATCCTAAAGGTTTCTCAGTCTTCTCATACAGAACATCAGCTCAGAATCAATTGCTCATGGGAGGGGGATGGTTCACATTCAAGCCACAACAGTACTCTATATAAACATCCAAAGCTATGACTCAAGTATCCTGTATTCTTTGTAAGTTTAAGGTACGCATAAGGTTACTAATTGCTAACAGGATTCAGGGTATCTACAGAGACATAAATGTTTATTCCCTATGTCCTGCTTTTGTTGACACATTCAGATTTATTGTTGCAATGCTGCTCTCCTCTGAGATCAACTTCCGGTCAGTTGAGCCCATTACTCCCCATATCTTGTTTTGTCAAGTCCAAGATACATAGATTTATTATTCCAGCCCTATAAGTTCAGTTTCTGATCACTTCTAAAACTGATGGTCAGCAAATACATTTGGAGGAAGCGGGGGAAGAATCTCTCAAGATGGCTACTGATTTTTCCTTTCAACAGCCATGTGCACTTTGGTAGAATCTCACTTGATTACCCAACCCACCTAATGGTTTTCCGGTATAAAATAAAAATGAAAACTGGATCCAATACTGAGGCCTTTCAGGAGCTATCCTGTCTCTTCAGTCTACCCATGAGAACGGCCCCCAGCACTCACTTTAAGGAGTTTATATAGGAAAAGTTTACTGTTTATTTCAATAAATCTTATACTAGCATTTTAGAATTAAACGTTTTTGTTGCAAATAATATTTAAATTTTATTAGCATGTATTAATTGAACACAGCAATCATCCTTATTATTAAAATTTTATATATGTCTGTTAGAGTTTTCTAGAGGAACATAAGTGATACAATGTGCATATATTACAAAGGTGATTTGTTAGACTGGGTTACATGATATGATCTGAGTCATCCAAGAGAGGCTGTCTGCATACTGTCAAGTGTAGCATGAATCTTAAATGGTCTTATTAATAAAAACAAACCTGAAGCCAGATATTGGGGTGAACTCTGGAAGATCAGAGAAGCAGAACAAACCACAGCCACCTCACCTTGCCCATTCCTCAGCTGATCCTGCTTCCTCAGACTGGAAGCCTCTGAGTCCTCATCCAGAATGAATCTCAGCTGAATGGTTGCTCAAACACCTAAAAGCTTAACCAGCCTAGTTCCTGGTTTTCATGCCTTATATACCTTTCTGCTTTCTGCCATCACTTCCTGGGATTAAAGGCATGAGTCACCATGCCTGGCTGTTTCCAGTGTGGCTTTGAACTCACAGAGATCCAGACATATCTGCCTCTGGAATGCTAGGGTTAAAGGTGTGTGCTAGCACTGCCTAACCTCTATGTTTAACATTATGGCTGTTCTGTTCTCTGACCCCCCAGATAAGTTTATTGGGGTACACAATATTTTGGGGAACACAATATCACCACAGTCAAGAGATGGTAGGCCAGCAGCTTCCCAGTCCACGAGACTGGATGCCTTAGCAGTTCCAATCTGTGCTGAAGACCCAAGGATTTCCAGAGAGCCACTAGTCTTCCCTTTACAGTAGAACACCAAATCTGGGTTCTAATGGCAGCAAGGGCTGGAATCAGTGGCAGCAACAGAGTGGATGCACACTACAGCAAGGTTGAAGGGGGTAAGCAAGAATCACTGCTTTCTCCTCAGCTTTCTATTCAGGGGAGGATCTCCCCCAACAACTCCTAGGTAATCCTAGAAACATCCTCACAGACCTGGCCCAAAAGTATGTATATAGCTGAACTGATCCCAGATTCGGTCAACTTGACAATCAAGATTAATCATCACAGTATGTATAATTAATTTTGATTATATTCACTACTCTTTTCTCCTTTCCCTTCCTCTCACTGTTACTTTTCCTCTTTCCTAATAATTACCCCTCTACCTTCATGTCTGCTTAGTTATTTTAAGGCTAAATATGTATATGCTTATAAAAACATACATATCTCATCGGAGTGATCTCTTTGGCATGGTGATTTCAACTACTTTGGGAATATAAGCAATAATAGGATTGCTATACTGTGCCGTATATGGTAGCTCTAAGTTTTATGAGGACATTTCACACTATTTTCTATAGTTCCTGTACTAGCTTACATTACTGCCAACAGTCTAAGAGTTCCCTGTTCTCCACATCCTCACCGAAGTTCATTATCTTACAAAGAAAAATTCTAAAAGTCTAGCAGCAGCAACAAATGCCTAGTTAGAAGTGATAAATACAAAGTAAGCTTAAAGAAACAACAGCAGGGGCTGAGACTTTAGCTTGGTGGTAGAATACTGCCCAGCATATATTGAACCCTAGGCTTGATCCTTAGCAACATGGGTACACATGCACATACTTACACACATATACATGTGCAAATCAGTAGCATTTGCATAAACAACAAATTAACTGAAAAAGAAATTAAGATGACAATCTCACCTATAACAGCCTAAAAGTAGAATAATTAACGGTTTAACCAATTATTTACTTCTACAGGATCTGTCTACTAAAAACCATGAAGCATAATAAATGTAATTAAAGCTTATAAAACTAAATGGAAAGATTTCTGCTGTCTGGAGACTTCCTCCAAATTGCAATATTCCCTTTAGGTTAGAGGCTCATTAAGACTCAGGAAGTAAAGGACACTTCAAGAAGTAAACAAAAATTGTAAGTCTCTGGAAGATTCCAAAACTTACAAGAGTCACAAGACTCCTCCACAATGGTTACAGTTGCTGAAGAGAGGAGACACAAATAAGCTACCTGCAAGTCATACAGGAAACTCCATGGATACAGCTCTTATGTGCTGTCACACATGGCGAGAAGGGCTTTTCAGTGATGCATCTATCCTTGAGTCATGTTTACTAGTTTCTTAGCTCATACAGTTCAAGGTCCATCTTAGGGGATGGTGCCATGCACAGTGGGTGAATCAATTAACAACCAAGACGACGTGACCCCATTGAAATGCCCACAGGCTAACTTGATCTACATAATTTCTCAGTTGAGATTCTCTTTCCGGTTGATTCTAGGTTGTGTAGAGTTGACAGTTAAAACTAGACAGTCTCCTACCTTAGCCTCCCAAAGAGCTGGAATTAGAGGCCCAAGTCAACCCCAGCTCTTTAGGCATTCATTAATCCAATCAAGTTGACAATCAAAAATGATAGTTTCAATACAGAAGAAAAACAATGGACCCTTATGTCTAAGAATCAACTCAAAATGGGTTAAAGACTTAAACATAAGACCTAAAACTCATATGGCGTGGTGGCACATGCCCTTAATCCCAACACTTGAGAGTTAAGAGGTGGTGAATTGGTGAGTTCCAGGGCAACCAGGGCTGCATAGTGAAACATTGCCTCAAGACAAAAAGTCAAAGTAAAATACTCATGTCTATAAATGGAAAATGCAAATCAAAACGACAATGAGATCACCTTATACCTATTAGGTTGGATATTATAAAAATAGATAATCCATTGTGGTTTTTAGAGCCATGAATTCACTTTGGTTCGATTTCTGTATTACAGTTTTCTTTTTGTTTGTTTTGTTTGCTTTTTCTTTTTTTTTTGTTTTTGTTTTTGTACAGCTGTTAAGTACATGCTGAGTGACTTTTCCTCTGAGTACACGACAGGATATACAGATCTGGTGTGGTGGCACATACCTGTTATCCCATGAATTCAAGGTCAGTGTGGGATGCCTAGCAAAACACTCTCCAAACAACCAAATCACCCCAGAAAATCACCCAAACTGACAAGAAAAGGTGTTTGCATAACAAAAGGCATTCAGTCTATACATTTGATTGTTAGAATGCTTGAAGTAAAATCATTCACTAGTAAAATTACTTATTAGTGCAGTGCATTCTGTTTTACAGAAAGCAATCAGGACACTAACTGGGGTGTTGTTCCTCATGTTACTTCTCTGTCCCTCAGCATCTCTTGGAGACTGGCTCCAGGATGTCCTTGGATACACCATTCATGGATACTAAGTCTGTTATAAATAGCAAGGAATCTTCAGATAACTCACAAGCATCCTTCTCAAACATCTTTAGGTTCCTTTAAACACCAAGATACTGTAAATATCATATAAAATGTTGTCACAACCAAGAAAAGTCTGCACACATTCACTCCAGTTTTCCCTGGTGTTTTTATTCATAGCTATGGAACCTGTGACTAGAGAGAGCAGCTATTTGATTGAGAAAAAACCCTGAAGCATGGGGCTTTTGGAGGCTAGTAAGGCAAGGGATGGGGAGCTCAGTTAGAAGCAGAGGTGGCTCAGCTCACGGCAATTTGTGTATGCATAGTAATTTGCATTCCAGCGGTTTAAACAGATATTCCTGACCAGGCTGGACATACTGGGGGTGGAAGTAAAATGGAGAGAGTCTCTGGGGAATAGCCTCTCAACTGGCAGGTCAGCTTTCTCTGGATTTGGGGGATTTTCCCAGTCCTGGTGTATTTCCCTAGAGCTCTGCCATCTTCTGGTAAATTGTCATCTTCTGGTTGCTTTTTCTTTTCACCTAAAGTTCAGCAAGCTTTTTTTTTTGTTCATGTTGTTGTTATTGTTGCTGTTTTAATATGTGTATATTTAATGTATACATACACACACACACACACACACACACACACACACACACACACACACATATGTTGAAAGATGCCTTTTGTTTTGTCAGCCCACTGAATACGGGATGCTATCTCAGAACTGCACAGGGATTCTTAAAGGTATTCCAACTGTCAAAACTTCCTCCCAAATTTTCCTCCCTTTGCTGGAAAAGGGCAGGTTTTATAGCAGGGTTTCAGTTATGTTCTGTGGGGATTGATGGAGTCTTTCAGTTACAATTCTACAGAAACATTTGTTATACTTCTCCAATTACAAGCAGGTTCCTTTGTAGGTGACACTCACGTCAGCTGAAATTGCCTCTGACCTGAGGATAATGGTTAATGAAAGTTATGTAATTTTTGTGTTCCCGGGAGTATTGAAGCTCTCCAACTGAATGCTGTCTCAATACCTCAAAAGCATCTTCAAATGCTTGACCCAGCTTGCTCAATGCAAGTCCTTGTTCATTAATTAATTGTAGAGTATTGGGCTGAGGGTGAAACTCAGTGGTAAAGCACTTACCTACTCACAGGCACAAGGCTATTGGTTCTGTCCAACACAGCATGTGCTTGTACAAAGTTATACACAGAATTTAAAAGTATGTCGTTTCATGAAATACAAAATGTTCACATTATTAGGAGTGAGTCTAAGATTGCATTAGCAAAGAGAAATATGGTTCAATGTTAAGAGAGTTGGCAGAAGTATAATTATCTGTCTCTCATAAAAGATCAGGAGAGAACAATGCTGGTGAAAGTAGGCTGGGAATTAAAAACAGGAGGCCCAAAATATCTTTAGCAGTATAACAAGGATGGAATGAGGCTTTGTCTGAATTGGAATTTATTGTGATGGGCCATTTCAGTTAGTTTCAAGTAGGAGTTAAAGGTGAATGGTTACCAAGACTGTAACCCTGAATGGAAAAAAATAAAATGGAAGTCAAAGGACAGTGTTAAAGAAACCTTATCAATTGAGAATCCTCAGAGGTATTTGACTGAGCACAGAGGATGAAAGATTTGTAGTCCAGGTTGTTCATGTAGATCTCATCCATTTCCCTGTTGTTGGGTGATCCCTGGGTCTTTCCTAGGGTCCTGTTTTCTAGGTAGCCTCCCTGGAGTTGTGTAGCAGTCTAGTCATCCTTTGTTTTACATCTAGTATCCTACTATGAGTGAGTACATACCATGTTTGTCCTTCTTAGTCTGAGTTACCTCACTCAGGATGATTTTTTCTAGATCCATCCATTTGCCTGCAAACCTCATGATGTCATTGTTTTTCTCTGCTGAGTAGTACTCCATTGTGTATATGTACCATATTTTCTTTATCCATTGTTCAGGTGAAGGGCATCTAGGCTGTTTCCAGGTTCTGGCTATTACAAACAATGCTGATATGAACATAGCTGAGCAAATGTCCTTGTGGTATGATTGAGCATTCCTTGGGTATATGCCCAAGAGTGGTACAGCTGACAACAGTGGGAGTAATGAAGGGCAAGTTTCAAGGGAAAGAGAGCTTAGGGGAGCAGGAGATCCCAGCTGGATCAAGAACAGAAAGGGAGAACAAGGAATAACAGACCATGATAAATGAAGACCACATGAGAACAGGAAGAAGCAAAGTGCTAGAGAGGTCCCTAGAAATCCACAATGATACATCCACTGTAGACTATTGGTAATGGTCAAGAGAAAGCCTGATCTGACCTAGTCTGGTGATCAGATGGCCAAACACCCTAACAGTCATGCTAGAACACTCATCCAATAACTGATGGAAGTGGATGCAGAGATCCTCAGCCAGGTCCCAGTTGGAGCTCCAGGAGTCCAATTGTTGAGAAAGAGGAGGGGCTGTAAGAGTGTGAATTGTTGAGACCAAGATTGGAAAAAGCACAGGGACAAATAGCCAAAGGAATGGAAGCACATGAATTATGAACTAACGTCTGTGGAGCCCCCAGCTGGATCAGGCCCTCTGGATAAGTAAGACAACTGAACAGCTTGAACTGTTTGGGAGGCACCCAGGCAGTGGGACCCGGACCTGTCCTTAGTGCATGAGCTGGCTGTTTGGAACCTTGGGTTTACACAGTGACACTTTGGTCAGCCTGGAAGGAGGGGACTGGACCTGCCTGTACTGAATCCACCAGGTTGAATTGAATCCCCAGGGGAGTCTTGGTCCTGGAGGAGATGGGAATGGAGGGGAGGGGCTGGGGGGAAGGTGGGGATGGGGGCAGGAGGGGGGAGGACAGGGGAACCTATGGCTGATGTGTAAAATTAAAACACAAATATGATAAATAAAAAAAGGCGAAAAAATTTGTAGTAACAGTCACTCTCCAAAGGAATATTTGCCATCCCAATAAAACACAGCCTACAAATGATGCCACTATAATTGAAATACTAAATGTAATTCCAGGGCTCCTGGTTTATAGAAATGCATATAAACCACAGCACATTCCTTGTCCTGCATGGGTAAATGAACAGATGAAAATATGAAAGTTTCACTTGTGTGAAGATATTGAGTGATTCATTCTTGGCCATAGATGGCTGCCATGCTTGTGTGTCGTACACATACAGTACATTGCCATGAAAAGGCATGGATCACTTACAGTATTAAACAGATACCCACCCAGGAACCCAATTTATTGAAATATTAGAGATTTTGAATTTGTAAAATTAGAATTATAAATATTGAAATATTAGACAGTGATAATAAATCAGTGAGTAAGTGGTTACTAGTTTCGATGAGAGGCAAGTTTTTCAGATGTAGGTCATTAAAGTTTCCATAGGAGAACAATGGTGGTTTTCCATAGTTAGTCATAATTTAATAGTTCTTGTAGAAATTACAGAAAGGGGTGATTATAAATGGTGATTTTGTATTATGTTTGGTGGATTTTTAAAATAAAGAATTAATCATATTTTAATCAGTTTGGGGGTATGTGAATGGTATTTGAATATACTATGATCACAGAGGAGTATTCTGAGTTATAGGGGTCAAATCCAATGATTTGAAGACTACTAGTCTTAGGGTTTTTCATGACAGTTGTGTAATTAGAAAATTATAATGATGTATAATTTGCTGAGTTTAAAAATACGGGAGACTGAGTAACACATGGGAGTGAAGAAAGTGGTCTTGATGGCTGTGCTATAAGTACCACTGTGTTATATAAGGAGTTATTAATAGTTGTTGCTGGCTGGTTTTTATTTATTTATTTTTAAGTATTTTTGTAGTTACTAAAATACTGAAATTAAATGATAATATCATAGAAAGTTATATAATGAATAAAGAAAGGAAATAAAGTCTACTCATTTTGATTTGATGTGATTTTTGAGGCAGATATTTGAATAGTTTTAGGGAAGGCTTTTCCCAGTCACAGCTAGATTTGATGCTGTATTTTTAATGATCATAATTTTTTTTGTTTTTTTTGTTTTTTTGAGGAAGGGTTTCTCTGTGTAGCTTTGCACCTTTCCTGGAACTCACTCTGTAGCCCAAGCTGGCCTTGAACTCACAGAGATCCTGGCTCTGCCTCCCAAGTGCTGGGATTAAAGGTGTGTGCCACCACTGCCCGTCCATGATCAAAAACTTTTAAAATAATGAATTTTGGTGAACTACAGTTGGAAAAGGCTTAGGAGGTTAGAGAAGTTACATGTAGATGAAGATAATTAAGTTGTGAGAGGAAAGATTATTAGCTTAACTTCTTTGGCTGTAGTGAAGTCAATAAGGAGAGCTGTTCAAGTGATTGGTATAATTACTCAAAAGAGGCTTAATGAAGTAATATTGTTTAACATTAAGAATTCTACAAAGAAATTTCCAAATTACAAGGTATTGAAAAAGGTTAATTTTCACTAGTGTTGGTATATTAGGGTTCTCTAGAGGAACAGAATTTTAATCTATCTATCTACCTACCTACCTATCAATCATCTATCTATGTATAAAATCTCTCTCTATACATACATACATATGTATACACACACACACATACACACACACACACACACACACACATATATATATATATATTTAAGGGAGATTTTTTTTTGTAAAAGAATGGTTTAGAGGCTGTGGTTCAGCTAACCCAAATGGCTGCCTATGAATGGAAGGTCCAAAAATCTAGTAGCTGTTCAGTCTATGAGGCTGGATGTCTCAGTTGGTCTTCAGTATATGCTAGAATCCCAAAGAAGTAGGCTCTGATTCCAATGAAGGAGTGGACTTTCTATCAAGAGTGAGAACAAGCAGGCAAAAAGAGAGAGCTTATTTCTTCTGCATTCTTTACATATATAGGCTGCCAGCAGCATTTGTGGCCCAGATCAAAGGTGGATCTTCTCACCTCAAAAATCTAGATTAAAGGTGTATCATCCCACCTCAAAGATCCAGGTTAGAAGTGTGTCTTCCCACTTCAAATGATTTAACTAAGAAAAAAAATCCCTCACAGGTGTGCCCAGCCATTTGAGTTTTAGTTAACTGAAAATATAGTCAACTTGACAATCAAGAATAGCCATCACTATTTGTAAGGGTAAAAATCAAGATGACCCCAAAATAACAATAAAACACTTCATGTTGCTGCTGTAATATTGTGTTAAAGTACAAATGGTTATGTTATGGAATTATATTTTTGTACGCTGTGAAGATGTGTCTTTGCCAAAGTGCTTTTTGATTTGTTTAATAAATGGCTACATGGCCAATAGCTAGGCAGGTAGAGGTTAGATGGGACTTGCAGACAAAAACAGAGCAATCATGGGGAGGATGAAAGTGGGTGGAGTTGCCAGCCAGATATAGAGGAAGCAGGAGATGAACATGCCATGCTGAAAAAAAGTACTGCCATGTGATAGAGTGTAGATAAGAAACATGGGTTAATTTAAGATGTAGGAGCTAGTTCTCAACAAGCCTAAACTACCAGTCAAACATTTATAGCTAATAATAAGTCTCTGTTTGGTTATTTGGGAGCTGGCTGGTGGAACAGAGATGACCAGTGGCCCTGACGAAAATCTTTGCCTACAAATGGTACCCAATATGGAACCGCATATATCTACATTAAAATCTAAAAAAGCTTAAGAAAAGGTTCCAAACCTACAAAAATGGAGCCAAATGCAGTTTCCTAGTCCCATAGTCTCTCACAAGGACCACAGTTCAGAAAGGCATCTCACAGCTGCTGCCTGCAGGCTTGAGCCATCAATGTAAGCCCTGACAACGTGCCACGAACTAAGCCACATGATAGATTTAAGTTTTGCCCATGCAGGCAGAAAAAGATTATAGATATGCAGTAAGACAGATCTGCCCCCCCCCCGTCAAAAAAAAAGAAAAACCTCTAAGTGGGTTGCAATGTTTTTAAAAATATACATAGGCTTTGAAGAGAAAAAAGGGTATAGATATTCATAGAAAAATAGTTTAAAAATAATAAATTCTTTAAAAAGTAATATAAAGGAAAAAAGCCATGATGAAAAATACATGGGGAGTCTGGATCATGTATGTTATTGTGTTGTGTTCAAATATTTTGATTGCTGATGAATGAGCAATAGCTGCTGAGAGACACTGGATTATAAAAACTGCTAGGTTAAACTAGTCCATATATTTTAAAAATATCTTGACTTTAAAATGGAAGTAAAAAGATATATTGCTTTGGGGAAGAGGTTGTGCTTTCATTCCCACAGAGAACAAAAGGCTGTGGATTCTGTCAATGTTGAAGATGATCAGTTTGATCAGGGAAGACCCCCTAAAAATCCTGGCTGCAGTCATAAAGAAGTAAACCTAAAAATAACTGTGACACATAACATCTATTTTACTTGCTCAAATATGAAGCAAAAAAAAAAATCACCTTTAATTGACTTGCATACATTACACATTACATACTTGTGTTAATGCAAATACAGATGTTACCTTTGACAGTTTATATATTTTCAGAGCAAACACCAATGAAAATAGATGACCCAGGTGATCCAATATCTCAGAGCAGTCCTGTTAGACTTTCCTCAGAGTTCTGTATCCAAAATAGCTTCAGAGCTGCTGGCTGAGACAGCCCAGCCTCACAGACTACTCCAGCCAGGACTTGACTGCAATCCTGATTTTTTTTTTGGTGTCCCTCCCAAAGATGCCAGAACCCTCAGAAACAGGAAACAGTCTAGAGAAAAAAGCACCCCCATTCCCCAATGATGGACTGTGGATGTTTGTTGTCATTTAAGGGGGTTTGTTACAAGTTGTTATTGGATATGGTCAGAAAAAAAGCTAAATGAATAAGTTAAATTCAAAGATTTCCTTCTAAAGAAAAAAAGGGGGCATAATATAGAAATGATGGAATAAAAGGGTAGATTATTGAATCTATTTTAATCCCAAAAGCAACTATTAATCTCAAAATATTTTTCATTGGTATGGATTTTGGTTTATTGATACAAATTTAAAGTTATTTTTGATATACTGTATATATGTTTCTACTCTTATTTGGAGTATTGTACTTATTCAGCTCATTAAAAATGTAATGTATAATTAAGAGATATACAGGTTAATAGTTAGTTATCTATAATAATCAAACTTGTAGTTAAAAATGTAATGTATAATTAAGATATATTCAGTTTAATAGTTATCTGTCTATAATAATTGAACTTGTAGTCATATTAGGTGTTTTCAAGGTTAAACAGATATATTTAGATAGATGGAATGTCTTCAAATACTTCAAAGATGTACAGAAAATGGCATTTAAGGTGTTTAATAACCTAAGGTTTTTTATGACACTGAAACACATCTGCAGCACCAACTTACTTCAAAAGGAGATGTGGGCATTGAAAAGCCTCCATACAGAGTTTGCTTTCTTAATGGTAAAAGCTAGCCATTTGGGCAAGAAACTTCCTTGTGGTGGTATTGTGTTCCCCAAAATATTGTGCACCCTAATAAACTTATCTGGCACCGAGAACAGAACAGCCACTAGATACAGAGGCTAGAAAATGGTGGCACTCACACCTTTAATCCTAGTATTCCAGAGGCAGAAATCTGCCTGGATCTCTGAGTTCAAGGCCACATTGGAAACAGCTAGGCATGGTGAATCACACCTTTAATCCCAGGAAGTGATGGCAGAAAGCAGAAAGGTATATAAGGCATGAGGACCACAAACTAGAGCTTATTAAGCTTCCAGGCTTGTGAGCAGCAGTTCAGCTAGATTCATTTGGATGAGGACTCAGAGGCTTCCAGTCTAAGGAAACAAGATCAGCTGAGGAACTGGCGAGGTGAGGTAGCTGTGGCTTGTTCTACTTCTCTGATCTTCCAGCATTTACCCCAATAACTGGCCTCAGGTTTGATTTTATTAATAAGACCTGTTAAGATTTGTGCTACACTTCTCTTGCTTCCACTGCTAACTGTATGCTGTCCAAACTGGATCAGCAAGACACAAAAGAGCAACTGCCAAACTTTGCCAATACAAGGTAGGACAGTCCTCCAAAATTCCTTGCTTCTCAAAAATGTCTGTCAGATGTACCAGGCCTGTAGACCGAAGTTTGATGTCCCAATGTTGCAGAGGAACTGTCCAAGCAACCAGATGTCCCTGTCATTAGGTACTATTACACCCTTCTAGGTCTTTGATCACTAAATAATTAGACTTAAAATTTTCCTTTGTTATGATAAAAGGAAAATTAGCTATAAAACTTTAGCTGCACAAATAAAAGATAGATAATATTTTCTCTAATTTTGCCAAATATAAATGAACTGGATATTGTAAATTTAATTCTTACTTATAACTATTTTTGTTACATATAATTTTACTATGTTAAAGTTAAAACCTTCCTTTTTAATTAAGCAAGAAGGGAGAAATATTATGGAATAATTTTTTTTTGTATTCTGTGAAGATATATCTTTGTCAAGGTGCCTTCTGATTGGTTTAATAAAAGGCTAAATGGCCAATAGGTAGGCAGGTAGAAGTTAGGCAGAACCTGAAGATGAAAAGAGAGCAAGCATAGGGAGGAAGAAGAGGGTGGGGATTACCAGGAAGATACAGAGGAAGCAGGAGATGAACATGTCATGCTGAAAAAAGGTACCACCATGTGATACAGTGTAAATAAGGAATATGGGTTAATTTAAGATGTTACAGTTAGTTATCCACAAGCCTAAGCTATTGTCCAATCATTTATAATTAATAATACATCTATCTCTGTGTGATTATTTGGGAGCTGGCTCGTGGGACAGAGCTGACTGGAAGGAAACCCTGATGAAAAACTTGGCCTGCATGGCTATGAATAATATTGTCAAGGAAGCTACATTCAATGAGGGCTTGGAATGTTGAACTGTCACTTAATAAAGGATAAAAGTGGATTGCCATGAAAGTCCTTGCTATGAGTAAAATACTAGAGGAAAGCAGGGCTAATATTGGTGTAGTGGGTAGCCATTCCAGCCTTGGCCTGGAAGTTCCAACCCCCATTGAGGCTTTGGTAATGGTCACGCCTACAAGGTGGGGCTGAGGGAAGATGCTGAAGACCCAGGATAGAGAGGAGAGGCTTCTCTTGGTTCCAGGACCCTGGATGCTGAAGGTAGACTGAGCAGAGTTCTCCAGAGAACACTGCCAGACAGCGCCATACCTTTCCCAGATCCGTTCATTTGTAAGTTACCCCACAAAAGAAACCTCCCTTTTAACTATGTGGAGTGGCCTTAATAATTTCACCAATATCTGGCGCTCATGTAGGGCAAATTCCAACGGCCTGGGCGGCTCCCACCCTCAGCCTCCTCCCTGGCTGGAGGGTACCTAAACCTGCCTGTGTTCCATTTAACCAGGGAACACCTACATGGTTCCATTCCTGAAAAAGGGAAAAGCTAATCTGGTCTCAGTTCCCTATTTAGCTCTCAGACCAGTGAAAACCCACTGTGAGTGAGGCGTTCCCACTCCTCCCTGAGTGCCGACTCCCCACCATCTTGACTCCTGCCTTCAGCTGCTGCCAGCCAAGGTCGCCATCAGGCCCTGCTTTGGAGCTATACCAACGCCTCCTGCTGGCTGAAAAGTGCTACTGCACCCCCCCAAACCATGGAAAGGTAAGCTTATTTTAAATAAAAGTACTTGATAATTTTATACTTTAAAACTAACTAACAAATTTTGAGTAATTCTTGTAATATGGCTGACAACATTACCGCACAGGAATTTAAAAACCTTTTTGCCTGTATGATGAATGACATTTTCTTGGAAATATATGACCTCCCTAAGGCATATCTGGCCTGTATGTACCATTTTGGCATTCATCGTAATAATTTACACAGTGTTCAAACACTGGTTTAATAATAAGAACAAAGATGAGTCATTATTTGGACTGATACAGGCTTTAGAGGATAGCAATGAAGGTTTATAGAAAAAGATTCTCTCTCTGGAATCTGCTAACCAGGATTTACAAAACAGGCTTGTACCCAAAATTGATTTTATTGATAATAAATATAAATATTTAACTCTCCAGAGTGAAGTTATAGTTACTCAGACACTATATAAGGAAGAAAAATTATCATTAATTGCTAAGATAAAGTCCATGAAATCATGTGTTTCAGAAGAACATAAAAACTTCCATGATTCCATGAGAAATCTGGAATCCCTTACAAGAGAGGAGGTTTACTCCCTGGAACAGACCCTAGGTTCTCTTTTATAAGCCCTGGAGGAAACTCTCAATAAACATAACAAGGGACCTAATAAACAGAAGTGCAAGACCATACAGGTTGTAACATCTCCAAATGGCTCTCATACAATGGCTTATCCTGTTATCATCTGTGAGAAGCTAGCAGATGACACACACCCCAAGCCATATACGACATATACATTACAACCAATTTCAACAAGGGACTTTAAAAATATAAAGGAAGCAGTAGTTACAAATGGGATACACTCTGCATATGTAAAACAGATGTTAAATTTGTGGCTTACCTCACATAGAATCATTACAGATGACTGGCATCAGTTAATTTCAGCTGTTCTAGAATATAACCAGCAGTTACAGTGGAAAAGCTGGTTGAGAGGAGAGGCAAGAAATTTAGAACAACAAGGTAAACTCAGAGGTTTTGTGATCTCCCAAGATCCAATACTTGGTGAGGGATGTTTCGCTGACAGGAATGTACAAGCCACTTATGATGAGCATACAATATCCCTATGCCGTACAACAGCTCTAAATGCTTGGGAAAAAATTCCAGAACCTGGAAAAGCAACTGAGGTATACACAAAGATATATCAGGGTCCGCACAGACCCTTCACTGATTTTTTTTACAAAGGCTGAACACAGCTATAACAAAAGCTGTGTCAGATAAAGTACTAAGAAAAGTATTAACTGAGTCCTTGGCATTCAACAATGCTAATGCTTTATGAAATGTTAATGCTAATGCTGTAAGAATACTTACATCATTAAAGATCAGATCAGCTCCTTTGGAAGAATGGATTCAGTATACTAATGGTGTTGAGTCTCTTAACTATAATAATGAGGCTTGGATAGGAGAGACAAATCCCAGAAGTGAAAGAAGGCCCTGTGGTACCAAATGTGTTAAATGTGGTACACCAGGTCATGTAAGTAAAAACTTTACATGGGGTAATCCTAGAAGTAATACTCCTTCTAGGAATAGTCTAAACAGGAGACCCCAAAGACCTCCTGGATTATGTAGAAGATTTGGCAAAGGCCGACATTGGACCAGTGAGTGTAGATCAAAAATAGATATACAAGGCAACCTTTACTGGTGGGAAATGCCTCAGGGAGCCTCTTGCAGGCCTCCAAATCAAATGGTAAGAACATTCCCAGCCACTGTGGAAGAAATTCCTCTCCAGGACAACTGAATAAACCAATGCCTAATGTAAAAACCAATACTGCAATGGATAATAAAACAAATCTGATAGATGAATCACAGTTTACAAAGAACACAATAAAACAAATATTTTGGCAGACTTCCATAAATGAACAAAGACCAAAGCTTAGAATTTGAATTAATGGCTTGGTTCTGGAGGGCCTGGTAGACATAGGTGTGGATGTCTATAATTCCACAAAAATCATGGCATCCAAATTGGCCCTTCAAGAGGTAGATGTCCAACTTTTAGGAATTGGCACCCTATCTCAGATAAAACAGAGTTCGATATGGGTTGAATGCATAGGGCCAGAAGGACAGAGAGGAAGGCTGAAGCCATATGTAGCAAACATAGCAGTAAATCTATGGGGCTGAGATCTGTTACAACAGTGGAATACCCAGATTAAAATTCCTACACTCTCAGAAAAGGAATACAGGCCAATGCATGTTTCTAGGAATAATATCATAACATGCTATAAAAAACAGTCACCAACCATTCAGGCTGTACACAAACAGAGCACAACTGCTGTTGAACTCTCAGAAGTACCAACTGCCTTACCTTTAAAATGGCTAACTAATAAACCTGTCTGGGTTGGACAGTGGCCTTTGACAAAAGAGAAGCTACAAGCTTTAGAACAGCTGGTTCAAGAGCAGTTAAATGCTCAACACATTGAAGAATCTACCAGCCCTTGGAATTCTCCTATATTAGTTATTAAAAAAAAAGTCTGGTAATTGGAGAATGCTGACAGATCCGAGAGCTATTAATAAAGTAATTCAGCCAATGAGCTCCCTACAGACTGGGATGCCCTTGCCCTCTCTGTTACCCAAAGAATGGCCTATAATAGCTATCGACTTAAAAGACTGTTTCTTTACAATACCCTTACAAGAAAATGATAGAGAAAAATTTGCCTTCACAGTTCCTATTTATAACAATTCTCAGCCAGTCAAGAGATATCAATGGAAGGTCTTCCCACAATGAATGTTTAACAGCCCTACCTTATGCCAATACTTGGTGCAAAATCCACTGGAGATGGATTTTGTAAAGTTTGGATTGTGTAAAGTTTCCACAATCCATAATTTATCACTATATGGATGATATCCTATTAGCTGATCCAAAATCATGTTTGAAGAAGTAAAAAAAGTTTTGCCTTGCTGGGGACTACAAATTGCTCCTGAAAAAAATACAAAGAGGAGATTCTATTAATTACTTAGGATATAAAATAGTGCTACAAAAAATTAGACCCCAAAAGGTACAACTGAGGAGAGATTGATTGAAGACTCTTAATGATTTTCAAAAGTTGTTAGGAAGCATTTCCAACTTATTGGGTATCATGGGAATACCCAAAGATGGACTACAAAATTTGGCTAATACTCTAGAAGGGGACAAAGAATTAAATACTCCAAGAGAATTATCAGCTGAAGCTGAGAATGAATTGGCTCTAGTAGAAAAGATAATTCGAGAAGCACATGTGGATCGTGTGGATCCAGAACTTAAATGCTTCTTGTAATATTCCCCTCCAGACATTCCCCCACAGGTATTTTGATGCAGAGGGAAGATATTATATTGGAATGGATATTCCTACCATGTAAACCAAATAAGAAATTAAAGACTTATATAGAAAAGAGCTCTGATTTGATTCAAAAAGGTAAATTAAGACTTTGCCAATTGACAGGAATGGACCCAGCAGAAATTGTAGTACCTTTAACTAATGAGGAAATTTCATCACTATGGAAAGATAATGAATACTGGCAGAGAGCCTGTAGTAACTTTTTGGGAGAGATTAACAACCCAAAAGGAAGAGAATAGAATTCATAAAGAAGACTGAATGGGTCCTTCCTCACATTGTATGCCACAAGCCAATTTCTGGAGTCCACACATTCTAAACTGATGCAAATAAATCAGGGAAAGCAGGAAACAAATCAGGAGACAAGTAAAGTGGTACAAAGTCCATACAGCTCTGTACAAAAGGCAGAACTGTATGCCATTCTTATGGTACTGATGAACTTCACGGAACCCCTCAATATAGTCACTGACTCTCAATATGCAGAGAGAGTTGTTTTACACATTGAAACTGCTGAATTTATTCCTGATAATACAGAATTAACTTCATTATTCATACAATTGCAGGAAATCATCAGAAAAAGGGAACATCCTATATATATATATATAACACATATCAGATCCCATATAGGTCTGCCAGGACCTCTAGCACAAGATAATGATGAGATTGATCAGTTACTAATAGGTAATGTGCTAGAAGCCTCAGAATTTCATAAGAAACACCATGTAAATAGCAAAGGTTTGAAGAAGGATGTCTCCATTACTTGGCAACAAGTTAAGGATATTGTGAAAAAATGTCCTACTTGTTCCTTCTATAACCAAACTCCATTACCTTCAGGGAGCAATCCAAAAGGTATTTAAAGAAATGAAATTTGGCAGATGGATGTGTTTCATTTTGCAGAATTTGCAAGATTAAAGTATGTACACCATACCATTGACACCTATTCAGCATTTCAGTGGGCAACTCCTATAAGTTCTGAAAAGGCTGATTCTGTGATTACACACCTATTAGAAATTATGGTCATCATGGGAATACCTGTACTAATTAAGACAGATAATGCCCCAGCATATGTCTCCAATAAAATGAGACAGTTCTTTGCTTATTGCAATATAAAGCATGTTACAGGTATACCACACAATCCCACAGGCCAAGCAGTCATAGAAAGATCCAATCGAACTTTAAAGGATATGCTAAATCAACAACAACAGGTAACAATGACTCCTAGAAATAGATTGCATAGTGCTTTATTAACCTTGAATTTTCTCAATGCTGATGAGAAAGGAACAACAGCTGCAGAGAGACATTGGATGACAGACAAAACTCCTGAGCTAAACCAACCGGTTTATTTCAAAGATGTGTTGACCTCAAAATGAAAACCTGGATATGTCCTACATTGGGGAAGGGGTTTTGCTTTTGTTTCCACAGCAGAAGAAAAGCTATGGATACCAACAAAATTAATAAAAAATTGATTTGAACAGGAGAAACCCCTTGATGAGGAGAAGTAAAAGATCATCCATCAATGTGACATCTCTTCAAGTTGTAAGAAAAATTTAAGAATCAAAGGTTGGGGTAGGGTTCTGTTTTTGTCTTTCCAGGATAATGGAAATACCCATCTTCCAGAAATCATAGGGCCTTGGATATATGGATGTTTACAGCAGAAAGAAAGAATCTATTGGTACCAATCTACACAGGGTTAAGTATCACTGTCTAACATCTATATCTCTATCAATCTAGAATAGTTGTGGTTCCAATTCAATTATAAACCAAGCTGGCTTTGGAAATGGAATTGGCTCACTCCTTCTCTAAACCCAAGCATATTGATAAAAGAAAAGGTTGAGAGATTCTTCAGTCCCATATCAGAAGAGCCCTCTGATGTGAGACAGAAGGAAACCAATTATAAGGGACCATTGCCTTCAAGATTCTAATTCTTTCCATGCTTACTCTTGATTTCTTGGAATCCTTTCTTACATGTCATGTCATCTTTAAGTCCAAACCTTCCATTCTGATAAAAAACTAAGTTTTTCCAATAGCAATCTCTGAAGTCTCCAGAAGGAAGATGGGGCCCCAACAACAACAACTGTACCTAATCCAGAATGATGCCATGGTAATCATCATCATACTACACTTCTTGCCAGAATTTCAGATAATCTTACCCATTACTCTGAGAGTTGCTGCAAAATCTACAGTTAGTCTAACTGTGATTTAACTATCTGAGCTTTCTCACAATACCCAACAGAGATACCATTGCCCCCTAAACAGCAGGAAACAATTCTAAGAAAACGACACCCCTTTTCCCTAAGGTTTTGTATTTCTCAGGGTTATGGATGATGGTTCTAGGGTTGGGGTGGAAGAAACTGTTAAACTCAGTACTCTCCTTAGTGAAAGAAAATATGTCTCAAAAAAAAGGGAAGAGAAGAAATGGAATGGATAGGTATAAGATATTATGGTAGACTATCATATTCATTAGTAAACAATTAGATAATTTGCACTGTTATGAATTCTTATATGTTGATACAAATATAAACTTTTTATATTCCTATTTAATATAATTTGTATATTGATACAAATACAGAACTATGTTTGTTATAATGTACATATATATTTACTCTTATTTGAAATATTTGTATATTGATACAATTGTAAATTTATATCTGTCATACTGTATGTATGTTCTACTTCTGTTTAAGATATTCTGTATACTGATATATATTTAGGATTATTATCATATTGCATATTGCACTATACATTCCTACCTCTGTTAAAGATATTTTGTGTATTGTTACAATTTTAAAGTCATTGTGCTTTTACTGTACATTTGCTTACAAACTGTTTGCCCTGTTTACATGAAGCCTTAGTCCTTAGGTTGTTTAGGTAGATAAGACTTATAGATTTATTGTCACCTATGCTTGTCATCTCTATAATTATGTTAGTTAGGTTATCCAGATTTATAAATACATAGGTCAGATCAACAGGTAATCTTCTAACACTTCATGGGCCTAAAGAACATGGCATTTAAATAACTTAGAATTCTGTTGACATGAGACACAATTGCTCCTGGCAGCACCAATTTGATCCCGAGAGAATGTTGGGCTTCTAAGACATTTCCATTTGGAAGTTTGTCTTCTTGGCACAAAATGGCCTACTGGGCAAAGAACTACCCTTGCCTCAACTGCTGACAGTACAAATGCTGTCCTTTCTGGACAAGCAGGACACAAGGAAAGCGATCACTGTACTTTGCTAGGACAAGGTAAGATGGTCTTTCAGAATTCCTGCTTCTGAAAATGGTCTGTCAGATACTCTAGGCCTGTAACCAATTTGAATGCACCAATGATGCTGAGAAACATTAGGTGACTGTCCAGGCTGCTAGCTGTCTCTGTCTGCTCTTGCAAGACTCCCAAAAGTTGCTTGTGTCCTTCTTCCATTTCTCAGGTATTATTATATTCCTTCTCAGGTCTTTGATGAGGTTGAAGACTAGCAGTTATAGTTACAACTTAGTATATATACATATATAATATCTTAGGTAGAATATATTAAGTATTAGACTCAGGTTCTTTAGGATAGGATACCTTTTGGAATGATCTTTGTAACATGCCACCTACCCATACTCTAGACTTCCCTGGATTTTAGTATGTGTTTTTTTGCTTGATATTGTTTGTATTGATTGTAGTTCCAACTTATCTAGGTCATTATCCCTCATTACTCCTGGACAATATTTGATAACCATTTCTTTGTATATAGTCTTGTATTAGGTTAGAACCTTCTTATTTAGACAAAAGGGGATGTAGTGGGTAGTCATTCCAGCCTTGCCTGGAAGTTCCAACCCCCATTGAGGCTTTGGTAATGGTCACGCCTACACAGCGGGGCTGAGGGAGGATGCTGAAGACCCAGGATTGAGAGGAGAGGCTTCTCTTGGTTCCAGGACCCTGGATGCTGGAGGTAGACTGAGCAGAGTTCTCCAGAGAACACTGCCAGACTATGCCATACATTTCCCAGATCCCTTCATTTGTAAGTTACCCCATAAAAGAAACCTCCCTTTTAACTATGTGGAGTGGCCTTAATAATTTCACCAATATATTGGTGTTTGATTTTCTATTGTAGAGAGTAGTCAAAGCTGAAAATTCAGTTAATTTTCCAGTTGTTGCTAAAAGTATGACAATTTGTAGGTGACTTTTCAAATGTTAAAAAAAGATATTAAAATTCTCATGAGTTATTGTTTATAAGAAATCATGCTACATATGAAACAAACTTAGCATTTCAATAAGTGTATAAAATAGTTTATAGAACTACTGTGTTACTATCTATCCAGCCATATTATCACCCAATGAATAAAATTGACATGATTCCCATGATTCCAAAACAATAAGAATGATGCTCTTTCCCATTACCAAAGAGTTAAAACAAATCACTAGCAATGATTTAGGATGAATAATAATAAGGAATGTATATAAATGTTAAATACTGTGTAGTGTTAGGTTTGAGTATCTATTATAAACATAATCTCTTAAATGGTAAATGACACTACTGGTGTAGTTACTGAGAAGCAGTCTCATTTAAGGTAGGGCTTATGTTTCTACCTTGAATAGTGATTTGTTGTTTATTGGAGATGATTGCTTTCTAGCTTGAGATAAGTTTTAATATAAGAATCATACAAAAACTAAATGTTTATTTAATAGAAGTGTTACATATAGCTGAAGTAGAGTTTTTATAAAGATTTGTAAAGGAAATTATAACTATGTGTCGATAGTAAAGTACTTTCTTGTGAAAAGGATAGGTTAATTTAGCTTTTTCAGGGTCCACAAGAACATGCAGTAGATGACAACTAATACTCATAAGCTCAACCCACCAGATGAACAACCCTCTGATAAAGGAACCTTATTAAGCAAGGTTTACAAGACCATTGCCTATGAATAACTGACTTCTGTCTGTAATACTCTTGTGTGCTACCATTATTCTCCCTTAAAATAGCCATGGGATTCTTCTCACAATTGTTGGCATTGTGTTCCTCATTTATTGAGCACTGTCATTCCTGTGAATTGACAGAAAGATGACTTCTTCCTATACTGTGTAATTTTGATGAATAAAATAAGTGTTCATAGTCAAGCCTTTGTTCCACAAGATAGTGAAAAACTTAGAATCCTGTTTTCTATCATTAGCTAGCTGATTAGGCAATTATGTACAATTAACTAGACTGAGTGCCTCTTTGAATGAATCATAAGTTAAACTTTTACAGATAACACAAGGACAGAGCTGCAGGTGTCTGGTTTGTTGAACTAAAGTCTTTTAGACACAAAAGTGACTTAAATTGCTATGACATTTTCCCTTGCCAGGTCTAGCTGATAAGATGGACCAGTTGAACTCCCTAATCAGATTCTTTAGCAATTAGCACTCTGCATGAACTTCTAATCTCAGTTTATGGTACAAAATTCAAGGCTCAGCTAACTAACTTTATATTTAAGCTCTAAAATTTATGTGGATAACAGGAAAAAGCAATTAACCAATTAACCAAGTCCAGATACCATGGGAAAAGCTTTATAAATAGCCAGGACTGTAAAGGATGGTCTGGCCTCACAGCCTTGAATAAAATGTCACAAGCTTTCTTCCTTCTGCTCTGGGGTTGCAGGCGGATACGAAAATGTAATTTTAGACTTGGGATGATTTTCAGTGTCAATCCTTGCTGGAAAGTGCTGAAGCATCTTGGCACCATGCACCTTCACCCCTTGTTTTGCAGCCTGCCCCCCCCCCCCCAGATTGCCATGGCTTCTCACAAACTGTGCAGCCCATTAGAGCTGTAAGAGAAACTGACACCTTTATGTTTTGCTAATCACATAATGTCAGTCTATAATATTAGTTACACTTAAGAAATGTAGAACTGTACATGACTTCTTTATTTTTTCCTCTCAATAGTTTAGCCTTTTTCCTCTATAACCTCTGGTAGGCTATCTCCTTAGAAGACAGAATTACAGCCGAACTCCCCTCCACTAATCAGAAAGCTGACAAGTTTATTATTTTTCATGTGTCCCTTATCGTTTACTCAAGTAATGCAATGTGACCCTCAGATGGAGCTTTTGTAACCTTTTTTTATTGCCTAAAGTTTGCTGTTGAATGTGTATATAAGCTGTGCAGAACCTGGAGAATTAGAGCTGGAGAACTGGAGCTGTAAAGAATAAAGCATATAACCCTCAGTGCGTGTATGAGTTTTATTTCCTCAGATAGATAAGAAATATTTCTATAGTCCTGCTACTCTGAAGGCATTATATTTACAACCCTGGTGCAGTTCTTGGAGCTGGTCTCTCAAGCTGCACTATAGCTTATTTTATGTACAAATTCTCCACTGCAATTGGTGAGTAGAGGGTATAGAGCACTGTGCTGTAATAAATATGTTAAGATTTGTTAGGAATAAAGTGTAAATGATCAAGAGAATCATGATAAAAATCACGGATAGTTCACTGATAGTGAATGGATGGATAGATTGTTAAGGCTGGCTAAATTTTTTTTGTTTTGTTTTGTTTTTTGAGACAGGGTTTCTCTGTGTAGCTTTGCACCTTTTTCCTGGAACTTGCTTTGTAGACTAGGCTGGCCTCGAACTCACAGAGATCTGCCTGGCTCTGCCTCCCGAGTGCTGGGATTAAAGGTGTGTGCCACCACTGCCCGGCTAAATTTGTTAAATGGTAAAATTGTATAATCCTTGGTGTAGTTTGGTTGTGAATTCATCCATATTTTAATTACGAGGCAAAATAGTACCGGTGATGTAAGGACTATTTATTATTAAGACCATAGGCCCTCTGTGATTTGATGTTAGTAAGGATAGCTACAATAGTGTGTGTAGCTAACAGAAGAATAGGCAATTAATAATTTTAGGTCCCTTGATATAGATGAATAGAGCCTATAACTATATATCCTAAAGATAAATTTGAACAAGTATGACCTACTACTAAAAAAAAAAAACCAAAAAAACAAAAAAACAAAAACAGGATTCAGAATAAGGAAGGTGTAGATTTAAACAATGGCTCTGCCATTAATATAGGCAAATTCAGCCCAATTTCTTGTCCACTCAAGCCTTTATTTTCTTCTTATTTAAACAGATTGTTGGTAAGGTGACCATATAATTTATTTTGTAACTTATAATACTATAGAGATTGAACAGACTATGATCTTAGTAAGTGCACTGGGACAGAGTGTGAACTGTGATTGTCCTGAGCATATGGCCATCTTAGTTCTACTGTGCTATGATTTCAGAGAATGCATGAAGACTGCAGCCTAGTTTAGACTGAATCAGGCACTGAATATTTTCAAGTTGTGTTGTTATTACTCACTCCCCTCTATTTTGCTTTCCTAGACCACATGTAGACTCTCACTTAATATCAGTTAGCCAAAACTATACTTCTCCCTGTGATTTCCCAAATTCTTCTTTGGACAAACACTCTGAATCACAATGGATAGGAAACGATGTAATAATTCTGCCCCAGGTTCCTGGACTCTCTCATTTCAGTGTGGCTCAGATAACTTCCATTTGACAGAGTTTTTCTCTCTGTGCTTGTGTGAGACAAACTAAAAGAACTCTCCATTGGCTTGTAAGTCTCAGTGCATCAATACACCATTCTGGTCTCTGGTGGAATGGTTCTGTGGTGTGGTGTCTCCAAATTAATAGGTGTTAGCTCCAATACTCACTTCTGTGGTTAGTCAACTGTGGACTGTGCCTTTTCACTGTGTCACTCTCCAGTCCCATTATCATGTTCTCTCTGCCTTTCAAATTCATCTGAATTTTTGTCTTAAAAACTCTGGGAGGACTCAAGGAAAGATAATGAGGCACACTATTATTGTGAGTTGTCCTGGGTAGAAAATAGAGTTTTAGTCATTTCCAGTAGCCTCCATCGAGGCTACTGGAAAAAAGGTAGATGCTTAAGATCTTTCAATGCTTTCACAATGATAATAAAATCAAGGCCTTAGGTTTCTTGTTTAGTAATTAAATACAAGCATTTCATGTCTTGAATAGCACTTCTAAACAGTATGGATCTTTCTGTCAGGCAGTGTTTATATCATGATGCATCCACCAATCAAGAATCAGACTGAGAAATAGTGAGAACAAGTAAAGACATTACTGAGTGTTTTCTCCATTTTTCATGCAGTAAAAGTGCTAACTGTGATGATCACTCACGGAGTCAATGTTCCATGGAGTTGTAATCACAGTTTGTTTATTATGTGCAAACAGCAGCAAAATAATTAATACACAGAAAATCAAAGTACTGTGGCATACACAATGCTCCCACTAATACTGTGCTTCTAGTTTTCTTTTCTGCCATGTGTTAACTTTTTCAAATGCTCTTTATGCACCAAAAGCTCTATGAAACCTGCCTTGCTAATTCATTAACTTATTTATAGACAGAGTTTCACTAGGTAGTCTTGGCTGGCATGAACTAGCTATATAATCCAGGATGGCCTCAAGCTCGGAGATATGCCTGCTGCTGCCCCCAAAGTACTGGAGTTGAAGGCATGCACCACCATACCCAGCCAGTTATATTTATCTCTATTGTAAGCCCAACAATGCTCACAGAGATATGCACCAACTTCTCTTGGATGGTATGATGGTTAGTTCAGTTGTCAACTTGACATAATCTAGAATCATACAGGAGAGAGATCTCTGAGAAAGTCTGTAAGGGATTATCTTAATTATGCTAATTGATGTGGAACAATGCACTCATTATAAGTTTAGGGTCTTGTTCTGCATAAGAGTTGAGCTGAATACTATAGCATTCATGAATTAATTCATTCCTCTCTGCTTCTTGATTATGCATACAATGTGACCAGTTGTCTCTAGCTTTTTCTGCCATGACTTCCCTACAATAATGGACTATTACCTGGATCTATGAACTGAAATTGCTTTTGTCAGGGTAACAGAATTGAAATAACAGCAACAGAATTGAAAAGTTAAGAGAGATGACTTAGCCTATCTGAGATTCTGTGTTCTTTGCTTTTCTCTCTTCAAATGGTCTTGGCTAACCCACTTTGTGTTCTGACTTCAGACTTGGTTATTACTTCTCAATGGCATATCCATTGAACTTAATAGAAGGTATTGTAGTATTTGTCCCATTCAGAGAAAAACAACCTTAAGTGTTTATTACCCATTCTTCCCAACAGTATTTCTTTAGCATGTATTTTCTGGAGGCTTCTCTAATAGAAGGATCAAAAACAATCTTAGCTTATGCCTGTAAGTAGTAAAAGTTTAGTTGGAAAACTGAACACATGAACAGGTAGTTATTAAAGAATGTTTTGGACTTAAAGTCCATTGTCTGTGCAGAGAAAAGAAAGTATTCTTTAGCAGACACAATGTACTTCACCTTATTTGTCCTTCCTGGAGCGGCGGCAGGAGAACTGTACTCATCCCTTGGAGATGATCTTACTTCTTTTCTGAATTCAAACTCTCTTGTTCTGTGTGGCAAATCTCCTTTACTTTGCCCAGGCAATTAAACACTGGGAAATAGTGCTATGCTTCCCTTCTAGGGATGTGCATAGAGGAACTGAAATTTTAGTTCACACAGAATCTTATACATGAAGTTCCATGTGGTGGTGTTATTCATAGTAGGTAAACCATGGAACCCAGTCAAGTTACAAAGGCATAAACAAAAGTAGTATGTAGGGGAATAGAGACTGAGTGGAAACATGAAGATTAACATATGAAAAGTGCACTCTGCCGAGGAAGCTCTTCCTCACCTAGTCTTCATCTAAGGAACAGAGCATGAGTATAAAGAGTCCTTGAACTACAAATGGGGGCCAGAGGGGCTATAACAGTCTATATGCATTGTGTAGCATGATGCTTTGGGGGCTCTGTTCTCAGTTCACTAGCCCGCTTCCACTTTTGGGGCTACTTTTTTTTCTTACTAAGCTGTGCCCCTTTCTCCTTCTTCTTCTTCTTCTTCTTCTTCTTCTTCTTCTTCTTCTTCTTCTTCTTCTTCTTCTTCTTCTTCTTCTTCTTCTTCTTCTTTTTTGACACAGGATTTCTCTGTGTAGCTTTGTACCTTTCCTGGATCTTGCTCTGTAGACCAGGCTGGTCTCAAACTCACAGAGATCCGCCTGGCTCTGCCTCTAGAGTGCTGGGATTAAAGGTATGCACCACCACCAAGCCGCCTCCCTTTTTATTTCTAATCATGTGTCCTGGTGCAATCATTTCCCCTGGGATGCAAGAGCCTGAGACTAGAGGCCCTCTGAACTCAGATCCACAGCCCAGCACTACTAAATACATTTTCCTTGACACGCTGAGCCTTCTCATTGTTTCTTCTGCCATGACTGACCTTAAAGGCATGACTTTTTTACATTATCACTTTCTTCCTAGTGGCTGCTGGGATTTCCTGCTTGCCTAGATTTGTTTTTCCTCTCAAACTCTAATACGACTGACCTCAAGATTTCTACTGAATCCATTTTATTAAAATAATTTTGGTATTTCAGATCAAGAACCAAAAAGAGGAACCCATGTTTCCTGAGTAACAATATATCAGTATAATGTTATATCATACAGATATACAATATGGATGAACATGATACTAACTGAAAGGAGAAAAATCACAGAAAGTATATGCTATATAGTTTCATTTACATGAAATATTCCAAATGCACAAATCTGTGGAGACAGGAAGATTAGTTACCAGTGGTGGAGAGAAGGGGGAAATTAGAAGTCATTGTTAATGGATGTGAGATAGCTTTGTAGAGTGATGGAAATGCTTAGAATAAGTTCCTGATGATGCTGTCCAAACATGAATATGCTAAAAACCATTGAATCATGAACTTTTAAAGCTAATTTAATGGTATGAGTTTCACAATTTTTTTTTAAACATAAATGTTATGAACTGTATCTTAATGTTAGGTAGCTAAGTAGATATTAGTGGTTTGGTGGATACCAAATCACTAGGAATAAGTCCCTCTCACAGAGTTAGCCTACAACCTGTTTTTCAAATGAGATTGGAAAAACAGCACTTTAAATGCTGGTTAGAAGAATAGGAACTGAACCATATCTCTTGTTTGGGGAAGAGATATGACATTCTGAACTGTCCAGAAGGACTGTAATGCATGACTATGGAAGCCTGGCTAAAGAAGCCAGGATTTTATAAGATTTCTGTATGATAGGAAGTTTTCAGATAAAGAACAAAGGCATACCTTTGCCACCTCTTCAATGGACAAATCTAAACAGCTATTAATCAACTAGACAAAAGGAATTCCCCCAAGAAGAGCTACTTGTTCGGGAAACTTCAGACAGTAGTATATAGTGAACTGACAGTGTAGGTCAGAACAGCCATTTGTCCATTGTCTGCTTTCACTCCCTGAGAATGAGTTTTGCCCACTCAGTTCTGTAATAAACTTTCTTTTCATGCTATGCCACACTCTTTGTTTTGGATCTGAATTCTTTTGATGATAATCGTAAGGACCAAGGAGTCAGGGGACTCCAGATGAAGGTCCTGGAGACATCCATTCGTTATCTTCCAATATGAATTTGAGAGTTTAATATAGGGAAACATACTGTGTGAGGTTATACTTCATGTTGCTTCTCTTCTCCAACCAAACATCTGTGTATTTATGCTCCATGAGTGCAGGACTCTGCAGAACTCACATGTTCTCTTGAGCTCCTTTAAAAATGGCACAAAATTGTTTATAAAAGCTTCAGTGAAGTGAATGAAATATATAAAAAGGAAAAAAATAAATGATAACTCCACTATAAAACTACTACAGTTAGGGAATTTAAAATGCAGTTTGTTTATTTAATTTTTTTGTTTGTGTATTCTAGATATTAATCCTTTATCATATGTGTAGCTAACAAAGATTTTCTCCCTCTCCATGGTCTTCTTCTTCACTTGATTGGTTGTTTCCTTTGTTATAGCTTTATGAATTCCATTTTTTAATTGGTTTCAATTCCTGGGCAAATAGAGTCCTATTCTGAAAGACCATTCCTCTGCCCTTATCTTGTAAGATACTGTCTATGTTTTCTTCAAGAAGATTGTTTCAGGTTTCACATTGAAGTCTTTGATTTATTTGGAGTTGATTTTTGTACAGTGTGATAGATATTGGTCAAATTTTATTCTTCTAAATATGGACATCCAGTTTTCCCAGCACCATTTGTGGAAGATACTGTCTCTCCACTAGTGTCATTTTTATCAAATATGAGATGGTTGTAATTATGTACACTCATATTTGGATTGCCTCTTTGGTTCAATTAAATCCATATGTCTGTTTTTGTGCCAGTACCATGGGGTTTTATTATAGCTATGAAATACAGGCTGAAATACAGTATGATAACATCTTGTCTTAGTTGGGTTTTCTATGGCTGTGGGGAGATGCCATGTCTGCAGCAACTCTTATTTAAAACGAAACAAAACAAAACAAAACAAAACAAAACATTTAATTGGAGCTTGCTTACAGTTTCAGAGGTTCAATCCATTATTGTCATGGTGGGAAGCAAGGCAGCATGTGGGCAGACATGGTGCTAGAGAGGTAGCTAAGAGTTCTGTATCTGGATCTGCAGGAAACAGGAAGTGAACCAGGTATCATGTTGGGCTTAGCTAGAGCATATAAGACCTCAAAGCCCACCTCCACAATGACATACTTCCTTCAACAAGGCCACACTTCTTCCAACAAGGCCACACCTCCTAATAGTGCCATTCCCTATGGGCCGAGCATCCAAATAAATGAGTCTATGGGAGTCATCCTGTTCAAACTACCACACCCCTCTGGCATTGGTCATTTGTTCATCAATACTTTGGCAATTTGGAGGTTTTGAAATTCCATGTGAATTTAGGATTTTTTTTTCTATTTCTGTGAAGAATGTGATGTGGTATTTGATTGGGATTGCACTTAATTTGTAAACTGCTTTTGGTAGGATCATTTTTACAACATTAATTCTAAGAATCGATAAGCATGAGAAGTTCTTCCATCTTCTACTATAGTATTCAGACTTTTTTTTTCCACAGAGATTTGAAATTTTCATTGTAGAACTTCCCCCACCCCCCAAATAAAGGAGAATCAAGAAAATAAAGGACCCAATTAAAAAAGGGCTGCATATCTGCACAGGGATTTATCAAAACACCAGAGAAGTTGTAATTAGCAAGCAGGGAGATCTCAGACCAGAAGTGGTAGCAGAGTGGAGTTCACACGCATATTTCCTCTCACCAAGAGAAATACACTTGCCTTGAGTTACTGAAATAAGCAGAGCTCCCCCACGTGTGAAGACCACCATAAAGACAAATGAAGGAGGAGAAAACACACTGTACCAACTAGGAAGAGATGCTGATGGGGTTGGAACATCTACTTCATTTGTATTTCTTACTTTCGTCTGAGCATTTGTCCTTAATTGTTTGGTTTTAGTTTTGTGTTTTACCTTGCATCTCATCTAATAGGCTTTTGTGATTCTCCTTTCTTTCTCCATACCTACTCACACAGCAAAGACATTTTAGAACATGAGACAATAGCCATCATGTGACCTCAATATTGGATTGGGAGACAGAGACAGCTGGATACCTGGAGCATATTGGCTAGCCTCATTGATTTGATGAGTTTGGGTTCAGTAAGAGACCCTGCCACAAAAATAAGGTTAAGAGAGATCAAGGAAGACGTCAGCCTCAATCTCTGGACTCTCCATGCAGGTACACATATATACACATGAACATTCATCACATGCTCATATACCTTCTAACAAGCCTACTACATGTTAATTAAGGAAATTATTATTGAAGAATATGTATAACAATTGTGACTCTTTATGCATCAAATACTGGGGCTTCCAATTTCATAAATAAACACTAAAAGGCCAGATGTGTCTAGATAAATTATAGTACTTTAGCACCCTACTCTCACTGTTAGATCTTCAAATTAAAAATTAAAAATCAGTAAAGAAAATTCAGAGCTAAGCTTTACTCTAAATCAATTGCATTTAGCAGACAGCTACAGAATATTCCATCCAACAGACATGAAATAGGCGTTCTTTTCAGTGACTCATAGCACCTCCCCTAAAGTCAATCAGATTACAAATCATGAAGCAAACCTTAGCAGATAAAATGGCTCTTTGAACTTTATTAGAGCCTAGTGGAATAAAAATAGAAGTAAGTAGGAATACACCACACTACACAAATGCTTGAAGAAACCAACAATGGGCCAATGGAAAAATCAGAGAAAATATTAAAATTTCCTAGAGTCATGTGAAATTGAGGCACAGTTTAGAATTTTGAGGGTCCAGTGAGCAGAGGTCTAGGAATAAAGGCTGTTAACGTCAAGTTAAAATGTTAGGGACCACTCAACAAACTATATACCTCAAAGTTTAGGAAAGCAAGGATGAGCCAAAGACACACGAGGTGGATGGCAAGAAATAATGGAGAGTAGAGCAGAAACTAACAAAACAACAGCTGAAAGACTAGTACATAGACTCTGTCAAAGTTCCTTGAAAGGATGAATAAGAGTAATAAACCTCTAGCTAAACTAACAAAAGGCAAAGAAGTCAATAAAATCAAAGGTGAGAAGATGTCACAGCAGACTCCAGAGAAATCCAGAGGATCACAATGGGATACTTTGACAACTTTAGTACAGAAAGTGGGAAGTCAAGAAAAAGTGGCTAAATTTTTAAGCAAGTATGACCTACAAAAATTAATGGGAATTAATAGAATGGGAAGGAATGCTACCAAACTCTTTCTGCCAGGTCAGCATTATTCTGATAAGGATACAGCAAACTAGATAAGGACACAACAAAATTAAACTACATGCACCAATCACCTTAAGGAAAATAGACATAAAAATTCTTAACAAAGTACTTGCATGCCAATTTAAAAACATTGCAGCCAAGATAATATACTACAGGCAAGTAAGTAAAATTTCAATGATTCAAGGAAGGTTCAACATATGCAAATCAATAAATGTATGACAGAATGCAGAGTTAAAGACCAATACCAAATGATCATTTCAACTGATATAAAAAAGCCATTCAGTGAATTTCACCATGCTTTCACAACAAAATTCTTGAAGACATTAGGATTAGAAGGAACATATCACAGCATGTTAAAGACTGTGTGTGACAAACTTACAGTCAATAGCTTACAAAACAGGAAAAAACTGAGAGCTTTTCCTTAAGATTTGAAACAAGTCTGTACTGGTTGGTAAGCTGGCCCCCAGAACATGAGCATGAGAGATCCTGCCACACCCCTCATATGGTAGCATGGGCAGGGGAGAGATGTCCCCCACCATGAGCCTCTCTATGTCTGAGACATGTGAGAGAGCTGCCCCTACCTTCACCAGCTGCAACACTTGGGAGAGCAAGCCCTGTACCTCGCCTGGGCAGCACCTGGAGCCAACCCTGTTGACAGAGGTGTGGGTGAGCCAGCCCCGAAGCTGTGATGTGGGAGAGGGGTCCGTACTACTTGTCTGTCATATGGCAGTGTCAGCAGGGGAGAGATGCCCCCCTTACCCCAAGCCCCTTGCCTCTTACCACCTGTGACAGACGAGGGAGCTGACCCTCCTACTTACTAGCTGCAGCACTCAGGAAAGCGGGCCCTGCTCCTCACCTGGGCAGCACAGTAGAGCTGACTCTATTGACAGGGGTACTGGTAAACCAGCGGGAGAACCATCCCTCATCTGCCGAATGGCAGCATGGGTGGGGAGAGATGCCCCCTCTCTCCTGGGTTGGAGAGCTGGCCCTGAGGTCATCAGAGCAGAAGAGCTGTCCCTGTCCCTCACCAGCTGCAGCACTCGGGAGAGTCGCCCCTGCATCTCACCTGGTGAAGGTGAGTGACAGCCCTCAAGGTGAAGGTGTGTGACAGCCGATCCTGAGGGCATGAAAGCAGGAGAATGGGCTGCCCCTTGCTCATTGCAGTAAGAGGTGAACAATTGCCGGAGAGCTCACCCTGGTGGCGAACACAGGGGAGAACTGGCAGGCTGACCAAAACTGCAACTACTCAGGCCCAGAACTAGGGTTACGAGTTGGTCCACCCCAACATCCACCCCATCTATGATCTGTTGGAGCATGTCCTGCAGACCAAAAGTTGCAGGATTTCCACAACATGGGGCAACAACAGGATATCCAAGAGGAGTCCTGGTGAGGGCCCAGCTTCAATAAGGTAGCAGGAACCAGAGGCCTTGAACCAGACCAATGACTCTTTGCAATGAACACTTGGAAGTAAGATATATGGATAAAAGGGTTTACTGCATGATTCACTGTGTCACACTGCAGCTTCCATAATGAGATTTTCCCTTTATTTTCCTTTTTTCTCTTAAATTGTATTTTGGGCGGGTGGGGGGTGGAGAGATAGGGACGTTGCAAGGGCAGAGGGTGGATACAAAGGGATGGGGAAATGAATGGGATCGAGGTGTGTGATGTGACAGACACAAAGAGTAAATAGAAAGAAAGCTTAAAAAATCTGAACTAAGACAATGATACCCACTCTCTTTACTCCATTTCAACACAATATTCAAAGTCTTTCATAAAGCAATAAAGCAAAAGAGAGAAATAAATGTGAGAACAATAAAGAAAGAAAAAAGGCAAATTATTCCTATGCACAGATATTATGGTTCTTTATGTAAGACACCCTCAAAGATTCCACAAGGAAAATTCTAGATATGATAAATACCTGCAGCAAAGTAACAAGATACAGCAATCAACATACAAATACATTCAGCACCTTTTCTATGTGACAGTAATGAAATTGCCAAAAAAAAAAAAAAAAAAAAAAATTAGGGAAAATACTGCATTCACAATGGCTTTGGAAAAAAAAAAAAAAGAAGAGAATCCTAACAAAGCAGGCGATAGATGATGAAAATTTTAAGTGCCAAGAAAAATAAAGACACTAGAAGATTTAAAGGCCTTCTGTGTTCATGAATTGGCAGAATTAGTATTGTGTAAATATTTACATTGTCAAAACAGTTTCTACGTAACGTCCATCAAAATTACATGTTGGGCTTCACAGAACTAGAAAGAAATAAATTAAATTTATATGGAAACATAGAAATCTCAGAGCAGTCAAATTAATCCTAAGAAGAAAGAATAATGCTGGAGTTATCACCGTGCCTCATCTCAAATTATGTCATGGAAGTGTAGTGACAAAGGCAGTGTGAGACTTTAAATAAGAATGGCCCCATAGGCTCATGTATTTGAAGGCTTAGTCATCAGGGAGTGGCTCTATTTGAGAAGGATTATATCATTAGGAGGTGTGGCCTTGTAGTAGGTGTGGCCTTCTTGGAGGAGGTGTGTCATGGGGGTGGGGGGTAGGGGAGTGGAGTTGGAGGTTTCACAAAGCTCACAGCAGGCTCAATGTCTCTCTCTCTCTCTCTCTCTCTCTCTCTCTCTCTCTCTCTCTCTCTCTCTCTTCGCTCTATGGATCAAGATGCAGCTCTCAGCTACTGCTCCAGTGCCATGCCTGCTTTCCTGCTGCCGTGCTCCTTGCCATGATGATAAGGGACTAAACCTCTGCAATTGCAATGCTTTCTCTTTTAATAACTTCCTTACCCATGGTATGTGTCTCTTTATAGCAATAGAACAGTGCCCAAAACCAAGAGCATTGTAGTGGCACAGAAGCATACATGTGACCAGTGGAATGGAATAAAAGGTCTAGAAATAAACTAAGAGGGAGGAATTCAAGAAGAAGACAGTGGAAATCATGTGTCACAGTAGCAGAATGGTGCTATTGTGGAGAGAAAAAGAGGCCTAGAGGAGCTGGGCCAGGAGAAGGGCAAGAATGGATTCACTGGTGAGATAGACTCTATCACAAAGTTAAATTCCATGACTTTGCCCCATTCTGGTCATTAGACCTAAGGCTTTGTTTACAGAGAAGGAAGGATGTTATACTAAGGTGTGGCTATCAGGAGGCAACGTCTTGGGGGTGGACTTTCTCCTGACCTCAAACCCAAAGTGCTTTTTGCTGTAATGCAAACCCTGTTTGTTTGTTTTTGTTTTGCTTTTATTTATTCTTTGTGGATTTCACATCGTGCATTCTGATCCCACTTATCTCTCCATCCCCTGGCATCTGCCCCTGCCCTTGCAACCTCCCCCCACAACCCAAATCAAATTTAAAAGAAGAATGAAAACTGAACAAAACAAAGAAACAGAACAAAACAAAAACAAAAATAAAAAACAAAACAATCATCTCGCAGAAGCTGTAGTGAGGCCCTTTGAGTCACAGTTTAGCCTTTAGCTCATTCGTCTTTACTCGCAGTGTTCAGATTCTGTTACACCGTACCACTGTACACTGACTCATTTTGTTGAGCAGTTGGCCAATACAACTTTTTACCATGCTGTTTATGTTTCAGTTAGGTAAGTCTTTGTGTTTAAAATTTATATGACATCATGAAATTTGCAGGCAAATGGATGGAACTAGAAAATATCATCTTGAGTAGGTAACCCAGAATCAGAAAGACAAACATGGTATGTACTCACCCATAAGTGGATACTAGATGTAAAGTAAAGGATAACCAGACTACAACCCACAGCTGCAGAGAAGCTAGTTAACAAGGATGATCCTAAGAAAGACGTATGGATCGCTTTGGAAGGGAAAATATATGCGATCTCCATGAGGATGAGGGGTGCAATAGAGGGTAAGGGATGGGGGATGAGAACATAAGGGAATGGAATGGTTGAGCTCAAACAGGGACAGAGTGGGAGAACAATGGCAGAGATACCATGATAGAGGGAGACATCATAGGGACAGGGAAAAACCAGGCACCAGGGAATTTCCCAGGAATCCCCAAGGATGACCCCAGCTTAGATTACTAACTATAGTGGAGAGGGTGCCTGAACTGGCTTACCCTAGTAATTAAATTGTGAATACTGTAACTGTCATCATAGAGCCTTCATCCAGTAACTGATGGACGCAGATCCACAGCCAAGTGCTGTGGGATGTTCTCTATGCTGTGAATGTGTTGCTCTGATTGGTTAATAAATAAAGTGCTGATTGGCCAGTAGCCAGGTGGGACAAAGAGAGAGGAGAATTTGGGAACAGGAAGTCTGAGTCAGGAGACGCTGCCAGCCACCATGAGAAGCAGAGGTTTTGATACTGGTAAGCCACGAGCCATGTGGTAACTTATAGATTAATAAAAATAGGGTAATTTGAGATATAAGAACTAGATAGCAAGAAGCCAGCCATGGCAATATAGTTTATAAGTAATGTAAGCTTCTGAGTGATTATTTTATAAGTGGACTGCAGGACTGTGGGGGCTTGGCAGAACCCAGAGAGACGTCCTCTAGCTACAGCCACACACCAGGTTAAGCTCTAGGAGTCTAGTCAAAGAGAGAGAACAGGGATTCTATGAGCATGGGGCATCAAGATCATGATGGGGAACCTACAGAGACAACCAAACCCAGCTAGTGGGAACTCATAAACTTTAGACCAATAGCTGTGGAGCCTCCACGGGACTGGACTAGGTCCTCTGTGTAAGTGAGACAGTTGAGTAGCCCAATGTGCTTAAGGGGCCTCCTGGCAGTATGACCAGGATCCATCCTTGGTGCATGAATTGGCTTTTTAGAGCCCACTACCTGTGGTGGGACATCTTGCACAGCCTTGATGCAGGGAGATGGGTTTGGACCTGCCTCAACTGAGTGTACCAGACTCTTCTGACTCCGCATGGGAGGCCTTACTTTGTCACAGGAGGGAATAGGGGGTGGGTTGTGAGGGAAAGGCTGGGGGGCAGAAGGAAGGAAGGAAGAGAGGGGAATATGTGGTTGGTATGTAAAATGAATAAAAATGTCTTAATAAAAAATTACTAAGGGAAAAATAAAATTTATATCTCATCTTTTATTTTCTCTACAAACTCTGTTCTTTAAATTTTTTCCTGCCTATGTACATCAAATATCCAACACTATTCATTTTGAAGTCATTCCATTAAGAATTTTTAAGAGCCACTTTTAAGTTCTTTTTTTTTTTAATTGGGAAAGAATATCTATTTTAAGACAAAATGGAGCAAATAAAACTCTTAGGAGCCTTGAATCTCAAAAATCATCAATTAACTATAATACAAATAAGGAAACCTTAACATTGAAATATAAAGATTACAATATTGACCAAAGAATTTCTTCCTTACTACACAAAATATGACCCAGCAGTAAAAGGCAAATCATTATTTTCCTTTTCCCCAGTAAAACAAATGGTATGGTTTGATAATAAAATAATTTTGAATATAGCCCAACTAAATTTACCTATTATCCAGTCAGAAAGTTTTATCATAATTTAGTGTTCTGGTTTAATCTTCACTAACAAAATATTTAACTCCTAAAGCAGCAATCATTTATAGCAACTCTGGTACCAACATCAAAGGGGGAAAGATTTATTTCTTTATTATTTATATAGTGTTCTGTCTGTACATATCTCTGCAGGCCAGAAGAGGGCACCAGATCTCATTACAGATGTTTCTGAGCCACCATGTGGTTGCTGCGAATTGAACTCAGGACCTTTAGAAGAACAAACAGTGCTCTTAACCTCTGAGCCATCTCTCCAGCCCCCTTAAGTTCCTGAATACACACACTCACATAACTAACGTTACAAGTTAGTGTTCTCTGCTGGAAGCCACCCACTCCAGTTCACCTTCTCCTTTGATAGCCTACCATGGCTCTTAATGCTCTGCTGCTCCAGTCATTATTGTCATTATTGTTGAGTGGATGCTCATCTATGCATAATAACATGTCTACCATGCCTCAGCACACTGCTGCTTTTAAATGTCACTCTTCTAGCTTCCATTTCTACTTTATTAAATACATTTCTTTTGGCAAAATCGATTTAGTGATGAATATCCTCAATATTTGCTTGAATGTCTCTTGGTTAGTCATTTATCCAGGCATAGACTTCTGGGTTAGCTCTGTTTAAAAGTGATTGTGTCACCGTTTGGATGATCTATCTCTAGATAACAAGTTGACTGACAGGACAATCATCATTGTTTCTTTCTTGTTTGTTTGTTTGTTTGTTTGTTTGTTTGTTTGTTTTCCCAGCAAGGATTGGGATGATTTTCTTTGCAGGTTCTTTTTTTTTTTTAATTAGGAGATTTTCTATTCATTTTACATATCAAATTCAGATTCCCCTGTCCTCCCTCCTCCCATCCCCCAGCTTTTCTCCCCATTCCCACCTCCTCCATGGCAAGGTCTCCCGTGGGGAGTCAGCAGAGCCTGGTACATTCAGTTGAGGCAGGTCCAAGTCCTCCACCTGCACCAAGGTTGTACAGAGTGTTCTTTGGATGCTCTTGTACAAGTGTTCTTCCCTTCACTGAAGTAAGGCAAGATATAGATCGGCCCATGTGACCCTGTTCTGATTTGAGGTACTTCTACCAATCAGACAATTCATTCTTCTTTACAATTCTAGAAAAATCTCTGTGTGTGCAAACACAGGAATATCTGTTCAGTGTCCCACACTTGTATACTCATGCAAAGATATAAATATGCAGATGTATGTATGATGTGTGTGTTTGCATGTGTGTGCATATATAACCCATTTTCATGCATGTAAAGGTATCTTTAATGTTCTAGAGAATAAGCTTATGGTTGAGAGAAAAATTATTTGGTGAGAATCCAAAAGTGTTTTTGTATCTCTTACCTCTCTGCCCCAATGTTCTATCGTTTCCTTTTGGAGTTATTGTCCTATTTAGATTTATTGAAAGTTCTTTCTGAAGTAGAGCCTAATGTGCTGCTTGCTGAGTTTAACTCTGCATGGTTCTGGGAACTGGACTCAGGGACTTTTACAGGACAGGCAAGTACTCCATCCACTGAGCTGTATTCTCAACTCTAAGTTTTTTTTTCCTAAGATTTATTTTTGTCATTTTGATTGTGTGTGTGTGTGTGTGTGTGTGTGTGTGTGTGTGTGTGTGTGTGTTGGGGGTATATGCATGTGAATCTAGGTGCCTGTGTAAGTTAGAAGCATCAGATTTTTTTGGAGCTGTCATTACAGGTAATTATAAGTTTGACAGGCTCTGGGATACAAACCCAGGTTCTCTGTTAGAGCAGCACATGCTCTTATCACTGAGCTGTCTCTCTAGCCCTTGAATTTAAAGTTTTTAATGATTGTATTTTTGATGTGTAAATATCTGGTATTAACACCTGCACTGGTCCCTCTAGTTTCAAGAATCCAATTCCTGTCGAGTCTTATTTATGGCCATTCTTGTTCCTAAAGATTTCCTTTTCTTTCTGTGAGTCTTGGTCATACATTGATTTCTTCATGTCTCTGGTCAGTTGGATGTTCTCTGCATCAGCTCCTTTAATTATACATACACATATGTGTGTATATGGATAATATATCTCGTAGGCTGTTGTCACCAAAGGAGTGCCTTAAACCAACACAAGTCTAACATTTGTCCAGGTTGTGCTGGGCTGTGCCCATTCTGGAGGGCCAGAGGACTCCATCCTTGCTTCCCCTCAGCCCTGCTGCTACAGAAGTTCTGGGTGTTTTATGGTTTGTGGTTTCAGCTTTCCACCCTTTTCTTCCCCTGGCAGCAATGCTGTTCTTGATGTATCACCACGTGCACTTGTTCCTTCTTATAAGATGCCAAATATTGTGTTATGGCCCGCTATTGTCCTGTATGACTTCACCATAATTGAATTATGTCTATGAAGACTCTATTTCCAAACAAGGTTGCATTCAAAAATGAGTGAAGTCTAGGCCTTCATCATGTATTGTGTATGTGTATTTGTATGTGTGTGTGTATGATGTGTTGTACATTGTGTGTGTGTATGATATGTGAGTGGAATGTATGTGTATGGTGTGGTGTGTGTGTATGGTGTATGTACAGTGTGTGTTATGGTGTGTGTATGGTGTGTTTGTGTGTGCATGATGTGAATGTATGTATTGCGTGGAGTATGTGCGTGGTATGTGTGTATGTATGATGTATAGTGTGTTTGTATGTGTGTACTGTATTATGAAGTATGGTGTGTGTGTATGGCCTGTGTGTATGTCATGTATGTGTAGTGTGGTGTATATAGGTGTGGTGTATGTGTACATGATATGTGTGTATGTATGGTATAAAGTATGTGTATGGCATGTGTTTGTATGGCATGTGGTGTGTGTGTGTGTAATATATATATATATATATATATATATATATATATATATATATATGAATGTTCTGTGTATGGATGATGTGGATTGTGTGTGTGTGGTTTAGTATGTGTGTAGTGTGGTATATGCAGGTGCATTCACTTGAGTGTATGCCTGGGAAGGCCAGAGGAAGAGGTTAGATGAGACAGGGTCTCTTGCTGATCCTGAAACTTGTCCTTTTGATTAGGCAGGCATGCTCTCTAGTTAGTACCTAGAACCTGCCTGCCCCTACCTCTCAATGCTGGAATTACAGGCATGGCCATGCCCAGCTCTTCTCTGTAGGTTTTGGAGATTTCCAACCATGCTTATATATCCAATGCTCCTACCCACTGAGGCCCTCCCCAGTCCCCCTCAGCATACTTTAATCCTTAATATCAAATCTGTTGCTTTGTATTCTGTTAAAAACCAGAAACATTGATTTATTTGTGTCATCCTTAAATGTAAAACCTACCAGTACTTGAGACTATAGCAATGCTCAGGATAAACTACTTTCCAGAACATAGAAATGACCCACTCCAGAAGAAAAGACTAAATAGAATCAAACTTCAGATAAATAATTAATACAGCCAATAAAATGACAAAATTGAGAACCCTTAACGTTGAATAAAATTGAACTAGAATTAATATATTAAATTATATTTGATTAAAGTGATGTGTTTATCTGTCATTTTAGATTTCTGCTATGTTTTCATTTCAAGATGTGGGTAGCAGGCATGTGCTTATTTCAAGACTGTCATTATGTTATGTTCTCCTCAATCTCCAGTCCCAGGCTTTGGATAAAATGAGAGTGATTGGTAGATGCTGCCATAAGAATGAAGCGCCTATTTTCACATAATGCAGTTGGCCAGTTTCTGAGAATTGATTTTGTTCTGCAGCATAGGATGAAGGGATTTGGTGCATGAAGTTATTATTTCGTTAAAATCAATCTATTTCAGACTCCATCATGGGAGCACTAGAGGAACAAAGGCGGTACAGCTTAGATAGTTTTTTTCCTGGGAGAACCAGAGCGGGGCTGAAGGCTGTGAATAGCAGGAGTGGAGGATGGTTCATAAAAACAAATGAAGGCAATGCTGTAATAGTATGGATCCTTGGAGCAATATGCTAAGAAAAAAGTATTTTTTCTTTAGGGGTGATTATAAAGAAAGAATTAAGGATAAAATGAGAAGCTGGTTGGAGAAAGAAGGAAGGTTACCAAATGCAGGCTTTTGTGAAGACAAGTCTTAATGTTTAGACACCTTACAATCCTCCACAGAGTAAGGGGTGGTTTCATCATTGCTGTGGAAATCTTATGTTTCCTATTTTGCCATGATATATATATATATATATATATATATATATATATATATATATATATCCTGTGTTTGAATTGTTGTTTGTTTTGAGTTCTTAATGGTCTAACTCATTGCACAAAACCACATTCTCTTAGAAAAGAAATGAACAAAATTACAAAAAATTAAAATTTGGAAATAATAGGAGGTAAAATCCTGTGTTTGAAACTTTTAACATAAATAAGATTAATAATATTTGGCTAATCTTTACAATAAGGCTCTAAAATCAGTTTTGTTTCTTTCTCTAGGGCTATTGCTACTAACATGGTTTATTTGTTGATTACAAGCAAGCAAAGTTGAGGTCTTTGAGTAGGAACCTAGATGGCCAGGAATGTTTTTACAAATTGTCATTAAAATTTCTCAGTTGCCTGCCCCTGGGTCCCAACCCTGAGCACCATCCTGGGAGGACCTGACCAACTTGGCCCCAGTTCCTGGCCAATCGGCGGGCCCTGTGGGAAGGCTCCCCTTTTCCAAGACTGCAGGCAGATCCTGCAGTCTCCACACCCTGCCCCCAGCCACTTCCTGAGACTCAGAGACCAGCCCCCAGCTCTCATCCACCCCGGAACTCCCATCTGGAGACCCTCGGGTGGACACAACAACCTCAACTCCTTGCCCCCAAACCCATCTGCTGGAGACACAAGCCACTTCCGGAGACTTAGAGACCAGTGTCCAGCATTCCATCCTGCCCTGGAACTCCCATCTGGACCAGAGTGTCCATCCTGTCCCAGAACTCCCCTCTGGATAAGAGGAGATCCCATCTGGACAAGATAAGGAGACCCCAGGGACTTCCTGAGACTCAGAGTCCAACCCCCCAGCTCCTATCCGGCCAGCACTCTCATCTGGACCAGAGCTCCCATCTGGCCCAGAGCTTCCATCTGGACCAGAGAGAGGCTCCCTAAATCTGTCAGCTCTGTATGGACCAAGTACACTTGTAAGACCAAGAACAAACCCAAGAGGAGATGGGCAGACACCAAGGCAGAGTACACACAGCAAAATACAGCATCACCAGAACCTAGCCCTTCTCCAACAGCTAGACCTGAACATCACAGAATGGAAGAAGAAGAAGAAGGAGGAGGAGGAGGAGAAGGAGAAGAAGAAGGAGAAGAAGAAGAAGAAAACAACCTTACAAGTAACATCATGAAGAGGCTAGAGCATTATATAGAAGAAATCAAAAATAAAGTGGAGGAACAGACAAACAAAAATGGGAAGAACGCTATAAAAAACTAGAGGAAAGAACAATTAAAGCAGAAGAAAACAATAAGTCCATGAAAGAAAATCATGAAAAAGCAAGGGAAATAGTCCAAGACCTGAAGAGGGAAATAGAAAAAATGAAGACACTAGCAGAAGGAATGCTGGAAATAGAAAATCTGAGTAAACCAACAGGAACTTCAGATTCAAGTATAACCAACAGAATGCAAGAGATGGAAGAGAGAATCTTTGGTGTTGAAGATACATTAGAAGAAATAGATTCATCAGTCAAAGAAAACACTAAAACCAACAAAGTCATGAACCAAAATGTCCAAGAATTGGGATGCCATGAAAAGACCAAACCTAAGAATAATAGGGATAGAGGAAGGAGAAGAATACCAACTCAAAGGCATAGAAAATATATTTAACAAGATCATAGAAGAAAACTTTGCCACCTTAAAGAACAAAATGCCTATGAAGATACAAGAAGCCTATAGAACACCAACAGACTAGAGCCCCCCAAAAAGTCTCCTCACCACATAATAATTAAACAACTAAACATACAGAATAAAGAAAGAATATTAAGGGCAGCAAAGGAAAAAGGCCAAGTGACTTATAAATGCAAACCCATCAGAATAACACCCAATTTCCCAATGGAGACTTTGAAAGCCAGAAGGTCCTGGACAGGTATAATGCAGACACTAAGAAACCATGGATGCCAGCCTAGACTAATATACCCACCAAAACTTTCAATCATCATAGATGGACCTTCCAAGACAAAACCAGATTTATACAATACTTATCCACAAACCCAGCCCTACAGAAAGCACTACAAGGAAAATTCCAACCTAAGGAAGGCAGATACACCCATGAAAACACAGGCAATAGATAACACCAAAGCAGTAAACCCCAAAGAAGAGAAGTACATCCACAATGATATATCCTCTGTAGACTGCTGGCAGTGGTTGAGGGAGGGCCTGATCTGACCTAATCTGGTGATCAGATGGCCAAACACCCTAACAGTTGAGCTGGAACTCTCATCCAATAACTGATGGAAGTGGATGCAGACATCCTCGGCCAGGCCCCAGGTGGAGCTCCAGGTGTCCATTTGTCCAGAAATAGGAGGGACTGTAAAAGCATGAATTGTTGAGCCCAAGATTGGAAAAGCACAGTGACAAATAGCCAAAGGAATGGAAGCACATGAATTATGAACCAAAGGCTGTGGAGCCCCCAGCTGGATCAGGCCCTCTGGATAAGTGAGACAATTGAATAGCTTGAACTGTTTGGGAGGCATCCAGGCTCTGGGACTGAGACCTGTCCTTAGTGTATGAACTGGCTGTTTGGAACCTTGGGCTTACACAGTGACACTTTGCTCAGCCTGGAATGAGGGGACTGGACCTGCCTGTACTGAATCCACCAGGTTTAAATGAATCCCCAGGGGAGTCTTGTCCCTGGAGGAGATGGGAATGGAGGGGATGGGATGGGGAGAAGTTGGGGATGGGGGCTTGAGGGGGGAGGACAGGGGAACCCATGGCTGATGTGTAAAATTAAAACACAAATTTAATAATAATAATAATAATAATAATAATAATAATAATAAAAGATTCAACTTCAAAAAAAAATTCTCAGTTGCCAATTTGCAATTCTGAAAAGAGACTTCATGTCGCTAGAGGCCAGACAGGCATTTGCAGGGTGGGTGGAGAGGTGTGTGTGGGGGGGTATTTTCTATTATTCTGCATCATAATTTGATAATGTAAATATTTGAGCTCTATTTTAATGAAAATAGTTGTATTAAAAAAGGCTAAGTAATTCATTATCTAAGTGTCTCAAGTGTATATACAGGAGGAACAGGGTTTTAAGTGCTACACAAAGCCAGTACATGTGAAAGGATACATAGGTTTTATTGCTACCAATGAAGCCTAAAAGGGATCATGGAGTAAAATCATCCTATTCCTCTAATTAAATATAAGACTTAGGTTTCCTTTTCCATGTTTTCTCCAAAAGGAAAATTTTAAACAAATTAAATTTAGTAGATTTTTACTTGAGCAAAAAATAATTCAGGAGTCAGGTCTTTGTATCATCTGATGGAACATGAGTGGCTTCTTTCCCCTGGTGAAAATATATTTAGCCAGAATCCTCAAAGGCCTGGTGTTGCTAAGTCATGCTGGAGTTCGTAAAAGCAGGAAATCCATGTAGCTTTATTATTAGTGGCAGAACACTAATTATAACTGTTTTATATGCACTGATTTCTGCTTTCCATGGAGAGTGATTCCTGTTCCCACCAGCCAACAATAGACCAAGGTGATCCGACTCATTGGTTTTTCCCAACGTCATTGTATTTGCAACCCCTGTATGCCTGAAATGTATTGCCTGAAGTTTTTTTCTCTTATCAGAGCTATGGATTTAACAAGCCAAATATTGGTTAATTAAACCACTGCAGCAATTTTAGAAGTCATCTCATCTATTTTTTCACAACTTATGTTATTGTATCATTATATAACATAATTATTTAGAGGGTGAAGATCTTTCAGTGCACAACTTTACAGACACAGGAAGGATCAGGTAGTCACCTCAGCTCCCCATGAGTCCACTGCAATCCCTCCCTTCTAAAATTCAACTTTATTTTCCACTGTGTGCATAGCATTGTTCATTAGGTTACCATTGCCATTTTGACTCGAGTCTACTTTATGGAGTTCATTTAAATTCTAGTTCATATCATTTCCAGTGACTCTTGACCTCCAATGAAGCTCTGTCAGAGCATTTCCCTGTGCTCTGCTGATGTGAGGCTGGCAGTTTTATGAAAACCAATTTCTGCCTTGGAGTTTGGGAACTGGCCACCCAGCCCAGTGGTAGGACTGTGGAGTGTCAGAATCCTTTCCACAAATCTCCTCGAATTTCAAGACAAGTAGTAGAACAACAACAAAAAAATGAACTCTTTGTGGGTAACAAAATATAAAATGAAAATAAAGATCAAATGAGTCCTTGCATAATGACAGCTGAAGGGAGATTTACAGTTTTTGATACCTATGATGGTGAATGATAGTCCTACAACAGAAACATTCAATTTTATAAATTAGTTACAGTTTCTCAAATGTATGTTAATAACACAACCCATGAAATACAACTCAGTGCTTCTCATATAATTTAATCTACCACATAACCCATTTAGTTTAGTATCTTCTTCAGATACGTTTCTAGGACCTACCTGGAAAAATCCCATAATCAATGTTAAGAAAAAAGGCTTAATTTTGAATTTAATTTTGGGAAATTTACTGAGAACATCAAGGGCTTCAAACTCCTAATTGAAGTACAATCAATGAACACCAACAACCATTCACTCAGGTGAGTCCTAACTGAAGAACTTCAAGGTAAAATTCAGAAAATTACACAGTGTAGAAAGTTATCTTCATTATCTTAGAAAGGGTTTAGTTTTCTTAAGTGATGGAAATCTAACAAAGACAGCATAAGGTGCAGGAAATTATTTAAATGAAACAATCTTTGTTTGCTAGGCTAATTGCTTAAGGTAAAGAATCCCCCCCCCCCCATTTCAATTTCCTATTGAGAATGTACCTGCACTTCAAGGAAACATTCTTGTTATGAAGAAGACCTGATTCTAATTTTGCGTCAATCTACCTACAAGATTTATGGACCTGTTTTAGAAAATGTTAAAATCGATTCCCCCAAATTTTAGGCAGTTTGACCATATGTAAAATCCCCCTCCAAAATGTCATCTTCCAATCCTGGACAACTGTGTCATTCAATTTGCTGTCCCATTGCATTTTTTTTTTGTTGTTGTTAATTTGAAACACCATTTTATTCACCACCACAAAGTTAATCTCTCTCTTAGCAAAATAAAATGAAAAGCAAAAGAAAACAAAAGGGAACTTTATAGTTCTTTTCTTATACAAATGCATCTTACTTTCTTTGTGCAGTTGTGTATAAAAATTTCCTTTGTCGCTTCCAGTAGTTTTAATTAAATGGATGAATTAGACTCCTTCAACTTTAGTGACCTTAATTTCAAGATGATTGTAGGTAGTTAAAGAAATTATCTGTCAAAGAGTTTGCTGCTGGCATATTACTTGGTGCTCAGAACCACTGCTTGAAAGTATTCTAGGACTGTCCAGCTGAATGAAGGTAGAGTCTCAAACTTTAGTATGTAGATGGGTATTCTGAAGGATCTTCATAAAATTCAGACACACTTGGTACAACTGAGTTGGTCTGGGGAAAGACTGGCCATTTCTAGTAAATGTAAAGTAATTCAAGGCTAGGGCACCCTAAATAATAGCAAGCTAACATGACTGCTCTCAGCCATGGCTGCGTACAGGCTCAGCTGAAGCGTTTTAAAGTGCTGTTGCTGGAGTGCCACCCCCTGGATATTTTGGTGTAATAATCTAGAACAGAGAGTCTTTAGGTTTCCTCATGCAACCAAGAACCACTGAAATAAAACCCACAGTTCCTTCCAATCAGCTTCATAGTTTCAGGTTTTGCATTCAGATCTTTGATCCACTTTGCATTGATTTTTGTGGGGGGCAAGAGATGTGGATCTAGTTTTGTTTTTCTGTATGTGAAAGACTAGTTTCCTCAGCACCATTTGTTAAAGAAGCTGCCTTTAACACACCAAAAACTCTAAATAAACCACAGAGATACTTGCACTGTTAGGAAATGGAATCAGTGTGAATGACTGTCAGCAGATGAATGGGAAAGGGGAATACAGCACATTGTACATATTGGTATTTCATGTAGTCATAAAGAAAATTGAAATCATGACATTTGCAGGGAAATGAATGCAACTGGAAATCATTATGCTGAGGAAAATAAGCCAGATATAGCACCTAGAATTGTGTGTGTGTGTGTGTGTGTGTGTGTGTGTGTGTGTGTGTGTGTTTCTATATGTGTGCATTTGCAGGTTACAAAAGCAGAAAAGAGTGTGTGAAAGAGTGGAGGGATGTTAAGGGAAGTGAGAAAGAGAAAGGGTGATAGAACACTTATATGGGAAGTCAGAGGGGACGATGGGAAGAAAGGGAACCAGTCATAGAGGAGAGCAATGGGGAATGGAAAAGAATGAGAAGAAAGCATAATGATACATGTATAAAGACATCATGATGAAAGTCATTACTTCGTATGCTAACCAAAAAATATTCATTAATAAAAGAAAAATCTGTGGGTTGGGTGTGGCCCTTGGGAATTGGATGAAACCTCTCACAATGAAGTACGCTTACAGATTTGATTTTGCGTGCTGCTCCCTCTGGTTTTCCAGATCTCCTAGTGACCTGTATCGACTCTTCCATGAGAGCCATTTTTTTTTTTTCATTTTCCCTTTCCTCCTATATGTAAGGATAAACCTTTTACTTCTCTAGAGCAATCAATGGGTCATATTACATGAAGGTCCCTCCATGCTAGACTCTTTATCCCATCAGGGTAGTAATATGTATAAATTATGTCTCTCATTTAGGAAAGCCTCATCCACTACATGCTACAGAGTAGTTTCTGTGGCTTTTTGCTCAGCCCCTTCCTAACTTCTTCTTCACAGCAGGCTAAATGGGCCTGGGGCAGGACTTTCCCAGGGACCTCTCTGAGGAGATCCAGCTGTGTTATCTGACAATATTGCACACTCAGGCTTTACTAATGTGTGAATCTATGTTCAACTGTACTGGTCACAGGGTTTTAAACTTAATTTTATCACCAGCCTAAGACGTTGTATGATTAAAAGCAAAAATAGAAGGCTGTAGTATGTCGTTGCTTGGTTTTACTATTTTGTGGGGCCTGCCACCCAGCTCCCAAATAAATGACACATGGAGGCCTATTATTAGTTATGAATGCCTGACCTTAGCTTGGCTTGTTTCTTGCCAGCTTTTCTTAACTTTTAATCAACCCATCTATCTTTTGCATCTGGGCTTTTCCTTTTCTATTTCTGTATACCTTTCTTTCTTTTTTACTCCATGGCTTGCTGTGTAGCTGGGTGGCTGGCCCTTGATACCCTTCTCCTTCTCTTGTTCCTTCTTTGTTGATACACCTAGATTTCTCCTTCTATATAGTCTCTCTCCCTGTCAGCCCCGCCTATCCTTTCTCCTGCCTTGCTAATTGGCTGTTCAGTTTTTTATTAGATTGTCAGGTGTTTTAGAGAGGCAAAGTAACACAGTTTCACAGAGTTAAACAAATGCAACATTAAGAGAAGTAACATACCTTTAAGTAATATTCTACAATAGTAGTATCAGAAAAACAAGGGTTAAAGTTTTACACATTATTTACCAGTTCTGGGAACTTTTTCCATCATACCATCTATAAAGTGTTAATTTTACCCTGGGAAGGGTGAGGATTAAGATATGAACTTAAATCACGCTAACAATATATTTTATCTTCCCATTTAACCCATATCAACCCATTTAGCTATGCTACCGAGTTGGGAATGTGATAGATAACTGCCATTTTGCAGGTAAGCAAACAAGTTAATGTGACATGCCCACATCATCCAGATAGTATCAAATTTTGCACATGGAACCTGGTTTTAAGAACAGCATGCATCAGCAAAATGGAAAGTTACAAAAGAATATGGAGAGAAAGAACAAGTCTTTTAATTCCAGGCTTCTCAAGACTCAGACACTATGTTTCTAGCAAAGGCTTTGTAATGAGGCTGCTCAGTCTGTCGGTGTGTGATTTGAATGTTAGCACAAGGATTCTGCATAATCCTCTCTGAGAGCAAGAACAGAACACAACAGTCAGCGAGGCTTTGGAAGTGTGTGGAACTTTGATGCAGTAATGCTCTTTTTTTTTTTTTTTTTGTTACAAGCTTGATTTAACTGGGGTTAATATGTCAACTTTTATTGTTGTGCTTGTAATGAGTTAACTTAGATTGACACACTAACTTTTATTGTCACACTTGCTTCTAATGAAGCACAATCGAACTCTTGTCTTAAATTCTTATAAGAGATGATTCTTACCAATTTCTCAAGCCTGGTTGGGGCAGAGGGAAGCTCCTTCACGGCCTCCTGGCAGAATGCTTGCCTGACAGTGGTTCTCCCATGGAAGGTTCCAGACATCTGGTCAAGCACACAAAAGCCTCCTCATAGCTTGCCAGCATAAAGTAACTATTGTAATCACCAACTACTGGGTTGTCCTAAGCAGGTGCTTCATAACTGATTCCACACAAAACAAGAAGGCAGTGGTGGCCATCTTGTGAGCATTCATCCCTCTTTCTTGTGAGCCTAAAAGAAAAAAACAACATCTATTTCATAAGGAAAAATGTAGGTCACAGTTTGTTTTGATGATAGCTGTGGGCTGTTTCCAAGGCTTTGAATTCTCTGTAACATTGATTTAGATATTTCTCAGGAGAATGTGCATTGGAATACAGACTTGATCATAGAGGCATCAGTTCCCTGACCACCCAGCACCTATCTGTACTTTATCTGTGAGGCCTTTTGGTGTAATACTTACTTTGATTTTGTCCCTAAGACCGAGCCTATGGAACCTCATTAATTAAACCAATCGGAAGAGACATCTCCCCTTGATCCTTATGTTTTCTGTCTGCGATATGGGAAAAGTAGGTGACATTTGTCTGATTTCTATATCTCTTACCTCCTAGAGGTGTAAAAGTCCCCTAGAACTCTTCTGTCAATGTATCACATGCACTGTGGATTAAAACCTCACAGATTTACCATCATAGCTCTTGAGGTCAAAACTCCAGCATGGTAATGAAATCAAGAGACAAATAAAAGAGTATTCTCTCTGGAAACTCTAGAGACCCAGTTTCAGTATGTTTCCAGAGGCTAATGGCTATAGTACTCCTCCCTTGTAATTGCCTTCCTCCAGTCATCAGGACTGACAAAGCAGCTTGTTCAGATCCCCTGTCCTCTGCCTTTCATTGACACATCAACTCTGAGTCTGACACTCTTCTCTCCAAATGTGGTTAAAAGCTTCTCGTGGTAACATTGAAACCACTCAAATATTTCACAGCAGTCTCTACCTCGAGGTCTTAATCATAGCCACAGAGTCACCTACACGATGCAGTGATGGATTTCAGAAACTAGGATGAAGACATCTTTGGGGAGTCATTATTCTGCCTGCACATATATACTGTCTAAGGGTCCATGAGTTAATGCATACTTAGATATATGTATATGTATGTCTTTGTAGATTGTTATACTTAGTAATGGGCTGCTCGGCTATGCGCCGGGGCAGAAATGCTTATAAGAACTCAACTATTGTTACAGACCAAGTGGTTTCAGTAAGGACAGATCTCAACAGAGGACTTTATGGAATGGTGATATAAAAGTGGTCCCTTCCTAGAATAAGTAAATGTAGCATGGGATCTAGTAAAGTGTGTACAGAAAGCAAAGAATGAAATTTCTTGGGTTGCACATAGCTGTGTTTTAGGATAATTCTGAAGTTTCTTTAGTTTTGAATGTTTTCCTCTCTTGTTTTGTGGACTACTATGTCAACTCACTAATGTTTTCATGCACTGAAAGTCTGTGCCTTCTGATATTAATACTTGTGGAATAAGAGATTTTTATTTCCCAACAGGGAGGCATTATAGTTACATACAAGACACACAAAGGCTAATTAACCTGTGAGAAGTCACACAGCTAGAAACATGCAAATAAAATGATAGATGGTGGTTACCTTTACTTATTAGAACATTATTCTTATAGTGATCCGATGAGAATAAGTGCTGCTTTCTGAAATGCAGGCATGCACCTGTCCTCTTTAGCAATGTTGAAGTACCATAGTAGTAGCGATGAGGAGCTAAATGGGGCATGGTATTTTATGCAAAATTTCCTACTCCAGGTGTCTGAAAAATTAGAGTCAATGTGTAAAATTCTATTACATGAACCATAGTTTGGTAAAATTATCATTGCTGCTGCTTACACACACACACACACACACACACACACACACTCACTCACACACACACACACACACAAATACACACATATTTCTGTTTTCTTTTTAATAAAGTTATGTTTCCGTTACAGTTAAAACTTTTTGCATGAAAAAAAAAAAAAGGCCAGGGGTATACAGTTGTTTACCAAGGAAAATTGTAGAATTTTCCTCTGAGAAAATGCCAACTTCCTGGGGTCTGACATTATTTTCATATAAGCAGAGCACCCCCAGGCTTTGTCAAGCATGGGAGCAGATAGGGTAACCTTGACATTGAAGATTTGAACACGGTAGATTTTTGTCTATGGTCTGTAGTCTAGAACACTGTCCTATCATGAGACCACCTCTTTGCTCCTTGGCTCTTTCTCCAAGGGAGTCTCAGTTGTGTTTGGAGCTGAGCCTGAGCTAGGCCCTTTGCATAGTTTCCTGCCTGATGATTATACCTTGTTCTTCTCAAAGCAGAAGTGAAGACTGTTCCCTAACCTCGTCTAGGTAACATTTGATTACTGATTTCTCACAGCAGCACTTGGTTATCCTACCTCTGCCAAATGCCCCTGGAAATTTGTTAGCTCTGCTCACCCTTCTCCATTGCTTCCATCACCTTGGGATTAAGGAACACCAATGACTGCTTTTCTCCAATTATCTGCTTTCCCAACTCAGGAACTAAAATAAGTCCCTACTCCTTCTACACAGTCATCAATGTGCATTAATGAAATACTTAAAAAATCAGTAAAGGTGAAGATAGTTAAAAGCTACCTTTTATTTCTGTGGGTAGATGAGGATGGGGCTCAGCGGAGACACATACCTAATGGTGATGTAAGTGAATACATCATAATGATCATAATGATTTCTGAGTGGTGGGAATAAAATACTGGTCCAAGACATCACTCTTCATAATGATTTCATGTTACTCATCTAACTGGAGCTTCCTTCACCACTGACAGAAGTAGACAATATTTGCTAACAGACCCAGAACAGTCGTGGTAAGGCAGTTTGATATCCTTTCAAGAAAAAAATGTCCAGTGTAGGAAATATTTTTAAAATAATGAAAATCTGAATTAAAACTTACCCAGTAAATTCTCCATTAAAAACAGTGTTTTAATGCTGTTAAGATGACTCAGTGGATAAGGGTGCCTGTTAGCAAGCCTGAGGACTGAGTTCTTTCTCCAGGAGCTACACAGCAGAAAGAAAGAATGGACTTCCAGAAGCTGGCAGTTGTACAAATGCCAAGGCAAGCATGCATGCACACACATATACACAAATAAATGAGTAAGTAAACAAATAAGGGTAATAAAAATTTTATATCTCTTTTAAAAAGGGTTAAAAATGTTTTCCCCAAATTAGCATCCAGTCCATTTTTTTTCAATTTAGATATTTCTATTTAAAAATATTGTGTGTATGAGTGCTAGCCTACATATAATGTGCACATCGTATGTGTACCTGGTGACTGTACAGGCCCTGAGAGGCCAGAAGATGGCATAGGATCTCCTGAAACTGGATTCACAGATGGTTGTGAGATGCCACATGGGTGCTAGGAACTCAATCTGGATCTTATGCAAAAGTAGCAAGTGTTCCTAACTGCTGAACAAGTTCACTGTCTCATTGGCCCTCTTTAAAAAACATTATTATTAATTATTTATTTTATATGGTATATTTTGATCATATTCACTCCTAGACTTCTCCCACAGTGGCCTTTACTCATCTACCCAATCAATTTCAAATTTTCTTCTTTTAAAAATAATTTGAGTCCAATTTATATTGTCCAGTTACTCTTGGGTGTGGGACCTGCTCTGAAGTATGATCCACATACCAGAGGCCACACCCCTTACAAAAACTGAATTTCCCTCTCTCAGCAGCTATTAAATGCCAACTGCTCCTCTAATGGGACTTTGTGACCACCTCCCTGCTATCTGCTGGGATTTGGGCTGGCTCGAGCTAACTCCTGTCACTTCTGTTTGGGGATAATATCTAAGCATCTAGAATTAAAAAAAAGATAGTATTCTTGGTGTGGATATATTCTTGCCTTTGTTCACTGAGTGATTGGATATTTGTTTTTGTTATTTCAACTTTATAGGTTGTGGACCAGCTTAATGGTACTTGGTGTTCCACTGAACACTATTTTGATGTATGAATACAGTATCAGATGTGATGTCAGCTCAGGTAGGGGTAGATGTAACTTCTGAGCTCATTGTGGGTGGGGAGCCTAGGTTCTATAAGAAAGCAGGCTGAACAAACCATAAGGAGCAAGCCAGCAAATGCCAATTTCCATGGCCTCTGCATCAGTTCCTGCCTCCAGTTTCCTGTCCTGTTTAGGTTCCTGTCCTGACTTCCTTCAATGGTGAACTGTGTGGTGGTCTGAATGAAAATGGCCCTGTAGGCCCACAGGGAGTGGCATTATTAAGAGGTGTGGCCTTGTTGTAGTAGGTGTGACCTTGTTGGAAGAAGTGTGTTACTGGGAGGTGGGCTTTGAAGTGTTAGGTGCTCAAGCCAGGCCCAGTGTCTCCCTCTCTCTCTTCCTGCTGCTTGCTGATCTAGATGTCGAACTCTAGGCACTTTCTCCAGTATCATGTCTGCCTGCATGCCACCATGCTTCCTGCCACCATGATAATAGACTAAACCTCCAAACCTATAAGCCAGCCCCAATGGTTTCCTTTCTAAGAGTTGCTATGGTCATGGTGTCTTTTCACAGCAGTAGACACCCTAACTAAGACAAACTGTAATGTGAAAATGTAAGCCAAGTAAACCCTTTCCTCCTCAAGTTATTTTTGGTCATGGTGTTTGATCACAGCAAAAGTGACCCTAACTAAGACAGAGACAGAATGGCTTTGTGGATCATTACCTAGAGTTCTGGCTTGTATTTCACACAGTGTCAAAGAAAGGCAATGGGTTGGGTGGATAATAGGCAGGCAAGCAGGTGAACTTCCAGTCTCCTTTTTAATGATTCATAATATATAATAAAATATATAATAAAACATGTGAGGGTTGGGGATTTAGCTCAGTGGTAGAGCACTTGTCTAGCAAGCACAAGGCCCTGGGTTCGATCCTCAGCTCAAAAAAAAAAAAGGAAAAAAAAACATGTGAGCAAGTGTAATAGGAAGACCCTGCATCACAGATATCAGGCAGTGTAAATTGTTTTTCTAGATTTGATTCTCAATTTGAAAACATTTTCTTTCCTTCCTAAATCCCTCTTGGAAATACATCAAACAATCTTGACTCCTGTTGACATTTTCAGTTTCTTTCTTTCTTTTTTTAAAAAAATATATTTATTTATTAATTTTTTTCATTTTACATACCAACCCCAGTTCCCCCTCCCTCCCTTCTTCTGCCTCCTCACCTCCCTCCCACTCTATGCCCATCCACTCCTCAGAGTGGGTAAGGCCTCCCATGGTAGTCAACAAAGTCTGGCACACCAAGTTGAAGGAGAGCCTCGCCCCTCCCCATTGTATCAAAGCTGAGCAAGGTATCCCACCGCAGGGAATGGGCTCCAAAAAGCCAGTTCATGAACCTGGGATAAGTCCTGGTCCTGCTGCCAGGGACCCCACAAACAGATCAAGCCACACAACTGTCACCCACATTCAGTGGGTCTAGTTCGGTTGCATGCCGGTTCCCAGGCTGTCAGTCTAGTAGAGTCAGTGAACTCCAACTACCACTGGTCAGCTGTCTCTGTGGGTTTCCCCATCATGATCTTGACCTTCTTCTTCTTCTTCTTCTTCTTCTTCTTCTTCTTCTTCTTCTTCTTCTTCTTCTTCTTCTTCCATGCCAAATGCCAATTATTGAAGGAGGGAGAAGGTCTTAAATATAGGCTTACAGCACAATGGGAGGACCCCAGTGGGCAGAAGTTCGCTTCTGATTTTTTTTTTTTTTTTGAGCTGAGTGTCGAACCCCGAGCCTTGCACTTGCTAGGCCGCACTCTACCACTGAGCTAAATCCCCCACCCTGTTAACAGCTTAGATTCAAGATTGTAAAACATCAGTTTCTTTTTAACTAGCCATATGTAGTTATCCCAGGGTCTCTTCTGATCTAGCTCACTTCCTGTTCTCAATCTCTGAGTCACTTCCTTCAGCCACTGGGCTGTAAAGAGTTGGTCTGTCTTACTGAAGCAGTAGGCTTCCCAAAGCTTTGTTTCAACAGCCCACAGCTTCCTTCACTCTGTCTTCCCATATATAGGCAGTGTGGAGATTCTAGGCACATCTTCCATAGCTGTTACCTGCAGATTTCTTGCTCTGAGTTCTTCTCATCATGGTTTTATGTTAGTTCTCTCACCCTTGTGGGCTGTCATTTGTTCCTGTCATAGCTTGTTATAATATTCCATTTATGTAGCTTGTTATAATATTCCATTTATGTAGCTTGTTATAATATTCCATTTATGTTTCCTTGAGATTGAATGTAGGGCTCTCAAACACAATTCACTGCTCCCTCATTTTCCCCTTCCTTCCTTCCTTCCTTCCTTCCTTCCTTCCTTCCTTCCTTCCTTCCTTCCTTCCTTTCTCCTTTCCTTCAAACAGAAGAGTTTTGAGTTGGACAAAGGAAAACAATAATGAGAAAGAAAGAATAGTCCTTTGTCCTTTTAAACACTGTTGGAATATTTATGGGTGTATCCCCTACAGCAGACCCTAGCCACAATAAATGAGCTGTAGTCTTTGCTCTCTCAGAAGGACCACCTTGAGGGAGGAGGGTGTATGCCGAGGAAGGTGCATGTCAGGGGAGTACAGAGAAGTTTTCAAAGCAGACAGGCCTATCAATGGATTTGGAGTGGTCTTCCTAGCGAGGGCAACTTTTGAACCCACAGGCCTGTTTCCGGAGAACCAAACAAATCTGAGGTGAGATAGAGCCTGAAGAACTCAGATTTCAGAAAGAACAATGTGGTTGAGGCAGAGGCTACAAGGTGTGACAAGCAAAAGGGAGCAGTGCTCCTGGGGGAGGTTTGCTTCTGAGGGAGCTGCAGTTCTACACACAGAGAGGTGACCTGATCCCTGGGAGACTGTACTGGATGATGGACTGACCTGGAAATCAGGAAGTGGTATTAGAAACAAAGATACCGGGGAGGAGTTTGGGCAGAAGACCAAGATTAGTAGCTAACTCTGTGGCACAGATGACAGTCAGAGGGATGGATGTTCTTGGCTGTTCTGGCTCTGGCTCCAACTAGTAGGTGAATGTTGAGTGAGAGCACACATGGGAAAGACTGGGTTTTATAAACTGAAAAATGCTGAGGCTTATTTGTTTGTTGTGGGAATAAACTCAGAGATGAGTATCTGTAGATCTGGAGTCTAGGGATGGGGATGCGGATTAGAGGATATTGTCAACAGTAGCTGGTGCAAGTGTGCAATTCCTTACCTACAATTCTAAGGCGTAAAACCTTTGAAAACTGATTTCAAGTTTCATGCAAATGGATTTGAAACAAACACTGATACCAGTGTTTCAAATTGGTGTATATGTGTGCATGCATATACCTGTGCACGTTTATGTGTGTGAACATGTGTGTATACACATGGGTGAAACAAAGTGGGATTTCATTAAGAAAGATTCCCTGAGTATTAAGGATGAGAGACACATGCTTAAGGCTAGGACAGTACACACCTACATGTGGATGCGGCCTTCTCACCTAAGCTGGGTTTTTGTTTGTTTGTTGTTTTTGTTTTAAGAAAGGATCTCATGTTGTCCAGGTTGGTGAAAATCACTAAGCTGGTTTGTCTTTTTTTTTTTTTTTTTTTTAAATAGCACTTAGGGTAGAAACTAGACAAAGACCCGGGTAATTTTTGTTTAACTTGTTGTTTTTCTGGATTATCATGGTAAAAGCCAATGGAGGGCCCACAAGCTCTACGTGTGTTCTCCTCACTCAGCTAGGGAGAAAAAAATGTGCTACACGCTGTTTACATGTTGCCCTTCTACGTAGGGGTGTTTGAAGTCCCCCCCCCACAGTTGATCTCTGATTTCTTTGTTGACGGCTGACATTACTGTGTGCTAGCCATTAGCCCTGCCCATCACTGCTACTGCTGACTTTGCAGGTATCATGCTGACTATTAATTAAACTATATTCTCTTTGTTCTCAAATTCATATGGCCAACTTGTGGTTCCACCATAGAGCTGACTCCTGTCATAGCTACAAAGATGAATCTGGAGTCTTTCTTGGTCACCTTAACTAGTGTCTGTGGATTGGTCTGGGGTGGTCTCCTTTCTGTTAGAAGCCACCCTTATCTGCAGGTTAGTCTCTTACAATTAGCAGCCTTAGAAGCAAGAATATTAGAAATGAAAAGTCAACAGTTCCTTGCCTGTGTTCCACAGAGTGTTGTGGGGGCAGGCAGCTCGATGGTCATCACTGTCTGTACTTTCCAGAGCCCTGTCTTTCTTTTGGTCTCCTCAATTTAGTTGTCTCATAATAAGCAGGGTATAAACAAGCTGTCTTATTTATCGTCTCCAGTGCTTCCAACCTCTCTGCTTAACTCCAACCTTCCTAACCTTAGCATCTTTTGTTACCATAACATTTGGATCAGCCAATGAGAGGGCAGAACAGCAAGGCAATGAAGGCATGGGTAGATAGGAAGTAACCAGCATTTGGAAGCTGCAGAGTTGGTGAGGTAAGGTTGGCTGGTGGCTTTCCCTATTTTCCCCGATCTAAGGCTTTCACCCCTATATTTAACTCTGTGTTTTTTATTTAATAAGACCATTCGTCTGCATGTTACCAAGCAAAGACTGAACTTGGGCTCTGGTATACTATCATGGTGACAAAAGCTAATGTTAGAGAGATGGCTGGTTGTCTCAGATTTCTACTGTGACAAAACACCATGACCAAACAACTTATAACACACATAGTTTAAATGGGCTTACAGTTTTAGAAAGTTATGATCCTTGATGAAAGGGCAAAGGCATGGTGGCAGAAGCAGGTGAGAGTTCACAACTTGATCTATGACTAGGGGGCCGAGAGAAGCATACTGAGAATGGTGCAGCCTTTTGAAACCCCAAAGCCAGCTACTGGTGACACGTCTTCTCCAACAATGCCACACCTTCTAGTCCTTCCCAAGCAGTTCTACCAACTGGGGACCAAGTATTCAAACATGAGACCATAGGGTTCATTTTCATTCAAAACACCACAATCATCCAGACATAGTAACATGAGCCCAGTCTCTTACTGTCAGCAAGTGAGTTTTTAGAGCGTTAGAAAGAATGGACTCAGTGTGATGGATCAGCATTTTTAAGCCATGTATGCCCATGGACTCACACATCATTTTATCCATCCTCAGAGGTAGACTAACTCCAGCCATTCTTTTGGAATTACTACTATATTCTGTTTACTGGAGCCTCTTAAACTGTGTCCTTGCAGTAAATTTAAGGCACAGTGTGGATTTGGAGCCTTGCCTCATTTTTCCCAGTCATGCAGAACCCAAACTGAGGGTTCTAAGTCCAGTGCTGCTTTCAGGTTCCTTGCCAGCCTCAACGGCTCTCTTCCACACTTTTCTTTTTGTTCATTAAAATTTTACTTGACAATTTCATATGTGTTTTGTTGTACAGCAGTTTCCTCTGAGATTGAAACTGTTCTGTCTACAAGGAAGCTCCTTCAGACAGAAGTAGACAACTCAAAATAGCTGCAGGAAATCCCTGAAACTGACAAGACTCAGCAGATTCCCTCCTTCCCCAAGACTATGAACAAAATAGACTGCTGAGTGTAACTCAGACAAGCCATGCTGCAAAAGAGATAATGAGATCAGACCAGCTGCCTGGAAGAAGCAGAGGCCAGCCAAGCTATCTTGAAAAGGTTTAGAACAACCTTTAGAAAGGACACTCTCCAGTATACTGAGCAGCCTGCAGGCTGTGCAGTTTGCTTCAGGTTCCCAGCTATGGTGAGCTGGGGTGGCCTTTGGTGAGGCAGCTGTCCTTGAGTCATTTCTGCTCCTATAAGTAACCCCTCACCCATATTCCTGTAAGTAACCCCAATAAAACTCATTGTTACACAAAGTTGGACTTTAGTGGTATCCATACTTTGGTCTACCTTGGGGCCCTGTCTGAGCAGAGCAGATGTGTGTGTTCCATCTCCCCAGGAAAATGTCTAGTTATATGACATGTATATGTTTTATTGTGATATCCCCCACCCCCTCAAATTGCTGCTGAGGCCCTTCTTCTTCTCAACTAGTCCTATTCTTACTCATGTGTCTTTTATTTTTGTGACACTGGATTTAGTCAGGGTTGTTTGCAGAAGTGTAGGTGGCAGGCTATTTGTTGGAGCATGTGCAACTTACCAGTGGCTATACTGCTGGACAACACTATTTACCTCTCATGGTAGCTGTGATTTGCCTTTGAAGTATCTCAAGGAGTAAGGATTCCCATAAGCTCCTCCATAGGGCTAGAATGTTGATGTTGAAGGGCTGATCTTGTGTAGGTCTTGTGCAGGTAACCACAGTGAGTTCATTACATCAGGGACTCACATGTCCCTATGAGCTTTGATAACAGCCATTGACATAATAGTACTTAGTCAGTCTTTAAACAAATGCTATGCACAGATGTTTTCTAATTATTTATTATACTTTGAACTGCTTAAGGAAACCAAACAATAAGACATCATTATTAAGCTCAAATAGTATGTTCTCCTTAATAGAATTGCTCCTAGCTTTAAAGAATTACTACTTTAGAACATAGATATTGCTGTAATTTTCAACTGTCATGTATAAGGAAAACATCAAATACAGAATAAACTGCTTTCCTGTGGGAGACTGAATACCCAGGAGAATGTTGGATTCCATCAGAGGCTCTTCACCTTTTATTGACTTTCAACTCTCATTTATTGTGTAGATTGTAGACAGCTAATAAGACTGGAAATATTATTTTGGCCATAGCCATTTAAACAAATTCTGTCTGGTAGAAAAATCCATTATTGTCTATTCCACCATTTTTTTTTATTCCAGATTAATGAAAATTCTTTGACTTTTTCTTTGTTTGTACTTTAATACATGTCTGATTCCTACTTGAATTAATGAGTGAAAGTATTTGGTGTTTCACTTTGTATATGTATTAGCATCACAATTCTATTATTATCGTTTAAATTTCTCTTATTAACTTTCTGACATGGAAGTTTGAAATTGAAATTTAATATTTTAAGGACTTTTACTGGAATGGGATTTTTTTTCCCTCTTGACTTGCAGTAATTTGACAAGACAATTGCTAATATCTACTCAAACCCACTATAATTATTGCTGGGATTAAACATCTGCAAAGAACTGTGACTTAGCTTGCTGAGAAATGAAGAAAGAATATTTTCCTTATAATTACCATAACTGTTTATGTAATTGTGTTCTGTGAGTGGGTGAAGTGACTCCTTTTTTCCATTTTTGCTGTTGACATCCATGTTAGGACACCTTTTGTTGTTTTAACAGAATCCACAAACTGGGTGTTGATCTCTCTCATCTGGGATATTTGCAGTTGTATAGTGGAGGACCATAATACTAAATCTGGTAAACGTGATTTTATGTATTCAAAACTTTATGTAAATTTTTGTAACCACAGGAGTTTGTAGCCTGTTGCTTGGATTGGAGAAGGAAAGCAAAGGAGACCCTTCAGACAGGTTTGTGATGTGTTGAGTCAAATGGGACTGTTTCATTAACAATGATAATGATTCAGACTCAGTGCAAGGGAAATCATGGTTGCTGGAAGAATGTCTACATCCACTAACTTACTAAACCAATGTAATAAGTAATATCTATTTATAAATATTTGTTCTTGAACCCACAGGAAAGTATAGTCCTCACCCCTCATCAAGGAAACCTCTGTTTGCAATAGATGGAGAACACTATAGAAAACCACAACCAATCAGTACAGAGTTATGAAGCTCCATTCATTGGATACATCTACAAAGCACTTCCACACTTAGGGCTCAGGAAACATTGTGAAAGATGGGGAGGAAAGATTGTAAGTACCAGGATCAGGAAGTTTGATGTGAGACTTGGTCTTTTAGTAATGTCAGATGCTACACCTATAAAGCCTCATCAACACAACTGCCGAAACATGAGCTGGAGAAGGATGACGACATTGAACATGCCAAACTGCATGGAGAAAAGCCCATGAGGCTTTAATCATGCACCAAAAACTACAGGCAACTGAGGAAAGCTGGGACAGGTGAGGTGGCTCTCCCCAGGGAAGAGCACATGAGTTGGTTGTTAAGTGCCAAACTGTTAGCTCTAAAAATATACATACAAGTAGCATTATATGAGAGTAACAGGCTATATTTAGGAACATAAATGTATGTGCATGCAATAACAATGAAAAAACAGATCATGAATTTGAAAGATAGTGAGGAGGGGCATAAGGAGGAAAGGGAAAATGTTGTAATTAAATTATAATCTCAAAAATAAAAAAAGAATATCACTAAAATAGCAATTACAATAATGATGGTTACTTATGAAAATGATGATAGTGATTCAGAACTAGACTGGTCATGGCTTGCCTTCACTCACTGCCAGTGGAAAGGGCTAAAGTGACCTCAGTTTCTTTCAGATCTCCTTGTGTGGAGCTGTTAGAATTTCCAATACAACCTCATAAACCTGGCACAAAGAACCAAGCAATCTACTTGACACTCAAAACTAAATTTCTTCCTCTCTCCCTCTAAGGCCACCTTTGTGCAAAAGTCTTTATAGTGACAAGTTGATTTTCTTGTTGAATATGTTCTTAGCATGGCCACATGTCCCCAATTCAAGCACTCCTCTCTCTACAGTGAGGACAGAATGAAGAGCTAGTGTATCCTGCCATGTTCTGGCCATGATCTCCAGCTGATGTGCTGCACAGTGCTTGAAGTCTTTCAGGCCTTTGTCAGCCCTCTAGGAATCCTTGCTTTTCTGACTTTAGGGGAATTCTCAAATTCATCACTTCCTTGAAATTCACCACATTCTCCTACACTGTTACCCTTGGGTTGTATTATCATATTGATACAAATGCATAATGCCTTTAAGATATTTTTAATTACATTTATTGATTATGGGAAGAGTGTGTGCATATACTGTAGTGAATGTGTAGAAGTCAGAGGGCAGCTTACAGGGGTCAGGGGTCAGTTCTCTTCTTTCACTGTTTGGGATCCAGGGGTCTCCTCAGCCATTTCATCTGTGTCAATGCTGCTTTTTAATAATTTTTACCTTTAACAATTTCACACACGCACACACATATACATACACACATATGCACTTTGGTCCTTTTTATGTCATATTAACCTCTTTCATCTGTGCTGAACTCCTTTTTCTTCACAAAGACCCCTTCTTACTTTCACGGGTTTTGTTTTCCATGATCTGCTAAGTTTAATTAGGATTGCTTGAATAAACATAGGTGTGTAGTTATTTCCTGGAGCACTAGTGACTACATCATTTACAAAAATTACTTCCTCTCCTATAGCAGTCATTTACTTCTAATAGGTCCTCAGAGACAGATGGGGCCTTTTGAGCCCATTCTCCATCGATGATGGAATATTGATGGGCAAATCTTGTGCAGATAACCAGTTTCCATGAGTTCACGAAGGCAATGGCCATGAGGACAGCATTTCATGGCATTCTTCCACAACCCCTGGCTCTCACTTTCTTCTAGCCTTCTCTTGGTGATGTTCTCTGAGACATGTAGCGGGTGATATAGATGTCCAATAGGGATGAAATGCTCAGCATCCACTTTTTTTTTTTTTTTTTGTATTTTGATCAGTTATGAGTGTCTATAAGTAATTGCTTCATTGTTTCCCACCGCACACAGAATCGTCTCTGGCCAAGACTGAAAGCCTCACTAATCTACAGTCGTGAACACAAATATCTAGAAGGAAGCTTGACAGTGTGTTCATTTAGAAAAACAGCACTAGAAGATTCTCTGTGGCTTATCTAGCTATAAGCTTTTGGCAAGGTTTACAGTGTGTCAGACTTGAATTCTACCCTATGAAGTGGGCCTCCTTCAGTTCATGGACAGCTAGACGATGCCTACTTCTTAGCTGCTGTGAACAGAAGGGCAACGAACATGGATGTGCAAGTATCTCTGTCAAAAATATGGGAAATATGACCAGGAGTGGTAGTGATAGGCCATATAGCATTTCTGTTTTTTGCTTTTTTGAAAGACATCCACACTGATGTCCTTGTGGCTACACTAGTTCACACTCCCACCATCAGAGGATAAGTCTTCCTCTTTCCACACAGGCTCGCCAGCGCTGGTGTGTGTTTTCTTGATGGCAGCCAGTCTGAGACGGGTGAGATAGAATTACAAAGTGGTTTGACTTTCCATTTTTCTCATGACTAGGGATGCTATTTTATATGTGTGGATGTTTTGCCTGTATGTCTGCCTGTGTACCACATGCATGCCTGGTACTTGTGGAGACCAGAGGAAGGCATCAGATCCCTTGGAACTGGACTTACAGGTGGCTGCCAGCCATCATGTGGGTGCTGGGAATCATACCTAGGTCTCTGGAAGAGTACTCAGTGCTCTTAATTGCAGAGCCGTCTGTCCAGGACTGTTGAACACTTTAAAAATGTTTACTAGCCATTTGTATTTCTGCTTTTGAGAACTCTGTGTAGTTCTTTCGTCCATTTCATGGAGTGCTTTGTTTTCTTGATGTTATTTTAAAAGTAATTTTAAATTCTAGATACTAACCCTTCGATTATATGCAAATTTTTTCCTAAGTATATTTCTTTATCTGTTCTTGGTGTTTTGTGCTTCCATATGAATTTATAGATTTTTTTCCTACTTTTATGAAGAATAGTGTTTGAAGTTTGATAGGGATTTGCCCTAGCCAGCGGGGTATCAACAGGGGTGACCCACCTGCGGGGGAGAATAAAAGGGACAGGAGACACAAAGGAGGACAGCAAGACAAGGTTCTGATCAAGCTGTAAATTTTATTTTCCTCAGCAAGGCTTATATAGCACAGGAGGGGAAAGGGGTAGGAGAGAAGGGACGTGCAGCTGTGCACGGGAGAGGGAAGGGGCAGGGAGGAGGGAAGGGGGAAGAGACGTGCAGTTGCAGGATTATTCTGTTCTGTTGCTATGCTATCTGACCGTGGAATGTTCTTTAATCTTTGAGGGCATCTGGTTTAGTAAACAGGTGTTACTGTTCTGGGAAAGTGCAGTGGGCATGTGACATGTTCTCTGGCTTAGCTAGTACTTTTCCATGGTTCATGTTTGGACCCTGACAGGGATTGCAGGTACTTTGTAGATTGCTTCCGATCTTTGTTAAGAAGAAGAATTAAAGAGGCAAAAGAGAAAAGCTAAGTACGTGCATGACATGTAAAATACTAAGTACTTGTATGACATTATCAAGAAGTAAAGAATTTTAAATATACTAATGGTAATTTTTATTTTATGAAATATGTTCTAAATGTATCCTCAGATACACAATCAGAATATACAATTCAGAGGAAAAGTGAACTAAATGCAAATACAAGGTAGTTTTAATAAAACATTTTCACTTTTATTGATTTTAAAATTTCCATCTGATGACCTTGAATATTATTCTTTAGGTTCCATTCACCTCGAAAAAATAATATATAGTTTGTTTTTATTTTCATTTTTTTGAGACAGGGTTATTCTGTGTAGCTTTGGAGCCTATCCTGTAACTCACTCTGTAGACCAGGCTGGCATCGAACTCAAAGAGATGCACCTGCCTCTGCCTCCCGAGTGCTGGGATTAAAGGCCTGTGCCACCACAACCCAGCTTGAATTTATATTTTTAAATTTTTATTTATGTGTTTGTTTATATGTCTTGTTTGGGTATATGCCACATGTGTATGGGTGCCTATGGAGGCCAGAAGAGGGCATCAAATCTCCTGAAGCTGGATTTACAGGGTTGTTATGAGTCATCTCATGTGGGTGCTGGGAACTGAACTCTGGTCCTTTGAAAGAGAACCCTGTGTTCTTAATAGCTGAGCCATCTTTACAGCCCTCCACATTGATTTTTGAGACATGGTGTCTCATTATCCTAGAATGTGTCAAGTAGGCTAGGCTTCCTGGCTACCTAGAAGCAGAGATAGACCTGTCTTCCTTCTCCCCTGTCTGGGGTTACACGTGTGCTAGCACACCCAGGTGTTTTTATATGGGTTCTGGGGAATCAAATTAAAGTCCTCAAGCTGGCAAGGCAAGTACTTTACTGACCTAGTAACATCCTCTGCACGATTTTTTCACATCTTTATTTTATTTAGTTATTTTTATTAATATTTTTAAAATTCATTTTACATATGAACCTCAAACCCCCTCTCATCCCTCCTCCCAATCCTCCACAGCCCCCCTCTCTCCTTCAAAAGGGTAAAGCCTTCCATGGGGAGTCAGCAAAGCCTGGTACATTCAGTTGAGGCAAAACCAAGCCCCTTCCCCTACATCAAGTGTGAGCAAGGTGTCCCACCATAGGTAATGGACTCCAGAAAGCCAGCTCATGCACCAGGGATAGACCCTGGTCCCACTGCCAGGGGCCCCTCAAACAGACCATGCTACAAAACTGTGTCCCATACGCAGAGGGCCTCGTCTGGTCCCAGGCAGGTTCCACAGTCTAAGTCCTATGAGTTCAGTTGTCTCTGTAGGTTTCCCCATCATGATCTTGACCTCCTTTGCTCATAGAATCCCTCTTTCTCTCTTCAACTGATGCTTGGCTGTGGATCTCTGCATCTGCTGCCATCAGTTATTGGAGGAAGCTCTATGATGACAAGTAGGGTATTCACCAATCTGATTACCAGGGTAGGCCAGTTCAGGCACCCTCTCCACTATTGCTAGTAGTCTAATCTGGGGTTGCTCTTGCATTTTTCACATCTTTAAACTGTACATTGGATAACATTAAAAAACTACAGTTCCTAGTCTATAAACTCAGGAAAATTAAATAATGAAGAAATGAAAAACCTAGGTCAAGATTGAATATGAAAATTGTTTTATTTATTATTTTTTAACCTAAATAAAATAAAGTTAGCAATTTGCTAGCTATTTCTGTTTTTCTCTAGGCCCAATAAAAATCAATTATTCTTGTAGAGACAAAACTGACATTTGGTCTTATTGTATTATTAGATCTCTGGCTTCTCAGACATTTGAACCATTAATCATAATTTTTATTAGTTCTGAATCCCCTATGTAAGAACTTCAGAGATTACATAATCACAGCAATTAAAAATTTCCAACTAAGCAGAAGAAAGCATGTTTAATTTCTGATTGCTTGCTTTCTAATTACTTTCAGTACATGGGGAATATACTAGAATGCTTATTAATCAATCTTTTAGGAGTGAGATTCATTTATCAAAACATTTTTAAATTTTTCATTGACATACAATAATGCTGCATATCCATGGGGTAAAGAGTATTGTTTCACTACCAGTAAATGACATACATGATCAAATGTGTGCACTTAGCTGTCCCCCTCTGCAAATATTAGCCTTTCATTATGGAGAACATTCAGAATCTTTCCTGATAACATTTCTAAGTATACCTTACCTTGTTAGATGGAACCAGTCCTCCCAATAGAACACTTGTACTTAATCCTACCATCTGTGACTTTGTGACTATGTAAAGCTACAAACCAAATCTTAGTAAACACAAGTTTAAAATTATTTCCAAGTATCTTCTCCACCCATAGTTCACTAGACATCAGTAACAGGATGACCTTCAGAAACTTTACAAACACGTAGGAGTTAGCATACTCCTGAACCACTGACAGTGAAAAGGGAACATAGAAAGTTTGGGGCACACTGTATGAGACAGGCAGAAAGTCTGTACGAGTCGAAGGTCAGGAAGGCGACACTCACCCCCTCCACCCCGTAAATTCTCCAGAAAAGGCATCATCATTTCTTGGACCAAATGAACATGTGTGTTTTTGTCATTCTATGTTCAAAGGTCAGGGTTCCTCCATAATTATTTAGAATTAGAAATAACATCCACAGAGTCCATGCACGAGTCTTTGGGAGTCTCTTCTGTCTCTTAGCAGAACCCCTGAGCTCTAGGTGCACATCTCTGCCCAGCTCTCTCTGTCAGTTTTTCCTTGTTCTGATTCTAATTGTTTTTCAGTGTGCTCCTACCGACAGGCATTTTGTTACGTTCTGCTTCCCCAGCTCAACATTTTGAACCCAGTGTCTATTCGAACTGAAGTTCAGGTGGAAACTGACCTTTGTACAAAGCCCCCAGGACATAATGCACCTCTGGCTGCTGCTTAAATTTTCCAGAGGAAACACTGCTTCCTAAAGCGAAGAAAGTGTAAGTGTGGGGTTTGGGCTATCTGGAGTCTATGGACATGCGTGATGCTGTTGAAATTTCCTATCTGCAGCAATTATGTAAAAATTGCTTATACAGATTTAAACTTATCATCAGGGTTCGAGGAGACCACAGTTGAAACCAGGAACCTGTAGTTTTTTTCCCCAACCCCCAAATCGGAGTACCCACTGTTATGGGGCCAGCAGTACAAACACTGATTTGCCAGGCTTGTCTTAGCTCTGAACCTTTTTCTATTTATCCGTGTAGACATATCAAAAAGCAAAACAAAATAAAACAAACAAAACAGAAACAAACAAAAAGCAGCAGCAAGAGCCAATTCATCTGTAGTGAGGTTTCTGTGAATCTCACTAATTCAGGCTAATTGCTGAGATCAGGTCAAATTAAAGCTCTTAATGTCAGGTCCAATACTACTTCCCCATGCTGATCAGTTCTTAAACGATTAAATGATTGATTCTGTATCCTTGAGGCTGCTGTTCGAGGTTGGAATGAAAACATTGACTTCTTTTTTCTTAAAGGAAAGGAGACTTTTGAAAGGCTCTACTCTTTAGTGAAGAGGAACCACAGAGGTGCAAGAACACACCATGAATACATGTTCTCTCTTTTAAGGAAGTCTTTGTGAAGCAATAGAAAAAAATAGTCAAGTCTCCCTAGACACTGCTGAAATATTCAGGTAACTAAGATAACAAATAGGCCTCTAGTTTGAAATATTCACCATTTTTCTTTTACTTTCAAGGAGAAACTGAAGACCAAATATCTAAGGTAATTGATTATTTACTTACAAAAAAGAAAAAGAAAACAGAAGGAAAAGGGAAGTAACCAGTTTTTTTGTAACTTCAAAATGAAATTAATAGTAACATAAAGAAAAATGTACTTCAGTTTTAGCAGACTTCCACGGCCATCCCCCAATCCTTTGTCACATTGACCTGTGGGGAAGCTTTCTTTTATTCATTCATCCAAAATATTTTCTTTTTCTTTCTTTTTTAATTATTACGTGTTTTAATTTTATACATCAGCCATGGGTTCCCCTGTCCTCCCCCCTCCCGCCCCACCCCTACCTTCCCCCCAGCCCCTCCCCTCCATTCCCATGTCCTCCAGGACCAAGACACCCCTGGGGATTCATTTAAACCTGGTGGATTCAGTACAGGCAGGTCCTGTCCCCTCCTTCTAGACTGAGCAAAGTGTCCATGTGTAAGCCCAAGGTTCCAAACAGCCAGCTCATGCACTAAGGACAGGTCCTGGTCCCACAGCCTGGGTGCCTCCCAAACAGATCAAGCTATTCACTTGTCTCACTTATCCGGAGGGCCTGATCTAGCTGGGGACTCCTCAGCCATTGGTTCATAATTCATGTGCTTCTATTTGATTGGCTATTTGTCCCTGTGCTTTTTGCAATCTTGGATTCAACAATTCACGCTCTTGCAGTCCCTCCTCTTTCTCAACCGTTGGACACCTGGAGCTCCACCTGGGGCCTGGCTGAGGATCTCTGCATCCACTTCCATCAGTTATTGGATGAGAGTTCCAAGACGACTGTTAGGGTGTTTAGCCATCTGATCACCAGACTAGGTCAGATCAGGCTTTCCCTTGACCATTGCCAGCAGTCTGCAGAGGATATATCATTCATCCAAAATAGTTTTTGAAGTAGCTAAAATCATTGAAAGTCTGATGTGGGATACAAGGAAGCTGTGATGATGCAGCTGGAAGTCACTGGGTGACTTAGGCAAGAGTCTTAGTGGTGTGACAAAGAGGTCTTGTGACACTGGATTCACTTGGACTGGGCAGTCTGATTTCTGTTGCTTGGTTACCTGGGACTGGGTAATTTAATGAGGGATGGGATTTATTTTGTCTCAGAGTTTTAAACTCTAGACCTTCAAGACCATGGCACTATCGTTAACAGGCATCCTATTTTTATGAGGACTCTCTTCTAATGACTGAAAGAGCCCTCTCTCAGCTCTGTCTCCCCCATACTACTGCATGGAGAAGCATGGATTCTGAGACACTTAAGCCACAGAAGAGGCTTTGCTGAGGACTTGGGGCTTTGAGTTCAGAGGAAGAGCACTGAATAGGTTTTAAGAGGGTATAGAGACAATCCCATTTACATTTTGAAAGACAACCCCAGTTACTATGTAGGAAGAACTGGCCATAGACAAATGTAAACAGCAACCCCACCACACAAACTAAATGGTTGCAAAAGTTTAGACGAGGGACCATGGTGATTTGGATTGAACTGGGGCTGTGAATGATGATTGGGAATGATGGGATTGGGAATATTGCAAGCAGAGCCCAAATGGTTATGTTGTGGGTTGAATGGTGACCCTTAAAAGATGTATGTCCTTCCTTATCTTAGCATCTGGAACCCATGAATATGACTTTATTTGGAAAATAAAGATTTTATCAAGTTCAAATTTCCGGGATGATATTATCCTGGATAATCCATATGGGCTCTAAATTCAATGATAAATTTCTTTATAAGAGATCAGAAGAGAAGACACACTCAAAAAAGAGAAATTTTTAATTTAAAATATTGCTATGGCAGGTATTATAGAAAGGGTATTTGAAAGAACTGAAAATGTATGAAGTAGGTACCATTACAATTCCCATTTGTGCTGAGGATAAAGTGGGTCTGAGAGATGAAACAACCTGTCAGTTTCTCAGCAAGACTGAAATCTGTAATATTAAAAAAATACTATGCTTTACTTTTACAGCTTCAGAGCTCCAGAGAGGGTAGGTAACAAGGATAGCCCAAAGAAGGACACATGGATTTCCCTGGTAAGGAAAATAGAAGAGATCTCCTGGGTAAACTGGGTTGGGGGAGAGCATGAGGGATGATGGGGTTGGGCAGGTTGGGGGCTGGACAGAGCGGGAGAGTAACGAAAGAAGTGTCTTGATGAGGGGAGCATTTTGGGGATAGGGAGAAACTTGGTCCCAGGGAAACTCCCAGGAATCCACAAGGATGACCCTAGCTAAAGCTCCCAGCAGTAGTGGAGAGGGTGCCTGAACTGGCTTACCCCAGTAATCAGATTGGTGAACACCCTAATTGTCACCAGAGAGCTTTCATCCAGTAACTGATGCAGATGCAGAGATTCACAGCCAAGCACTGAGCCGACCTCTAGGAATCCCATCGAAGAGAGGGAAGAAGGATTATACAAGTCAGTGGTGTCAAGGTCATCACATGGGAACCCACAGAAACACTTGACCTGGGCTATTAGGAGCTCATAGACTCTGGACCAACAGCTAGGAAGCCGGCATGGGACTGACCTAGGCCCTCTGCATGTTTGTGACACTTGTGTAGCTTGGTTTTGTTTGTGGGACTCTTAGCAGTGGGACCAGGGCCTGTCCCCAATGCTTGAGCTGGCTTTTGGAAACCTATTTCTCATACTGGGCTGCCTCATCCAACCTTAATACAAAAGGGGAAACTTAGTCCTACCTCAACTTGATATGCCATGCCTTGGTGACACCCAGAGGAGGCTTGCCTCCTTCTGAACAGAAATGGAGGAGGAGAGGATTGGGAGTGGGGCAGAGGGGAGGGAATGTGAGGAAAGGAGGGAGGGGAAACTGCAGTCGGGATGTCAAATAAGTGAAAAATTTAATTAATAAAAGTAAGACAAAAACCCTTTGCATCAGAATGTGGAGAACATTTTTTAGTGTATTCTTACTGAGTAGTTATAAAGGCAAAATGAGAAATTTGAATATATTTTCCATGAAGAAATGATGAAAGTGTCACATGGTTGATTATCATACCTAATATATATATGAGCCAAAATATCACATTTTACTTCATAAATAAATATAACCATGTGTCAATCAAAAATAAATATAAATAAAAATGATTCAAAAACAATAAAATAGTACATAAGGGATTATATGGTTTAGCATCTATAGAAATTTAAAATACTGATAAATGGTAAATGTGAAATACACACACACACACAATTTTATATGTATAGATGCTTTGCCTTCATGTATGATATACACCACATGCCTGTCTGGACCCTTCATAGGCAGAAGAGGACATTTTCTGGATCTGGAGTCATAGGTGGTTGTGAGCTGGGTCGGGTGTCCTGGCTCAGCACCCTTCTGTTAAGAGGCATAGAAATCTTGGCTCCTGTGCTGACTCGGGTGTTCACAGCATATTGTCACACTGAAAGGGATGAAAATATAGAGACACAAATAGGAAGGTGTCCATTGCTCTTGTCACCCACAGTTGGTGCTGCTGCTGTACAAGGCTTTGCTGTTCACCAGTCAGGAATGGCTGAGGCTCTTAGGACATCCATGCCCCTGCATGGCCAGCTGCATCCAATCAGAGGGAATATCAAATTGGAGATGCTGTGAAGAATATTTAAAAAGCATCTCTGATCACATGCATTCCATTGCTCTTTATTTTCTACATCCCTTAAAAAATCCTCTTCCCCTTTCTCACAATCTCCTTTCTAATTGTGACACACACACACACACACACACACACACACACACACACACACACACCATGCACCTATAAATACATGCACATCTATGCCCAATTTAAAATCTAGGCTCCACATATAAGAAAAAAAAAATGTGTGATTTGTCCCTCTGAATCCAACTTCTTCCACTTGACATTCTGATCTTAAGTTCTATCCATTTTTTTTGCAAATGTCATGATTTTATTTTCCTTTACCTACTCTTAAAACACACACTCACCCCCACACACACCCACCCATACACAGAAATACACACACACACACAGAATTTTTATTGTCCATTTATTTGTTGATGACTATCTTGCTGGTTATATTGCCTGGCTCATGTGAATACGGATGTTCAAAGTACCTGTGTGGTATATTGTTAATAGTAGTACAGGTGGACCATAGAGCTAGTCTTTTTTTTAAATGAAGAAATTCCATGCTGCTTTCCATAGAGAGTATACCAGTTTATATTCATCCTCACAGTGAACATGGATTCCTCTACCCCCACATCCTCACCAGCTTTGTTGTCATTTGTTGTCTTGATGACAGCCATTCTGACTGGAGTGGGATGGTGTCTCAAAGCAGTTTTATCATGTATGATGACACCATGGTGAAACCCACTACTGTGGTGGTATTGTGTTCCCCAAAATATTGTGCATGCTAATAAACTTATCTGGGGTCAGAGAACAGAACAGCCATAATATTTACATAGAGGATAGGCAGTGGTAGCACACGCCTTTAATCCTAGCATTCCAGAGGCAGAGATCTACCTGGATCTCTGAGTGCTCAAGGATACAGCCAACATGCTGACTCACACCCTTAATCTCAGAAAGTCAGCTTTTAATCCTAGGGAGTGATGGCAGAAAGGAGAAAGGTATATAAGGTGTGAAGACCAGAAACTAGAAGCTTTTAGCTGGTTAAGCTTTTAGGCTTTTGAGCAGCAGTTCAGCTGAGATCCATTTGGATGAGGACACAGAGGCTTCCAGTCAGAGGAAACAGAATCAGCTGAGGTATTGACAAGGTGAGGTAGCTGTGGCTTGTTCTGCTTCTCTGATCTTCCAGCATTCACCCCAATACCTGGCCCCAGGTTTGTTTTTATTAATAAGACATTTTAAGATTCATGCTACACACTACTCTTGTGCTAAACTAAAAATGAATTTAAAAAGGAAAAAGCATTCTACAGCAGTTGAAAAAGTATTAATTTGCAAGTCTGAATTTGTTTAAACATTAAAATGGACTTGGAGAGAAAGCTCTTTTATGTCCTCTATGCGTAGAAGAACCTTGGTATAGTCCTATAATGAGGATGACAAAGGATTCTTCCCTTGTGTCTAGTGAATGCAGTGGTATGCCTCTCTTCAAGCTTATGAAAACAAATTATAGAAATCTTTTTTGCTCATTGTTCCATAACTGGACTTTAAGCAGTTTACAATTTCTTGACAAAAAGTTGTTTCTATCCTAAACACTGCAAAAGATTTCTGCCTTGCTGAACTCAGGGACTGTGCTACTGATGGGTTCTCTGTGGAGCACCATTTCAGAACTGTTTGGTGGTGGAGGTCTCTCTGTAATCAGATTCAGCTGTAGTAATGGGCAAAGCATTTTCTTTCCATTGGACAATAGAATTATTTGCTATTTAGACTCCAAATTGTAGATAGACTTCATTTTTCATGACATTCAGCATTTTCTGGAAAAAGTAGCATTAATAACTGTTTTTGTGGCAATGTCTCAGAAATGGCAGTGGGGTAGAATTTCTGTTTAAGCTAATAGTGGGTAGGCTATGCTATCCTAGGGATATCAGCAATTATGTGTTACCCTCATGGTAAGCCAACCCAGGGGAATAATAACAGCTTATGATCACAATCTTTGCATGAGTATGCACACCATTCTGAATAGAGTAGGCTTGCCCCATTGTGGTTTCTTTGACAAAGTATCTATCCAACGGATCCCTTGTTCCAATGCATTGGCCATGATTTATTAGCTTACACAGTTTTGTGGTGATTCCCATAGGATGGCAATCCATTAAAGAAGCATCATGGATTCAATTCTATCACATTTTAAATTGAAGCCACAAAGCTGATTTCTCCCAATTGGTGGAATATCTGGTTTGTTTAGGCATCATTAGTGAGCATATTAAACTCATCTATGACTTCATTATCCAATTGCCTGTTTATATACCACTTTATTACTAAAATGAAGGGAGTCATTGTTTGCATAAGTGATTCTCAAGCATCAGGGGAAAACTGAAGTCCATACTCATCCAAATTGGGTACATTAGTATCTCAGAGGGTGGGGTTCAGATCCTATATTCATTAACATTTCCCTGGTGAGTCTAACATGTAGCTGAACTTGAGGAGTACTAAATACTAAGAGATTATTAAATGATAATATAATTTAATAATACTTATAATAATAATACTCACCATGTTTCTGCTATGTATCAGGCAACAGTCTCCTGTTGTCATAAATTATATCAATATTATCTACTTTTTATATTATAATCAATATGTGAATACCAATATTCCAATCATTTTTACATTCCCTCTGATACTATTGCCATCTCCATGTTAGAGCTGCCAAAACAAGGCACAGAAATTGGCTTGGTTAAAGTGGCACACATTTTAAGTGACAGTCATGATGTTTTTGCTCCATCGGTTTGGCTGTGAAGTCCTATTCTTCCCCTCTGTTCTACTCAGGTTGTGGTTGTGGTGACAGCAGGCACTCCTAAAGTTCTTACATCAAAGTTTCACTTCTCAGTGCTTCTTACCTGGAGCTGAGCAGTGGGTAAGAAAAGCCATCTGACACAAGCCAGCTCTGATTAGAAACTGCTTGGTCTGATGCCGTTTATAAATTGTTCTTCCCTGTGAATAAACGTCTTTACTTCTCACCTACAGTCTCAGGGTCATAGGAATTTAAAACTGCTTCCTAGGGAATCTCTTTTATGCTACTAGCTTCTTTATCATACACTGATTGAAAATTACCTTTCCAATGTTCTCCATGGGCCTCCTATTAGTTTCCTTGACCACTGGCCTTGAAACACTGAGAGGTGAACTAGCTTTTTAAAACCTGATGTGTGGAATGAAGAAGAAAGGGCCTCTCCTAGTTGTAGACTTAAGAAGTGGGGCCTCTGACTGCCCTTTCTATTTGGGATCTACAGACATCTTCATTTCAGGAAGATGCTACATTCCTCTAAGCCCATTATAAGTTCACAACATTGTATTTAACATGCCTGTTAGATGTCATTGGTTAGCACACTGTAGAGAAGGGGTTGTTAATTCTTTAGATTATGGAGCTGATGAACCTCACTTACTGTGCTGCCTGAGATCCTGGGAGGACAGCACACATACTGCCAGTCTGGGAGCTCCAAGTGCTGTCTCATCTCATGGGGCTTGCTTTCTCATCACTGTAAAGACATCAGTGCAGGGACTGAGATAGCTATACCCACATATGACATGTTTATCCTCAGTGCCTTGTGAGCCCCTGGCTGGCTCCCTGATGTGAGATCCCCTGTGAAGGCCCTCAGCTGGTGCTATGGAGCTGCAGCTAAGCTGATGCCAGCAGAGCCCAGCTGTGATGCCTGGAGTCAGCCTTCTGTGAGACGAACAGGACAATTGCTCAGTGTAACCGCACATGCACTATGTCATCCTTGATTATTCCTTGTCCTTTGGCCTACTCTTAAATGGTCTGTGAACTTGGCTCTTCACTATACTTTTTATCTTAGCCTTAAGAACTTGTCGTCTCTTTCCATTTTCTTTACACTTACCTTCATAGTCAAGAGTCTACCATAGCCAAAGCCAAGCCAATGGTCCTTTTCTAGTCTCCCAAGTCCCATTGGATTCTGTCATCCAAGTCCCTAATTTTAGCTTCCAGTTTAGACTTGCCACCTGCTGCCTGAGCTCCATGATAATTATTTATTCATGGCCCTCCTCCTATTGCCATGATATCCATTAGTTCATGGCCCTGTATAGGCCTATTGCCATAATAACCATTGTTTCCTGGCCCCATATAGGCCTATAGCCATGGAAGACATTTTCATGGCCCTGCCCCTATTACTATAATAACTATTGTTTCATGGCCCCACATAGACCTATTGCCATGGAAGACATTTTCATGGCCCTCCTCCCTTTGTCATGATGGCCATTGTTTCATGGTCCTGCTCTCATTGCCAGGCTATTGTGATCATTTGAGACTTTCTGGATGGTTTTTCCTTTATTGTTTCTACTGTGATTTGTTGTTCTGATTTTGTCTATTTGGAGATTCTGGAGTTTTCTGCCTGTTGGTGTTCTCTGTCCAGATCCACTACAATAGGCCATTTCAATCTGAGGTTTGGTAGCCTTTTCTCCACCTAAGACAGAGTTTGTAATAAAATATTTAAATCCATATGGAATTTTGTTTTTACTGAGCTATGCCACATTCTCTTAGTTATTTTCTATGCTTGTCTGGGGGCAATAGATACAGTTGAGTTCTTTATTCAAGGGGTCAGGTCCCATTTAGTAAATCATACAAGCACCTTATTTAAAAACAGAAAATTTTGGCAGTTGAAGTAGCTCAGTGGGTAAAGAACATGCAGAAAAAAGCATAACCACCTTTTTTATGGTCTTGAACCCACAGTAGAAGAACAGAACTGACTCATGACCCTGACCTCTATTTGTCCTTCCTGTGGCTTGCTCAAGCCCACATTTATACACTAAAGAAAAAGTTAAAGAGCAAATCTGCAGGCGTACAATAATTCTTAGGGCAGCAATATCACAGAACATCACTTCCCACGTGCACTGCATTCCTCATCCTTTCCAGGATCACTGGTGAGCCCTCGATACAGGCTCATCACTCGCTTTGCCATGTGACTCTCCTCCTTGTGGCTTTGTCAAGGTCATTTTCTAACCTATATTCATTCTTCAGGCTGTAGCTGCAAACTGGAGTTTCACCTGGTTCATTCTACATGTAATTCAAATGTAGCAGGAGAGATTGGACATTGATGGACTGATTCTAATGAGCCTTTGAGCTCGGCAACCTTGGACTTGGGATCATTCAGGCTTCCTTATTTCACAAGAAAGTGAAAGCAGCTCTGCCACCCAGAATTATCACTCTATCCTTTATTCCTACTATATAACATTTCATGTGCCATAGTTTGGGAATATCCATGGGAGACAGGAAATTACTAAAGGTCCACAGGGAGGAGCTTTAACAGGACCAAAGATAGAATGCACTGGTATAAGGTATTAAAAGAGAGAAATGAATTGTGGTGGGGGAGGGGAGGGCTAGGAAGAAGAGGGAAACTGGGAAGGACAAGTAGAACTGAGGATATGGGGGAGGGGTCTCTGCAAATACCAGGGCCAGCAGAATGTTGATCTGCATGAGGCAAGAAGGAACCCTCAAACTCATAGCTGGAGTTGGGTTCAAATTTCCAGAGTATGATACCAGGTGGTTTATTTTAGGCATATTTAAGCACAGCACAATTTTGGGGAAAGGTTTTCTTATTCAATACCATTTGTACAACAAAGTTTGAGACATGTTTACATTGAAACTCTTCATAAAGTACATATGACCTCTTCCAAAAAATGGTCTCTATTTACTGAGAAACAACGCTCAAGATAAGGGGCTAGGGAGAATGACTAAGACTAAACATAAAAGTCTATGGGAGTCAGGAGTGGCTTGGCTCTACAGATACATAGAGGTCATCGGCTCTGCTCCATTTGTAAAGTACATTACATCTCCATAAACATGGGTTTTGTTGACGAGAAACAATGCTCAGGATAAAGGTCTAGGCTGGAAGAATCTTGGATACACATTAACTACATCCATTTCTAGCCTTCTGGGTGGAAAACAGGTTATACATCTCTTCTGTTGAAGAGACAATTTTGTGTGTTTAACATTTCTGTTTTCCCCAGTGCTCATCTGTATTTGTAAGGACCCTGTGCCTTCTGCATGAAGACTTTTCAAAAAAGCTATATGGAAGTCTACTACTGAAGAAGCTTCCTAAAATATGTATATATACATACAAAAAATTAAAAGCAGAATTACCCAATAGTAGAGCAATAATGCCCTACTAGACACCAGAGATTAACAAATAAAAGGACCAGTCTAAGGGATGCTTTGCTTCTTTTGGATTTATTGGCAAATAAGATTGCACTGATCTCCAAATATTAGAAGACATTGCCGATAATCTTGGTTGTCCTCCAGAACATGACAGTAAATTTCTACTGCTAAACATATCTCATTCTTGAGTAATAGAACATGGAAAAATCAAGCTGCTACTGATCTAGAAGCTTCATTCTTACTGCCTAGCTTTCATAGTATTGGAAAGTGATGTGAACACTAATGGAGGGAGGAGGAAGGTGTGGAGGGAGGGAGGGAAGGAGAGAGAGGGGGAGAGAGAGAGACAGAGAGACAGAGAGACACACACACACAGAGAGAGAGAGAGAGAGAGAGAGACAGAGAGAGAGAGAGAGACAGAGAGAGAGACAGAGACAGAGACAGAGAGAGACAGAGAGACAGAGACAGAGAATGAATTTCTATTTCTGGGGAAAATGTCACTTAGTTCTTCAGTTAATGTGACAGATCAATTTATTAGAATTGCTCTCAAAGGCATGGTTTTAAAATCCACATTTTCCGTTTGGGAGAAATTGGGAATTTGCCAATTTGCACATATCTAGTTTCCCTGGACTTCTGGTTGCCAGAAGATTTTCAGAAACAGCTCTTCAATTGTGTTGAATAATTTTTCCTTATGCTTTATAGTTGCACAACCTATTTCCATCTCCATGTAGAATCAAGGAGTTCACTTACACAGTAGGCCAAACCAGCTTAACCCTGTGATTCCGTGACAGATCTACTCACTGCTGAACACACCTTGTCCAGAATCCAAGGATCTCTTCTTAGTCATCAGCAGAGCTTACTTATTCCAGATAGAACATTTGCTCCACAGTTCTTGTACTCAAAGACAATTTATCTTCAGGGATGGTAGTTTATGAGTTATGAACGGTTACATATTTTCTAAATTTTTTCTAATTGTGTGAAATCATAAGAAAGCAGCATACCTGTTGTGGCTCATGTATTTTGGTCTCTAGCTGGTGACAAATCTTTAGATGGTTATGGAACCTTTAGGAGGTAGGCATGGATGTTTTTCAGCCTGGTCCCATATCCTGACTACTCTCTGCTTCCTAACTGTGTATGCAACTGATCATCCACTCCAGGCTCCCACCACCAAGATGGACTGAATCTTCCCCAAATAAACTCTTCTTCTTTCTTTCTTCTCACTTCTCGTTGGACATTTGCTCACTGGGACAAGGAAGTGACTTCTGCATCTACTTTATCTATTCTGGCTCCCCATAGAAATGTTTTTTCAGAAGTATGATTTGAATTAGGCCATCAGCTTACAACACAGCATGTTTACTTTTAGAAATGACTACTATAAAATGCTCACTCCTGCTATATAATTCACAGTTCCTTATACAAAAACGAACAAGGTAAATGCCTTCTAGGGGTCAGAGCTGAAAAACTGTTGGCCTTTTCTGGAATGTCACTTTGTCTCTTCAGTTTTCATATAGTGAGGTATGCATTGTTTCTTTATATTTCCCTTTGGGTCTTGATTCTCCATCAGAAGTTGCAAGCTGTAGTGTGGTGTGTTCCTCCAATTGGTAATAATACTCCCTCCAAACTGAAACTTCCTCTGGGAGGGAAGGAGAGGCTCTGCTAGCCTCAGGAGGTAAACAAAAAAATCATGTGTACAGGAGAAGAAAAACTTGGAAGATTCTCAAAGGCTCCTACTAACATTTTATATATATATATATATTCACATGTATATTAAATGGTTGCTTGGGGTGGAGACTTGACCAACTGAACTTCAGGAAGCAAGAGATGTTGGGACTGTTGAGCTTCCTAAAGCTATGTATATATCTCCAAGGTTGCAGTTTTCAGGTCTCCTCACCTGTGTTGGGGTGGGCTTTCTGGTGATGAACCTGCTTTTGACTTATCCCTATTCCTAGTATGTAACCTCTCACCCATATTCCTGTTAATAATCACAGTAAAAAACAAAACAAAACAAAAACAAACAAAAAAAACTTATTGATTCACAAAACTGTACATTAGGAAAATTGTGACTTTGGTCTGTTGTTGGTGTTTCTGCTTTTTACTCTTTTGGTTTTTTCTCTCTTTGGGGGTTGCCCAGCTCCCAAATAAGTCACACACAGAGACTTATTCATAATTATAAATGCCTGGCCTTCGCTTGGCTTGTTTCTTGCTAGCTTTTCTTAACTTTAATTGTCCCATCTACCTTTTGCCTCTGGGCTTTTTCCTTTGCTTACTTCTGTGTGTCTTACTTTGACTCTTACTCCATGGCTGGCTGCGTGGCTGGGTGGCTGGCCCCTAGCATCCTCGTCTCCTTGTTCTCTTGCTCTTTCTTTTTTTCCCTCCCAGATTTCTCCTTCTATTTATTCTCTTTGCCTGCCAGCCTCACCTTTCCTTTCTCCTGCCTCACTATCAGCTGTTCAGTTCTTTGTTAGGCCATCAGACGTTTTAGACAGGCAAAGTAACACAGCTTCCCAGAGTTGAACAAATGCAACATGAAAGAATGAAACACATCTTTACATTATTAAAACAAACGTTCCACAGCATAAACAAATGGAACACATCTTAAAATAGTATTCCACAACATTAGTCTGTTATGGGTTCCCTTTTTGCAGGACACTGAGTGTGTGTTGTGTCGTTCCAGGAAAATTCTGTTGCTCAGTTGCTATAGCTTCCCATAATCTAGGTTTGTAGGTGGAATTATCTGCTTGGATTTTTCTCTTGTTCTGTCCTTTTGTGCTTTTCAAATACTTTCTAAGTTAGTAAAGACAATGTGGGCTGGAATCTTAAAGAATGAATTACCTGCCCTTTCCTGTGTGACCTGAAGTAAATTCCAGTTGAGTTCTGTATCTTACCTTTTCATCTGTAAGATGAGAATGGTAAAACCTCCCCTTTTCTTCCACTCAGTATTTCTCTTTGTTGAATTCTTTTTTCTTCCTTGGTGTTTATTTGTCTCCATTTTTATTTCAATTAAATATTCTTATAATTACTCTTTTAAATTCTTTCTCTGGGATTTCATCTAAGCCACTCTCATTGTAATCAACTTCTATGGAACAGGTATTTTATGTTTTCTTGTTTCTTGTATCTCTGCATTGGGACTTACACATCTGGAATTATTTCACTGGCTGGATTTTTAAAAAATATACCAGTGGTATCATTTCAGTTGATGCATTTGCAATTCTCATTTTAGGTTATGTCGTAGTAGGGTTGAGGTGTCATCCCTATACAGATCACCTAGAAAACTGAAGAAAGACAAGTAGATAAAGGATGGATTTAGGATACTGTTGGTATAACCAGAGATTAAGTAACAGTAAAGCTATTAAAAGTTATATTTTTTTTTTTTGTAGGAAAAGTTCATTTTCACAGGGCTCTGGTAGTCCCCTCTGTGTTCATGCCCACAGTCTTCACATTTGAGATCAGGCCAGTTTGGATGTAATGATTACATGTGATGGCAGGATGTTCAAGAATCTATTTCTCAGCTTCTACAGTGTCCTTGTCACTAGCTCAAGCAAAGACAGGGCTTCTTGGGGTATCACTCCAAAGATTTGAAGACTGTTCTGAGGATGTTTGTTTATATTATTTTTTGTACATCTGAATTTGCCAATCACCACATATTGATAGATATTTATTTTCTTTCCTACAATAGTGATAATTGGAGAATATTTTCAAGTTACATATGACATATGCATTTTTCAAGAAGATAAATATCATACATTTTACCATTTTTTAGTTCTTTGAGCATTTCATACATATTGAATACATTTAGGTCTGATTAGCATATTTCATCTCTCAAAAGGACTGAGATCTCCAAAAGAAATGAAGATAATATCTTACTCCCAGAGATTTAGCTGCAGCCTGAGTTATCTGGAAAATCAAGGAAGGACCATTATCACTTTGACAAGCTCCTTGGAGGCAAAAATGGAGGATATGAAGTGCAGCCTGAATAACTTCAGCAGTGAAAACAACAACAACAACAAACTAGTGTAATCATGCTTTAGTTCTTAGAGTTACTTTATGGTACAAGACTTGGTAAGATTTCATTTAAATAGGCTGAAGGATACATTTTGAAGAGCTTACTGGGCTGGGAATCTGATTCTTTTTTTTTTTTTTTTTTTTTTACACGATTGCTAGCTAAGATACTACAGATATGGCTAGACACTGTAGAAATCCATTAGCTGTTTCTTTTCTTTTTTTAATTCTACAGTAACTGGCATAGTGTTTAGATTTTGTCATAGTTACTTTCCAATTGCTGTACAGACACCAAGATCAAGGCAATCATAGCAGGAAGAGTTTATTGGGACTTAGCTTCAGAGGATTAGTTAGAGCCTATGATCATCATGTCAGGGAGCTTGGCAGCAGACAGGCAGGCATGACATGGCACTGGAGCAGTATCTGAGCACTTACACCCTGATACAGGGAGAAAGAGATCACTGGGAAATGGTGTGGGCTTTAGAAACATCAAAGCCCGACACCAGTGACACACTCACTCCAACAAGGCCACGCCTCCTAATCTTTCTCAAATAAATCCACCAACTAGGGACTAAGCATTCAAGTATATGAGCCTATGGTATCATTCTCATTTAAACCTCTACAGAGTCCCCTTTAAAACATAGACCAGTTTACTTATTTGCTTGTTTGTTTATATTTGTGTTATTACCAACTACTTCATGCTGCAGCTACTGGCTGCTATTGGGTGTTCAAGACAATGTAAGTGACTGGAATTTGGGGATTATGCTTAACCATTTATAAAGAGCGTTCCAGACTCTTGTATTTTTTACCTACCAGTTTTGTCCTATGTTGTTCAGGGTCATGCAGACCACATGGCTTCACTTGGTAGCATTAAAGATATTTCCCTTTATAAAGACCCTCCTCTTTGCAAAATGTACGCTGGTTAGATTCCAGCTTTGGGTGTCTCCAGGGACTCTCCTACCAAAAGGATGATGAGTTACTGACTTTTCAAACCACTTTAGAAAGCCCTATTATTCTTTAGAGCTGGCAACTGGGAGCAGAGTTCAAGATATTGGTTGTTCTTTTTAGCCTCTTTGTCTTCAGAACTGGCTTTGACCTCCAAGCCTGATAGCTGAACATCCAGAGGCCAGATTCTCTAGTCCTGAAGAAGAAACTGTGGCTTTTAATTCCAGTTTATAGCATTTAGCAAAAGCTTAACAAAAACAAGTGGCTTTTTTGAAACAAGATTTCTTTTGTTTTGTTTTGTTTTGAGACAGGGTCTCTCTGTGTAGTTTTACGCCTTTCCTGGAACTCACTTTGGAGACCAGGCTGTCCTCGAACTCTCAGAGATCTGCCTGCCTCTGCCTCCCAAGTGCTGGGATTAAAGGTGTGCATGAAACAAGATTTTTTTTGAAAAAATATTTTCTATGTATCATGTTTTTCCTGCATATATGTATGTACACCAAATGCATGCCTAGTGCCCAAAGGGGTAGAAGAATATTCCTTGTACTTTAGTTACATAAGATTGTGAGTTTCCTGTAAGTGCTCTTAACTACTGAGCCATCTCTCCAGCCTGCAAATAGCTTTTGCAACATATCTTGACTCTGGTAAAACTCAATTTTCTGATAGTTAAAAATCCCATCAAACTCAATACAAAAAATATAAATATTTTGAAAAAATACAAAATCATTGAGTTGTTTAATGTTAAGGGTTTTTATTGTTGTTTTTTTTCAAATATCATTAAAAGTGGATCAATATTTTAGGAAAACATTATTGTAAATAAAGAATTTTATTTTAGTGAATCAAATATCAGGTTATTGCATTTTGACCTGAGGAATTTTTATAGCAAGCTTGCTACAATGCATACCAACCTTGTATTTGTGTCATCTTTCACACTTATTTTTTTCATTTGACAGTGTTTTTCTATTTAACCACCCTGGAACTCACTCTGTAAATCAGGCTGGTGTACATGAATTTCTAAATGGTCATATTAAATCAAAAACACAGAGCCAAATATAGTGATGAAAGCCTTAGAGAGATCAGGGAAACAGGGCAAGCCAACAGCCAACCTTACCTCACCAACGCTGCAGCTTCCAAATGCGAGTTACTTCCTGTCTACCCACATCTATATGCCTCTCTGCCCTGTACAATCTGGATGGCCAGTGACTGTTCTTTATAATATCTCCTAATATTTTTCTCAGAAAATATTGGTGAAATTATTAAGGCCAGTCCACATAGTTAAAAGGGAGGTTTATTTTGTGGGGTAACTTACAAGTGAATGGATAGTTTACAGAGTCTTGGAAAGTCATGGCGCAGTCCCACGGTGTTCTCTGGAGAACTCTGCTCAGTCCACCTCCAGCATCCAGGGTCCAGGAAATAAGAGAGCCCAGGCATCTGGATCCTGGGTCTTCAGCATCCTCTCTCAGCCCTGCCTTGTAGGCATGACAGTTACTGAAGCCTCAATGGAGGTTGGAGCTTCCAGGTCAAAGTTGGAATGGGTACCCACTACAAGAAACGTGTTAGTTTATGGTTTGTTTCTGAGGTTGCAGGACTGTTAATCTGAGTATTCTGTTATTATATAGATCATGGCCCCATAAATTCATAGCTATATTAGCCACATATGGCTTATATTTTCTTTTTTGTCCTTCTGGCCTCAAACTCACAGAGATTTGTCTGCCTTTACCTCCTGAGTGCTGGGATTACAGGTGTTTAATTGCCACCACCAAAAGGGGTTAATTGCCACCATGCCTGGCCACAAACTTTTTTTTTTTAAGTATTTTTTTTTTGTTTGATATTATTTATATTAGAGGTAACATTTTTATTTAAAAATTTTTATTTATAATTTGGGAATCTCACATCATGTACGCCAACCACACTCACCTTCTGGTCTTCCCATATATGCCTCCAAGTCCCTTGTGACTCCTCCCTGACACACAAAAGCATTGTGTGTTGTCCATATATTCATTTGAGTGTGGCCAAATTCCTAGCGGCCAGCCATCTAAAGGAGGATGAATCTTTCTCTGCCTGTATCTGTGTCAGAAGCCATCAGCTGAGAACTGTGAGGTAGCCTGATCAGGATGGGGTTGGCTCTTCTGTGCTCACACCACAGTCTGTACCACAGTGCTGTGGGCCAGCAAGGGGTGGAGCCAGCTTGCCCACACCACTGCTGGGGCCCCAGACATTTGCTGATGAGGACAGGACCAGCTCTCCCTCACTCAAGACATTAACATGGCTTCAGGCGGTAGCCCAGACCACAGACATTCATATGGGCTTCAGTGGTAACACAGCTGCAGACCTCAAGTCAGCCCTTGGACATATCAGGACAACTCATCTACTCATCACCCTCGATAGCTGCACGGGCCATAAGCTTCGACCTGGCCTCAGATGATTACACATGCCATGCCACCTCTTATCAACATGAGTAAAACCTGAGGACATCACCAAGGCCTCAGGCAACAGCACAGACTGCCTATGTCCATAACATGGCCTCAGATGGCATTGTGGGCCACAGTGGTCCTTCGAGAAGGTTCAATCCAGAAAGTGAACCTTTCCTCATCTTGGGCAGATGAGGTCATTACCCAGAGCCAGGAGGATCCCATGGCCCGGTGGCAGGTCTGGGGACTGAGTCTGCATTTTCTGTCTTTCCCACCTCTCCATCACATATCTGTTCTTTGTAGTGGTGCCCACTGCTGCCCTGGGCCACGTTGCTGGGGTGGGGTTGGCTGTCTTGACCTATGACTTTGTCCTAATCTCCATTTTCTTTTTGGAGTAATCCTTAATTTATAGAACAAAGTTCTATATTTTATTTTACCCTGTAAAATATTTTTTATGGCAAAGACAAAATTTTCCTTTCACCAGAAATGTATCTATACAGCTGTAATTGTTTAATTTCTTTCTAATATTTGTTGGTTTCTTTCTGTCTTTGCTTTATAAAAATTTTGGTGTAATTTGAGTTTTTAAAGCCTTAAGAACCTACACATAGGGCAGATCCCATCTAGCTACAGAATCACACTGAACTTTAAATTACCTGTTAGCAGGTTTACTCTAACACATAGTGGGCATTGCATGGACAAACTGTACACATCGGAGACTTCTACCTTAGTTGACATAATTTGTTCAGTAACTTAAGAAATCAAGAAAAATATCAACTTTTCAGGTCAGTTAACCAGTTTTTCTTTTAAAATTGGGAATCAAAATAAATCCTCGCTATGGAGGACACTTATGAACAGTGAATCAATGGGCATCAAAGGGGACTCTGCAATCTAGGAGAGAAAGAAGAAATGCAAGGTGCTCATGGAGAAGGCCTTCTACCTGAGTCTTAAAAAAATACGAATGTGGCCAGGAGAGATAATTCAGTGGTTCCAGAGGTTCTGAGTTCAATTCCCAGCACCCACAGAGCAGCGCAGGCCTGTCTGTAACTCCAGTTCCAGGAGAGCTGACACCCATACACAGACATACTTGCAGGCCAAACACCAATGTACATGAAACAAAAGTAAATAAATTAAAAAATATATAGAAACAAATCCTTCTGCCACCTGGAGAGCCTGAGAATCATATATAATATACCTTGCATGATTCTGGAACTTTCTTGACTGACAGGAGCCAACTTCTATAAGCATAGCCTGGGAACCACGTGAAATGTACTTTGCCCATTTCTGAACTTATCTTGACTTGAGAGAGGCAAGTTCTGCAAATAAAACCAGTGAAGTATTGTGGCACACTCCTCTCATTCAGGAGCTCCATGCATTCAGAATGGGGCACTGGGCACCTTGTCTTATTCAGAAATTTATTGACTGGTAGACACTAAGTTCCATTTTGGTGGGGAGAGGGAGGTTCATGGAAAACGTATATTTGAGCTTTTTCAGATGTAGTGTGGATTTTTTTTCTGTTAAGCTATGAGGATTTCCTGTTAAGACATGTGGAGTATTCATTTCTTCAAAAAGGAAAACAAACAGACAAACAAAACAAAACAACAAAATACCAAAACCTGCATGTCCTGGCTAATGACCACAGGGAAATTCTGTTCCCTTTCAGGACCCAGACTCACTCAGTAAGTATGTGATGAGTGCAGATTCCCTACTGGAAAAGGGCGCTTGCTTTGGGTTAGCACTGAGGTGGCAGAAGACAGAAGTATCAATGGAGCTGGAGTAGGTGACTAAAGGCTCATCTGAGGCACATAAAGACAAATGTAGGAAAGAGGGAGAGATCTCATAGCCAGGAATAGATGTGCACACAAAGGACATCCTCAGCATAAAGGGACAGAAAATTCCATGGGCTCACCCTGAAGAAGATGAGTCTGTAACGTGATGAGTACAGAATAACGCTGGCCAGGATGGGGCAGAGGCTCTAATGGGTGGTGGTGGGTCTTATTCTGCACTCTCCTTGGCTCCTTGCTCCTTTGCTCTCCCTGAAGAGTATGCAAACAAGAAATACAGGGTGTAGATGCAAAGATAAGGAGAATTATTGCAATGTAGTGCCAAGCACACATGGTGTCACATGAGCACATCAGTGGATGACACTAGATAATGCTTAATGACACATTGTGCTAATCTATATTCTAAACAAATACAGGAACATTTCTAAATTCTTCAGATCAAGCAGCCTTTTCTGAGGGACTTTGTCTTGTCTAGGTGATTGACAGGCCCATTTGATTTGAGTCTTATAGGAGACCTCTTGCAAGGCTCAGGGATCCTGCAATCAGGTGTAGATAGTTTTTGTTTGTTTTCTATCAGTGATATTACAGGTAGTTCATATGTCACATCTCTTTCTAGGACCAGAAAGAACTAAGGTCTCATTCCTCTACAAGTAATTAGGATCCTGCTGTTTCTGCCTTTTGTTATGAAGGAAGAGCCCATCCTCCACTACCTTCAAGCCTGATAATATCCAACCAGCTGCTAAGCTACAATTCCATCACCAATTCTTTACATGCTGGTCAGAATTCAGAAGAGAGAGCTAATTCTTCTAGGGGAAACAAGTATCCTTTCTCTTACTTAATATAGTCTTCCTCCTAGGCCCATCCATACTCTGCTCTCTTTATGAAACATCTATGGTTTTGTCTTGGTTTAGATTCTCAGAACACACCTTTTATGCCTACTCATTGAACTATGGATATTGATATGGATATGTATCCACTCTGCCATACTGACAGTATGAGAGACTGGTAAATGTTTTCTGTAAAGCATCAAATCGGGAGTAGTTTCTGCTTTAGGGCTTTTTCACAAATGAGCAATTAATATGCAATTATTGTATAAATCACAGTGTAGACAATGTATGAATCAATACCAGGGTATATTCTAATAAAACTTTAAAATCTGTTATAGACACTGAAATTTGAGTTTTATGAAATGACAGAGAAAAATCGGGCCCCAGACTCCCAAAGTTCAATGAAATCTTAGATACCTCTGGGAATATACAAGATAGACAGGCAAGGCAACTGAAGATGCATCTTGGCAGCTGTTTCCGGATGGCCAGGCTGCCCCCTTTTGGTTATCTTAGGAACTGCAGTCAAATCCTGGTCACAGCTTGTAGCTCAAGTGCTAAGAGGACTTCCCCAGTGGCCACACATGCTCCCTAACAAAGGCTTTGCATCCTCAGAAGAACTAGCTTGCTTTATATATTTATTTTGATTTTTTTTTTTTGAGACAGGGTTTCTCTGCACAGCTCTGGCTGTCCTGGAACTAGCTTTGTAGACAAGGCTGAAGAACTCAGAGAGCCACCTGCCTCTGCCTCTATTCTGGGATGAAAGCTTGCACCACTGTGCCTGTTGATAGCTTTATTTAGAATTTTATTTGCATTGCGAGTACTGACTCTCCTCTTGGGAAAAAGTGTTCTAAAAGGGAGAACCAATCAATCCATGATTGGGGGGCTGTGGCACCTTACTCCCATGCATATGCCATCTCATAAATATTCATTAAAACCCACTTTTACAACAGCCATCTGAGAGGTCTCCTGTTACCCACCTGTCATACTCAGCTGTCTGGAGTATGTTGTCACTTTGCCAAATGAACTTCTACTTAAAGTGTCTGTCTCTCAACTGAATTCTTCCCTTCAAGAAGATAAAAAATGAGAGAAAACTGAAGGGACACTAGCCCCCTCCTGCATGTGGCTCTGGCAGACCTTGCCCTTCTCCTTGATTTCCTCTGTCTTGCTAAAAACTGTTCGATTACACTCCTAAAGCTAGCCCCAATGGTTTATGTCCTTATCTGGCCACTCCTTTTTCCTGAGCTGACTACCAAGCTCCAATTATCAAAGTATTAAAATCCAGCAATCAGAAACCCCCTTTGGCTCACCTAATTAACGTGCCCAATTAAAATTAGACACCTCATCCTAACCTGGGGTTTCCCATTTTACCTTTATAAACCACCATTTGCCTATGGGTCTCGTCTGTCTCCTCTCTATCCAGAGGCAGTCCTTTGTCCTCCAGGACAAATAGCCCCGCCCACTCCCCCTTATTCCTTCCCCTTCTCCCTCATCCTCCATCTCCTGTCTTTGTCTCTTTTTCCTTGCCGTCTGTCTCTCTGGGAAAATTAAATCTCCTTTATGCTGAGAACTTGGTCTTCGGGGTCCTGAGCTGATACTTTCCCTTTCAAAACCTGTAGCCTGATAGCGGTCCAAGTCAAGAAAGGGAGGAGAAAGAAGGCAGAGCTTATAAAAGAAATATGGAGGGCTAGAGAGATGGCTCAGCAGTTGAGAAAACTCACTGCTCTTGAGGGTTTGGTTGTTAGCACCCACATGGTGATTTACAACCATCTGTAACTCCAATATCAGGCGATCCTACTCCTTCTCACCTCCATAAGACACTAGGCACTCACATGGCTCACATATACACATGCAGGCAAAGCATTCAAACACATAAAATAAAATCAACAATGTGGTGATATTTTATTTGTATGTTAATAAATAAAGTTTGCCTGGAGATCAGAGGACATAGACAGCCATAAACAAAAGTCAGGCAGTGGTAGCACAAGTCCTTAATCTGATCACTGGGCAAGCAGAGTCTCTGTGTGTTCTAGGACACAGCTAAGCATGGTGACACATGCTTTTAATCCCAGTACCAACCATAGAGACCTGGCGGTCTGTATAGACAGGCAATGACAAGGAAGTGAGGTGGCTGGGCTAAGAGTCAATGAAAAGGCAGAACAGCAAGGCAATAAATGCAGGTTAGACAGGAAGAAGCTAGTTTGCTTGGGAAGCTACACTGGTGGTGTGGTGAGCTAAGGTTAGCTGGTGACTATTCCTATTTCTCTGATCTCTATAGCTTTCTCCCCTGTATTTGGCTCTGTGTTTCTTATTTAATAAGACTGTTTAGAAATTTGTCTATACAACAAATCTAAAAAAATTTAAAGAATATGAAAAAAGGCTAAAATGACCAAGGTATAGTAATAGACAGGACATTCTGAATTCAAGAGGCTGAGAAAATTCCAAATAGGATAACTAACCCAAAAGAAGTCAGTATGCAGGTCCATGTCCTATAACTTGCATGGCAGGGATGGAGATATTTTAGAAAGACACTGTGTCCCCCACTCTGGCTGGCTATCAGACTGCTGAAATAACAGGCCTTGAGAAACTAGGATCCCCTTAGCAATCTCATGATGGGCTAGCCAGAGGTTGACAACTAGATGAGCACCTTCCACAAGAGCCAAAGATCCCACCAAAGTGGTGGGCAGGATCGTGTGGACTAGGGGCCACTTAGATATCACTACTCTGTCTTCAACATCATTCCAGGATCCTGAGCACAGACTGGGACCTCATTTTCCTTGGATTGGACACCATTGAATAAATCTCCTTTTTCTCCTTTTCACTATTATTTGGCTCATTTAATTGTTTTATGTATGACATGTGGATGAATCTGGCTTGTTGGGACACAGGCTATGACCCCAAATCTTGTAACACGAGCAAAACATCTGAGAGCCAAGGACAATAAAGTCTTAAAATAATAGTAAGAGATGATATCACACCTGCAGGAAGAAACAGTCCAAGTAACAGAGGGTCTCACTTTAGAGACCACAGAAACCAGATGGAAGTAAGAAAGTCTTTTTCAAATGCTGGGAAAAACAACAACAACAACAATAAAAATCTTTCAACCCAAAAATATCCACTAAAAATGTCCTTCAGGAACAAAGGTGAAATTGAGACATTCCCTAATAAAAAGAAGTGGAGTGATTTTGTTTCTAGCATTTTAAAAATAGACAGCAAGAAAGAATGCCTGCTAAATACAAATAAAAATAATAAGAAAGGGAACGATTTAGGGCTAACAGCATGTCTCAGTGGATAGAAGCAAAGGCTTAATGGCCCGAGTCTGAGCCCCAGACTGACCCCATAAGGGTGACAGAGAGAACTGGCTCTTGAAGACTATCCTCTGACCTCCCTGTGGGTGAGTGTATGCATGTGTACATTGTGTGTGCCTAAGTATATGTGCATGCGTGTGTGTGTGTGTGTGTGTGTGTGTGTGTGTATGTGTGTGTGTGTGAAATTTTAAAAGGAAAGGAATTGTTCAGTAGGAATTATTCCTGGCATAATAAGACGGTACAGTAGAAATAATAAGAGTGGGGATAAATTCAATAGATTTTCCATTTTCTTTTAAAGGTTTTGAGTTTTTGTAATGAGTGAAGATAAAATTACAACAGCTCATTCTAAATGGCTGTAGAAGATAGACTTAAGACAGTTATATTTGGAGAAAGCTTAAGCTAAGGTTTTTACACTTGGCTTGGATTGGTCCACTGGCACCAGCATACTGTGGTAAGTTATGTATAAATAATGCAATAGATACAACTACTGATACACTTTGGGGTCCTCTGTACAGTCCCACTGGAAGGGTACCCTCACTTCAACACCTAACTACCCTAGTCAGCTTTAAGAAACCCATAAATCAACACTCCAATTTCTTAAATGGCCATTAGGGAGAGGGGCAAGAGCAGGGCATGGTGTAGATGAACAGTCTTATTAAATGAGAAACACAGAGCCAATTGTAGAGTTAAAAGCCCAAGAGGTCAGAGCAGTAGCTGAGAGCTGAGACTGAAAACCACCTCTCTTACCCTTAGCTGTCACTATTGTCTCTCCTCTCAGAAAGAGGGCTACTTCCTGTGTGTCTGTCCTTTTTATTGACTTTCTGTTCTGCCTTCTCATTGGTTGTAAACCCAACCACATGACCTCCTTGTCACTACCTGTCTGTACAGACCTCCAGGTATTCTATGGTTGTATTGAGATTAAAGGCATGTGTCTCCATGTTGGCTGTATCCTTGAACTCACAGAGATCTGCTTCACAAGTGCTGGGATTAAAGGCATGCACCACCACTGCCCAGCTTCTGCTATGGCTTGCTATTAGCTCTTACCCCCGGGCAACTTTATTTACTAGCATACAAGTAAAATCATATTTCAGTACAAATAAAATATCACCATAACATGGAAACCAGATTGGCAGATTAGTGCACGGACCCCAAAGCAGCGCTATTAGAAACACCCTTGGTTCTCTAGTCAGCAGAACCTGCTGGGAGCTCCAGTTCCTTATCTTCTGTATGAGCATCGTATCTGGAGGCTTTGTGTGAGGGTCCGGACTAGAACTCCAGTCCAGACACGAACTCCTACTGAAAAGCTTTGGAACTCAGGGCTCTAGGTTTTCACAGCAAAAATAGGTTGCATTCTCCTCAACTTTGGGCCATTTCTTAAGTGATTCTAGGGTGTGATTGGGAAGGTGTGCGTGTTACAGTAGCATTAAACTTTTTCTTTTAAACTCCAAGAGTATCCAAGATTCCTTTTGAGTCTCTTCTTTAATTCTTTTTGTGAGGTTAAGAGCTCCAAGTGGTGACCCCAATTTCACTGGTACAGAATCACCCCCCCCCAAATATATAAAAACATCATGACCAGAAGCAACTTGGCAAGAGGGGTTTATTTCAGCTTTCAGCTCTCAGGTCACCCTCTATCACTGAGGAAGTCAGGACAGGAACCTGAAGGCAGGAACTGATACACGGTCATGGAGGAATACTGCTTACTGGCTTGGTCTGTCATGGCTTGCTGAGCCTTCTTTCTTATATTATCCAGAATTACTTGCCTGTGGCGGCATTGCCCACAGAGAGCTGGGCCCTCCCACACCTGTCATTAATCAAGGCAATACTCCCAAGACTTGTGTGTAGGCCAATGGATGGAAGCGTTTTCCCAATGGTAGTTTCCTGGTCTCTGATAGATCTACCTCATGTCATGCTGATAAAACAAAACAAAACAAAACAACAAAACTAGCCCAGACAACATGACAAACTCGACAAACTTCTTGGTGCTTCCCATAATAGAAGTACAAGCTATATCCATACAAAAAACATTTTGTGTTTTTTCATAGTTTTATCAGTAACTGGCCAATGCTGGAGACAGCCCAACCCTTTTACAATAAGTTTTTGGGTTTTTACTGCAAATCCAAAATGTCTGGGTTTGTACTGTGTTATACATAGTTGAGACATGACGGAGAAAACTGAGTGTATGAATGAGATCCTCTTTTTATGACTGCAACTTCTCTTCTGTAATTATTATTTCAATGAAGAAAATACGTAACCCTGTTTTGCCACGGCAGTAGAGACCCATACATAATTGCACAAGAGGAGAACCAAGGAGCTTCTCATAACCCCAGCAGCAGGGCGCTGGATGGGTCTTGACAAGGAAGGATGCTGGATACTGGGTGCATTTGCTCAGGAGACAGCCTGCCAGGGGCTGTGGAGTATGCGAAGGGGCGGGGTTCAGCTCAGCTAGGTGTAGAGAACTGGGGAGCAAGAGGCGCCGCGCCTCCTGTGGCTCTGTGAGGTTTCGGCAGTTTCTGTGGACCTCGGCGCCTGGCTGGGAACTTTCTTAGAACTGCAGTTTGGCTGGCGGCACTGACTTTGCCTTGGTCACCGCCAGCTTCTCTCGCGCGGCGCCGCTTCTCTCCCGCGCCTCCCCGGCCCCGGTCACCCCACGCGCGGACGCCGCGCTCGTGGAGCCCAGCATGCCGTGGAACTTGACCGCGGAGCAGTTTTCTGCGCTGCTGCGGCTGCACAACCTGACTCGCGCACAGTTCATCGCGCGCTATGGGCTGCGGCCACTGGTGCTCACCCCGCAGCTGCCGGCGCGCGCCAGGCTGGCCCTCCTGCTCACCGGCTTGCTCATCTTCGCCCTGGCGCTTTTCGGCAACGCCCTGGTGGTCTATGTGGTGACCCGCAGCAAAGCCATGCGCACCGTCACCAACATCTTCATCTGCTCCCTGGCGCTCAGCGACCTGCTCATCGCCTTCTTCTGCATCCCGGTCACCATGCTCCAGAATGTCTCAGACACCTGGCTGGGGGGTAAGGAGGTCCCAGCTGTCCTTTCTGGTTGCCTTTTGTTTCTTCATCAAGAGATTCCCTGAATTCAAAGAACTTCCCTGAGGGGCTCACTTGCTGAGGAGGCATTTGTTTCTTTGTTTTATTTTCTTTGTGCCTTATGTGTTGGGTCCAGCATCCCTTCTTGTCCCGTAGATATATTGTTTGCGGTAAGATTCAAGTACAGTCCAGGGCAGGCGTGATTATTCACTAATTTCAGCTCCTCCCCATGATTACAAGGTTCCATGCATACACATACCGTTTAAAATAAACCATTACAATTTTAGAATAATCTTTCCCAAAGGTTCTTTTTTTTCTCTCCTTCCCCCCAACTTCCAGGCTTCCTTCTCAGTGGCTTACGTGGCTTTCAGACAGCTGCTTGTATGTATTCGCTAATACACAGACTTAAAACTGTTCACAAAAAGTATACACTGTAGAAAAATGTCTTGGCGTAGTTCTTGCTAGTATTTGTATTCACGGATTTGTAAAGGGAGGGAACAGTAAACATGTCTCTTGACTTCTGAAGGACGGATGGAATTGCCCCCATTGGAACAAGGGGTAAAAACCGCACAGAAACCATAAAGATAGGGAGTCAAGAAGGAGGAGCAGTGGTTGGGACAGAAAGACCAAAGGACACTGAGTTCTTGGGCCTCCAAAGACCTTTAGCAATGTTCTCCCCCACTGCTTCCCGGGCATTGGACGTTTTCATGAGCGGTTGAAAATCTTAGAAAGTGGTTGCATATGCACGAGCATGGATCATTACGCCTTCTGGTTCTGCCATTTCTGCCCCTAGGCTAATCTTTTTAAGCACAGGGAGGCAGTTCTTATCTCACCTTACCAACCACCAGGAGATCACCAGAGAATACTTTAACATTGCTCCTTTTCAGTAGTTTGAGTTGCATTTCTGGTTTGGGACAAGGATACTAAATTGTTCGCTGTCATTTCACCTATGATGCATTTTCTGAAATAATGAATACACAGCATTGATTTGAACGTATTCCAGAGTATAAGATCTTTATAAACGGATTAGAGATTAGAAACCTTTTGTGTTCTCTGATAAAACAATTGCATTTGGGCATCCTAGGGTTACCCACGACAGCTAATTCCATCAAATTAACGGGAGAATTCTGGCTTATCAATTAGAACGTGATTTTTGAGCAGAAGTTATAGAGTTACTGCTTTTCCTGTTGACATACATATTTAGGAGCCCATTCGTTCTACTGGGTAGTTGTAGTGTCATTGTGACAGGGAGCACAAGCAGCAGGGATCTTGGCCGACTGTTGAAGGACCAGAGCTACTGCTTTGGCTCTCACACGGGATAACTGAACATATCCGGGCCCCAGTGTTTAAATAACATGTTAAACTTTGGAGACGTCTGCGAGTGAGGCAGATCTTCTGCTCCAAGTCCTGTGGAGGGATGGTGCTCAGGAAGGTCACAGATCTTCCCTAAGAGGTCCCAGGTAGGCACGGCTGAGGCTTCTCTCAACCTTTCTGCTTCTCTTTCTTCCTACTCTGGGGAAGATGTGTCACTTCAGCTTCTAAATACTAACTGAAGACCATATGTTGCTCTTCTATTTTATAGGGATTCTGTAAGAATAAAGTGTGTTAGCAAAAGTGGTTTGGAAAGGGTGATTACCCCAGGTATGGTGGCACACACTTTTAATCCCAGCAGTGAAGGAGGTAGACAGAGGCAGTATGATTTTGGGTTTTTGGCCAGCCTAGGTAGAATGGTGAAACTCTATCTCAAAACAAACAAACAAACAAACAAACAAAACAGAAGCAAAACAATTAAGTGGCCATGTCATGGAAATACAAGTTATTAAGAACTGTTTAATTATAAGTGGCCTCTCATCATTTATCTAGGACAAACTTACGGAATAAATAATATTCCATATATTGAGTGACCAACAACAGAACTTGAGAGGTGGAGAAATGACCTACAAAGGGACTGTTCAAGGATATGAAAGAGATGTAACTTGCGTATTATAGATTAGCATGGTATTGCAAAATTCCTTTGATAAGTTAAAAAAAGGCAATCAAAGCTAATAAGAGCCAAAATGAATTCTTAATTTATTTGATAATGTGATTGAGAATCTGCTATAAAGCAAATTATTTTCCTTGAGAACATAAAAACAAATAAAGCTTATCTAGACCCTTGTGGGACCTCAGAGAATAGAATATAACCCAAGTGAGGCAAGGTAGCATTTACTCTTTAGAAGAAGATCCAGTGTGCAGTAGAGTTGGGAAGGCTTTCCTCAGCTGTGTTGTTTGAGCTGAGTCTTAAAGAATGATTCCAATTGTTCTCCACACAGGAGAATAGGCTATGCTGTAGGAACATGGTCAGTCTACAGTTTGGGGAGAGAAAGGTCTGATGTTTTAAGAACACTGTGTAAGGCATTTCAGGAATACAGAAACCGATATGTGGAAAATTGTAGGAAATGAGAAAAGAAGGCTACCGTGACTGGAGAGGGAAATATGTTATATAAAAGCCTCAAACATAAATGCCTCTCAAATGCCTCCAGGGATGAAGTGGGATGGACAGCGGCAGAAGGGAGGCTGCCTCCTGGAAGGGCAATATAGCCTCCTCCAGAGCTGTGGGCAGGGTTGTCACATTTTCTTCAGTAATCACTATTTGTATATCTCTTCCAAGAGAAGCCCTGAACATAGATTATCATGGTACTGGCATCTAACTCAGATTCAAGGAGCAAAATGCATTTGGGTAAAATAAAGCACCTGTATAGTCTTGGTTATAAGTTATAATTCATAATGTAAGTTATGAATTTTCTAAGACTCTTTTCTAAGCGTTTTTGACAGCAGTAGTCTGTACATGACTGCCTGACCTTCCGGTTTACTCCTTTCCTCTCCTAGCTTGCTTTCCATTGCTGGGATAAAACACCATGACCAAAAGCAACTTGAGGAGGAAAGGCTTTATTTGTCTTACACATCTGAGTCACAATCCACCACCAAGGGAAGTCAAGACAAGAACTTAAGGCAAGAGCTTGGAGGAAGGAACTGAAAGCAGAGGGCATAGAGGACTACTGTTTGTTTACTTATAGTTTTTGCTCTCTACTTGCTTATATGGCCTAAGAACAACTTCCTTGGGGTGGCAGTGCCCCAAGGTCTGTCCCTCACATCAGTCTAATCAAGAAAATGTCTCTCAGACTTGCCTGCGGGCAATCTGATGGAAGCATGTTCTCAACCAGGGTTTCTTCATCCAAGACAACCTTAGTTTGTGTCAAGTTGGCAAAGAACCACACATCTCATTTCCCAGAGACCACAGCTCTTACCAAGTGTTTTATCATGATTCTCGGGTGATGTATTTGCCACTGGAAGTGTAGTAAGCACCCCTGTAAGCAGTTGTTCTCAGACCTGCCTACATATAGACTCTCCCGAAGTGCTCCTAGAAATTGCCTGTGTGGGCTCTCAACTCACATCCACCTTGCTCTGACCTTTGGAGCCTGTGGTACCCAACAGCTCTACCCAGAGATTGTGTCAAGATGTCTTCTTGTGGGCTTAAAATTGTCTCTAGTGAGAGTATTTATAACATAGAAATCAACAGCTACAAATTAGGCCTGCAAAACAGAGAGCCAAGGAAATGAAAATACCAGGCTATCTCTTCTATCACATCACTGAGCAAAGACTGTGTGTCTTTTGGTACCAACAATGACAGCTGAGTCAGTGTATCTGTAAATAGGAGTTTATTTGCTTGAATTTTATTCCTTAGGTGATGTGCCTGATTTGCAACAGTTCCATTTACTGTTTGGCAGAAGGTGAGGGGGTGTGCAGTTCTCTTTATCAACCTACTTCCTTTGTTGTTGTCTTTGGATCACTCATCCCCTCCCTAGGAATTATCAGAGCTAGCTACTATGGGTATCTTCAACAGTATATGTGTTGCAGTCAACAAAGCTGAATAGAGTTTGAGATGTGGTAAGAGTTTTGACATCAAACATGGAGATGTGGAGTTTAGAGTTTGCCCAGATGGTTTTTGGTCTTGCTTTGGTCCAGTTTTTTTTTTTTTTTTTTTTTTTTCCTGGTAAAGTATATCCTGTGTTTTGCAATGGTAATGTATATCCTGTGACATTATATGCTGGAAGTATGTGATCTGCTTTTAGATTTTGATTTTTTTGCAGGTAATTACAGTTCAGAGACTGCTTGAATCTCATAAGAGACTTTGAACTTTGGACTTTAAAACATTGTTGAGACTGTGATACACTATGGGGACTTTTGAAGTTGGATTAAATGAATTTTGCATTATGATATTGTTACAAGCTTATGGGGGTTAGGGAGTGGAATGTGGTAGTTTGAACATAATTAGCTCTTACAATCTCATAGGGAGTGGCATTATTAGGAGGTGTGGCTTTGTTGGAGTGGGTATGGCCTTGTTGGAGGAAGTGTGTCACTGTGGGGGTGGGCTTTGAGGTTTCCTAGGCCCAAATACTACCCAGTGATTCAGTCACTTCCTGTTGCCTGCAAGATGTAGCACTCTCAGCCCTAGCAGCATGTCTGTCTGCATGCTGCCATGCTCCCCTACATGATCAAAAATGGATTTAATCTCTGAAACTGTAAATGAGCCACCCTCGATGAAATGTTTCATTTATAAGAGTTGCTGTGGTGTTGGTGTCTCTTTACAGCAATAGTAAACTCTAACTAAGACAATATGCTTATCTCCTTTACATTGATATTAAGATTGGAGTGGACTGAGATGGGTCCTGGAATGTTTTGTGTGCTTTCCTTTAGTCTGTTGGGAAGAGGCCAGGGCTGAATTGGCCTATAACTGTTTTAGGACTATCACATTTACCTGTTCTTATCTCTAGACTCTTCATATCACCTCTTCTTTCATTTCTTATCTTTCTTTACACTGTGTTAGAGATCCCTTGAGCTTCCCCGACCAAACATATTTTGTTTCTAGCCACCAAACATATTTTGTTTCTAGCCACGTTTACCTAGTTTTTATTAACTTCTATGTTCCATTCATTCCCTTTGCATCCCTATACTCTTATTATTTTTAACCCTTCTGTATTAATGCATGAGCATGAGATCAGTGCGCAGTCTCTTCTTCATGATTCATGTCTGTGTAGAGGCTACTGTCAGGTCTCATTTCTGGCAGACTCTGGGCTCAGAGCTAATCATTCCTTGAAGGAACCTTGCATCTGATCTGCAGCAGAGGCTTTTACATCAAGATATCCTGTCAGAATTCCCTCATCATATCTTGTACTTCTGCCCAGTCTCAGCTATAATCATTGCAGGACAGATTACACAAGTATTCAGGATTTTGCAGGTGTGCTATAGGATATAAGAAAACAATGTTCTAGTGGATTATTAGGAAGGGGATGGAAATGTTTAAGGAAGAGATAGAGGATGGGGGTTTGTGGTGGTCAAGGTTCCCCAGTGCACAGTGCTGGAAAGTTAGGATCAGGACTCAGCAGAGAATGTCCAGAGCCTGATGGGTTGAGATGGGGAGCAGGGGTGGGTCTAGGAGAGAGAGGTAACCAGGGAGGTAACAGCTTAAGGCATAGTGGGATATGATGTATATGTGGTGTGTGTGGTATGTGTGTGCATGTGTATACAGGAACATGCTCACCAGTGCATGTATGTGTGGAGGCCAAAACTTGAGTTGAGTATCGCAAAGTCATCTTGAAAGACTCCAAAAAGATTAAGGGCTTCAATAAAGATATAACAGGCTGCATGCAATGCAATTGCTATGAATCTTTGCTGGACTCCTTTTTATATACTGCTTTCTGAATTTTACAAGCAGTTTTAAGTTCCATTCCTTAAATACATTAAAAACAAAACCATGCTGGTACATATGGACAGGAATTTAAAAAAGCCACTGCATCCACCATTTCTTTTTTATTTTATTTTCTTTTTTCATTTTAGCTTTAAGTACGTTCTTTTTAAAAATTTTATAATTAATTTAATTTTACGTATCGGCCACAGACTCCCTTGTCCTCCCTTCTTCTACCCCCTGCCCCCACCTTAATCGACCCTCCTGGGGATTCAGGTCAGCCTGGTAGATTCAGTCCAGGCAGGTCCAGTCTCCTCCTCCCTTCACCTAGGCTGAACAAGGTGTCCCAGCATAGGCCCCAGGCTACAAAAAGCCAGCTCATGGACCAAGGACAGGTACTAGTCCCACGGCCTGAGGGCCTCCTGAACAGTTCAAGCCAATTGACTGTCTCACTTATCCAGAAGGCCTGATCCAATTCCATGGGGGCTCCTCAGCTATTGGCTCATAGTTCATGTGTTTCCACTAGTTTAGTTATTTGTCCCTGTGCTTTTCTTCAATAATGGTCTCAATATCTCTTGCTCATATAATTCCTCCTCTCTCTCACCAATTGGACTCCTGGAGCTCCACCTGGGGCTCAACCATGGATCTTTGCATCTGCTTCCATCAGTCACTAGATGAGAGTTCTATCACAACAGTTAGGGTGTTCTGTCATCCAATCACCAGAGTAGGTCAGTTCAGGCTTTCTCTTGACCATTGCCAGTAGTCTATTGTGGAGGTATCTTTGTGGATTTCTGGGGACCTCTCTAGCACTCTGCCTCCTCATATTCCTATGGGGTCTTCATTTATCATGGTATCTCTTTTCTTGTTCTCCCTCTCTGTTCCCGATCTACCTGGGATCTCCGACTCCCCAAAGCTCTCCTTCCCCTGAACCTTGCCCTTCACCAGCCCCCCTCATGTCCAGTTTGCTCATGTAGATCTCATCCATTTCTCTGTCATTGGGCAAACCCTGTGTCTTTCTCAGGGTCCTCTTTACTAGGTAGCCTTTGTGGAGTTGTGAGTAGCAGTCTAGTCATCTTTGTTTAACATCTAGTATCCTCCTATGAGTACAGACCATGTTTGTCTTTCTGAGTCTGGGTTACCTCACTCAGGATGATTTTTTCTAGATCCATCCATTTGCCTGAAAACCTCATGATGTTATTGTTTTTCTCTGCTGAGTAGTACTCTATTGTGTATATGTACCACATTTTCTTTATCCATTCTTCAGTTGAAGGGCATCTAGGTTGTTTCCAGGTTCTGGCTATTACAAACAATGTTGCTATGAACGTAGCTGAGCATCTGCCCTTGTGGTATGATTGAGTATTCCTTGGGTATATGACCAAGAGTGGCATAGTTGGTACTTGGGGGAGACGGATTCCCAATTTTCTAAGAAAGCGCCATGTTGATTTCCAAACTGGCTGTACAAGTTTGCATTCCCACCAATAGTGGAGGAGAGTTCCCCTTGCTCCATATCCTCTCCAGCATAAGCTGTCTTCTGTGTTTTTGATCTTAGCCATTCTGATAGGTGTAAGGTGGTATCTCAGAGTCCTTTTGATTTGCATATCTCCGATGATTAGGGAAGTTGAGTAATTCCTTAAATGTCTTTCAGCCATTTAAGCTTCCTTTGTTGAGAATTCTGTTTAGATCTATAGCCCATTTCTAAATTGAACTGTTGGGAATTTTGATGTCTAATTTCTTGAGTTTTTTATATATTCTGGATATCAGAATATATAAAGATGTGGGGTTGGTGAAGATCTTTTTCCATTCTGTAGGCTGTCGCTTTGTCATGTTGACCGTGTCCTTTGCTCTACAAACACTTCTCAGTTTCAAGAGGTCCCATTTATTAATTGTTTTTCTCAATGTCTGTGCTACTGGTATTATATTTAGGAAGTTATCTTCAGTGCCAATGCGTTCAAGACTACCTCCTACTTTCTCTTTTATCAGGTTCAGAGTAACTGGATTTATGTTGAGGTCTTTGATCCACTGGGACTTAAGTTTTGTGCACGGTGACAGATATGGATCTATTTGCAGCTTTCTACATGTTGACATCCATTTATGCCAGCACCATTTGTTGAAGATGCTTTCTTTTTTCCATTGTACAATTTTGGCTTCTTTGTCGAAAATCATATGTTCATAGGTATGTGGATTAAAGTCAGGGTCTTCAATTCAATTCCATTGGTCCACGTGTCAGTTTTTATGCCAGTACCAAGCTGTTTTCATTACTGTAGCTCTATAGTAGAGCTTCAAGTCAGGGATTGTGGTGCCTCCAGAGGTTGTTTTTATTGTAAAGGATTCTTTTAGCTATCCTGGGTTTTTTGTTTTTTCATATGAAGTTGAGTATTATTCTTTCCAAGTCTATGAAGAATTGTGTTGGTATTTTGATGAGGATTGCATTGAATCTGTAGATTGCTTTTGGTAAGTTTGATATTTTACTATGTTAATCCTGCCTATCCATGAGCATGGGAAATCTTTTCATTTTCTGACATCTTCAATTTCTTTTTTCAGTGACTTAAAATTCTTGTCATACAGGTCCTTTGCTTGCTTAGTTAGCATTACCCCAAGGTATTTTATATCATTTGTGGCTATTGTAAAGGGTGACATATCTCTAATCTCCTTCTCAGTCTGTTTGTCAATTGTTTATAGGAGGGCTTCTGACTTTTTGTTTTTGTTTTGTTTTTTTAGTTAATCTTGTATCCTGCTACATTGCTGAAGGTGTTTATAGGATGTATGAGTTTCTTGGTTGAAATTTTGTGGTCACTTATGTATATATTATCATGTCATCTGCAAATAGCAAAAGCTTGACTTCTTCCTTTGCAATTTGTATTCCCTTGATCTTATGTTGTCTTATTGCTCTGGATAGAACCTCAAGTACTATATTGTATAAGTATGGGGAGAGCTGACAGCCTTGTCTTGTTCCTGATTTTAGTGGAATTGCTTTGAGATTCTCTCAATTTACTTTGATGTTGGCTATTGGCTTGCTGTAAATTGCCTTTACTATGTTTAGGTATGTTCCCTGTATTACTGATCGCTCCAAGACCTTTTTCATGAATGGGTGTTGGATTTTGTCAAAGGCCTTTTCAGCATCTGGTGAGATGAGCATGTGTTTTTTTTTTTGTTTTTTTTTTTTCTTTCAGTTTGTTTATATGGTGTATTACATTGACCGACTTTCATATGCTACCCTTGCATTCCTGGGATGAAGCCTACTTGATCATGGTGGATAATTGTTTTGATGTGTTCTTGGAGTCTGTTTGCCAGTATTTTATTGAGTATTTTTGCATTAATGTTCATGAGGGAGATTGGTCTGTAGTTCTTTCTTTGTTGCATCTTTGTTTGGCTTGGGAATCAGGTTAATTGTAGCCTCATAGAAGGAGTTTGGAAATGTTCCTTCTGTTTCTATTGTGTGGAACAATTTAAAGAGTATTGGTATTATCTCTTCTCTGAAGATCTGGTAGAATTCTGTGCTGAAACCATCTGGTCCTGGGCTTTTTTTGGTTGGGAGACTTTTAATGACTGATTCTATTTTCTTAGGGGTTATTGGACTATTTAAATAGTTTGTCTGGTCTTGATTTAACTTAGGTATGTGGTACCTATCCAGAAAATTATCCATTTCTTTTAGATTTTCCAGTTTTGTGGAGTAGAGGTTTTTGAAGTATGACCTGATTATTCTCTAGATTTCCTCAGTGTTAGTTATTATGTCTCCCTTTTCATTTCTGATTTTGCTAATTTGGATGCTCTCTCTCTCTGCCTTTTGGTTAGTTTGGATAAGGGTTTGTCTATCTTGTTGATTTTCTCAAAGAACCAACTTTTTGTTTCATTGATTCTTTGTATTGTTCTCTTTATTTCTATCTTATCGATTTCAGCTCTCAATTTGATTATTTCCTGGTGTCTATTTCTCTCAGGTGAGTTTGCTTCTTCTTGTTCTAGAGCTTTCAGGTGTGCTGTTAAGTCACTAGTGTGAGATTTCTCCAACTTCTTTGTGTGGGCATTTAGTGCTATGAATTTCCCTCTTAGTACTGCTTTCATAGTGTCCCATTAGTTTGGGTATGCCATATATTCATTTTCATTGATCTCTATGAAGTATTTAATTTCTTTCTTATTTCTTCCTTAACCCACTGGTGATGCAGTTGAGCATTATTCAGTTTCCATGAGATTGTAGGCTTTCTGTAGTTTTTGTTGTTCTTGAAATCTAACTTTAAACCATAGCGGTCTGATAGAACACAGGAGGTTATTCCAATTGTTTTGTATCTGTTGAGATTTGCTTTGTGGCCAAGTGTGTGGCAATTTTAGAGTAGGTTCCATGGGGTGCTGAGAAGACAGTATATGTTATATTCTTTTTTGTTCTGGTGGAATGTTCTGTAGATATCGAATAAGTCCATTTGAGTCATAACATAAGTTAAGTCCTTTATTTCTTTGTTAAATTTCAATTTGGCAGAACTGTCCAGTGGTGGGGTGTGGTGTTGAAGTCTCCCACTATTAATGTGTGGGTTTTTTAATGTGATTTAAGCTTTAGTAATGTTTCTTTTACATATGTGGGTGCCCTTGTGTTTGGGGCATGAATGTTCAGAATTGAAACTTCATCTTGGTGGATCTTTCCTATGATTAGTATGTAATGCCCTTCTTGATCTCTTTTGATTTATTTTAGTTTGAAGTCTATTTTGCTGGATATTAGGATGGTTACACCAGCTTGCGTCTTAAGGCCATTTGACTGGAAAGGCTTTTTCCAGCCTTTTATTTATGGGTAGTATCTGTCTTTGAATTTGAAGTGTGTTTCTTGTATGCAGCAGAAAGATGTATCCATTCTGTTAGCCTGTGTCTTTTTTATAGGTGAATTAAATCCATTGATATTAAGGGATATTAATGACCAGTGATTGTTCATTCCTGTTATCTTTTGGTGGTAGTGTGTGTGTACTTCTCTTCTTTGGGGTTTTCTGTTGTGGAGTTATCTATTGCCTGTGTTATTGTGGGTGTATCTCACTTCCTTAGGTTAGAAGTTTTCTTCTAGTGCTTTCTGTAGGGCTGGGTTTGTGGATAAGTATTGTTTAAATCTGGTTTTGTCTAGGAATGTCTTGTTCACTCTATCTATGATGATTGAAAGTTTTGTTGGGTATATTAGTCTAGGCTGGCATCCATGGTCTCTTAACATCTACATTACATCTGTCCAGGTTCTTCGGCTTTCAAAGTCTCCATTGAGAAATTGGGTGTTATTCTGATGGGTTTGCCATTATAAGTCACTTGGCCTTTTTCCTTTGCTGCTCTTAATATTCTTTCTTTATTCTGTATGTTTAGTTGGTTAATTATTATGTGTCAAAGGGACTTTTTTTGGGTGTCTAGTCTGTTTGGTGTTCTATAGGCTTCTTATATCTTCATAGGCATTTCCTTCTTTAAGTTGGGAAAGTTTTCTTCAATGATCTTGTTGAACATATTATTTCTGCCTTTGAATTGGTATTCTTCTCCTTCCTCTATCCCTACTATTTTTGGTTTGGTCTTTTCATGGTATCCCAGGTTTCTTGGACATTTTGTGTTAGGACTTTTTAAAAAAGATTTATTTATTTATTACATATACATCATGTATGACTGCAGACCAGAAGAGGGCACCAGATCTCATTACCAGATGGTTGTGAGCCACCATGTGGTTGCTGGGAATTGAACTCAGGACCTTTGGAAGAACATTCAGTGCTCTTAACCTCTGAGCCATCTCTCTAGCCCCATTTTATGACATTTTTGACATTGGTATTTTCTTTGACTGATGAATCCATTTCCTCTATTGTATCCTCTACACCAGAGATCCTCTCTTCCATCTCTTGTATTCTGTTGGTTATGCTTGCATCTGTTTCCTGTTTGTTTACTCAGATTTTCTATTTCCAGCATTCCCTCTGTTTGTTTCTTCTTTATTGTTTCTATTTCCCCTTTCAGGACTTGAACTGTTTCCCTCACCTGTTTCATTACTTTTTTCACAGTTTTCTTTAAGGTATTTATTGTTTTCTTCCCCTTTTTTATTTGTCTTTTCCTCTTTCTTTATAGATTTCTTCCCATTTTTGTTTGTCTTTTCCTCAATTTCATTTTCATTTTTTCTTGAAAGGCTTTAGCATCTTCATGATGCTCTTCTTAAGATTGCTTTCTTCTGCTTCTTCTACCTTGTGATGTTTAGGTCTTGCTGTTGGAGGAGGGCTAGGTTCTGGTGATGCTGTATTGCTCTTTATGTTGTTGTATGTACTTCTGCCTTGATGTCTGCCCATCTCCTCACCTAATAGGTATAAGAGGTGCCTGTGTCTGAGCAAGTTGCTGTTGGTCAACTCTGTGTTTGTTGTGTCTGTGTCTCAAGGGGCCCTTCTGGGTCTAATCTTAGCTCTTGGTCTTATTGGAGCAGGCAGCTTCTGTGTCTCAGTGACCTGCTCTTGGGTCAACCCAAGCTAGTTGATTCTGTGGCTCACAGATTTGTTCTTGGTCTTATCAGAGCTCTTGGTCCAGTCAGAGCTGACAGATTCTGAATTTCAGGAAGCCTCTCTTGGTCCAATGAGAGGTGGAAGATTCTGCTTCTCAGAAAGCCACTCCTGGTCTAACCAGGGCTGGCAGATTCCCTGTCTCCTGAGTTTACTCTTGGTCCAATGACAGTTCTTCGTCCAATGAGAGCTCTCTCTTTCTCTGGGCCAGATGGGAGCTCTCTGAGCTGGATGGGAGCTCTTTGGGCTGGATGGGAGCTCTCTGAATTTCTTTATTTTAACTGTGTTGGTACTGTTGGTATTTACAAAGCCTCCATGAGTTGGCTATAAATAATAATGGTTCCTGATCTCTGGAACTTTTGAAAGTGTGGTAGCAGTATTTACAATCAAACCAACTAATTCAGTATCTTTAGGGGTTGGAACTAAGTATCTTTACTTTGTAAAACTCCAGGGGTTCCATGTGTTGTCAAGATTAAGAACCATTCCTTGTGGGGGAATTCTCAGATCAGCCACAGGGAAATTCAATTTCTTACTTCTCCTTTCCCTATGAGCACCTTTAAAATGGACACCATCTTTGTTGGGAATTCTCTTGAGCTTGCTACCAAAACTTAGGCTATTTTCTTGAAATTGCTTTTAGTTGATTTTCCAGTCACCATTAGAAAAATTATCATCACTGTCTACACAAGATTGTGGGAGGATCCATTGAGCTCTGTGTGTTCAAAAGACTACCCAGGCCCTGGTCTGTACTGTACCCGTAGTAGCATGAAATGGGCACAGGACATTGTAGGCTCTTCCCAAACATGTCCATCTCAGCTCATCAATGTCTAGAATTGGGTCAGTAGTATTTATAGTCACATCATAGGAAAAGCAGTAACAAGCCTGAAAGTTTTCTTTGTATCCTTAACTTGTAGCCCAAACTGTGGAACCCTCTTTTCAGATATTACTCCATTGTCCTGTGATGGTGATGAGCTGGAGGAAGGGTGGTGGGGAATGCTGGGCTCATTCCTACCTGAGTAACTTGGGTAGAATAGAGTAGGAAGGGTATCTTTGCCATGGTGTTATGGCCAACTTACATGTATTCACCCACACTGCACAGACTACACATCCAACCTGAGTCTTCACAGAATTCCTAGAGATACCTCCTGGAGTAAGACACTACTGAAAATAGTTTCCTATCCTTTTCTTGTGGGTAACTGTTTCCAGACATCTCCCTACTTTGGATTAATTTGGCCTAAGAACTTCACACCTCACTACAGGCTGTACAATGGTATGGAATACTTGACTTCAGAGTGAATCATTGACAATGTTACTGGTCATCTTGACCTTCAGGTTTTCTTTCTCTGGGACTAGGGACACAAAGAACTGATACCATGTAGATCTTATTTTTCTTTCTATGTAAGTAATAAACTCCCTGAATCTTGGTGGATTCATATGGTTTCATGAATGTGGATTCATCACATTAAATGACCTTAGGTACAGTAAGTGTGTCAAGCTAGGCTAACAGCTGCAGTAGAGACATGTGTGACCCCATTAGCCACAAACCTGCTGGGGAATGGTTGACTGCTGAACAAGAAGTTTTTTCTGGAGGAGGGTAATGTGCAGGCCAGTTCAATGTGTTTCATACAATTGATCACATGCACCTGTGGGGCTGAATTCAATTGACAGAGCTCTAAGATTCTCAAACATGTATCCCTTGTCTTTGATTTTTTGATGTTCTTCATAGCTTAAGTCCCAAAGTAGGCTTTTTGAGATCAAGATGAACCCCTGTCAGCCTCTCCTGGTCTGGGATGGACATCACTCTCTGCCACTCCTTTTATGTTTATGTCCTCTGTGGTGGATGGTTTTCTTGATTTCCTACTCTGCTGAGGCATCATGGTAGGTCAGCGAGTGGAGTTAGGTACCTTCTCTGGCCAGTTCTCTTTCAGCCTATAGTACCAAGAAAGATTCAGCAGATGCTGTGCTCACATTTGTTGACTCTGTAACAGGTGTCCAATGATTAGTACTGAAGTGCACAGGTACAAGGTTCCTGTTTTATGTGATTTATCAAAACTGAAATTAAAACCCAATTTGTACATTCTCCCTTTGACTGAGTTTCTAAGATGTTTTTGTTCATATCATCGAGGCTATAGGTCATTTATATAATGGAAATCTGGAAAAGATAGTGTGTCTGTACCTCTCCTGAGAGAAAACAAAGATAGTGTGGTGTAGGAAAACAAATATGTACTGTGGAATCACACAGCCTTGGCTGAGAATTCTGAGCCCACATTTATTAGTTACTGTATCAACTATGTTCTAAAATAAATGCCTGTCCTTAAATCATCCCCTATTGGAGGGCAAAGCAGATAAGAGCCTTATAATACCTGATGCTGACCCTTATATACCTTTCTCTGCCCAGTTACTTCACTTCCTTCCTAGTGCTGGGATTAAAGGCGTGTCACCCCCAAGTCCTAGGATTAAATGTGTGTGCACCAGCACCTGGCTTCTATGTTTAATCTAGTGGCTGGCTCTGTCCTCTGATCCTCAGACAAGCTTTATTTGATATGCCACACACAGTGTATGTCACCGTACACAGTGCTGCTTTTGTTTACTGCAGAGGCAGTGGTAGATCCCTAGGGAAGGGTAATGGAGTGGGCAGTGAAGGCTTTGCTGAGGCTGACACCACTTTCGTAATTAATAGCTGCAAGGCTCACGTGACTTTCCAAGTCACCCCAGACTGTAGGAATAATGTTGACACACAAGATCAGTGTAAATCTGACTGCTGTGTTACCTTGCCTTGTAATTCAGCAAATCACTTGTGACAACACTGCCCCGCCCCCATAACATACTAAACCTCCTTTCATTAGGAACACACACAGTCATTTTTCTTTGAACATCCTACTGTCTGATTCATGGCCTGAAAAAGAGAGTAAGGTCTTCTCACTTTGACCATTAGGTTCAGGGGCACTGTGACACAATGGTGCTGGTCCCATGGGGTTGACTGCTTTTTCCCACAATGCATGGATTTTCTCCATCTGGACAGTCACGGGCCATCCTGTGCACTTCAGAGCAGAGGGAATAATAAGAATGACAAGAGAGCTTAAGCGCCTCAGTGGTCTGAGGAATGTCAACTATTCAACATGGAGGCGGAGGTCGATAAACTGGAACTGATGTTCCAGAAAGCTGATTCTGATTTGGATTACATTCAATATAGGCTGGAATGTGAAATCAAGACTAATCACCCAGATTCAGCAGGAGAGAGAAATGCAGTTGCAATTTTAAAGGAATTATCAGCAATAAAGTCTCGATATCAAGCTTTGTGTGCACGCTTTAAGCCACTTTCTGTTGAGCAAAAAGACAGTAAGAGCCGCATTTGTGCTACTCTGAGCAAGACAATGACCATGATACAGGACTTACAAAAGCACACAGACCTGGAGCTAACTCCACTGACTGAAGAAGAGAAAGCTGTGACAGGGCAATTAAAATCTCACATGCCAGACTTATAAGACATGGAATTTTAAAATGGACTCTAATGGAGAAAAGATCAATTCCAAGATCAGTTCAGCAAGATGTCTTATTTATGCTTGATGTCATTAATCCATCAAGGGGTGGGAGGCTGATGAGGAAGATTGAGATTTTCTTTGAGTGTCAGGATCGTGATCCTTTTCATAGGGGAGGAAATTGTTCGAAGGGTGGATATCATATGACTAAAAGCCTGAAAGGATGGAATGGGAAGAAGATTGCAATACTGATGCCCATACTTAGTTTTGTGGGTTCAGGTAATGAAATCCCTTAATACTATTTTAATTTGTTTTCTTTTTTATAGTTGGGATAATTTTAAATGTTATGGGATTTTGTAAAAGAATATTTATGTACATTTCAATCAGTGTGTGAATGGACAAAATATTATAACTATTCAGGTGTTGTTTGTTTACTTTTTTGAGACAAGCTCTCACTATGTAGCTCTGGCTAGCCTTGGAGCTCACTATGTAGACCAGACTGGCATGAATCCTAGAGATGCCTGCTTCTGCCTCCTGAGTACTGGGATTAAAGGCATACACTGCCACACTGGGCACTGTTTCTTTCTCCCTCTCTCTTTTTGAGACAAGGTCTTATGTGATACCAGGCTGGCTTCAGAATTGGTGTTGCCAAGGATAATCTCTTACTTTGCCTCTTCCAGAGTGCTAACTAGAGCCTGAGCATGCTAGGCTAGCACTGTACAAACCGAGCTACAGCTCCAACCCTGTAATTTCTTTTTTGAAAATGCACATTATAGACGATAGCACATTTTTATTTAGTTGTGTGTCTATGATGTCCAGTATTTCCCTAACTAATATAACTCGTAGACTGTTTTGTGAAAATTCTCCTTTGTTTTTTTCCCTTCCCTTTGTTTGCTAATAATAAATTAGCTTGTTTTCTAAAAAAAAAATAAGAAGAAGTATGACAAGAGTAGCCAGCTCTGTACAGACAGCTTACCGTGTGCTAGGTACATTATCTTCATTTCACAGGTGAGAAAAAAAGATGCTTAAATGTACCATTTTATCAATTATATGTTCTCTGTAATAAGCCACTCAGAAATAGGGAGATAAAAGAAACCATGGTTCACATTCTGCATGGCAGCCCTTTCATCTCAGCTCAAATGAGGGGTTCTTACACTGGTCTCTCTGGTATCAATTCCCCACAAGTCTAGATTCAACTAATGATCTGTTAGGTACTCATTATATAGATGTCATAAACAAAGGACAAACCACCTCAACTGCATGCAGGTGTTTTCCTCTATTAGGAGAGCCCAGTGTTCTTTTCATGGAGCTGCTTCAAGGAGGCTAGCACAGGGCTTTCCCAGTGTCTTGCCTCCCAGGATTAGAGGTTTCACAGTACCATCCTATGACAAAGAAAGTCCATATTTCTGCTGCAGATTCGGAGATATGAGAAACCCACCTCCTCATGAGAAAGGTAGCCAAATCTACAGAGGGAAGGGTGGAATCTGTAGCTTGCTAGTCCTTTGTCGGATAGTAGTACATGGTCTACGCTCACTCAGGAGGGAAGTGCAGATGCCAGGATTTGAACCGGAAGAATCTGCTTCATTGTGAGGTTTTAACCACAGGGGCTGTACTAGAAAAGCTAATTTGAGTATCAATATGTGCCTCATTCAAGCAGTGACTTCCCCCATAGTGTCAGAGGAAGAAACATGAGTAAAGTCTGAGACTTTCTTAACGGTAAAGTAACAAAGCCTTGGAAACTAGCAATGGCCACTGTTTAAAAAAAAAAAAATCAGTGTTTAATGAAATAAAATAAAACTCCAAGAAAGATATACCTTCAGTTAAATTTATATTACAGTATAATCACAGAGTTTAATAAATTGGCAAGATGTTGGCAAGTACTGGTTGATTTGATGAATACATTCAAAATTCACATTAAATTTACATTTTCAGTATTAGAAAATAGCACATCTGTGTAATTTTATGTCCTTGTGATTATTTGTTTCTCTAGTTTGAATTCCGCGCCCACCCCTAGTGTATAAGTACCATAATGTCAGAAGCAGGTCTGTTTAATCTAACAAGCCCATTGAACAGATTTTAGCATGGATTCTAGAACCTTGTCCTAATGAATTGATGGATATCATTTTCTATTATAGTCACATTAAAAGTTTTTGTGGGGTCAGTATTCATTTCTGTGATGGCATATGAAATTGCACCTACATTTCCTGTATTCTGTACAGGCTTTATTTGGTTGTGAGGAACAAAGATTCAATTTACTTCAAGTAATTGCTTTTATGGGGTGGCTTATTTTGTGGCAGTTGTGAAGGAGGCTAACGTCTTTTGAATATAAGGCAAGAAGCAGGTAGCTGCCATGGAAACTGAGGTAGAACTCAGAGCAACAGCTCTGTGAAGCTCAGCAGAAGGAATTCACCATCTCCAGGCTCAACTATCAACACAACTTTTGCCATTCTCTAGAGTGAACGGAGGACTACTTATTAATGGTGATTGCTTTTTATCACCAATTTCGATTTTTATTTATTCTGGCTTGTTAATTTTCCTAGCTTCTGCTTTCCCTTTTATTCACGGGAGGGTGAGTAAATCCTTGCCTTCAAGAATTTGCTAAAGCATAATGTAAAATCCAATTAAATGTGGTTCAATGAACAACACTATGTAAATTAATTTTACTGTTTAATCATTTATTGAGAGGAAATTTACAGGGCTTTCAATTAGTTGCTCATCAAAATCTTTTTATAACATAATTTTTTATTGATTCTCTGGAAATTTCACATCATGTACCCCAATCCTGCTCATCTCCCAGGCCCTCCATATCTGCCCCTCACCCCTGCAGTGAAACACCTCCAAAATTAATTAAAAACAAAACAAGACAAAACCCCACCTCACTTCACTCCTCTGTCTTTTCCATCTCTCCAACACCTTTTCATATTTCCTAGTGGCATTGGGAGCTGCAGTGTGTCAGCCCCACCTGAAAATGTTATAAATACTGGTCTGGTTCAAGGCCTTTGACCTCTGGCACACCAGCATCACTGGACCCTCACCAAAACTCCTCTCAGGTATCCTGCTGTTGCCCTGAGTCATGGAGATCTTGCAGCTGTGGTTCCACAGGACCAGTCCTTTCATGCACTCCAGCAGGGTAGATGTTAGAGTGGGCCAATCCAAGGCCCAGAATGTGGGTCTGGGTAGTAGCTGAGCTGCTCAGTTCAGGCTACTGGGACTGCCCTCCTCAGATGCAGCTCTCCTAGGCTCATGCTGTCAGGGCCAACTCTCCCACACCTGTAGTAAGGGGTGGGGTCACCTCTCCTAAGTGAAGGGGGGCAGTTCTCCTATGAGGAGCATAGTCAGCTCTCCTGCTGCAGTGTCCAGCAAGGGGCAAGGCCAGATATCTCAGGACCAGTGAAGGGTGGGACTGGCTCAGCACAGCCCTTGGATTTCAACATGCATGGTTCCTATGACTGCCTGTGGTAACACGGGCCATGGACATTAACATAGACCTCAGCTGCAGCAGAAACATGAACCAACACATGGCAGACATGGTCCTCAGTAGCAGCTCAGGCCTGGATGTCACCATGGCCTCAGTTAGCTGCACAGGCAACTCAGATCAGTGGCTCACCAAAACCTTAAAAACTTCTTTTCCAAATGAATATATTCAAGCCTTCTCTGCCACACTCAGTGCCACCCCACAGCTTCACTTTGCAAGGCTCATGTGTCTTTTCAGGCTTCCAATATTATTAGCATAGACCAAGGTCCTGCTTTGTTAGTCGTGAGGACCTCAAGGTCCCCCCACCCTCGATGCTTGCTCTGCTTCCCATTCCATCTGAATCCCCTTGAATGAATGCTTTCATCGGGCCATCATTTGGACTTCCTGGAGTGATTTCTACCCTCCACTGTAGTATGGGCTTTTTTTCATTTCCCCCCGTTATCCTTCTCTTTACTTTTGATCTCTCCATCCCTAATTTCTTCCATTCAAATGTCCCTTCCTGCTTTTCTGACATCTGGCACCACTTACTCAACCACCTGGTTCAGGAAACCATCATCAAGCATGTCCTTGAGTTAAGGATGGAGGGAGGAAGAAGGGAGGAACCTAAGACAACTGACCACAATGTTAGACTCTGTCACTGCTGAGAGCAAATACCAAAGGAGAGAGTTCACAGGGTAAGACTACTTTGCTTCATGGTTTCAGAACATGTGGCTTACCTTGGAGAGAGAACATGGCAGCTCAGAGCAGCTCAGAGCAGCCCCAGCTGACTTTGTGGTGTCCAGAATGAAGAGAGAGGGGGTGCTTGTATTGTGACTGTTCTGTTTCCACATCCTGGCCCCCAGCTTATGGAGTGGTACTTCCCACATCAGGTCCCATGCAGCCTTTGAAATAATCTTCTCTAGAAAGGCTCTCAAAGATCACCAGTGTGTGTTCTAATAATCTTCTAGGCACTTCCTAATCCAGGCAGTTAGCATGAAGTTTAGGTATCACATACATTAATATATTTTACTTGCCATTTTCCCAAGTCCTCTTGGTATCATTGTACCCATGGTTGTTCTCAACATCTTTATGAATTCATCTCCTATCAAAGCCTCATTATCTTTCTTCTTTGTTGTCAAGAAAGATGAATCGGTGATGGTTGAACTGAGTTTTCAACTTGATTGGACTAATAAAGCTTCACCTCAAGTCTGTGTTTCTGGTAAGAGAAGAAATTTCCCAAGGATTGACATGTAGGGTAGAGACCAGACCCATCCTGAATAGGAGAGAGACTCTAAAATGGACAAGCTGCCTTGGTGCCTAAGGGATAAATGAGAAGACAGTGTGAGTCAGCAAGCCTCTATGATCTGAGTGACTGTGGCTGTTCCCGCTGCTCCCTCCTGACATGAGACTCCAGCTTCTTTGACCCTTCAACCCATATGCAGTCCCAGCAACTCTTGGCAGAGCCTCCAAGCTTTCGGTGTCAGATCAGAACTAGAGTGGCATCCCTTTTCCTGGGTTGGGAACCTGGTTCTCTGCCTTGGAAGCATTGAAATGACCCTTGCTGGAATTCACTGTCCTATTTTATAAGCAAATCAGTGTGGCTGCATTTGATAGCTATATTAGGTTTCCTTAGATGAACAGACTGATAGAATGAAAAGACCACATACACACATATATGGGATTTATTAGAGTCTATAGGTTGTGGCCCAGATAGTCCAATAATGGCTGTCTTCCAATGTAAAGTCCAAGAACCCAATAGTTGTTCAGTCCACAATGGGGTCCTCATACATGTTGGAATCCTGAAGAATCCAGTACTATCACCAATGAAGGAACATCTCAGCAGCAGGATATATGAACTTGACTGAGGATGAGGGCAAATAGGCAAAAACACAGAAGCTTCCTTCTCCAATGTACTTTATATAGGCTACCATCAGACGGTGTGACCCAGATTTAAGGTGGATCTTCATACCTCTAATGATCCAATTAAGAAAAAATTCCTCCCAACTATGCCTAGTCATCCCCTGTCTACCTCTGTTTCTGAACTAACATTTTGTGACTAGTAGATTAAAACCACAGAGAGTCTATTAACTTAGTATGGACTTCCATCATCACAAAAGCTCAGCTAGCATGTTTGTACCTATTAAAAAACTTCCCCCATCTTGCTGAAACTGCCTCTCTGAGGTATATAATCAGTGTATTTTAAATAGCCTTGATATATGACTTTGTTTTTTTTTTTGTTTTCTTAACGTTCTTTGTTCTTAAAACTATAAAAACTTCATGAAACTGCTTCCATGTTGGAATGTGGAATTTGGTGTAGCCCAAGTCTGTGTTTCTGGGCCATAGCTACTCAAAATGGCTCCAGAATAAACTCTCTCTTATTTCCTTAAAATGACAGCTGTGGTCTTAGCACTGATATAACAGTACCTCATGTCACGCACCAATACTTATCTCAATTGTATTTACCGCTCTCGGTAGTGCCTAGCAGAAGTGCCTAGCTGCTCTGAAGGTGAAGGTCAGAGGATTGCTGGAGCACAAGTCGGGGATTGTGCAACACAGTACTATACACCTCCTTCCACTCATTCTCCCAGAGAAGAATTGGATCTATCCTCATCAGATAATCTGAAAAAGGAACAAGCGTTTGGGGTGGAACTCAAAGGAGAAAAGACTAAGGGAAGGAAGGTGCCTTCGTGATGAAACCATCTTTCCTCCATCAGAACACATAGGTGGTCAAGGGGCCATAACACTAGTTGGTGATCCAGTTACTTTGGTTACAAAAACACGTGGGCATAGAAGATGTTTCTTAAGAGCAAATAAGAAGTCTCAAGTTTACTGAACATTTTCCTTATTACATGAAGTTGGTTTCATGGGTCAGGAGCTTTGGAACCATCTTCATCTAGAACATTGTTAAAAAACACCACCTCAGACACCATCTGCACTTCATCCCAATTCCCTGAGTATGCATGGTCAAGTTCAGAACACATGTTTCACTTTGTTTCTGAGGACCATAGGACAGATTTTTTTCCCAGTGTATAAGTGAGCACTAGGTGCTTTCTTTTGGCAAATCAATGTGGCTATGCATTTCTTCTGTTTCTACACTGTACCACAGGGTGGTTATTGTAGGAATTAGGACTTTTGCTATTAATATCCACTGTTCCACATCATTATGTCAGGGATTGGTGCAAAATTTAATATATAGCATGTCTATCTATTTGACTTGTTGATGATTGACTGACTTTTAGATGATCAAAATTAAGTAGGTCTATTAGTTAACTTACATATTATGTGACAAATAAGGATATTAAGGGGGAAAGGCTGGCTTGGGTTCACAGTTTCATTCTATCCTATCAAGGTAGGATGGTGATTGGCGATGTGGTTGGAATGTGCAGAGTAGCTTGCTCACATCTATGCATATCATGAAGTAGAGAGTCCAGAGGCTGGACTACAGCCTTCTAGGCATACTCTAGCAGGCTTTGTCTACCAGTTAGGCCCTAAATTCCAAAGATTCCACAACCTCCTAGAGCAGTGCCAGCAGCTGCAGACCACATGACCAAACACATGAGTCTCTGAAGAATTTTTTCACATTGAATGCCTAAAAATGGGTAAAAATGTCTTCAACATAAATGTATGGAACTCTTTACTCTGGTGCATTTGTTCACTGTTCATTGCTACAGTTAAATTCCTGAGACTGAGTGATGTTTTGTGACAAAAAGCATTTTATTTAACTCACTATCCTGGAGGCCAAAGGACGTACAGTTGGAAATGGTGTTCCTTCCCATAAATTCTCCAGATGAGGTAGGGTATGACATTACAAGGGTCAGAGGATGTTTGTGTATGTGTGAGTGCCTGCATACATGTGTGTGTATGTGTGTGTGTGTGTGTGTGTGTGTGTGTGTGTGTGTGTGTGCTTGTGCATGTGCGTGTGTCTGTGTCTGTATCTCTCTGTGTATTCTGTGACCTCTCTTCCTCAAGCTATCTCTAGTCAGTCATAGTGGCTTTGCCCTGATGGTTGTATGGAATTGTAACCATCTCAGAAGGCCCCACTTCTACATCCTATTTGCTCCCCCTCCTAACTACTTCTTGATCAGTGTGAACTTGAACATGATGTTCAGAGGGGACAAATTACAGCTTGTTTTTAGAGATTTATCACTTCTCATAATTGTAATTAAAGAAACAGAGTGTTTTTCTCCATTCTATAGCCTTTATGCAGGTGCTCAGATTGGTGGTCAAGAGATATTGTCAGAGTGTATTCTTCTGAAAATATTTCCGATAGAGGCAACAGTAATCTGGATCAAGGAATTTAGAGCTAGGAGTTAAAATCTGTTATGAGGTAGGAAGTCTTTTGGTGATCATTAGTCATGCTAAAGTATCTAAAAACAGAAAGCATCAAAGAGCATAGTCATGTAAACTTTTAACTATAAATGCACATTGCTACGTATTTGCTATGATTTGAACTTCAAATATCCTCCAAAACTCTGGTCATCTGTTAAAAGCTTGGTCCTTGTGTTGTAGTTGTTGGAAGATATTTGAACCTTTCTAAAATGGGAGCTAGGGGAAGGTCTTAGGCCATTGAGAGCATGACTTAGAAGGGATAGTGAGAGCTCAGCCCCTTCTTACTCTGTGGTTAATTTCTTGGCATGAGGTAATTAGATTTGTTCTATAATATATTCCCATAGTAACTAGCTGCCTTGCCTCAAAGTCAAGGGGGGCAATTCTTCATGGGCTGCAAGCTTCAAAATGAGCTCAAACAACCCTTTATCTTTATCTGTTGATTATCTTAGGTATCTGTTAGACTAACAGTTTGAGTGATGTAAAACTGTCAAGCACTCCATTTGTATGTATACCATGCTCCTAATCAAACTACTAGAGGGAATTAGCAAATGCAGTTGACTGTAGCAAATTAGTTGTGTTGGTAGTGGTCCAGCAGGAGACACAGCCCAGAACTGCTGCCAGCAGCCTGCAGGAGTTCTCTTAGCCTTTATGGACCTTCAGTCAGTTAAAGCTGCTTCTTCACTTGACTACAAAAAGGAATTTCAGGATAAGTTAACATGAAGCAGATTTGGAGTTTATTAAGAATAAAGTTTAGCATAGATTTAACCATGGGATGATTAATAGATAGGCTCTCAGGAAAAGAATAGAACACCATTAAGAGCATGGTTGTTGGCTTCTCAAAGGGCAGTTATACTTAAGTGTATTAACAATGCTTATTTATGGACTTTATTAATGTAATCTGTGGAAACCAGCTCCAAAGGCTACAAACGAGTTCAAGGAAAAGGTCCACAGCATAGCAAAACTTCTGACTTTTTATCTGTGGGTCTTTAGAAATAAGTTTCTATCTATCTTGAGTGGAAAATACTCATACATGATCCGAGGATCATTTTCTTTAATTCTTCTTCAGTTATAATTCTTCTTTACAGCTCTAATTCTTCCTAGTTTTAATTATTTCTAAGTTTTAATTCTTTCTTGTTCTCCTCTGTTCTACACAGCTATATACATATTTTGCAGGAGGCCTTTCTCTCTCTCTCTCTTTCTCTCTCTCTCTCTTTCTTTCTTTCTTTCTTTCTTTTTTAACAAAGGTCATAGCACATTCCTTCAGTAAATGATAAGGGGTAGAACCATTTACCATGGCAACACAAGGTTTCAGGGTTCCTGGTGTAAGACAGTGCCCAATGAGACAAACTGCAGAGAGTCAGGTTGTTATCAGCCAGACTTAGCAAGCAAAGAATTCACATATTATCTTATGTTGCTTCGTGTTAATAATCTCGGTTAGACATCTGCAACTCTGTCCTTGTGCATATCTGTAAAGTTTTAACTTACAATCTAATTACAGAGACACTTAATTCAGTTTGAACTTGATGTGAGGTAAAAATGAGCTAATTGCATGTAGTTTGTCTTATTGGGGAGAAATACTTGCTTTTTATGTTAGTCTGAATTAAAGAAACAAAACAGGATTCAAAGTGTCTTACAGTCTTTGTGGAATGATAGATCTAGCTATGAAGCATACTTTATTCATCAAAATTATATAATTTAAGTAGAAATCACCTTTCTGACCATCCACAGCTATATGTGTGCCCAGTAGATGGAATATATTCACAAGATAAACACACAAACAGTGGGGAGAATACCCATAGCAGTTTTTAGGGAGGAAATGTAGCGTCACATGTGAAAATTACAGACAAAAGCAACCAGTTATTTACAGTCAGTGACCCCCATGGCCTTGCCAAATGGGGCTTCCCATCCAAGAGTCATTTGTCTGGTGGGTCAACCTGCTGAACACTAGTTGTCACCTGCTGTATACTCCTACTTCAGACACTTTGGGGATTTCATTGTTCAAAGGGTCTCTGAAGGACTCCACCTCATCTCCTTTCCCCTTTTCAAGAAGTGAAATTATAGGGTGGCTCCAGAGCTGTCTTAGATAGGACTGTAATCTGATGTTAAAACTGTGGATCGCAAAGGTTCAACATGGGGCTTAAGACTTGTCTTTTACTGTAACTGGAATTTTTTTTTTGTGTGAAATACCAAGAAAATTGGAGGTTCTTAGCTGGAAAAGGAGTAAGAAAAAGCCATACATGTTTAATATTTAAGCACAACTTGTTACTTTAAGTCTTATTCTAAATATCTCCTGTTTTTATATAGGCAATGTTTTTTTTTAACAAATGCTGTTAATTGTATTGGAATTCTTGGTTCTCAGCTGGTTCAACAGACTCTGGGATGAGGGATTCAATTTTTTTTTTTTTTTGCCATGTCCCTATAACTTTGCCTGTCTTTCTAGCATGCCTCAGTTCCTCTTCTGAGATCTTGATCTCTTAATCTTAAAGGTTGCTAATTGATGACAATTCATTTTGTATGTGTTCTCCATGTTTCTGAGGATTGAGTCTGTGTATTCAGGGATTGAAAGTCTCAACCTGCTTGGTCTAAGTGGGGCACAAGAATGTTTGAGGATCTGGGAATTGGTAGATGGATCATCATCCAGTCAAATTTGGAAGACAAGATTTCCTTACTCAGGACATCAAACCACATAAGCCATATATTATGTAACAGATTGTTATACCCAATGTCAAGATTATTGTCCAAAGTATCAAGATATATTCTCCCATGAGCTCACGGAAAAGTGGTGTGCTAGTAAAAGCCATTAACATAGATTTGAGTATGCAGCTCTCGGAGAACAGAGGACATGGATGGTTCTGGAGCTGTCAGGTGTATGTACCCAGCTCTTCACCACGTCACAGTTTCCCTCTTACTCTGCTGTCAGCATTATCAAAGCACTTTGGTCTTCTAGTAGAACTGTCCTTTAACTTAGCATTTGATTGTACGTATGAGATTCCTCGAGCTATAAATAAGCATATTGATTATTGTGTATTGGGAATGTGCCAAGCATAAAAGAATATTCCAAGGAAGAACTCAAGGGTGGAATGGACAAAAAGAAACACAGTATGATTGATATTTTAATTATTAGATATATACTATGCCAGTAGTGCTTAAAAGGAAAATAATGAAGAAAAGAAAACCCAAATCAAAGATACTAGTGATAAATTTATTGAATGAGGCTCCTGAGGTTCTGCAAATATTATAGGTAATTGACTCTGCTGTTGGTTGCCCATCAGAACCAAGCAGTAAGACTCCGTTGTTGAAGATACCACATACCCAGGTTCCAGGACATGGAGAGGTCAAACTGGAACTGAGCTGGAATTTTTATCCTTTCTGATTAGCCCCCATATTGCCAGAAAGCGCTGTATGGGATGACTATCATCACTAGTATTACTCAGTTGTGGTCCCTGCATGCTACGCTAGGTAATAGTTACAAACCTTATAGGGTAATAATCACTTTCTAATTAGAAGCAAGGCTGATGCAAAGGAGATATTTATGTCTGCTGCTAAAACAACTTGGTCAAAATCCCAAAGCTTAGAGGTCATAGGCCCTATTGTGGAAGCCGTTGCTGCAAAATGGACATGATATGTCTGTCAAGTTGCCTTCTAAATAATTAGCTTTAATGCTAATAGATGAGGGCTGCTGCCAACTTTGGTCAGAGAAGCTTCTTATTGCAATGGACAGTGATAGCTAAAGAGATTCATAACTTGTCAAAGTGCTGAGAATAAGTGATTGCTGAATACTTAGTCCTGAGTGAGGCATATCTGTTACTCTCTGCAAGGTTCAGGGGACATCATGGAAGAGGAGATAGAATGAATGTAAAAGTCAGATGAAGGGGTAGAGTGTTGTCAAGTTAAGTGGCTCAGACAGTTGGCTGAGAGCTGTGACATGGACTGCTATCAGGAGCCCAGGAGTCTCAACACCTAGACATGCAGGCAAGCTGCAGCACCAAGGATTACTAACAGCTGCAATCTCAGTTTCTAGCTCCAACTAAGAGCTGTAGCCTCTTGGACTCAGGGTACTAAGATCCCATGCTTTTCCCTCAACTGTAACACTAGAGGGCACCATGTGCTACCAAGACTAGCACTTGAAAAATCTGTTTACACCCCTGCACAGCCAGATGATTAACAATGGCAAAATCCACATCCTTTCTTGCTATCATTAGAAAACAAATAGGCATCTAAATAAACAACAATAATAATAAAAATGAGATAAAACAACCTTGAATAGGACAAAACAAACAAACAAACAAGAAACAAAGCCAACACACACACACACACACACACACACACACACACACACACACACACACCCATAGCTGCAGAGACACACACACATTGGCGTGCACAGAAGTCCCCTAAAAACACAAAATAGGGAAAGGGAAAATAATGTATAAGCAAACACCTATATGTTAAGAAAGAAAAGAAAGATAACAGAAAATAAAATGCCTAAACAAAGCATTATGAGACAAGGAACCTCTAAAAATACCGTTGAGTTTGTTCTGTGTTGGCCATACTAGGCATGGAGCCTGGTTTGTGTAGTTAGACTCTACAAAATCTGGTGAGACTCCCTTGGAGAAAACTAATTCTTAATTAAGTGGTTATCAATTGGAGATAACTTCTGAGTTAGGGAAGTGGGCTAATGTCTATTACTGCTCTCAGTGCTGGGACCTCATCTGGTGCAGAGCCATGTAGGCTCTGTGCATGCTGCCACAGGCTCTGTGAGTTTATGTGTGTATCAGTCCTGAAGTGTTTATAAGGACCTGTTCATTTGGTGTTCTCCATCCCCTATGATGCTTACAGTTTTTCTGCATCATCTCTGAACTGCTAGTGGAGGGAAATGATTGAGATAGCCCATTTATGTTCCAAGGTCTCTTAGTCTCTGTACCTTGTCCAGCTGTGTGTCTCTGTTTCTATCTACTAAAGGAGGAAACATCCCTGATGATGGCTGAGCAATACACTGATCTATGAATACAGCAGATTGTTATTAGGGGTTGTTTGCTGCTACATTCTGTTTAGCAGACAGTAGTATTTCATTTTCTCCCAGGTCCCTCACTTATCTAGTTTCAAGTTCTTGTTCATACAAGCAGTGTTGGATATGGATTCTATCCCATGGAGTGAGCCTTAATCAAGTAAGATATTGGTTTGTTAATCCTATAAGCTTTGTGCCACACTAGTGCACTAGCACGTCTTGCAGACAGGTCATCATTATAGATTAAAGTTTGTATCTGGATTGGTGTTTACATTTCTCCTTTGGTTGCATGTAGAGTATCTTCGAATACCATGAAAACACGTCAGTAGGAATGAAGGCCCATAGGGAGTAACACTATTAGGAGGTGTGGCCTTGGAGTAGGTGTGGCTTTGTTGGAGTAGGTGAGTCACTCGGGGGTGGGCTTTGAGGTCTCAGAAGCTCAAGCCAGTTCACTTCCTGCTGCCTGCCAATCCGGATGTAAAACTCTCAGCTCCTTCTTCAGCACCTTGTCTGCCTGCATGCCACCATATTTCTCATCATGATGATACTGGATTAAATCTTTGAAACTGTAAGCCAACCCCAGTAAAATGTTTTCCTTTATAAAAGGTGTCATCCTCCCATTCCTATCCCCTCTCCCCATCTATGCATAGCTATTTCCCCTTTCTAGAGTGAGCCAATCCACTCCCCAGTCCCTTACTCTATACCTAACCTCTGTGGTTATATGGATTGTAGCCTAGTTATCCATGGCTTAATGGCTAATATCTGTACATAAACTAATACAAATCATATTTGTCTTTTAGGTGACTTTTTCTGGTTCCATCCATTTATATGCAAATTTCATGATTTCATTTTTTAACATCTAAGTAATATTCCATTGTGTGAATGCATCACATTTCCTTTATCCATTCATCTGTTGATGGACATCTAGTCAGTTTCAAATTGTAGGTTATTATGAGTAGATCAGTAATGAATATGGTTGGGCAAGTGTTTCTATAGTAGGAAGTTGAGTCCTTTGGGTATATGCCCAAGAGCAGTATAGCTGAATCTTAAAGTATATAGATTCCCAGCCTACTGAGGACCCACTATAGTGATTTCCATAGTTGTTGTATAAGTTTGCATTCGCATCAGTAATGGATGAGTGTCCCCTTTACTCCACATCCTTGCCAGTATGAGCTGTCATTTGATTTATTGATCTGAGCCATTATGACTGTGTAAGACAGAATCTCAAAGTAGTTTTGGTTTATATTTCCCTGATGAGTAAGGATGGGGGATAGTTCTCTAAGTGCTCTCAGCCACTTGAGTGTCTTCTTTTGAGGATACTGTGTATTTGTACCCCATTTTTAAAATGGGTTATTTGTTTTCTTTATGTTAGGTTTTTTCTTTTTTTTAGTTCTTTAAGTGTTTTAGGTATTAACTCTCTATTGAATGTGTGATTGATAAAACCCTTTTCCCATTCAGTAGCCTGCTGCTTTGTCCAAATGATGGTGTCTTTTGCTGTATAGAAGCTTTTCAGTTTCATGAGATTCCCATTTGTAAAATTGTTAACCTTAATGCCATAATGGTTTTCTGTTCAGAAAGTCCTTTCTTGTGCCAATGAGTTGAAGACTATTCCTCACTTTCTCTTCTATCAGTTTCAGTATATCTGGCCTTATATTGAGGTCTTCTACATGTAACCAACCATTTTGGCCATACCATTTGTTGAAGATGCTATCTTTATTCCAGTGTGTGTATTTCTGACTTCTTTATCAAAAATCAGGTGTCCTTAGATGTGTAGATTTATGTCTGGGTCTTCAATTATATTTCACTGATCAATGTGTCTGTTTTGATGTGAATACTATGCTGTTTTTATTTCTGTAGCTCTGCAAGAGTAGAATTGTTTTTTAATGAGAACAAATCAAAATGAAACCATGTGCAAGAGGCATGGAATTTTATAGCACTGGATAGGGGGACAGAAGAGCCCATCTGCAGGTCAGATCCCTTGCAGGCAAAATTGGTAGTGAACAGTGGGTTTGGTATGTGGATTTCCTTATTAGAAGCTTCCATAGGAGTTATCAGTCCACTTTCCTGTCCAGAGCTGCTCAGTCCTGTTAGAACTCAGTCCAATTTCAGTTATGAAATTAACCCTTCATAACAGTTTTTGTTGTCCCTAATTTTATAATTAACTTAAGTTCCTGCATTGTGACTGATTGCTTTTACAAAAAGAGAGGGGCATTAAAAGAAGAAGAAGAAACAAAAGTCTCCAAATCATCCCCCAAACACATTCACACTTGAACACACATTAAATTAGGCAGGTGGAAAACAGTAGTTTTATAATAATGTTTAAATCGTGTCCAAGTGAAATGGCCACAGATTTTGTTACTCGGTGTTTCTAAGGGCTAGTTTTTCCCCTTCTGGTCTAAAACACAGACTAGCCATGAGAACAATTACATAGAAAAACATGATATAATCATATTAACTGAGAAAAATGAACACTTGGAAAACTGACTGGGAAGCTTCTATCCTCATTTCTTTGAGATGTGTGAAGGCCAGGTAAAAACAGAAGGATTGAAAGGCAAAGCATGTATGCAGACATAGGCATGTGTGCAGAGGTAGGCATGTGTGCAGATGTAGGCATGTGTGCAGATGTAGGCATGTGTGCAGACGTAGTCATGTGTGCAGAGGTAGGCATGTATGCAGATGTAGGCATGTGTGCAGATGTAAGCATATATGCAGATGTAGGCATGTGTGCAGAAGTAGGCATGTGTGTAGAGGTAGTCATATGTGCAGATGTAGGCATGTGTGCAGAGGTAGTCATATGTGCAGATGTAGGCATGTGTGCAGAGGTAGTCATATGTGCAGATGTAGGCATGGGTGCAGAAGTAGGCATTTATGAAGATATAGGCATGTGTGCAGACAAAAGCATATATGCAGACATAGGCATGTGTATAGAGGTAGGCATTATGCAGACATAGGCATGTGTGAATAAGTAGGCATGTGTGCAGACATAGACATGTGTGAATAAGTAGGCATGTGTGCAGAGGTAGGCATTTATGCAGACATAGGCATGTGTGGATAAGTAAGCATGTGTGCAGAGGTAGGCATGTATGCAGACAGAGGCATGTGTGCAGATGTAAGCATTGTGTGCAGAGGTAGGCATGTGTGCAGAGGTAGGCATGTGTGCAGACATAGGCATGTGTGCAGATGTAGGCATGTGTGCAGACATAGGCATGTGTGCAGACATAGGCATGTGTGCAGATGTAAGCATATATGCAGATGTAGGCATGTGTCCAGACATAGGCATGTGTGCAGATGAGGGCAATGTCATTTTCTATCTTTAAGCAGTAATCAGGAGAGTAGGGCATCTTTACTGGGGGAAATTGCTTCCTTTTTGTCATTTCAGGCCAAAGATTTTTACTTTCTAATTGGTAATGAGGGTACACTATATTCCCTGTGCATGCCTGTGTACCTCAAAGTAAAGAGCAGGGAGAGGAGGAGAATAAGACAGAGGTACAGTTCAAACCTGGGATGCTCAGTGTAGTTAGACATCACTGTTTCCTGTCACATATTTAAACCTGGGAAACTAGTTCTGTTTGGCCTGTTCAGTGTAGACATTTGCTGCACGTTAGATGTCCAAAGCACAGGTGGCTACTTTCTATCCAGGAATGCCTGGAGACCTTTGCTGCATATGCCTTATGGTATCTCTTTACAGGAACCTAATGATGCAGATGTATATAAGAGTTAGGTAAAGGGGACCCCAGGGAGTCCAAATTCATCTAATTTGAATTTTAAGGAAGCCTTTTCCTGAAATCTCATTTACTAAGAATTCAGAAATAAACTGAATGTGGTAGTTTAGGTTTTCAATCCCAGAACTCAGGAGACAGAAGTAGGTGGATCAATGAATTCAAGGCCAACCTGATCTACTAAGTGAGTTCCAGGATAGCCAGGGCCACAAAGAGAAACCTTGTTCTGAAATAACAACAACAACAGCAACAACAAAATCCAAAATAAAAAATGGAATCATAGTCTTGCAAAGAGAAATCTTGAGGCTATCAAGACAAATTGGTAGGGCAGACTAAGGAAGCAGTTGGGGGAGATCCCTGTGCCTGAGGAGGTTAATCTGATAGAAAACCAAGCAGGAAAATGAGGGAGAGCATTTAAGATTTCAGGATCAAGAGAGAGTAAAGAAGCAGCCATTCTGGATGTGTTTTGGATCCAGCTCATATAGCTGCATGAGATTTGCCTCCTGGGTACCATCCCATGTGGTGTTGCTCTAATTGTATAATCTTTTCCAAGACTTCTTGGGCTCCATTTTGAAACATTTTCCTTTAATATCACACATATGTCCCCTACTCCTTAGACTTAATTTATAGTTGATGTAACTATACAGATGGCCTTTATTTTCTATCTTCATTTCAAAGTAAGTATTGGATTAATTACTTTTCTGTTGTTATGATAAATTGCCTTTGTAGTGGGTAGCCATTCCAGCCTTGGCCTGGAAGTTCCAACCCCCATTGAGGCTTCGGTAATGGTCATGCCTACAAGGCGGGGCTGAGAGAGGACACTGAAGACCCAGGATCCAAATGAGAAGGATCTCTTGGTGCCTGAACTCTGGACACAGGAGGTAGACTTATAGTTCCAGAGGGTTAGAATCCATGGCCATTACAGCAAGGAGAATGGCAGTAGGTAGGCAATGGGCTGGAGCAGGAGCTGAGAGTTCACATATTGGACTGTAAGTAGGAACCAGGGAGAGACAGCTGGAATGATGTGAATCTTTTAAAACTTCAAAGCCCATCCTTGCTGACACACCTCCACCAAGAAGGCCACACCTCCTAGTCCTTCTCAAAGAGTTCTACTAGCTGAGGGACCAAGTACTCAAACATAAGAGTTTGTGCAGGCCATTCTCCTTTCAATAAGCACAGTGTTTCTAATGCCTTAAAAAATCTCTCTAGGATTTTTATTATCACATTTAATCTATGTATTGTTGGACAAAATTGACATAGTCATAGTGTACTTACTGTGTGTAGCTAAGTTCATAGTGTTATTATAAAATAAGGTGCCATAGGATCATTACCACAAATAGCACATTGATTTCTTTAATTCAAACACATTAGGTTCTCACCCCCATGCTATTGCTTAAGGCTTTGTGTGAGTTAGGTTTCCTCTGATTAAAGAAGTGGCTATTCTGCAGCATGGCTATCTGTTGTGTTGTAGAGAGAGAATAGCCAGAGGTATTTGGGGAGTCAAAAGATGTCAAGGTCAACTCTTGGGAGACAGATAAAAGAGCAAAATGGGGAAAAGCTTTGCCAGTTTTAACGAGAACAGGTAGCTGCAAGGCTGGAGGAGGAAGCTATAAGCCGGAACAGCCTGGAGCTAGCATAGTGGAGGAGATGAGAAGAGCTTGAAGACTAGCGTGGAGGCTTTGGTATGTGTTACAGGTCCTCATTAATAGGTATCTTAGGAGCCTGGAGGTTAGTGTGAAGTTTTTCTGTGTAACCAGAAGCCCCGTTTGCATGAAGCAGGAAGAGACAAGGCAGGTAGCTCTTCAGCAGACAGAAATGAATTTCACGGGTTCCTGAGGAATGTTGAGTGTAGGCTTTTATCTCTCTACCAGCAATCCTGTGTCAACCTGAGCTGAGCCCAGACTGCCATCTTGAGACATAATCAATGGTACTGACTGCTGGAGTTTGGGACCTAGCACATATTATTTCTGTCACAGACAAGTTTCTGTTGGTTGTAGTAAATGCTCAGTCCACTCAAAATTGGGTCTCTAGAGGAAAAGCTCACTGCATTCAGACTGGTGAAAATAAATATGGTTTGTACACAGGAACAAGTATGACTCATTGATGCTTAAATTTACTTAGCCATTCTTCTGCTTTTGGCACTAATTCTGTTGACACAGAAACCACAGCTCCCATCGTGAAGAGAAGATGAAATAGTTGATTCTGGACCCATTTTGAGTGACTGTGGCCCAGGAACACAGATTTAGGTTCCCCTAATTTCCATATTCCAATGTGAAAGCAGTTTCATGACGTAATATACTTTTATAGAACAAAGAAAGACATAAATAATGGCAAATTTAAAATACAATGGCATTTTTGCTGATTGGTAGAAAGAAGTAAGGTGGGAGTAGCTTTCCATAGGTATAAGATCCCATTTCTAGCTTTCAAGTTGGTAGAAGCTAGTGGTCTGCTAAGTTAATAGATTCTTAACAGTTTTTTGGTTTTATTTGTTTTGTTTTTAACTATTAGTCACAAGATGTTAGTTCTGACACAGAGATGGGGAGGGAATGGATATTCTGGAGGGCTAGAACTAGCCCAAGATATGGTCATTACTCTCTGGACCTGTAATCATGGTACCTCGGCTCTAATCAGTCAGTCAGTCTCTGCAAGACAGAGATCTGTATATTTGGTAAATGTAAATAATGAGCTACATAAAGATCCCTATTGAATCCTGTATTTAAAGATATTTCTGATGGTCACAATATAATATATTTTGTTGACTCAACAAATACTTTCTAATACTTACTCTGAGCATTTCTGTTTATTTCCTAGTTTACAAAAAATTCATTCCCTCCATGTTACTTCACAGTGGGTTACTTTAACATTCTGAACATAATGAAAACATTATTTCTGATTTTTGTATTATTGTCCTAATGTTTAACCTGGGCTCAGTTTAGTCTATTATTTTAATGGTCTAATTTTGGGTCATTAGTGGGAACTAGAAAGTCAATTCAATTTTTTTTTCTAAAATAGCATTTTTAGCTATTGGAATAACAAAAATTAGAGGCTACTATTATAGATAATTTTATTCTGGTGAATTAGTATTTTGGCACATATACACCAGAGACATTTATTTGTAATTGAAGAAGCACCCTGAGGAGAAATACAGAATTCCTGTGAGCTGCAGACTCACAAGCTGAAAACCTCCAGGTCTGGAATCCATGACCTCCTCAGAGTGGGTCCATCTGCTTAGACCTGGATTCTCAAGATGGTCCCCACAGAGAAACATTTCTTTGCCCTGCTCTTAGATACATGAATGTTGCAGGAGTGTCTGAGTCTGGCTGGCAGGATTCAAGAGTTCTGTGTAATAACCTTTCTGAACACTATGAGTATGTATTACTCTCATTGATTTGTAAAGAACTGAATGGCCACTAGCCAGGAAGGAAGTATAGGTGAGACAGACACACTGAGAATGCTGGCAGAAGAAGGACAGAGTCAGTGGAGTCTCCTGAGACACAGGGGGCAAGACATGCTGGATTACAAGTGAAGCCATGTACCACATGGCAAAACACAGATTAATAAAAATGGGTTATTTAAGTTGTAAGAGATAGTAATAAGCCTGAGCTATCAGCTGAGCATTTATAATTAATATTAAGCCTCTGTGTTGGTTACTTAAGAGTTGCTGGTGGGACAGAAACTTTCATCTATACAAGCAAGTATAGTGGGGGCCCTAGAGTAGTGAGTCAAGCTTTGTAGTCATCTCTTATAGGTCATTAATGTAAGACTCGCTTCTCCCAAGTCCACATAATGTGAGTTTTTCAGAGCATGTTCTCTGCTGCTTCCTTTCACATTTTCCATTCTGCTGTCACAGGAGGCCAACCAGGGACCACTGGACTTAGAAATGTTTCAGAGTAAAAGAGAACAAGATAGACTAATGAAGCCTGGGAAGAAGAGATTGTGTTTGTTTCATTTTTTATAAAAAAAAATTTAGAAGCAAACATTAATTTGTAATTTTACTTTAGTGAGATATTTTAATAGATGTCTCTTCATTTGATATTTTCCCAGTAGTATTCTTGTTATCTTCTGAGAGGAATGTGTAACCCAGTGTTGATGAATATATTGGGAAAAAATGGAGCCAGCAAGATGGCTGGCAGATAAAGGCTCTCACTGCCATGGTTAATGACCCAAGTTGGATTCCTGGAAGCCTATATAGTGAAAGGAGAGAATGGGTTTTCTCAGTTGTTCTGTGATTTCCACACATACACCCACACATACTTTAAATAAATAAAAACATAATAAAAAAAAGAAAAAGTACTCTCAAACTTAACAAAACATTCTAAACAAAATCACATATAAGAACATTCTCAAGCTATCTTCCAAATGAAGTTAGAAGAACATCAAGATACCAAGTAATTGCTTTGGAAAACATGTCTGGTGTTCTCAAAGGGAGGTCTGTGCTTAGGGTTAATGATACAAGTGGGAGAATGCACTACCTCATTTGACTCAGTGTGAGATGTTCTCTGCAATTGTTACTTATTAAAAAAAGACTGGCTTTAAAGGAGCCAGAAAAGATTCTCAAGAATGATTCAGTGTCATGCTGGGAAGTCAGATACTAAACTCCTTTTTAGCACATCAGTCTGCAAAAATTAGGCATAACGATAACCTAGAATGCATCAAACCAATGGACCTCACTTACGGGCTACACAGCTAGAGTGACAACCTTGTCCCTGAACTTGGTGGCCTACAATTGACCATTTTTTCTTGTACCACTATGCAGTGAATTCTATAAACGTGGACTTGAGACTAAATGAAAAGTGGCTCTTTAGTTTTTCAGTCTTAAATGACAACTACTTCTGAAAATCCATCTGGAGGTCCCAATCATGATGTAAAGAAGATAAGGACTGTGTCAGTTTTTGAGGTTCATTGTTTGACTGAATTTGTTCCCATCTATCTAGTCACCAATTGCCACTTTTCACACCTATTATGATGAAGATATCTTAGCTTGTTCCTGCTTCCCCTTTCTTAGGGCTTTCAGTTCGCTCTCTTACAAGAATTACAGGTCTCTTGCTGCCCTACTTCTATTGCAGATTTTACCTGCATTTCCTTACACATATATTCACTGCCGTGCTAGTTGCTCTGCCTTGTTCGAAACATGTTGCTAATATAGAGCATCTGAACACAAACTATTTTATTAAAAAAAAAAAACAAAAACTTGTAGTAATCATAGAGAATGTCAGGTCTAAAGGAAACTCCCAATTCCCCAAACTCCAAAAGGCAGTACAAATATCAAGAAATGAGCTCAACTTGGACTGTAGGAAGATTTCTGGCAGTCAGATAAGTCTTGTGAAACTGTGAACTTGTGAAACTGGTTCTCATCTACCAAAAGGAGCCATTTCCCCTACCTCTGGCAGAAGGGACATATGGCCACCTTTGGGGCCTTGCAACTTATCAAAGCCCATGCTGGCCTCCAGGCTCCTTCAATACTACAATTACATGTTATACATTTCAAAGTCTATGCTAGCATCCTAGCCCTTCTCACCTCCTCCCCTACCCTAAACTCCCTCCAGATCAGGGCTTCTCCCTCTCCCTGCCCCCCATACTCAGTACCATTTAACTCGACTATTCTTAATAAGGTCTCTTTCCCTCTCCCTTGCTCCCTTCGCTCTGCTCCGGCTTCTCTCACTGTTTCCTCCACTCTCCAACCTCTGCTGTTCTCCCACAGATAGCCCTGACCAGGTCCAGTATGCGGCCGTATTCAACCTGCTTTCTTTCTCTCTCTTCTCTGGACTTTTCCGGATGCTGCAGGCTGTTCTCTCTCTTATCTACACTAAAACCCCTTTCTTTTAGCCACACCATGGAGTGGCCCTGCCATCAGCTGATACAGGGAACTATTCTAAGAATCTCACATATGAAATGTTAGTCTTTCTCTGTTTGGTTATACTCTATGGAGTCTGTAGGGAATGTGACATTTTAAGGGATCAGAGAAATTTTCACATAGGCTATTGTGCTTTCAGAGATCAGTTATTAAGGTGAAGTGCTGTTACCTGCTTTAACAAGATAATGCCTTTGCAAGTCAGAAGCAATCTCCTCTGGAAAGACCTTTTAAGGGCAAGAAAAGGTGCTTAACAGAGAAAGTGCAGGTGATGAAAGCATATGTGAAGTAGAAGGATCGTAAGACAAAGGTAAAGATTCTCCAGAAAGGAATTTACTCTTTGAAAATAGAAGGATCTAATCAACAGGAATGTCACGGAAAAACGTAATGGAAAAACTTTCCAGATTTAAAAGGAGCACCAGAGCCAAGAAGAAGGAGAAAACAAACAAACAACACAAAAAGCAAGCCAAATTAAATGGAAAAATATGCCCCAGTATGCCCTTATTTCAGAATTCTAATAACAAGGAAATCGATACATGCCTCCTAGTAATAACCAGGATATTTATGAAGAAGCAAAAGCCAAAGTCACAACCGGTAACACATTAGTACTGGCAGTGCAGGCCAAAAGGCAGTAAAGCATGTCCTTCACGTTCTCATCTAAAAAAGAGGCGATATTGAGTATGCCGCTGCAATAGCGATTTTCAAATAGCTTATTTTGTTCATTTTTCAAAAGTTACTTGGAAAAAACTTGTTAAAAACAAGAGTAAAATACAAGAAATACATTCACTGATGGTAGGGTTGAAAATTGGTGCAGCCAATTTTCTCTGGGATCACTGTGGAGACTCCTCCAAAAGCTAGAAATAAGTCTACCATAAGACAGAAGCACATAGGGCAGGCAGCAGGTTGTTAAGGGTAATGACACAGTGTTTCAGCTATTTCTCTAGGTCATCCTGTTTCAGGTAGCAAGTGAAGTCATGACTAGCAAATAAATGGCCAAAACAGTGCTCTCAGCCAATCACTAACAAATCAATATCTAATAACTGGTCTTTTCTACCTTAGTTTACATCACCAGCTATATATCACTCCTTGGCATATGTCCAAAGGACTTGGCATCCTACTCCAGATATATGCTCAGCCACATCATTGCTGCTCTATTCACAATAGCCTGGAAATCAGAACAACCTACCATCCTTCAACAGATGACGGGAGGATCTGATCGGATTTAAGGCGCACTTCATAAATATGGAACCGATGACTGATTCTGCTCATGTGGCTCTGACTACATAGGCCATGGACCTGGGGAAAAAACAAATCCTACTGTTCAGTTAAAGCAACCTAGCAATAAAATAACTCCTAACAACATTCTGCTATACCCATAATTAGAGCTTTACTCAGCCATCATCAGAGAAGTTATCTTCTGCAGGATATGGGAACTAATACAGAGACCCACAATGAGACAATGTGCAGAAAGTGAGAGACCTTGAAACATTCACTGCTAAGTGGGATGTCTTCACCAAATCTCTCTTCTTGGAACTCAGGGAACTCTGTCAAAGAGGAAGCACAGAGATTGAAAGAGCCAGTAGGGATAGAAGACCACGAAGAAACAGTGCCTTCCAGACACAACAGGATTGACACACATATGAATTCACAGAGACTGTGGAAGCATGCATGGGCCTGCACAGGGTTATGTCATAATTAGAGTTTATATTGTTGCAATGAAACACCATGACCAAAAATAACTTGAGGATGAAACACTTCCATAGCACTGTTCATCACCAAAGGAAGTCAGGACAGGAACTCAAACAGGGCAGGAACCGGCAGGCAGAAACTGATGCAGGGGCCAATGGAGGGGTGTTGCATTGCTCCTCATGGCTTGCCCAGCCTGCTTTCTTACAGAACTGAGGATCATAAGCCTAGAATGGCACCCCCCACAAATGGATTAAGCCCTCCCCCATCAATCACTAATTAAGAAAATGCCTTATAGGCCTGCCTACAAACAGATCTTATGGCAGCATTTTCTTAATTGAGGTTCCCTCCTCTCAGATGAATTTAGCTTGTGTTGAGCTGACATAAAACTATCCAGTACATGTGCCTAGTACCAGGAGGGGAAGTAGACACATGCCACCATCCCTAACCCAGAAGCTATCTCCAATAGAGAACCACTCACAAAGGAAAACTAGTTTTTTCCAATGAAGTCTCACTGGGAATAAAAACCATACCTAAGGGCATGTCTCATGACCATCAACAAATGACAGACACAAACAAACTTTATGGCATGTTTTGAAATGTTTTATCTCATAATGCTTTGTTTGAGTTTTTTCTTTAACTTTGCTTGTCTTTTGCTTATCTATTATAGTTTCCAATTATATGGTTTTTATGGTGTGTGTGTGTGTCTACATTTCTTATGATTTTTCTTTGGCTTTTGTTTTGTTTCTCTTTGCTTTGTTTTATTCTGGTTTGTCTTTTTTATTGGCTTCTTTGTTTTCTAAAGAGAGAGAGAGAGAAAGAAGGCATACAGTTGATGGGTGTTGAGGTGGGGAGGAAATGACAAATCAGGTTCAGAATATATACTATATGAAAAAGTTATTTTCAATAAAATGTTGCAATATACAAAATAGAAGTCTATTCATCTATAATGAAAAATTAAATGACAAAAACTATATACAATGAATGAACTAGAAATGATTATATTGAGTGAGATAACTCAGGCCCAGAAAGACAAATATTCTCATGTTCTTTTCAATATAAGGTTCCTAGCTACAAATCTTCAGATGTGAGTATGTAACCGGAGTAACTGCAGAACCCAGGGAAGTAAAAAGGGACCATTGTGGGTTTGGGGGGGGGGCACAATTGAGAGGGAAATAGCATGGTGCAAGTGATCTGATTTGGGGAAAAAAGAGGGGGCTCTAATTATGGAGAGAGAGGGAAATAAATACAGAAGAAGGATGGAGGAGGGCAAGATAACAGTAAGGTTATCTGAAAAACTCACAAGGAACCATACTATTAACATATCTATAATACACACAAATTGATGTATCAATATACACATGTATTTTAAATGAAAATTTCCCATTTGGGCTGACAGTGCTACCTCTGATAACTGAAGACCATCTAACAAAAGCCTCAATCCAGACATGAGAAGCCCGCTGTTGAGTTGTTGGTCAGGGTTGTCAAAGAGACTCTCAAAACATTACAGGGTATTGCTATTGCTCTTGGTTGCTCCACAGAGGTGGAAGGTAAGCCCCTGTTGGTAAGGACTCCATGAACTTCCAAAACAGGGCCCAGAGGCCCCTGAGCTGAAATTGAGTTCAAAGCCTCCTCCTTGAGGACTATCTTTACTGGTACCAGAAGGTACCATGCAAGCTTCCAAAGGAAGAAAGCAGCCAATAGTCCTACCCAGCTATAACATCTATGAACCATATCAATGACCAGCATGGTTCAGTAACCCTGCAGGTACAGTAGTGTCACACATACCTTGGCAGCAACCAACAGCTTTCTGATTGTACTTAAGACAAACTCAACAAGAGGGCTATCATGCCTGGTACTGAAAACCTACCTACAAATCAGTGCTAGTGAAATCATGATTATTGATGGAGAATCTATAACCACTAACTTACTAAACCAGCATAATCCATAACAACAATCTATGAACATTTGTCCTTATACCCACAGGCAAATGTAGTCTTCACTCTTTGTTACAGAACATCTTTTTGTAACACAGTGAGACGACTACAGAAAACCACAATGAGTCAATATGCAGAGTTGTGGAGCCAGTCCCAATGGATATATCTAGAAAAAAAACTCCCACCCTTTAGGCTCAGGGAAAATTGTGGAAGAAGTAGTGAAAAGATTATAAGAGCCAGAGTTCAGGGAATTTGCTATGATATTGTGTACCCTAGGAATAACAGAAGCTACATGAAAAACAACAACAACAACAACAACAACAAAAAACAAAAACAAAAACCTCACCAACATGGCCACTCAAATGGGAAATGAACAGGATATTAATGAACATGCCATGTGTATAGGTAGAAGCCCACAAGGCCTCAACCCTACAGAAAGTACTATAGACAACTGAGGAAAGCTGTGAGCAGGAGAGGTGGCCTGCACACCAACTGGTTGTTCAGTGCCAAATGGTCAGCCCCGAAACAGAATACAAGTAACATTGTATGGACTCAACAGGTAATACCTGGGAATATGTATATTTTTACAAATACACGTATGCTTGCAATAACAACTGACAAAAATAGAGGCCATGGATTTGGAGGAGAGCAGAGAGGACTGTACATGAGGGTTTGTAGGGAGAAAACAGAAGGGAGAAATAGTCTCAAAAATAAACCAAGAAATAAACAAAAGAATGCATGGTGATGTATCCACTGTGTAAAAGCTGCAGCAGCTTTTCTTAAAACCAAATAACACCATCTCTATCAGGGTTAGAAATAGGTTTGGGATATTGATCTTATATAAGTGAAGACTTATATTCACACCAAAATCTGTATGTTAGTTTCAAAATGGATTTATTTATAATAAAATCTGGAATATATCCTCATCTCCCTCAGTGACTAGTGTTACACAAACTATGCACAGATACACTGTGGTATACTACTCAGTAACGCAAAGAAGCAATCTATTCAAAATTGCGATGACTTTTGTGAGTCTAAGGGATTTCCTGAATGTCATCATTACTAATGACTCCACTTATGTGATATTTTTTTTTTATAAGAGCTTTCCATATGTATTTTTTACAACTGCATATGAATACTAGTCTCATTTCTAGTAATAAAGAGAAAGTGAAAAATAAACCTAAGAATATCTGTCACAGTAATGGTCACACTGCAAACAATTATTTTACCATAGGCATCATGATACAAATGTAGCCACCCTCAATGGCTGTGTGCATGTGAGTTGAGCATCTCTCCACACAACAGATAGCACTTAGGAAGGTGAGACAGGGGTTGAGCCATGAGCCAGGTGTCACATCTAGTACTCTACTCTCCACATCACCTCTCCTTGCCCAGTTCGAGTCTCACTTCTCTTTTCTCCAATGCCTTACTTCATCTTGCTCTCTTCTCACTCAGCATAGGTATCCTCTCAAAGCCAGCAGGTCAGCTTACGTTTCCTTCCACGAATTCAGGAAACATCTCTACTTCTGTAGCTCATTTTCACCGGCAAGTTTTCTGTGGAAGCCTGTTATTTCTCTTTGTGGTTCTGGGAAACTAGAGGATTTTCTCTGGCCTCCTCTCATGCCTTCTGCTTTGTTCTTCAGGAAGGTTTCCTTCTTCTGACAAAGCATTTCTTCATCTCTTCCTACATCAACCAAGAATTAGCAAAAGTTCCTAAGTTACAAGATAATTATATCAAGAAAGTTGAGGCCAAGAAGAGGCAGGCAGCTGTAGTTGGAGAGCTTCTCTCCAGGTGCCACCAAGCCCCCGTGGTCCCATAACCCACGTATAAAATAATCATACAGACACTTATATTATTTAAACTGCTTGGCCATTAGCTCAGGCCTACCATTGTCTAGCTCTTACACTTATATTTAGCTCATTTCTATTAATCTATACTTTGTCACGTGGCTCGTGGCTTACCAGTACCTTACATCTTGTCATGGCCGCGACTGGCAGTCTATCCCCTCAGCCTTCCTGTCCCAGCCTTCTCCTCTTCCTTGTTCCGCCTACCTTATCCTTCCTGCCTGGCTACTGGCCAATCAGTACTTTATTTATTTTAACCAATGAGAGCAACACATTTGACATACAGAACATCCCACAGCACTTCCCCTTTTCTTTTTTTTTTAAAGCAAGGTTTTCAGAAAATAAAACAATTATCAAGCAAGAATTACAGTTACAATATTAAAGAAGATATCCTATCTATCATATATTTGTGAGTCTAAAATTTTATGTCTAACTTATCTTTTATCATAACTGAGGAAATTATAACTATCTAGTCTTCAACCACATCAAAGACCTCAGAAGGATATAATATTACCTGAGAACCAGGAGAAGGATGCAAGCAACATTCAGGAGTCTTGCAGGGTAGATAGAGATAGCTGGCAGCCTGGACAGTCACCTGATGTTCCTTTGTAAAGTTGGGGCATTTGTCTTCAGCCCACAGGGCTAGAGTCTCTCAGTCACTTCTCTCAGTGTCCTGTAAAATGTCTGGCAGTTTCCTCTGCAAAGCAGGAACCTGAAGGACCATTTTGTTAAGCAAATTTCAGTGGTCAACTTTCTATGGGTCCTGCATGTGCAGTTGATCAAGCAGTCCAGGCAAGGACAGTTTCTTGCCCAATGGCTATTTTTTGCCAAGGTAAAGATAAGATATGAAGTGTCTTCGATGCCCATCCTCCTCTCTGAAGTAAATTGGTGTTGCCAGGAGCAGACATGTCTCACTGTCCAGAAAAATCTAAATTTTAAAAATATTTTAAATGCCGTATTCTGTAGGTCTTTGAAGTATTTGAAGATTACCTATCTATCTGAAATATCTCTGTGTATACTTAGAAGACTTAACTAACATGGCTACGAATATGATTATCATAGATGGCTAATTATTAATCTATTTTTAATTATCCATTACAATTTTAACTGAGCTGTACAAACATAATATATTAAACAAGAGTAGAAATATACACACATTATAACAAAATTAACTTTAAGTTTGTATCAATAGACTAAAATCTATACTGATGTAAAACCTTTTAAATAAGTTGTTGTTCTTTAGAAGTAAGTACCTTAACCTGCCCTTTCATATTATTATATCTATATCATATCCCATTTTCTTCTTTAGAAAGAGATTGCATTTATAATCAACCTGTTTTAAATAAAAATATTGGTTTTTCTCTGTCCCGTACCAGAGGGCTCTTCTGATTTGGGACACAAGAATATCTTAACCTTTTATTTTAACAATATAGCTGGGTTTAGAGAAGGAGTGAGCCAATTCCATCTCCAAAGCCAGCTGGGAATTTGGGCATAGTTTCTCTTACTACTTCCTGCTGGAGTGGGGCACTGTATCTTATGGGGACACAAAGAAAATTTTAGGATTATGGAGTAGTCTGTGAGGGTAAACCTCTGAGCCAGTTGCCTTGAAACCATTCTGGATATTGGATCATCTGGGCCATGGTGTCATGGGAGACCTTTCACGGGGTCTTGGCTGATCAAACCTGATGTATCTTAATCTGGAACAAATCCATAGTCTCTGGCTTTCTGTGGCAACAAAAGCAGAGACTCTTTTCCAAAGCAACATATCCTTATATCCAAATTTTGAAGTCAAGGTACCTTTAAAATTTACATATTTGTTTAACTCAACAGCTTTTACAATCAAATCTTTTTCTGTAGTTAAAAATCCCAAAGACAAGACAAACCAGTTTCTCTGTGTAATATCCATCTTTATAAGACTGAAACGCCACTGTGGCTGCTGGCTCCTCCCACTTCAGCTTCCCAACATGGCGGTGGTACAGTTTACCACCAGCTCTGGATCTGGAGCCATGTGTACCATCAACTATCAGAAGTAGTTCTATCAAAGTAGTGCATAGCCCAGAAACTTTTTTGTTTTTTTAACTAGCAAAGGCTAAATCTACCATGCAGCAGAGTAAAGTGGCACTTGTAGACTCCTCATTCCCGCCACACAGCAGGTCAGACACACACACCAGGAACCCGCCATAGTAGCTCAAACCGGCAGGCTGCCACTAACTTGAGAGAGACAACTAGGAAGCTGTTTTTAGCTCTGTTTTAGAATCTTTTTTCTCAGGTTTTAGGTGGAAACTCTAGCCAACACATTGGGCACCATTTGTAGTTGGAGAGCTTCTCTCCAGGTGCCACCAAGCCTCTGTGGTCCCATAACCCATGTATAAAATAATCATACAGACACTTATATTATTTAAACTGCTTGACCATTAGCTCAGGCCTACCATTGTCTAGCTCTTACTCTTATATTTAGCCAATTTCTATTAATCTATATTTTGTCACCTGGCTTATGGCTTACCAGTACCTTACATCTTGTCATGGCTGTGGCTGGCAGTCTATCCCCTCACCCTTCCTGTCCCAGCCTTCTCCTCTTCCTTGTCCTGCCTACTTTATCCTTCCTGCCTGGCTACTGACCAATCAGTACTTTATTTATTTTAACCAATGAGAGCAACACATTTGACATACAGAACATCCCACAGCAGACAGCCCATTATTTCTTTTTTTTATTAAGAAATTTTCTTCTCACCCTACTTAACACCCACAGATGCCACCTCCCTCCTCCCACCCCCCAGCCCTCTCTCCAAAGCCACCCCTGATCTCCACATCCTCCAAATCAAGGTCTCCCATGGTCTCCCAAGTCAGCAGAGCCCAGACAGTTCCAAGCCCCTCCCTGCTGCACCAAGACTGCTCAAGGTGCCACACCACAGGCACCAGGCTCCCAAAAGCCTGCCTATGCACCAGGGATGGATCCCATTCCCCCCGCCTCGGAGTCCCCCAAACAGTTCAAGCTAAACAACTGTCTCCCGTATGCAGAGGAACTAGTCCAGTCCCATAGGGGCTCCACAGCCACTAACTAGTCCACGGTCCTTGGGTCTCTACCAGTGAGGCCGGTTATCTTAGGCAGCCCATTTTTTAAAAAAATATTTACTAGTATAATTGTCTTTGCTGTGAATAATTTAAGCTGGCAATTTTGAGCCTGTTGGTTGCAACCCCCTCGGGGTTTGCATATGTGATATTTACATTATGATTCCTAATGGTACCAAAATTACAGTTATGAAGTAGCAATGAATAATTTTATGGTAGGGGTAACCACAACATAGGGAACTGTCTTATAGGGTCACAGAATTAGGAAAAGAACCATTGATTCAAATTGTCATGATATCCCAATGTCTGTTGTACAGGCTCACTTTGGGGATTTATAACATTCTCCTTAAACATGCAGCTCACTCACATAATGAAGCCAAGTCCAATTAGAACTGTCCCAGGTGAGGCAGTGCTAAAGCTTGGGGGTCCTCTCTTTGTGTGCCTTGGTCTTAACCCCTCTTCCTTCTGGGCTGCAGCAACAACCTCTCCTGCAGAATACCACACACCTTGGGAAAGTAATTGAAAACTACCAGAAGGACTGGTCTCAAGAGGGTCTTTCCAATTGAGGAATGCATAGTTAGGCCTCCTTTGGCTCTTTACTATGGCTTGCCAAGATTGCAATGCTGATTTACACTATATTTGATTTGTTTCCTACTTTCCTTCTATAGCATATAATTGAGCAGAATGAGTAAGGTTCAGAATATGGCAAATCTGAACAAAATTAGAAACTTAAGGATGTATTTGGAAAAAGGTGTGTGACTTGTGAATATGTTAGCTCATTTGGAATAGGAAAGTAAAGCACTCACCTGCCAGACTGTGCTATATTCTGCTGGGCTATTATTGTATACAGTGCTGATACAGAGCAGTTCTTCCTTGTTCAAAACTGCAAATGTGGGGACTGGAGGGATGGCTCAGCAATTGAAAGCACTTGCTGCTCCTTCAGAAGATACGAGTTTGACTCCCACTACCCACATCTGGCAGTTCACAACTGCCTGTACCTCGAACTCCAGGAGAACTAAACACATTTTTTCTCTGATTCCCTCTCTTGAACACACACACACACACACACACACACACACACACACACACACACGCGTGTGTGTGTGTGTGTCTATGTCCTATGGAGGTTTGTGAATCCATATTTCTACAGTGAAGACTGAAAAATTCTAACATACGCACACACACACACACACACACACACACACACACACACACATTTAAAAGCTCACAAATGCCTAGTTGTGTGTTTTTTTCACTACATCACAGAGAGCCATGATGCAATTATGGAGCATTATACCATCTTCTCAAAGGTTTGACTCTTGTCTACAGATGGCTACTATTCTTCCAGTCCTGCCTTTTCTACCTGGATCCTCTCTAAAATCACACTTACACTACTGTGGATAGAAGATACTATTCAAATTGTTTTCAACTTTCAAGAATTAGACTTAAAGATAATGACCTTTTCTTTTGGTTAATGTCATTATGTGAAGATGGACTGCTCAATAGTATACTAGACCATTCTCAGTGGGAGCAAGAGGTTCATGTTTGGGAAAATGAGTATGTATGAGTTTCATTTGGAATCAGAAAGAAGTAGATAGTAAATCAGGATATTTATTACTAACTCAATAGGTGATGTTGTTATTTTTATCTGAGAGTCAGATGAGGTAGAATGAGGACAAACTGGAATGGGAGTTCTGGAAGAGAATACAGATAAGGAATAACAACCCTAGTTTGTTACATTTGAGGACATCTGTCTTGCAGACCAAAACGTAGCAAAAATATCATATCAAATGGGTTTAGTTTATTTCAAACAACAGTTAATAACAAAGGAGCTTAAGGGGATATACCAGAAGGTATTTTGTAAGTCTATGGGATTAGCATAGAGATGGAGTAAAGGACCCTAAAACAGACAAGATCCAAGAGAGCTGTGGATATTGCTCTGTGTAAATAAAATGCTGATTGGCCAGTAGCCAGGCAGGAAGTATAGGCAGGACAAGCAGAGAAGAGAATTCTAGGAACAGGCAGGCTGAGGCAAAGAGAGCTAGCCGCTGCCATGACAAACGAGATGTAAGGTACAGGTAAGCCATGAGCCATGTGGCAACTTATAGATTAATATAAATGGGTTAATTTAAAATAAAAGAAGTAGATAACAAAAAGCCTGCCATGGCCATACAGTTTATAAGTAACATCTGAGTGTTTATTTTATATGTGGGTTGTGGGACATCAGGGGCTTGTTGGCACCTGGAGAGAAGCTCTCCAACTACAAATGGCGCCCAACGTATGGCAAGAGTTTCCACCTAAAGCCTGAAAAAAAAAGATTCTAAAACAGAGCTAAAAACAGCTTCCTAGTTGTCTCTCTCAAGTTAGTGGCAGCCTGCCGGTTTGAGCTACTATGGCGGGCTCCTGGTGTGTGTATCTGACCTGCAATGTGGCAGGAATGAGGAATCTACAAGCAGCACTTTAATCTGCTACATGGTGGATTTAGCCTTTGCTAGTTAAAAAAAAAAACAAAAACAAAAACAAAAAGTTTCTGGGCTATGTGCTACTTTAATAGAACTGCTTCTGATAGTTGATGGTACACATGGCTCCAGATCCAGAGCTGGCGGTAAACTGTACCACCGCCATGTTGCAGCCACAGTGGCGTTTCAGTCTTATAAAGATGGATATTACACAGAGAATCTGGTTTATGTTGTCTTTGGGATTTTTAACTACAGAAAAAGATTTGATTGTAAAAGCTGTTGAGTTAAACAAATATATAAATTTTAAAGGTACCTTGACTTCAAAATTTGGATATAAGGATATGTTGCTTTGGAAAAGAGTCTCTGCTTTTGTTTCCACAGAAAGCCAGAGGCTGTGGATTTGTTCCAGATTAAGATACATCAGGTTTGATCAGCCAAGACCCTGTGAAAGGTCTCCTATGACACCATGGCCCAGATGATCCAACATCCAAAACGGTTTCAAGACAACTGGCTCAAAAGATATAGCCTCACAGACTACTCCATAATCCTAAAATTTTCTTTGTGTCCCCATAAGATACAGCGCCCCCCCTTCTAGCAGAAAGTAGTAAGAGAAACTACGCCCAAATTCCCAAATATATCAAGCTGGCTTTGGAGACGGAATTGGCTCACTCCATCTCTAAACCCATACATACTAATAATAAAAAAAAAGGTTAAGAGATTCTTGTGTCCTAAATCAAAAGAGCCTCTGGTGTGGGACAGAGAAAAACCAATATTTTTATTTAAATCAGGTTGATTATAAATGTGATCTCTTTCTAAAGAAGAAAAGGGGATATGATATAGATATAATGGGATGAAAGGATAGATTAATGAACTTACTTTTAAAGAGCAACAACTTATTTAAAATGTTTTACATTGGTATAGATTTTAGTCTATTGATACAAACTTAAAGTTAATTTTGTTGTACTGTGTGTATATTTCTACTCTTGTTTAAGGTATTATGTTTGTATAGCTCAGTTAAAATTGTAATGGATAATTAAAAATAGATTAATAATTAGCCATCTATGATAATCATATTCATAGCCATGTTAGTTAAGTCTTCTAAGTATACACAGAGATATTTCAGATAGATAGGTAATCTTCAAATACTTCAAAGACCTACAGAATATGGCATTTAAAATATTTTTAAAATTTAGACTTTCTGGACAGTGAGACATGTCTGCTCCTGGCAGCACCAATTTACTTCAGAGAGGAGAATGGGCATTAAAGACACTTCATATGGAGTTTATCTTCACCTTGGCAAAAATAGCCATTTGGACAAGAAACTGTCCTTGCCTGGACTGCTTGATCAACTGCACATGCAGGACCCATAGAAAGATGACCACTGAAATTTGCTTGACAAAATGGTCCTTCAGGTTCCTGCTTTGCAGAGGAAACTGCCAGACATTTTACAGGACACTGAGAAAAGTGACTGAGAGACTCTAGCCCTGTGGGCTGAAGACAAATGCCCCAACTTTACAAAGGAACATTAGGTGACTGTCCAGACTTTCAGCTGTCTTTGTCTACCCTGCAAGTAGACAAAAAAGTTACTTGCATCCTTCTCCTGGTTCTCAGGTAATATTATAACCTTCTTAGGTCTTTGATATAGTTAAAGACTAGATAGTTATAATTTTCCTTAGTTATGATAAAAGATAAGTTAGATATTAAAGCTTAGACTCACAAATATAGGATAGATAGTATATCTTCTTTAATTTTGCAAAATACAAATAGACTAGATATCATAAATAGACTAGATATTGTAACTGTAATTCTTGCTTGATAATTGTTTTGTTATATGTAATTTTACTATGTAAAAGTTAAAACCTTCCTTTAAAAAAAAAAAAAAAAGAAAAGGGGAAGTGTTGTGGATATCCCTCTGTGTAAATAAAATGCTGATTGGCCAGTAGCCAGGCAGGAAGTATAGGTGGGACAAGCAGAGAAGAGAATTCTGGGAACAGGAAGGGTGAGGCAGAGAGAGCTGCCAGCTGCTGCCATGACAAATGAGATGTAAGGTACAGGTAAGCCACGAGCCACATGCCAACTTATAGATTAATAGAAATGGGTTAATTTAAGATAAAAGAAGTAGATAACAAAAAGCCTGCCATGGTCATACAGTTTATAAGTAATGTAAGCATCTGAGTAATTATTTTATACATGGGTTGTGGGACATCAGGGGCTTGTTGGCACCTGGAGAGAAGCTCTCCAGCTACACAAGAGTGATCAGAGGTGAGTGGTAATACAAAGTAGAGATCTGCTAGTATGCTTACAACCATACCCCCTCAAATCACCTTCTATCTCTATTATGTTCTTTCAAAACACAGCTGAATCTCACTACATTTGCCTACTCTTCCCTAATTAAGGCTCAAAACCCAGCCTGTCCATGGCGCAGAGCTGTGGTTCATGAAAGAACATATCCTGTACTGGGTGTTAGTAGCATTTTATGAAATACGTGGGATCAATGGCAGATGAATATTACTAATGACTTTTCATAAAGGATAAAATTTTCAGGGTGGCTATGTAAGTTGGAGTCAGAGTACATCCTAGTATCAGGAAATTGTCAGTTATCCCATCTTAGTATGATAGATAAAATGAATGTATGTATAATGAGATATACTGCAACTAAGATTCTGATTTATTTGGGTAATTACTCCTAAAACACATCGATAATTAATGTGTTTATAAGAAATGTCATCTGGTTGTTCTTTTACCCTTGGACTGTCTCAACATTTTTATAAATGATTTTATCAAAAGAGTAGAAAAAAGTTTGATCGGGGTTGGGGATTTAACTCAGTGGTAGAGCGCAAGGCCCTGGGTTCGATCCTCAGCTACAGAAAAAAATGTTTGATCAAATTATCCTTAAAAATGGGTTTACAGCTAGGCAGTGGTGGTGGCAGTGGTGTCAGTAGCACACACTTTTAATCCCAGCACTGGGAAGGAAGAGGCAGGTGGATCTCTAAATTCAAGGCCAGCCTGGTGTACAGTGTGAATTCTAGGATAGCCACAGTTACACAGAGAAACCCTGTCTTGAAAGGACAAAACAAATTAAAAAATGTGTTTACATATTTTTATTCACATATACACTCTAAACAGGACTAGAGGTAAGCTAATTCACTAACAGGATAACAGGTGGAAATACAGAAACATTTAAAATATTGGTAGTAAAATTGACTTCTAACCTGTAGTCTGGAACAAGGGAAGATCTTAGCTTTGAACAGAGTTGGAATTTGGGAACCTATAACAGGGAATAGAAATGAGCAGGGTTAGCTCTTAGGTTGTCATTTAGAGTTCCAACAAGAATGAAGAAATGTGTGATATCTAGAGTTAACCTCTACAGGTTGTTGTTTCTTTAATCTCCAGAGAGGAGTGAATTAGCAAAAGCTTCCACTCAGTGGCCCCAATTTATTTCAATTTGATTTTGACTTCCTCAGAAGTTAATAATGTGGAAAGTCCAGTACAAAAGGTTGACATAAACTAACAACAGATGAGGGTGGCCAGGGCTGAGACACAAGAAAGTTTCCCAGGTTCTGCCCTGGCTGTCTCTAGCTTGAGTTTAATGGTTTAGCGAGTTGAAAGGTCTGAAAAGTGTATCAAATGAGGAACATTTGAGCCATTTAGAAATGACAGAAGTATGTGAGGAGCCCAATATATAATTTCAGAAAACATTTCTGTTTTTTTTTCCCTGAAACTCTGAAAGCAAAACTAGAAAGAACTAAAAAACACATTCTTCAATCAGAACTTCCCACATTGAATGGGATGCCTTTGCACACTGAGAGCTCCTTGTAAGTCACTGTCCTCAGCTGGAATGTTTATTGAACTGTTCTAAATATTAGGAATACATCAGTGGATAAAATCAACACATTTCCTTCTACTAGGAGTAGAGATTTTTCAATAAATAATAAAACAAACAAATAAAAAATATATGTATTATCCATCTATTCACATGCATGTATATAACATTAAAAGATGGCAAAAGATTTTTAAAAGAATGAGAGGAGATGTCACCTGAATGGGACAGAGTTTCATTAAAAATTCCATTGTTAATGACCAGCATGACAGCATATGTTCATGACTTCAACAGTAGCATAATTATTATGGAGATGACCCACTGCTCTCTGGTTGTATTTCATTTCTGGTACTGTAAATAAGAACCCACAGTTGGGGAGCTCACAGGGTCATCCTACCACTGTTATTCTGCTAAACGGATGCAGTATCAAACTGCTCTCTAAATTCATGTTGACCCATAGATTAGTACAGTTCCGAGATTTCATCAGAGCAGTTTCTTTGCATACTGAATGGTGGTTCACACAGAAACTGGCAACAGTACAGAGAATAAACATCAGAAGCATGTGTAGCCACAAATGGGTTATCTATACCATACTCTTCACCTTGAATGTTCTTTTTTAAAAAAGGACATGGGGTTGGGGGATGTAGGAAAGTATAGTGTGTCTGTAAGGAGAGGTAGGGTTACTATGATTAAAGTACAGTCTAAGACATTCTCAACAAGTCATAAAATTGAAAGAAAAATACTGTTGTTAAGATGGGTTGGCCTCATTATGAAGATGACCGCATGAATCCAATGTTATCCAGAGAAACAGAATCAACAGGGCATATAAAGAAATATATAGAGAGTTTTAATTTTGAGGGGCATGCTCATTCTTATTCAGGCTGGCTTGTCCCATTACCTGCTTTCTGTAAGCTAGAGGCTCAAGAAACCTGGTGGTATAGTTACAGTACAAACCCAAGGGCCTTGGGACCTGATGTCCAGGGTTGGGGGAAACATGTCTCAGGGAGCAGGTTTGCCTTCTTCTAACTCGCTTTTCATTTGTGCACTCAGCAGATTAGATGCTGCTATCCACTCTGGAGAGAGAAGTTCTTTATTTGGTTCACTTATCAAAAGGTTAATTTCTTTCATAAACACATCCACGGATACAGTCAGAAATAGTGCTTCAGCAGCTGTTTAAGACATTCATTATCCCAGTCAACCTGACATACAGAATTAATCTTCATAATGACACTTTAACAGAGATTTCTGTGAACTATGTGTGAAAGTTATTTTAGAAGGAATGTTTCAAGGGTGAAAGAAATGCCATGCAAAGGCCCCAGGTGGGTGTGTGCAAGGAAGGGGGCTACTATGGACATGTTTTGCACAGCTTGGCAAAGTGTGCAAGATGAGAAGAATTAGTAAGAAATTTTTAAAGAATTGGGAAAATATTTTTAAAATACTGTTGTTACAGTGGGTTGGGCTCATTGTGAAGGTGACTACAGGAGCCCAGTGTTATTCAGAGAAACAGAATTCGTATGGTATGAATTTGGATTACAGAACTCTCAGGTCAATTCCCTGAGCTGGTGGTTCTCTAATAGCAAGGAATAATTAATATGAAAGGGGTGGAAAGGCCAGGTGCTGTATTAGTCAGGGTTCTCTAGAGTAATAGAACTTACAGAATGAATCTCTCTACATATGCAGAAAGGAGACTTATTGGAATGACTTACTGGCTGTGGTTCAGCTAATTCAACAATGGCTGGCTGTGCACAGAAAGCCCAAGAATCTAATAGTTGCTCAGTCCACAAGACCTGATGTCTCAGCTGGTCTTCAGTATACTCAGGAAGAATTAGACTCTACTGCCACTGAAGAAATGGACTTGCTACCAAGGCAAGAGAAAGCAGGCAAAGAGCAAAAGCTTCCTTCTATGTCCTTACATTGGCTTCCAGAAGAAGATGTGGTCCAGATTAGATCTGGTCTAAAAATGTGTCTTTTCCCAGCTCAAAAACTCTGGATTAGAAGTGTATCTTCCTCGTTAAAATTGATAAAATGTCTCTCATTCTTAATTCCATATGCAGCTAAGTTGACAACCAAGAATAGCCATGATAGACACCATGAGCAACAGGCATGGCAGAACAGGTCTGATGATGCAAATGATAAAGAGCCAGAAAGAACAGATAAACATCTGTTAGATTCCAGCATGTACAGCAACATATTCAAATATTTAAAATTATCAAACAAACCAAATACAGTGTGTTCACAGTGTAGCATTTTAGCCAGCCATACTAGAGAAAGTACAGTCAGTTGAAAGGATGATGATAGAGTACTTATATAAAGCTTTGGGTAGAGATCCAAAGGAAAGTAAAAAATAAAGGCTGCACTTTGGGACTCTGGCGGCAGTTATTTCCTTGTTATTATTTCACAGAGAAGCCAAAGACTGTGAAACCCATGACCCAGCAGCTCAGACCCTAAGACCATGTCATGCTTTACCATTCCCTGAACAAGAGTCATTTTTGTTATGGTCTTTTGTTTTGTGTTTGAGTCAGGGTTTCACTATACAACCCAGGTTGATTTAGATTTCACTATGTAACCCAGACTGGACTCAAGCTCTCTGGATCCTTTTGGTTTATCTGCTGAATGCTAGGATAGCAGATATGTTCCACCATCTCTACCAACTCACATGGACCTCTTCCTGACTGTTGTCCGAAGCTTGGTACAGATTTGTTCTCTTGTTGTTTTAGTATGCATACTTGCTTGGCATTGAGAGCACTAAAATCAACCAGAGAAAGAAAACATAAGCTCACAACACACACTTCTTCAGTTATTTTGTGTCTGTTACATAGTTATAATTATGAAGCTTTGAGTAGAGGCTCAGAATTAATTAACCAGGACAATTAAAGAGAGACAGACTGAATACCATATTGTTTTTCACGTGTATATATATTGTTTTGTTTTTTTTTTTTTGCCCTAGGTGCCTTCATTTGCAAGATGGTGCCGTTTGTCCAGTGCACTGCCATTGTGACAGAAATCCTCACTATGACCTGCATTGCCATGGAAAGGCACCAGGGACTTGTCCATCCTTTTAAAATGAAGCGTCAGTACACCAATCAAAGGGCTTTCACAATGCTAGGTATGTTTTCCACTTTGTGTCACTGTGACAAAGCATCTGAGTTGAGGAACTCAAACAAATATTTATCTTTGCTCACTGGTTCAGTCCATAGGTTCTTGGATATGTTGTTTTTGGACCCTTGTGTGGTGAGGCAGAGCAGGTGATGGGGACCTTGTACCAGAGTTGGGTAGCTTACCTCATGCTAGACAGGAGGCAGGGGGACAGAAAGCAATGGTCAAGAGACAAGAATGCCTTTTAGAGTCAAATACTCAAAGACTTAAGCCTTCCATCTAGACCCACCTCCTAATAGACCATTCAACTCAAGTTTATCAATGGATTAATCTGCCTTTGAAGTTAGAGCCCTCACTTCTCACATTCATCAGCTGACAACCAAGCCCTTAATAAAGCAATCTTTAATGAATCATTTAATGATGCAAAGTGTAATAATAGGTATGACCACCAGGTTTGCCGACTCTATGCTAATGCCATTTTTCTTTACAGAACAAATCATACATGTGCACTTTTAAGAGTAGTTTCTCACAAGGTGTAAGCATTAGGATGTGATTTGAAGGGTTCAGTCTTTTGCACATACACGTTGGTTCTCTCTTTTCTGTCTCAATCTTGAAAATGTATCATTTTGAGTATTCTTCAGATAAACCCTAAGCTTGGAAGCATTGCATTGGCCTAACCAATAACAACACATGAGGGACTTGCCACATTAGCATTCAATAGACTAGAAGGCTGCCACTCCACTTACAATGGCACATGGATTTTGTCAGAGATCCAAGAATATGTTTTTAAGAAAACAGAAAAACAAATTGCTTTCCTGAAAAATGGCAGGTATTCAGTATCTGTTACAAAGGTCACAGGGTCCTTAGAAGCTAGGAGAGCCCTGGAGATGCCTGACAAAGACAAATCCTTCCCGCCTCATGTTTAATTCTGAAGATGCTACATGTTCAGCTTACTATAACTGTCCCCAGTGAAGATGTCGGGACAAACAGCAGACTTCAGGACATGTCCTGAAGGCTAGCACAGCAGAATGGAAGACTTTTCTATTCACAGAGGACAAAAACTCAATGTGCATCATTGTTTGAATCTGAGAAAGGAATAAGCAGATATTTTTGTTATGGGAATGTACCCAGTATAATAATGTACAATTCTAGAAAGTATTCCTGAAGTCTTTGCAATACCAAATTTATTTTTAAGCAGTTGGAAGTGAGCAGACAAATCAATAGGGAAAAGAACTCATCAGTTACTATGGCATTTATGTCATATCGTCTCTAAAAAGAACTCAAATATCCCCAAGCTTCTGTTAATTAAGAACTTTCCAATATTAAAACAATATATACTTGGGGAAAGAGTTTAAAATAAGGAATACATGGAGAAGAAAGACTATTAAAAAAGAGGAGAAGTAGGGGTGAATCTCAATGTCATATGATTGTAACAGGCAGTTAAAGCTGTCTCAGTTAAAATAACTCAGAGGAGGCAGCAATGTTTGAAACCACGCGGGCTGGTGTGCTCTCTTCTCTGATGTATCCCTGTCACTTTAACACATGCATTGTCCCTCTCAGTCACTGACTCTGCCTTCTGCCTGAAACTGCCTAGACTCCAGGTTTATGCTGGGGGAAACTTCCAGGCTTTCTCATCCTGATAATGTAGCAAAGTATATCTGTAACCCTCTTCTAACCCTAATCTTTCTATTTGGAAGGTCCAGGACCCAGTAGAGTTGGTTATGAGCTTAATCCAATGAGACCCAACCCCTCCAGAATTTGCTAGGTTGGAAACATGAGTGGACATAAGATAACACTATGCAATCAGAAAGAACAAATGCGTTTATTGATGTGGCGGCTGAGGCACACGGAAAGACTTGTAAGCCCTTAGGATAGTCTTGGATCATTGAATAATGGTGATATTCAGGGGGTAATGGTACTTTGTGTATGTCTTTCTAGTGTGCCCCAATCATGGCTTGAGTCTCAGTTCCTTGAAGCTACAAGTAATACCTTGTTTTCTAAGTGATAGCAAACCAATAAAGAAAGAACAAAAAGAAGTTTACACCGCTCTTATTCTGCTAAGATTCATAGAATGAAATGGCCTTTATTAGATAATCAATTTTTTCTTTGCCAGTGGTACATAATTAATTTCTCTCAAAAAACTCACAAAGGAAGGAAACTTAGAAAGAATGCTATGTTTTTTGTTTATCTGTGTTTGCTTCATTAACACCCATTTTCTAAATAAGTAAATGGTGCCATATACTAGTGCTCAAGATAACTTTATTTTGAGATTTCTGAGTAAGATGACAACAAAACCCAGTAGCTTCTCTACACACAAATAACAAACTATGTAAGAAAGAAATCATAGTAAAAATACTCCATTCACAGTAGTTTCAAAAACTGTAAAATATCTTGGAATAAACCTGACCAAGGACATGAAAGACCACTAGAATGAGAACATTAGGAAGTGGGAAAGTCCCCTTCCTGTGCTCATTAATTGATTAAGTTAATATTGTGAAAGTGGTTTATGTTATCAAAAGCAACCCACAAATTTGATACAATTTCCATCACAATCCCAGTGACATTTTTCAGAGAACTAGAAAAAGCAATGTTAAATTTACATTCACAAATGACCTGAATAGTGAAATCAACCCTGAGTTAAAAAGAGCAATACAGGTAACTCAACATCTGACCTCAAATTATATTACAGAGACACATAGAAAAGCAGCATAGCGTATGCAGAAAGCCAGGCATGTAGTTGTCATGGCACAGAAGACTCAGCTCTAGTCCACACAACTGCAGCCACTTCATTAAATTTTTGTTACATTTCATTTATTACATTACTCTTTATCAATTTGTGTGTATGTGTATATAAACATATGCATGTTTTCTACCCTTTTTTTTTTTTGAGCTGAGGATCGAACCCAGGGCCTTGCAATTGCTAGGCAAGCACTCTACCACTGAGCTAAATCCCCAACCCCCATATGCATGTTTGTGTGTGCATGTTTCAACAGATGTGTGAAGATCAGAGGACTGTTTGCAGGAATCAGTTCCCGCCTTCCACTGTGTGGGTTCCAGGACTCACACTCAGGTCATCAGACTCGACAGCAAGCACCTTTACTTGCTGAACCATCTCATTGGCTCCAGCCACCTGTCAAAAACATGCATTAGAGGAAAGACAGCTCCTTTAACAAATGGTGTTGGAGAAAGTGGTTTCTCAATGAGCAAGAGTGAGACTAGTTATATATCTCTCACATTGTTGAAAAATCAATTAAAAATGGATTAAAGAAGTAAGTGTAAATGCTGAAACTTAGAAAGTTCTGGAGGAAAACACTGTATATCACTTTGACATATTATAAAATATTCCCAAGAACTGACAAATGTGGTTACATAAAATAACAATCAGCAGAGTCTGCAGGGCAGCCCGCAGGATGGGGAAAACAAAAAAACAAAAAAACAAAAAAAACTATGCCAAGTATTGAGAGCCTCTGGTAGTGGAATTCCATGAGAGTATACAGCAGTGACAACTAGTGCTCAGAAGGTCCACCTACCAGAAGTAAGGGTTCTGTTAGAGGAAACCATCGCACAAGGCGTTATGGAATTATTGCCTTTTGAATGAACTGACTGTCTCTTGCTGTAAACTTCTTGTGCAATAACAGATATGAGTCTCTCCATTTACCATGCATCTCCATGTTACATGTACATGTAATCTCACGATTGCATCTCAGTCTTGGGCACAACTTACCCTATACATTTGGGGTAATTGGACAACTGTCCCCAGCTGTGTTTATCTTTCATTAACATATATCTGGCCAGGGCCATTCTCCAGACAAAAATATTTCAGCAAAGATACCTTTTTCCAAGGACAAAACTGCACATAGATCAATCAACATTAGTTCATCTCACTCACAGACAGAGAAAAGAACCACGAACAATTAAATCCTCAACCCCTTACCTTCACCCCGGGTTATTTACACAAGACCCTAACAAGAGATTTACTGCTCACCATCATCCTGGGATGATGATTTAGCCATTTGCTAGATACTGAATCAAAGCAGTTACTTTCCACTGACCAAAGGAGATTGCCTCCAGGCCAGACAGGCAATAAGTGCCAGGCTTCTTTCTTGTGCAAATTCAGTTTTTATTCCTCCTCAGCCAGGTGCTATTCCTAGATTTTCTCCTCAGAAATTACTCTGAGTGAAAGTGCTTTTACTAACCAAATACTACATGTTCTGAGGTAGGTTGCTTAGCCACCTAGCATATGTGCCCCTCCCTACCAGAAAGCAGCTGCAGCCAGGATGAGTGGGAAAAGCCAAAGACAGTTTACTTTCTTGTGACTTACTGACCCCTAACATTTTACCTAGCCATTTCTAGATTACAGTTTGAGCATATAAATTCCCTAATTGATCTTAGCCTTTACTTGACCCTACCAGAGAACTCCCCTTTAGTCACTCCCCTTTTGGGTTGTAATTGGAAGCTGACAATTAATTGCTTAATGTGTGGAACCTTATTAACTCTTTCTGTGACTCTATAAACTTCAAGCCTCACCTTGCTCCACCAAAGAATTACTGTGTGGGTATATAGACTGGTTGTCTGAGAGCACTCAGAGAATTGATGGAGAAGAACAAAGATGAGGACAGAGAAGGAAAGAACAAGGTAGAACGATGAGAGAACAGCAGGAGGGACCGAGAGGAGTGTAGTAAGAGAGCAGAAAAGAAACTGTGCAGATAGAATCGCCATAGAAGAATAAAGTGAACGGACTAAAGAACTCAGTGTGCTTAGATTCATTGAATGTCCCTCAGATTAGAATCCTCAGCTGGTTGGCTGGACCTAATATTGTTTGTGTTAGCCAAGTACTCATCAGGTGGGATTAATATCTAGAACATATAAAGAACTGCAAAATTTAAACATTGGAAATTTATCTAATCAATTAATGGGCTAAAGAACCCAATAAACAGTTCCCCCAAAAAAGTAATACAAGTGGCAAATAAATATTTGAAAAGGCATTCACCACCCTTAGCCATGAAGAAAATGCAAATCTAAATCCCTTGAGATTCCATTCCACTCAGAATGGCCATCATAATGAGAAAAAAAATGTAACAAATGCTGATAAGGATGTGGGTGAAGGAACACATCATTGCTGTGGGGTGTGAAACTGTACCTGCTAGGGAAATCAGTCTGGAGCTTTCTCAAGAAAACAGAGCTACCATGCAAACAGAGCTACCATGATGCAGTTACCGTGTGCACCAGCTGTGATACTTGGCTATATTCTATATACTTGAAGGGCTCCAAGTCAGCACTCACAAGCATGCCTCCATAATTATTGCTTTCATTCACAATAAATAGAAAATGTGAAAAACCCAGAAACCCATCAACATATGAAAGGATAAAGATACATGGTGCATTTACAAGTTGAATTTTTTCATTCATAAGAAAATGAAGTCATGACATTTGCATGAAAATGAATGTATGATTTAATCATTAATGTTAATTTCTCTTTTCCTTTCATGGCCACCTTTCCAGGTTCCCCCACTCCCCATGCCCCCCATCTGTGTGTGTGTGTGTGTGTGTGTGTGTGTGTGTGTGTGTTTCTGTTTCTGTCTCTCACACACACGATTTTCTAGTTTCTAGTGTCTATATATGAGATTAAAACATGAGGAACACATCACTGCTATGGGGTGTGAAACCGCCACCATCAGGGAAATTAGTCTGGAGATTTCTCAAAAAATAGTTACCATGTGTCCCAGCTATGCCACTAAGCTGTATCCACATATCTGAAGGGTTCCAAGTCAACAGGGGAGCAGAATGTATGATTATTGGAGGTGGGAGGGAACCAGCTGGAATGGTTAGAATACTGGGGAGAGCAGTTGGGCAGTGGAACTAATGTATAATGACAATTAGGCCTAAATAATGTAAGGGCCATAATGAAACCCACTTTCTTGAATTTTAACTTTAAAATTAATATAAAGATGAATGTTTTGGGCTAAAGAATTGCTCATCAGATAAGGGGAAATACTGCTCTTTGAGAGGACCTGATGTCTATTCCATCTAAGTTGGATGACCTGTAACTCTAGCACCGAGGAATCGGATACCCTCTTCTAGCCTCCATAGGTACCTGCACACATGTGGCATTCACTCACACAGACATATACACATATACATAAATAAAAATAACAAAAGTAAATCTTTTAAAATGATACATGTATTTTAGATTTGAAGAAGAAATTAATAAAGATGGTCTGTAATATGTTTAAAAGTTTTTCTTTTCAGGGAAGCAACAATGTCTCAGTGGTTTAAAGCACTGGCTATTCCTCCAGAGGAATGGGGTTTGATTAACAGCACCCCATATGGTAGCTCATAACTGACTTCAATGCAAGTCTAAGGGGAACTGACATCTTCTCCTGGACTCTCTGGGCATCAGACATGTACATGGCATTCAGGTATACATGCTGACAAAATATCCATACACATAAATAAATCTAAATGTTTAAGTAGTTATTCCTTGGTCCAACAAACATGGATCAGTTCCTACTAAGAGCTGAGAATTTCCCTTAGATTCTCATTTAGAGAAATGAAAAGTAGATTGTCCTTGTCCTCCAGGGGAAGTTGAGAAGGTGTGACTAAGGGTAGGTACAGAATCATTAAAGCAGAGTTTATTTAGAAATGACAGCAATCTTCAAGTTACCTAGGGAAGGTGCCTTCTGCGGTATCTTGGAAACAAGTCCACAGATGGACAGTGATGACAATGGCCCACGCAAAGTACAAATATGATGTGGAGCAGGACAGGGTATTCTGGGATGTAAGAATGGAAATGAACCACACACATCCTTCCCCAGTAGGGTCTAGGTGGGAAGACATTCATTAGTGAAAGAGGGGAAGGCTGTTGCTATAGAATTTGGATTTTTACCTTCTAGGCAATTCAGTCATGTAAAAGAGTTTTTAACACTAAAAATTGTAGGGACGGTTAAGACGGCTCAGTGGGTAAGAGTGTTTGATGTGCAAGCACAAGGATCCAATACCCACATAAAAAGACAGGCATGGCTGGAAATGTCTGTCACCCCAGCACTGGGGGTCAGGAGACAGGAGGATTACTGGGGTGTGTTGGCCAGCCAGTCTAGCTGACAACTGTGAGCTCCAGCCTCAGTGAGAGACTCTAACTCAATGTAATACCGTGGAAAGTGCTAGAATATGACTTCTGATGTTCTTCTCTAGGATACTCACACACATGGGAGAGCACACACAAATGTGCATGGACACACACACACACACACACACACACACACACACACTCACAATTAGGAAGACTATAAAAACACTGCTTTCAAAAGCAGAGGAAGAAGCCGGGCAGTGGTGGCACAGGCCTTTTATCGCAGCACTTGGGAGGCAGAGGCAGGCGGAGTGAGTTTGAAGCTAGCCTGGGCTACCAAGTGAGTTCCAGGAAAGGTGCAAAGCTACACAGAGAAACCCTGTCTCAAAATTAAAAAAAAAAAAAAAAAAAAAAAAAAAAAGCAGAGGAAGAGCAGAGATCCTTTGAGGAGATAATTGCTCAGAGAAGATGGGAACAAAGTGGCCAGGCATCTTTATGATTAGAGAGTTAAGCATGCATGTAGTTAGCCCAGCTGTGCTGCGTTTTGATAACTGTCATATTTTTGCAGGTGTGGTGTGGCTGGTGGCCATCATCATAGGATCACCCATGTGGCATGTGCAGCGACTTGAGGTAGACTCAGTGCTGAGATATTTTCTCAACCCTCTTCCTTACGTCCATTCTCCTTCCTTTGAGAATATTATGGTGAATGTACATAACCTCACTCATTTCACTGAAATCAAATGATGTTTTAAAATTATCTTCTCTGTTACTTAAATCTACTGGATACTGCACAGTTAATATTTAAAGTTAAAATTACAAAAAAGTAAGTTCCAAAATCACCTTCTCTCCATTTTCTTAGCTTAATGTGTTTTTCCTAGAATATCCCAGTCTTGTTACATGAGAGTTTGGTGTGACTGTTTTGACTTTATTTATTATCATGATCATGATCATTATTATTATTACTGTTATTATTATTTTCTTAGACAGTGTTTTTCTGTGTAGCCCTGGACACCCTGGAACTCACTCGGTAGACCAGCTGGCCTTGGCCTTGAACTCAGAGATCCGCCTGTCTCTGCCTCCTGAATGCTGGGATTAAAGGTGTGTGCCAACACTACCTGGCTGACTTTCTTTTATTTTAAGTCACTCAAAGCTGTACCAGATGGTCTCCTTGCTAGCTGATTTTCCAGTTGTCCTAGCCATTAACCAGCTGAAATGTGATTTAGAAACATGTCCAGGTCTTGATTTTTCTCCCTCTCCTTTACCCCCATCTTTTGTGAGGTCCTTTTACCATGTGTAAGGATTTACAGTAAAAGAACATGTTAGGATATTGGTTGTGGACAGCTTAGCCTGTCTGCTGCATGTACGTTTGCATGGCTTGTAGTGTAACAGGCATTGGTCTTCAAAGACAACAGGACATCCATCATGCAGCCTGGAATACAATTTACAAAGCAATGTGCTCCTTTATACCCTTAAATAGAGCTAGGCGGATCTGAATCCTTCCTGAGCATGCCATATCCCTCACCTAGGATTACAAGTGAGGCCTGAGATAAAAGTACATTGAAGAAAGGGTGAGGAGTCTGTTCCAGTGACAGAGTGCTTACCAGCACATGCATACCCTAATACTAAAAACACAAGAATAAATAAAAAAGTGTCCCAATATTTTTAGTATAACTGATATATAGAGTGAGCTGGCCTCTGTGAAGTCAGAAAGTGGCTTTATTCTGCTGCCACCTATGAAAATGCCACCTTAGGCAGCTGGAGAGATGGCTCAGCAGTTAAGAGCACTGACTGCTCTTCCAGAGGTCCTGAGTTCAATCCCAGCAACCACATGGTGGCTCACAACCATCTATAATGAAATCTGGTGCCCTCTTCTGGCTTGCAGAGATATATGCATGCAGAACACTGTATACATAACAAATAAATAAATAAATTCTTCTTCTTCTTCTTCTTTTTTTTTTTTAAAAAAAGAAAATGTCACCTAAGAACTTCATAATGAAATATGGATGAAACTTTGAGCAGGCCCTGCAACTCTTCCAGTCATTCAGATAATTAAATTCTTGTGGCTTCCATCAGTCATAAGAACACTATCTTCTCTGCTATAAGACGCCTGGGTTAGTGCCACAGTCACGTAAAATCACAATAATGGTCACTTTAAAGTGTCCTCTTCACTCTGGCAGCACACATACTAAAATTGGAGTTATTTAAAATCCTGTCTTCCCCTTAGCTTACATGCTTTCAGGCTTTCTGCACACACTTGGAACCTCTCCCAGGAAGCGATGAAGAGAGGAGAGAGGACTGAGTAAATGTCTTGGTGCTGGTGTGGGTGCCGCCCAGGCCTGATGCTTTCTGATAATACCTTTGGGGGTTTTGCCTGTGCCTCCATTCTCCAACCCACTTTTTGTTCCAACAGCAGCCATGGCCACTGCCTCCTTCCAGTGATGCCACCCATACCTCCAGCAGCATGTTTTATAAATGGCAAAATCTAGTTCTCAGTCTTGGAGTTCCTTCCCTGCCCACAGTAATCAAACAGATTTATCTTTTTAATAAAAGGTCTTATCATATAGTCTAAATATATAAATCATTTAATTTGTAGAAAATGTTATCTGTCTGATCTAATAGGCAATGGCCATGCTTGTTGCTAAACTCAGTCAAACCCTATTTGCTTCTTGTCAGAAAAGAGTCAGATTTCAGTTTTGAAGTAAACATATTAATGTGCATCCCAGTACCAAAACCATTTTAAAACTCCATTAGAGTGAATGCCATTGAGTGTGAGAGTCCGAGCGTGTTGCCAGATGACAGGCGGCATCGAAGCCAGCCTTTCACGATCTTGCTCTCTTGCTGTTTTCTCTGGGCTCTCTTAGGAGTGAGTTGACTCACAATCTTCAAGAGTGGAAATGGGAGGATTCAATATAAAGTGTCCTTATTTTCCCCCTCCACAGTGAATAAAAATGTGAATTCACAGCACCTCAGACCCCATCAAAATGCCATCCATGTTCCCCTAATTCTGGATTGTCTTGATTAGAAGTTTACTCAGGACAGGGAAATGCAGAAGGCTTGCCCAGTGGATTTACGATGCCTGGATGAGAGTGGCTTTAGTGCTATGAGTCATTTGAATTCCTCTCAAAAGCAAGGTTTGGCTTATGAGGGATGTGGTTGTCTTGAGCTGGAGTAGGTAGTGATGTAAGTGAACCTATAGATAGAGCTCAACCCCAGCCACTACTGTAAACAGTGGAAGATTAGGGAAATGTTTGCTTGGAAATCACAAAATCAGGGTGGGGGTGCAACTCAGTGGTAATGCACTTGTCTTGCATGTGTGCAAGGCTCAGAGTTTGTTCCTGATCACCATAAAAAATGACATCGAGAATCTGAGACTGGTTGCCGTGAATCCATCTTAAGATGTACTTGGGGAGCCTTTATTTATCTCTGGCGTAGTATAAAGCCATCACAGTTTAGCACTGAGCATTTAGGATGTGTCAGTACATGGCCACTGTGGTCACTGACCCTTGGAGGCTCTGCCCATGGGGAGTCAGACATAATTTCATTTTTCACATCTGTTTTCATTAAGTGTTATCATTCCTAGTTGTACTCATCAATAAAATCTGAACCACAACTCAGATTGTTTTCACTTTGGAATTGATGTTGAGATTTGCTGTGACTATAAGCAGAAATATGTTATCTGGAACTTCACAGTGACTGAGACTTGATAAGTTTGCTCCTTTGTGTTCCTATCCCAGGGATAAGACTTGGGATATATTTTAAATGTTTACTTTGTCTCTGAAAGGAACCCTTTAGCATTTGATAGTATCTATCATGGTTGTGAACAGTGAATTTAGAACTTGGGAGGTGAGTCCACCGGACTCAGAACAGCAAATTATTAAACAAATACAATCAAAATATCTGCAGATCGGTAATACTTTAAATCTAGTGTCTTGTTTGTTTCAGCATTTGAAAGCTACCAGCTGCCTTTACAATCTGGTGGTTCTGGCATGAAATAATGGTAGAAATATGGCTGGGTTCCTCCTACACTGAAGATTAGTGCTTGTCAAATCTGTTTCATCAGAAACGGAGAAAGCAACTGTATCGGTTGAGTTAATATTAAACTGGCTGGCATATGATACACATATTTTTCCATGTGTACTCTCTCAGTCAACTGAAAACTTGTGGCCAGCAAAATAGAAGTTGAGAAAAGTAAAACATAAACATTACTGACACAGTCCTACATTCCACCTAAATACCACAAAGAACAAAATCAAAGCCTTAGTCATCCAAGAGAAAACCTACAGTTACAACAAACTAATTATAAAAGCTGATTCAAACTCCAAAAATCCATCAGTGGCTGTGTGAGAAGTCTTTGAGATGTCATAGCGGCTGTGTTCTGCTCTTTGGATGCTGATTTTTGCATTTCATAACTGAATCGTTCTCACTGTAAAGGTTAAATATGACTTCCTGTATGAAAAAGAGCACATCTGCTGCTTGGAGGAGTGGAGCAGCCCCACGCACCAGAGAATCTACACCACCTTCATCCTCGTCATCCTCTTCCTTCTGCCTCTCCTTCTGCTGCTCATTCTCTATGGTAAAATTGGTTATGAGCTTTGGATCAAGAAAAGAGTCGGGGATGGCTCAGTGCTCCAAACTATTCATGGAAAAGAAATGTTCAAAATTGCCAGGTCTGTTTATTAAACTATTGCCCACAGTTTAAAATCTGTTGTATCAGTTGTGCTGAAAGGACAGTTGCCTGGATAATTCAACCTGAGCATCATTTGTAATTCACTTTGAGAGCATGGACTCACTTGAAACCAAGACCCTGTGGGGTGGTGTCAAGACCCGCTGTCCTCCACCTCACTGCCAGGAACATTAGAAATCTGCATAAAACCTTGCTCCAGAGGACCCGAGTTCCCCACATGTACAAGGGCATATAATTACATCTGCCCTTGGTCTTTCCCACTTGAGAATAATGTTAAAATACTGAAAGGGCATGCAAATCCTTTGAAACCCCAGAATGCAATTTATTGTAAATGATTGTGATTGATGCTTGTTTTTGTTTTTTGTTTTTTTTACTCAAAGGCAGTGCTATCTCACTTTATTTATTAGCATCAACTTCAAGACACACTTACTGCTGGATTTGTAGTTCCCATGACATAAGCTATATGGAATGACTGTTAAAACAAACAAGCAGTACCTTGCCTAGATTAGTGAGTTGAGGGGATTTCATTAATTCATCAAGTCTGCAGTGACCTCTAGTGCCCGGTTAAGAAAACTTTCCTTTGAGTGTACATTGGAGTCCAAAGATAGCTGAGCATCTCCCAGACCTAGTGGTACCATTTCCCTAGAGGATAGCTGATCACCCCCAGACCTAGCAGTTCCACTTCCCCAGAGGATAGCTGATCACCCCCAGACCTAGCAGTTCCACTTCCCCAGAGGATAGCTGATCACCCCCAGACCTAGTGATACCACTTCCCCAGAGGACAGCTGATCACCCCCAGACCTAGCAGTTACCACTTCCCCCAGAAGAAAGGGTTTCCAGACTGAAATGCCAGACTTTGAATCTGGACTTTTGAAACCGAAATCACCAAGCAAATGTGTAGCTCTGTGTATTTTAAATCTAATTTTGGGGAATGAAGAAAATCAGCTTGAATTTCTGGTAGGTCATATTATGAAGTTTTAATTCTACCCTTGAGGTTTATTATATTTTATAATTACTAATATTTAGCTATCAGAGGTATGGACTGCTTTAAACACATACTGAGTAAATGGAATGCATGCCACTGAAGAGCCACTACTTACTTTAAACCCAGAGGAGATCATTATTAGCCACCCTCTTGTGAATGCAATTTTTCTCTTCCCCAGTTTCTGCCTCTGTCCACTGGCTTATTGGGAAGATGAAAGACATACTTACTGTGTGTCTGTAGTCTCTGGAGCATTCTAGACCTAGGCTGAGCACTTATCACAGTGATGTGTACAGTATGAAGACTGTAAAGATGGGGGAAAGCTGATAACCTGCCCAGAAACAGCCTCGGGAAGTTCACCAACACTTGGAAAAAGTGGTCAAGTAAAGTAGGCTCAAACAGTAATGCGTTTGCTATCACGCTGACAATGTCTGCTGAGGCAAAGCCAACTGATGAAATGTTTCCCTGTGGGTCTAGGAAGAAGAAGAGAGCTGTGATCATGATGGTGACAGTGGTGGCTCTCTTTGCTGTGTGCTGGGCACCTTTCCACATCGTTCACATGATGATTGAATACAGTGAGTGTTGTCCCTGTCACTCTTCACTTTCTTCTCTTCTCTTTTCCTTCCTTTCTTCCTTTCTTTCTTTTTTTCTTTCTTTCTTTTCTTTTTTTTTTTTTAGAATTTCTAGTTCATTTCCTACTAGAACACACATGAAATCATAGATTCCTCACTGGTTGCTGTTCACTTGGATAATCAAATGTCAAACACTGAACATTGCTTTTGTGTGTTAAAGAACACCATGTCATCATGTGATAGGCAACTGTGCACAACTTGGACTAAGTCATTAATAATTAGAAAAGATAAGGAAAAGCTTTTCGAGTTCCTCCTATCTTGCCCCTCCTCTCCCTAAGCTATTTAACATGGGAAGACACCTTGAGAGTCTTCTCTGTTTAGAATTTTGACTTGTGCTCTGTGAATTGAATGTACCTAGGAGTCCAGTCAGATGTCTAGAAACAATTACCATTCACATGTTCTCTGGGGCTCAACATGATTGTGTTTCTGGAATGGAAGAGAACATATGAAGGGTAACTGGGCTTATGTGAAGGTTGCTATCATTGAGTTGAAAGTCTGAATCCTACAGTATATGCCAGGCACCAGCCAATGCATGGATGAGCACATTTTACAAAGGTGTGCTTATCTAGATACCAGACGCCTTTTTCAAAGTAGTCATGAGAATATTTCACAGCCTTAGCCACTTGCACAAGTGCAAACCTTTGTAAATACCTATGATAGAGATTTACAGTTATTTCTTGGTAAAGTTGATAAGTGTCCTAAAGTATTGTTTTATTTCAGGTAATTTTGAAAAGGAATATGATGAAGTCACAATCAAGATGATTTTTGCCATAGTGCAAATAATTGGATTTTTCAACTCCATTTGTAATCCCATTGTCTATGCACTTATGAATGAAAACTTCAAAAAAAATTTTGTGTCTGCAGTTTGCTGTTGCATAGTAAAAGAAACATTCTCTCGAGCATGGAGGCATGGAAGTTCAGGAGCTATGGCTATGCAGAGGAGAGCGAAATTAGCTAGCATAGAGACCAAAGGAGCAACATTTGGGGGCAGCAACATCAATGTCAAGTGGTGTGAACAGCCAGAGAAGAAGAAAAAATCACAAGTGGCATCTTGTCCTCTGTAGTTCTGAATTTCTTAGAACTCTTCTGTAGACATGGATGTTAATTGTTAACAGTGTCTTCAGAATCAGTACAGTACATGTCATACTGTAAAGGAAAGTAAATCATTTTGAGAAAAAGTAGAGCTTTCATATTAAAAATGCTGACAAGCACTTGAAAGGTTGAGGCAGGGGAATCAGTTTAAAGTAATCCTCAGATGCATGATGAATTTTAGGATAACCTGGGGTACAAGAGACCCTGTCTCAGGAAGCCAAAATAATAACAACCAAACGTACTAATGATGATGAGAAAACATTTTTCCATTGAAAATACATAAGAACAACAATTTTGAAAAATTATTGGGCCGTAGTTGTGTAGTTGTTTGTTTGTTTACTTTTTAAATTTTTCTGTTTTTATTTCATGTGTATGGGTGGCTTATATGCATGTATGTCTGTGTACCACATGCATGCCTGGGTGCCATCAGAGGCCAGAAGAAGGTATCTGATTTTCTGGAAATGGAGTCACAGATGGTTGTAAGCTGCTACATGGATCCTGGGCATCAAACCCAGGTCCCCTGGAAGAGCAACCATCTCTTCTGCCCTAAAGTGGGAGTTTCAAAAATTCTTGTATAAAATTCAGTGTTCTTGGCTAGTAACTTTTGTCTTTGTGGTCAATGTGATATGACTTTGCATGTATTGCTAAATTGAGTGAAAACATCACCAGTGCATTTTCTTCCTAGAATACTAATTCAGTAGTTGGGCATCACATGTGACTGTTGAAGTCAGGCTAACTCTTTTGCAAATGAAGCCTGCACCAAAGCCAGTAAGCCCAAGAAAATGGAGAAGCTACCAAGAGAACCACTTAGCTAGCAATCTAGAACATGGACTGGAGTTTCTCACAGCCTGTGTGAACATTTCTGTGGTGACTAGCAAGTCTCTTACTATGTTTTTGTTTGTTTGTTTGTTTGTTTGATTGATTTTGTTTTGTTTTTTGTCTCTTGTAAACTGAAGTTGATACCTGCTCTGCTTCATGAAGTCACCATGGGAACTAGACATAATTCGAAAAGCATTTTGAAGAATAAAGCGTTCTTGCCTTCTGAAGGATTGTCCTGCTCATGCTTCCCCTCTTCCTGCTCTGAGTCTTGTCTTGACCCTGTCCAATTTGTCCATTTGGTTTCTCTACTCAAAAGAATAGCATGAGGAACCTCATGTATTGACAGGACATAAACACATGCACATACACACTATACATACATACAATACACACAACTATATAGATGCAAATATAGATGGTTTAAAATACAAATTTTGTATTATCAAACCATTTATTTTCACTAGTGAGATGAATCACCTTTCTTTAATAAAGTGTAATAGGATGATGAGGGTATAACTAAACACTACCTGTGAAATTCCGCTGTCTCGGGGCTGCCTCCAAGAGGTGGGTCGGGATACTCAATAGACTTATTGACCCAGATTTCTTCCCTCAAACTTTCTCTCTTTGTTCTTTTAACTCCCACATATCACAGACTCAGAGGCCACCATCAGAACATAGGGCCATTTCCCGTTCAACCTCTAAGATTTTCAAAGCCTACTCATAGCCTTGTAGCCTAAATGTTTCTTCTGCCTCGAGTTTCCAGTCTTGGTTCCTCTCAGCCGCTAAAAGAAATGCCAAGAACACTGAGGCTGCTTTGTGGTTTAAGCTTTAAGACCTGGGAACCAAAAAACTCTGGCCACCATCTCCTTGGTATAGACTGTTTGTGTGTCAGTGAAGCATGCATAGAAAAGATGAAGATGAAATAATGTGTGGTACTGGGGGAGAGGAAATGCCAGTATGAGAGGAAATTGGCAAGTCAAAGAGAAGGAGGCTGGTGTATGTGTTTGGGAATGGATTATTTGGATCCTGTAGTGAACTGTCTGCTTGTGTGCTGAGATACCCTGTTGCAAAGCAGGTGCTAATTAAACACCAAACATTAAAATAAATCTGAATCATTGAGTTTGGTTCTTGTCACTTGATGCCATATCTGCATGACTTCTATTCTAAGTATGGCTGCGGAAAACATGTTAAGTCAGCAGTTATTAGCTTCCTCATTATTGAACATCAAAAAAAAAAAATCCAAGTACTGCAGTGTGGTGGTATTGTGTTCCCCCAAATATTGTTCACCCTAATAAATTTATCTGGGGTCAGAGAACAGACAGCCGCTAGATACAGAACCAAAAATGGTGACTAGAAAATGGGTCAGAGCAAGCTATAGCAGAAGCTGGGTGGTGGTGGTGGTACATGCCTTTAATCCCAGCACTTGGGAGGCAGAGCCAGGTGGATCTATGTGTGTTCAAGGATACAGCCAGCATGGTGACACACTCCTTTAATCCCAGAAAACGAGCCTTTAATCCCAGGGAGTGGGGGCAGAAAGAGAAAGATTATATAAGGCGTGAAGACCAGAAACTAGAAGATTTGGCTGGTTAAGCTTTTAGGCTTTGGAGCAGCACAGTTCAGCTGAGATCCATTCTGGATGAGGACTCAGAGGCATCAAGTCTGAGGAAACAAGACCAGCTGAGGAACTGGTGAGGTGAGGTAGCTGTGGCTTGTTCTGCTTCTCTGATCTTCCAGCATTCACCCCAATAACTGGCCTCAGGTTTGATTTTATTAATAAGAACCTTTAAGATTCATACTACAATGCAGAGCTGAGCTTAACATATTTAGATACTAGAAAATAGTGAATATTTAAAATTATGGCTGTCCTCTTGTATTCTGTTGGTTATGCTTGCATCTGTATTTCCTGTTCATTTACTCAGATTTTCTATTTCCAGTATTCCCTCTGTTTGTATCTTCTTCATTGTTTCTATTTCAATTTTCAGATCTTGAACTGTTTCCTTCACATGTTTAATTATTTTTTCATGGTTTTCTTGGCTTTCTTTAAAGGATTTATTTATTTATTCCAATTTTTTGTTTGTATTTTCCTCAATTTCTTTAAGGGAATTTTTCTTTTTTCTTTAAAGGTCTCTAGCGTCTTCATGAAGCTGTTTTTAAGGTTGCTTTTTCTACATTATGATGTTAGGGTCTTGCTGTTGGAGGAGGGCTAGGTTCTGGTGATGCCATATTGCTCTTTATGTTGTTGTATGTACTTTTGCATCGATGTCTGCCCATCTCTTTCTTTCATAGGTGCAAGAAGTGCCTGTGTCTGAGCAAGCTGCTATTGATCCACTTTGTGCTTATTGTGTCTGTGTCTCAGGGCCCACTCTGGGTCCAATCTTAGCTCTGTGATAGAGAAAGAGTATGCATGTTACAGTGCACATGTGGTCAATTGGGGGACTTGGTTCTCTCTTGCCACCACGTGGGATCCAGTGATCACACTCAGGACTTCAGGATCCACAGCAAGTATTTTAGCTGTTGAGCCTTCTCATCAGCCTGCAGCTGTGAAACAAATGAACTTGACTGCATCTTTCTCTTAAGAATATAAATGTTCTTTCAGGTCACAAATATATTTCATAGGGCAAAGACTCTAAGCTATTATTAGAACAGAGAAAGTAATTTTTCCAACTAACAGAAAGGGATGTTTTATAGAAACATTATTTAAAATAATAGTCTGGAATTGATAGCAATGATGTTTTAATAGAAATTTGCAAGTGGGGATAGGAATAGGTGGAATGAGCTAGGTTCCCAAGCCACTGGAAGAAACCATGATGGACGGTGCTGTTACCATCACAACAGGAAACACGACATGAAACTGAGAGCCCTAATATTGTCTTCTCATTTTTAAAGTGGCATTACATTGTGTCTGTCTGCAAGAGAAGAGTAATTTTATTAGTATCTTTTAATAAAATTTGGAAATAACTACTCAGAAGAAAAAAAAATGCTGCCATAGCATCACCTCATACAACTATAATAAAAATGACAGCTCTATTCATATGATTTAAAGCTACTACTAACCAGACCATGGGGGCCATCCTTTTGCTGGAGAAATCTTTAGCCTTGAAAGCTACATGACTACAGATAGTTATGTGGTTGGTGATGTGCAGTGATTTGTGCTTCTCTCGTGGGCCATGTTAACTCACCAAGCCTGTGCTTCGACTTCTTCTCTTTCTAGTAATGGTTCAAGGCCACATTCCTCGATCACAGCATGTACTCATCAGGGATATATTTCTTCCAATGGCAGAGACAGGGCCGAGGTAGCTCTGGCAGGGAGACCTAGCAGGTTACTTGAGTTTCCCTCTGAGCCATCACCTCAGGAGGAGCTTCATCAGGAGTTGAGCTTTAGTCTGTCCTCATTGTCTTAACTCTTGCCTAGTATGTGCAAAGACCTTGTGTTAGACCTTCGGCATTGCCAAAATAAAACAAATAAAAGCAAGGAAGTGAAATAAAGTGGGAAAGGTAGAGGAACAGATAATAGTCACTACCAAATCTCGAAAGGGAAAGTTTTCTAAGGTTACAAGCAGCACCTCTTACATTCAACACAGAATTGTGTTAGCCATGCAGCAAGGCTATGGTAGAAAGCATGCACTGTGGAAAGAGAAAAATCAATGCTTTTGTCTAAAAATGGCTTTATAGTTTAGAAAAAATTCTCAAGCACACACACACAACACACTACAAGTGAGTACAGTTATGAGATAGAAGATTAACACTCAAGTCAAATTTATTTTTATGCTAATGAGAGAAACTGACATGTGTACCTACAGAAAGAGATTTGTTTTCATCTTAGGATGAAGACACAGGGAAGATTTGTGGCTCCCATCTGAAGGCCGTCTTCAGGGAGGCTTAGAGAAGCTGGTTAGTAGATTAAGTCCAAGTTCAATCTATTAGAGAAACACCTCACATGTGGAGAGGGTCAGGCCATCAATTACTCACAGGAGACCCACTTGTATTGTGGAATAAAGAGTCTAGAAATAGACACATGACTGCTCAGCCAATTTTAACAAAGGTGAGACAATAATTTAAGGCCAGAAGGAGCTTTTGATTCAGTGGCAGAGAAACAGCTAGCAAGTCACTTGCAAAAACCTGGAGCCTCAAGCTGAATCCCACAATGTGTGCAGAATTTAACATAAAGGGAATTAATGAAATTAAATTTAAATGTATAATTATGCAACATTTAAGAAAATACATACATAAACTCAAGAGTTAGTAGACTGCCTCCAGAATCACCTCTTAAAAGAAAAGATTGGGAAATTGACAAGAAGGGAAGATATTTCATTAGAGAGGATGGGGGCTCACAGATGGAAAATATGCTGCTCATGAAAACATGTCTAATGCCCTGAGTCATCCGGACAATACAATTTAAAACCAAAATGAGCTTGCCTACACACACATCCCAATGGTTAAATAGAAAATAGTGGCAATGCTGAATGTGAAGAAGATGCTGAGAATGGTGTCACGTATCCACTGCTCTGGAATGCATAGAGCTGCAGTCTTTCTGGGAAGCAGGCTGACTGTGTCTAACAAAATTGGGTTTGAATTGCACTCACTGGCATAGCTATTGCTTTTTTTTTTTTTTAATCCTTCAGAAAACAGCAAATGTTGGAGAGGACATGGAGAAACTGGAAAGCTTTGTATTGCTGGTGGTTCTTCCAAAAACACAGTATAGAACTGCCGTTTGATTCCCACGTGATACACAGATCCCACCCCTGAGCACACGACTTAAAGATATGAAAGCGGGGGCTCCAGCAGACTTCTGTGCACTGTATTTATAGTATTTTATCCACAACCACTAAAAGGGGAGTGTAAGCCAGCTGCCCAACAAAGGATACATGGACAAATGTGATGCACGCTTGTAATGAATGAGGTGGTGTTCAAGATTAGAGAAGGGAGGAATCGTGTTTATGCTGTGAATTAACCTTAAGATATGCTGAATGAAAGGATACAAATGCAAAGAAACAAATTCTATAGAATGTCTCTTTCTCCCCCTCTCCCCTTCCCTCCCTCCCACCCATTCTCCATTCCCATCTATCTTTCATGCTGGGAATCAAATTCATAGCTTCACACCTGTTAGGAAAATGCTGTTCCACTTAGCTTCATCCCAGGGCTTGTATGACTCCTCTGACATACAGTCAGTAGAATACATCAGGTTGACAGGAACTGAAAATAAAAAGAAGAGTTGCAGGGGTCAAGGGCTATACCTTTGGTGATTGAAATTCTGGAGGTGGACAGTGATGATGATCACTCAATAATGTGAGTACTCTTGGTGCAATTTAACCAAATACCTAAAATGGCTGAAGTGGTGAATTTATTATTATATTTAACTGTATACATCAAAGCAAAGTGACAACTAAACAAGCAGTGTCTGTGAGATGGTTCCGTGGATAAATGTGCTTGCTGCCAAGCCTGACAACCTGTCTGTTCTCCATGACCACATGGTAGAAGCAGAGAATCGATTACCCCAAAACTGTCCTCTGATCTCCACCCATGTGATGTGGCACACATATGCCTCCCTCCAACCACATGTGCACACACACACACACACAAAGCAAATAAATAAAAATATAACGAAAAATCTAAACATACAATTATTTATGACTGAGCAACTCCATTCTTGGGTATTTATATTAGAAAAATTAAAAACTTGTGCTCAAATAAAGCATGCCACACAAATATTGAATGATACTTCACTAGCAATAGGTCAGACTTGGACCCAGCTGAGGTGTTTTCCAAAAGATGACAGGCTAGACAATGTGTGAACATATTTAACATAATAAATGTATGTTAATAATTTTAACTTTAAAAATAGATATACAAGACATGGACATCGACAATATTTGATACAGAAGCAAAAAATAAATTACTTCAATGGTAAAGAAAATTCTTAAATGTTTATAATCTGTTATTATTGTATACCCAAAAAATTTTCAATGATAATGAGCAGAAGTGTTATCTAAAACTCACCTTAAGAATGATGGGATTTTGCCTATGGATCTCTGGCAGTTCCCAAAACACTCTGTGTTGATTTTGACACAAGCAATGATGGTGACACTGTAGCACAAATAAGGACAGTAACTCTGACCACAGCAATTGGTAATTTGATTCTAAAGGCCAGCTCTGAAACATACACCAGTGGCTATATAGATGAGCAGGGTGCATTAGGGATGTGTATGTATGTACATACACACAGATGCATACAGCAACATGAAAGAGGCCACGGATTTGAAAGAGAGCAATCACAGTACACAGTCTGATGACAGTGTTATAGTTGGAATTCTGGAGAAATGCTTTAAATATACTTTCAGTTGCATCACACAGAATAGTAATAGGTGTCTCCAAATACCATGGAATAAGTGCATTTGAAAGAAGTAACAGATGAGTTATGATTATTCAGACTTAGGTACTTGGCAGATTTGTTTCTTTGAAATTAGTAGAAGTTATCTCATCTTATCAAGGAAAACAATTTTATCTGTTTCCAGTGTTTAGAAAAATAGATTGGAAATATATAAATATATATTCATGCATACACACATACATACATACATGCATATATATATGTACACACACATAGACAGCACACACACACATACTAGAGGCTGACCACTTTCCAGTCCTGCCACACTTTTTTGGTAAGAGTTGTGGTACTATTAACAAATGAAAGTTTAGCATTATCTGAAAAACTGATAACATTTAGGAGATCTACATCACCTTTAAGTCAGTGTTCTCCACATGATGAAATCATGATATTTCTAAATTGTACATGGGTAAAATCTGTTCAGAATGGTGAACCCTGAGAGGTTTTGATACTAAGGATGTCAAGACTTTATTGATATGGTTTCAGAATCTGTTTTGAAAGTAATCCACAAGAAACTGCCACTTGATCTTATGTTTTTAAGTGCAGCATCAAAAAATAATACATTTTCAGGAAGGGCTGTTAAAACATCTGTCATTTCCAAATTATATTAATGAGAACTGGATTTTCCTTCTGTGAGTGACATAAAGTACCATAAACCAACTGACCGAGCATCAGCTTAGAAGTGAAAATCCATCTGTCCTCTACTGAGTCTATTGAAGATACCTCTGACAGTGTTAACAATATCTGTTTTATAAAATTGTTTTGATTTTAAAAGTTATTATTTTCATTTTTTATTCATTGACAATTATATACAGATCTATAATGCATTTTGGTCTTTTTTATCCCCCAATCACCATCTCTCACCCCATATCACTCCTGTTGTCCCCCTTATTAACACATCTCCCTCTGCTTTACTTACTTTTGCTTTGTTTTATTTGTGACCCACTGAGTTTAATTAATGTTGCATGCATGAACATGAGTGGAAGGTTGGGCAGTTGGGCAACTTACCAGGGCCTACACCACCAAAGAAAAATGACTCCCCCTACATCAGCAACTGCCAATAGCTTCTCAAGGAGGTACTCTTCCCCCACCCACGACAGAATGTTGGGGAACCCAATCTTGAGCAGGCAATCACAGATGCTATATGTTCATGACTACAATGGCCATGTCGGATCCAGAGGAGAGTGCTTCACATCATTCATCCCCAGCCTCAGACTCTTATTCTCGGTTCTGTAACCATCACATTCAGCAAAAAGAAGCTCCTCTTAGTCAGAGGCTTAGGGCAGCACTAGTGTATTTCTACAGACATAAATATTTAGATGTCGTTGTGACTACATGTCCACTTAGAAGAACAGCAGTAGTAAATCCCACCCTGGGGCTCAGGACTTGCTAACCATAAACTTTTGACCAGTTCATAGTACCCAGCATACGTTCCCTCCTGTGGAAGAAGCCTCAAATCTCATCGGACATGGTCGGTTCATTCAAGAACAAATTTTGAAAATGGCACCACTTTTGCTTTTTTGCACCCCACCACCAATATAGCCATTATTCCATGTGGAAGCCAAGTCACCACATGCAGAGGATATGGAAAAGCTTTGCTGGACACATAAGCATCCATTTGGGGGATTTCACAATGGACTTCAGATGACTCAGTCCCAGCCTTGAAGTCATACTTGCAGTGAATCAAATAGATAAAAAGTAAATAAAACACCTATTTTTGATTTCAGTGAGGATGTGGCTTGTTATACAGCAGTAGAAAATGACAGCATATCACCCAACCCTAAGTCCAACATGGGTGGATTTTTTTTTTCTGATATTACCAGGGATGACATAGAGATTTTGTTCATTTACCTCTGCATGAAAAAAATACACAGCTCTGTTTTTTTATACTCATTCACACACACACACACACACACACACACACACACACACACACAGTTTCTAAGCTCTGTATTTGAGATCAGCCAAAAAAGCATTACCTCTGTGTGACTTGTTTCAATACTGAGTAGCTCCAGCCTCAGCTATAGGCTGATGACTAAGAGCAAAAGTCTTGGAGATGTCATCTGGAGATGACACTGCTGATTATAATTAATGGTAGGCTTGGCAGGACAGAGAGATGCCATTTCCGACAACCATTAGCATCTTGCTATGACTCACTGTGACTTTGGACAGATCCTTCACCTTTAAATATCAGAGACATTTTGTCCCTAGACTGCCACATTTAAAGAACAGTGACTAAGCACGAAGGAGGGAAAAATAGCAGTGATTCTTCGGGCTGTACTCACTGGCGCATTGAGATGATATCAAACCTTTATAATTATCTCCTTTTAAATCTGATGGCCTTCATTCACTTTAAGTAACAAGTTTTTGGCTCCTTTTCTGTGTTGGACACTGTGGTAAGAATTTGAGTGACTACCTTGAACAAGGCCCAGGCAGAGACACACACAATTCCATATGGATGGTGAAGTCTATAATGAGAAAAGGTTTCTAAACCACGTGAGAAGTGCCTGTTTTGGGGGAAGACTTTCTCGAGAATTTGTGGCCCGAGTCCACACTGGAAGGAAGATTGAGAGAGAGGAATCGAATGTCAGGATAGGCTGGGTGCAGACCGAGATAGGAGTGGCGCCTAAACATGGGACCTAAAACCTGAGAAAGTTTAAAAAAGAAAAAAAGATTCTAAAACAGTGCTAAAAACAGCTTCCTAGTTGTGTCTCTCAGGCCAGCCATGAGCTACAGTGTGGTTGCCTTGGGGTCAGATCAAGCCATAGCAGAAGGTGGGCAGTGGTGGTGGTGCATGCCTTTAATCCCAGCACTTGGGAGGCAGAGGCAGGTGGATCTCTGTGTGTTCAAGGATACAGCCAGCATAGTGACACATGCCTTTGGTCTCAATACCAACCATAGAAGTCCTGGAGGTCTGTACAGACAGGCAGTGACAAGGAGGTCATGTGGCTGGGTTTACAACCAATGAGAAGGCAAAACAGAAAGTTTATATAAAAGATAGGACACAGGAAGTAGGCCTCTTGCAGAGAGGAAAGACAACAGAAGCAGTGAAAGGTAAGGTTTTCAGCTCTCAGCTATTGCTCTGACCTCTTGGCTTTTAACTCTGCAATTGACTCTGTGTTTCTTATTTAACAAGTCGGTTACATCTACACAGGATGCACCTAACCTTGGTAGGACTGAAGGGGACCCACAAGGGTCCAACCTGTTCACTAGTCACTTCTCAATAGTGATGGGAAATGTTCCATTGGGCAAGTTGTTTGGACAGTTAGTAATTTTTATAGGATGAACATATGGGGTTTATGGTAAAATGCCATGTGTCTGTGCATATACTCATACACTGTTACTCAAAACAGTTGTCCAACAGGAAAGAACCACTAATGCCCTTGGGACTTGCTTATCCTCATGTCAAATGAGATCATGTTCAGTGTTACAGAACGGGGAACTCTTCAAGAATAACAAACTGGATTGGGGATTTAGCTCAGTGGTAGAGCACTTGCCTAGCAAGCACAAGGCCCTGGGTTAGATCCATAGCTCCATAATAATAATAATAATAATAATAATAATAATAATAATAATAATAATAATAAAAAACAACTTCCAGTGACATGTTTATTACCTATAAAGTCAATCAGATTTCACCAACAAATTAGGCATCCTATCAATAGTACTCACTCAAGGGAATTTTGCTCAGGAAATATTCAGATACCAGGCACTGTCCTTACATCGCAAAACCGCCCTCTTTGCACAATACAGAAAGAAATACAAGCGCAGTGCTAGGTTAGACACTCCGAGTCAGAAATCAGCTGTTAGCACTTACTATGCATATGGCACAGCCTATGCTAATTAGTCTCTCAGAATAATAGATGCCTACCTCTTGAATTAGTTTGGAAGATCAATTAAAATTATACATGTAAATTACCTAATGCAGTGCCTGGCTTGAGCTGAGCAGTCAAATGATGTCAGATATGATCAAGAGTTTCAAATGCCACAAGCAGCATGGAAAGACATAGCAGAGAATAGCTTTTCAAGTTAGCAAGAAATGTGACCAGCTTTTTTTTTTAAATGGGAAAAACTATGTATATTTTAAATTGTTTTGTCTGTCTATCTATCTATCTATCTATCTATCTATCTATCTATCTATCTATCTATCTATCCATTTTACATCCCAACTGTTTTCTCCTCCTTCCTTTCCTCCTATTTCCCCCTCTTACCCATCCGCTTTTCCTCTGTTTCTGTTCAGAAAGGGTCAGGCCTCCCATGGGTATCAACAAAGTGGGGCATATCTAGTTGCAGTAAGACTAAAGACCTTCCCTTGTATTAAGGCTGGACAAGGTAATTCAGCATGAGGAATAGGTTCCTAAGAACCAACCAAAGCATTAGGGACAGCCTCTGCTCCCATTGTTAGGAGTTCCTCATGTAGACCAAGCTACACAACTATCACATATATAAAGGGCCTAGGTTGGTGCCATGCAGGCTCTCTGTTGATTCAGACTCTGGGAGTGCCTATGAGCCAGGTTAGTTGTTTCTGTGAGTTTTCTTATGGTGTCCTTGACCACTCTGGCTTTTACAATCCTTCATCCCTCTCTTCAGCAGGATTCTATGACCTTGGCCTAATGTTTGGCTGTGTTGGTCTCTGTTTCCATCAGTTACTGGATGAAGGCTCTCTGATAACAACTAGGGTAGTCATCAATCTGATCACAGGAGATGGTCAGTTCACGCTACATATTCCCTGCTGCTATGAGTCTTAGCTGGGTTCATCCTCATAGATTCATGGCAGTTTCCCTTACACCAGGTTTCTCTCTGACTCCGAAATGACCCGCTTTTCAAGTCATCTCTTTCAGTACTCTCCTCCTCCATTCACTCCTCAACACATTCCCTCATGTTCTCATCCCTACCCTTACCCAGTCTATCCAGGAGATCTCTTTTATCTCTCCTTCCCAGGGTAATTCATGCATCCCCCTTGAGCTCTCCTTGTTACCTAGCCTCTTTGGGTCTGTCGATTGTAGCATTGTTATCCTTTACTTTAAAGCTAATATCAACTTATGAGTAAGCATATACCATGCCTGTCTTTCTGGGTCTGGGTTACCTCAGTCAGGATGATTTTTTTCTAGTTCCATTCATTTGCCTTCAAACTTCCTGATGTCATTGTTCTAAACAGCTGAGAATACTCCATTGTGTAAATGTATCATATTTTCTTTATTCATTCTTTGGTTTAGGGGCATCTATGTTGTTTCCAGGTTCTGGCTATTACAAATAATGCTGCTATAACATAGTTGAGCAAGTGCCCTTGTGATATGATTGAGCATACTTTGGGTAAATGCCCGAGAGTGGTACAGCTAGGTCTTGAGGTAGATTGATTCCCACTTTTTTTTATTTCCAAAGTAGCTGTAGAAGTTTATACTCCCATCAGCAATGGAGGAGTGTTCTCCTTGCTCAATAGCCTCTTCAGCATGAGCTGTAATTGGTATTTTTTCCCTTATCTATTCTGACAGGTGTAAGATGGAATCTCAGAATCATTTTGATTTGCATTTCCCTGATAGGTAAGGATTTTGAACATTTCTTTAAGTGTTCCTGTGCCACTTGAGATTCTTCTATTGAGAATTCTGTTTAGTTCTGTACCCCATTTTTTAATTGGATTACTTGGGTTTTTGATGTCTGGTTTATTGAGTTCTTTATATAATTTAGAGATTAGCACTCTTTCAGATATGGGATTGGTGAAGATCTTTTCCCATTCTGTAGGCTACTATTGTGTATAATGTTAAGCACTCTGGACTCTGTGACCAGCATTTAAATGACATGGATACATTGCTTCAACTCTGAGCATCTGACCCTAGGAGATAGATCATGCCCTCAAATGTGTGACTCTGGGAGAGGCATCTCTAACCTGATACAGAAGCTGAATGAGACAGGAGGAGGTCTCAGTAGTGTGGTGAATTCTGTTCAGTGTCTTCAATGAGCCAGGTTTCATGAGCTACATGCTTTGGGGCCAGAGTCTCTTAACTCTCATGACTGTTGTATAATGCAAGCCAAGATGAACAATTGCTTTACTGTGTTGAAACTCCCAGTAATATTTGATTCCTTCCTTGAGTAAAAAACAATATAATTGCAAATATGTGTACAATTTTCCATTTCGATGAGAAATCATTACAAATTCTGCATATTTCAAAAGATGTTTAATATTATAAAGCAAATGAGCATAATTTTACTATCATTTCCAAGGATACATACTTTTTGGTGTAATTTTTCATGGCATAGTCTTTAATCACCTTTTAAGTATTTATAATTTTATCATATTATTTATGGAGTGTACAAAATTGTCTCATTCCATCCTTACCTATTGCCTTTGACTTAGGGTTTAACCATGTATACTGGTTAGGTTTTTGTCAATTTGACACAAGAAAGGTCATCAGGGAAGAGGAAACCTCCACTGAGAAGTGCCTCCATCAGACTGCCTCTAGACAAGCCTGTGGACCATTTTCTTGATCAATGATTGATTTAGAGAGTACAGTCCATTGTGGGTGGTACCATGCCTATGCAGATGGTCCTGGGTGGTATAAAAAAGCAGGCTGAACAAACTATGGGGAGCAAGCCAGTAAATAGTGTTCCTCTGTTGTCTCTGTTTCAAGTTCTTTTTTTGTCTTCCTTCGGTGTCAGACTGTAACCTGTAAGCTGGATAAACCCTTTCCTCTAAGGGTTTCTATTGCTATGAAGAGACACCATGACCATGGTGGCAACTCTTATAAAGGAAAATTTTTAACTGAGATGGCGGCTTAAAGTTCAGAGGTTCAGTCCATTATCATCATTCCAGAGAGCATGGCAGCATGCAAACAGACATGATGCTGGCTACAGCTTGATTAGAAGGTGACAAGAAATGGTCTGAGACACTGAGCATGGCTTGGGCATATGTGAGACCTCAGAGCACATTTCCACAGTGACACATTTCCTCCAACATGGCCATCCCTAGTCCAACAAAGCCACAGCTCCTAATAGTGCCACTCCTTGTGAGCTTATGGGGGCCAGTTACACTCACATTACCACACTCACCAAGTTGCTTTTGGTCATACTCTTTATCTCAGCACTAGTAAGTAAACAGGGGCCATGCAGTGGGAGCTAACTATGGTGTTAGGTGAATCTGAGCCTAGTAAGCTTGAGGGCACTTGCCCTGCTCTGCTCTCCTCTTGAAAAATTCTGCTTTTGCAGTCAACGTAGAGGAGTCAGGGAAGATATGCATAACAGAGCCCAGTAACTCTTGTTGTCACAGCTGAAGCTGGCAGACAAGCAAGGATCCAAAGTCACTTGTGCTTCAATTCCATCCTCAGAAGTGGAGATATGGTTATAGTTGAATGTCATGAGGTAGTACAATTTTATATTACATAGTCTTACTGAAGCAATGGATAAACAGTTAAGTAACAAGTAATTTTTATTATTAATTTAGAAATGTTCCTAAGGAAAAGTATGGGCAATGTTAGACTTTTTATAATGTCACTCTTAGTAAATTGATGGGTTAAAGGAGCTAGTTTTGAAGTTTCAAAGAAGAGAAAATTGTGAAGATGAAAAGGAAATCTTTAAGCAATGTAATAAAGGTTTACTGATTTCTACTCAAAATCTCTTATTTCCAATCCTCACTACCCTCACTAAGTTTAGATTTCTCTGCTGTCTAAAGAGATTTCAAGGCCTTCACCAGAGTCCTTACTTTCCAATCTTACACAGAAGTTTCTAAACTCGCAGTGGGGTTCCATTCCCTTGTCAGTTGAAAACATTGTAAGGCAAGAAATGCATTTAGCATAGCTGACAGTCATAGCTCAGCCAGACTAGCTTATATAGACTCAGAATGCTAACTTGCCTTATGCTAATGTTGAACAAAATATCTGGCACAAAATCTATTTTAGAATCAGTTTTAAATATCCCGTAAAAAGTATTAAAAGATCAAGACTCAAAGTTCAAAGACAGTTTCAACTACATATGAACAACTTTATGATGTCACTACATGGAAACTCTCCAGTTGAGTCCTCATGATCCAGTGACACTTGCAGTGATGCTTGCTTCTGAAAAGTCATTAGATTAAGTTATCTTGTTTACAATAATGCACTTATTCATCATTCTGCAATGACCTTCTGGGAAAGGTCAAATTAGGAACATAACTTCATGCCTGTGAGAAAATCATACTGATGTGGTTGTGTTTAACCTACTGTGAAGGACACCACGCCCACTTGTGTCTCATGATGATTTCAGGACCTGCAAAGCCTGAGCCCATGAGCCTGCACCCATGATTACTAACTGGAGGCCCAGCCCAGATACACTTGTCCCCAGGAGATAGTGCCAAGGTCCCCTAGCTCAATGTTCACAGAGGACTGTAAGCTCTATTCCTTCAAAGTATTTCACAAGGAAGTACTACAATAAGCTATGTTTATGTACTGACATGGCATTTTGTTTTTATTAGTCAAATAGTGAAATGGAGGACCATCTATTCTTTAGTTGCTTTCTGCTTAGATTGTAACACCATCTTTTATTTTCTCTTAGGTGAAATAGACCTCAGGTTAAAGGGAAATTGAGTACCAGCAGCAGTCTGGGTGACCTTCTCTATCCTTTGGCTTACTTATTGGTCTTGATGGCTTTGTCTTGTGAAAAGACATAGGTTTCATTTCTAAAACTTTAAGATATCACTAAATCATAATATGTATGTTGCCACATTACTGGTATCCTGAGAATTTCAGCTGATGTCTAAACTTCAGTTATGTTTTCCCAAGAACACAGAGCCACAAGACTGTCAGTGGCATAGCAAATTAAAATCAATCAGCCTTCAGGGAAAACATCTTGTTATCAATTTAGTGCAGGCTGGGTTATGTTCACTAAATTTGGAGACCTAATCAGAGCTACATGTGGGGGTCTTTGTTGTCTAATGAGATTAAAATCAACCACATTGAAAAGGAATTTTAATTTTTTCATTTTACAGATAATCTATAGTCCCCCCTTTCCTCCTTGTGCTCCCCTCCACCTCCCTCCCATCCATACCTCAGAGAGGGTAAGGCCTCTATGGGGAGTCAACAAAGTCTGGCATATCAAGTTGAGGCAGGACCAAGACCCTCTCCCCTGCATCGAGGCTGAGCAAGATATCAGAGAGGAATACTTTTAATTAAAATCTCCATGTTGTACATTATTCATTTCAAATAATTTTAAGCTTTACAAAATCTGTTCATAAACATGAATTTCTTTTACTGGCACAATAAATTGCTATAGGGAATAGGACATGCATTATTGCTAGTCATTATACAATGAAGTTGAGAATTTGTGTTGTGAAGGTCACTTAAAAAAATCAAATAACTAGTATGCAGAGCCCAGGCTTGCTCCCAGGCTCCTATCCTTTACCAGTGACCATCTTATGTAGTAACCACCTTTTCTGTACTTATTCTGCTTTATATTTTAAGGACTTGGGATTCTAGAAAGACTACCCATCCCCCTCATAGCTAATTTCCAGAGAAATGGGAAAGAACTTTATTGTAATATCAATGACAAATCTAAAACTTTACCCCCTCAGGCATCTCTTTCTTTGACTTACTCCCTCCAATATTTCCTTTCCTTGACTCTCATAAACCAGCTCACTATTTTCAAGCCCATAATTCCTACAGGGCCAGGTACCCTATGACTAGTGACCATCCTATAGCCTGTCAACATTATGCACACTAACCAATTCCAAACTGCTCATGTTGCACTGCCCATTTCTCCCAGAAAGGACAGAATCAGATATAAAGGGACTAAAGGAAGAAGGAAGAAAAAGAGGGAAGAGAGAAAGGAAGGGAAAGGGGAAAAAACCTTCTGTTGACTGACCAGTGAACTAAAGATCCGGTGTGGTATCCAGATCCTGGGCCTATTTTTTTCTTGCTTATTTATTTTTATTGTATTTTTTGTAAGCCATTGAGTCCCATTAGTACTTCCTATATGTGCATGGGTGTTGTCCCTGAGCCTCTGGCTTTTATAATCTTTCTGTCCCCTCTTTCACAATTTACCATGAGCCTTAGGTACAAGAGTGTTTTCTAGATATATTCATTGGGACTTGGATTCACTTCTCTGCATTTTTGTGGGTTGTGGCTTTCTGTAGGGGTCTCTGTTGCAAAGAAATAGCATCCTTGATGAGGGGTGAAAACTACACTTATCAGTGGTATAAGGACAAATGATTTACATTGTTGTTAGGGATTATGCTGGTTTAGTATAATAGTGGATATAGATTCTCCTGCAAGCATGACTTTGCTAGCACTGAGTAGCAAGTTAGTTTTCCAATACCATGCAGGTTTCTTTCTTGTTGAATGCATCTTAAGCTCAGTTAGAAAGCTGTCAGTTACCACCCAAGGTATGAGTGCCACTACTGTACCTGTATGGTTAGCATGCTATGCTGGTCATTGATGTGATTCATAGGCGTCATAGTTAGGTAAGACTGGTTGCTTCTTTCTTTTATAAGCTTGTATTATGCCTTCTGTTATCATGAAAGGCAGTCCTTGGGAGGGACATTCAGCTAAGTTTCAGTTCATGGGTCTCTGGGCTCTGTTTCTGAAGCCCATGATGTCTTCAACAGTAGATACTTTACTTTCTGTATGGTTACTATGGGGGTAACCATGGGAAACAGCAATAAGCTGTATATTTGGGGAGTCGATTAGACAGCCCTGGCCAACAACTTTAAAGAGGGATTTTTGTGTCTTGTTATTGAGGTTTTTGTGTGGTGGTCTTTGGCTCTTGGAGGGAGCACCATCAGCCCAGATGATAAATGTTCATTAAAACTACATATTTATTTATTGAGTTACAAGTATGATACCTTCTCTGTATATAAATAGCTAATAGTATAATTCCATATGGCTTTTTAAGCCACCCATATTGTTATTTTGCCTTCATGCCTCCTTCTTTCTACTGTATATACCTCCCTCCCTCTCCCCTAAGGATATCTCCATTTCCCCTATCAGATCATGTGTGTTCTATCATCCCCCTTTGCCCTATCCCTACTTTCTCCTGTGTTTACCTCTGTTCTCCCTCCCTAAGAAACTCCCCTTTCTCCATTTCCCTAATCATATTATTTGTACACTGCTACTCTCTTCTGTATAGGTTCCCAACCCCCTATCCTGGCAATGGTCCTATTTTACTTTCCTTGTTTCTGTAGTTATCACAGGACATGTATTCACATTTGAAGATTTGGAGCTAGGAGCCTCCAATGACAGAGAACATGCAATGTTTATCTTTCCATTTCTGGGCTCCGTCACTCAATATGATCTTTTCTGGTTTCACCTATTTGCCTGCAAAGTTCATTAATTCATTTTTCTTTATAGCTGAATAGTATTTCATAGTGCATATGCACACATTTCCACTATCCATTTGTCATTTGAAGGACATTTAGGTTGTTTCCATTTTCTAGCTCTTGTGAATGGAGCAGCAGAGAACATAGCAAGTATCTGTGGAGTAGGATATTGATTCCTTTTGGCATACGCCAAGGTCTAGTATAGTTGGGCCATGATATAGATTTGTTTTTAGCCTTTTGAGAATTGTCCATACTGGTTTTCATAGTGGCCGCACCAGTTTACAACCCCCTAACAGTGAATGAGGATTCACTTTGCCCTGCATCTCTTGCAGCCCCTTTTTCAGTTTTCCCATTTATCTTTGACATTCTTACTAGACCAGATAAGATAAAATATCCAAGTTATTCTGATTTGCATTTCCCTAATTACTGGGTCCAATGAACAAGTTTTGGGATATTTCTTAGCCGATTTTTTTCTTCTTTTGGGAACTCTCTATTCAGGTCCCAGGCCCACTTTTTTTAATGGGTCATTTGTTTTTTTGTTTTTGTTTTTGTTTGTTTGTTTGTTTTTTACTTTGTTTTTCAAGTTCTTTATATATTCTGGATATTAATCCTCTGTCAGATGTATAGCTGGAAATAATTATTTTCCCATTATCTTGGCTCCCACTTCAATTTGTGTCGTAGGACATTTGTACATGGTGTGAAAATATATTGCTGTGATTAATGTAATAAAGAGCTGAATGGCCAATAACTGGACAGGAAGAGGTTAGGTGGGGCATCTGGGGACAAAAAGAACTCTGGGAAGAAGAAAGATGGAGTTACCAGTCAGAAGCAGAGGAAGCAGGATGGGCAGAACAAACAAAGGAAACACTACACGATAGAATGTAGATTAATGTAAATGGGTTAATTTAAGTTATAAGAGCTATTTGAGAAGGCTAAGCTAAAGGCCAAGCTTTCATACTTAATAGTAAGTCTCCAGGCCATTATTAGGGAGCTGGCTGTCAGGATAGAGAAAGACTCATTACAAACTTGTTGTTTGTTTGCTTTTTGGTTGTACAGGAGCTTTTTAGATTTATGAAGTTCTATTTGTCAGTTTGGCTTTAATACAAGGGGGAATGGAGTCCTACTCAGGAAGCCCTATGCCATACTGTCAGCATGTAGGGTATTGCTTATGTTTTTTTTTTTTCCATAGATGTTTCAGTGTTTCATATTATGCCTTTGACCCATTTGGAGTTAGTTTTTGTGCAAGGTGATGGATAAGACTATCTGCACATGGATATCCAGTTTTCCTAGCACCATTTGTTGAAGACATTTTCTTTTTCATAGCTTTTTTGGTGTCTTTGCCAAATATTAAATGGTTGAAGTTGTGTGCTCATGTTTGAATCTTTAATTTTGTCCCATTGCTCTACCTGTCTGTTTTCTTTCTTTTTTCTTTTTTTGTAGTATATCTTTAGATATAGAATGGTAATTCCTCCAAGCATTGCTCCTTTTGCTCAAGTTTCTTTGAGCAATCTAGAGTCTTTTGTGCTTCCATATGAATTTAAGGATAGTTTTTCTGTTTCTGTGAAGCATGAGGTAGGGATTTTGATTGTGGTTACATAGAATCTGTAACTAGCTTTTGGTAGAATGGTCATTTTCACAATGCTATTTCTACCAATCCATGAACACAGAATGTCCCAATTTTCTACTGTCTTTATTTCTCTCTTCAGAGGCTTAATGTTTTCACTGCAGAGATCCTTCACATCCTTGGTTAGGTTTAGTCCTAGATATTTTCTTTTCTTTCTGAGGCTAGTGCCAATGGGAGTGTGTCCATGATCTCCTTCTGTGTATATTTTCTGTTGATGTATAGAAAAAAAAATATTGATTGGAACTAGTTGATTCTGTATCTTGCCAAATTGTTGATTTTTTTTTAAAAATCATTTTTAGAAGTTTTCTAGTAGAATTCGGGGATAGCTAATGTATAATGTCATATGCAAATAGAAATTGTTTGATTTTTTTCTTCCCCTATTTGTATCCCTTTAGTTTCTTTCTGTCTTATTGCTTATGAAGGCACACTGGATTTTGTCAATGGCTTCTTCTGAATCTATTGAGATGACCATGTAATTTTTGTCTGTAAGTGACTTATTATACTTATTAACTTGCATATACTGAATCATTTCTGCATTTCAGGGATAAAGTCAACTTGATTAGGGTGTATACTTTTTTTGATATACATCATTACCCTGTTTGCAAGTATTTTCTTATATTTTTGGTTGTGAGCCTAGCCTTTAACGGCTGAGCCATCTCTCCAGCCCGCAAGTATTTTTTTAGTATCTTAGTATTTTTTGAGTCTATGTTCACTGGGGATAGTGACTGTAGTTCTCAAGTGGTGTTTTTGCCTGATTTTGGTATCAGAGTGGTATTGGCTTCATCGAAGGAGTTTGGGATTTCCCCTTCCTTTTCTACTTTTTAAATATTTCAAGAAGGATTGACTATAGATTTTCTTTGAAGATCTGGTGGAATTCTGCTCTGAATACATCTGGTACTAAGACATTTTAGCTAGAAGGATTTTATTACTGTAGACAAATTTCTAAATGGTCTTAAAAAAAATGGAGCCAGAAATTTGTGTTTAAGCTTGAGAGAAAGATCAGAGGAATAGGACAAACCATGAGCTAACTTCACATCACCAACTCCACAGCTTCCAAAGAGAGCTTCTTCCTGTATACTCACATTTATATGCCTGTTCTGTTCTGTTCTCTCATTGACTATCTTAGCCCAGCTATATCACTTCCTCTTTTTGTCCAGCTCTGTCATTTCCTGACTATCTGTCCAGACCTCCAGACCTCTATGGTTAACTAGTGTTAGAATTTAAGGCATGTGCCATCATGCCTGGCTCCGTTCCCAGTGTGTCCTTGAACTTGGATAGATCCAGACAGATCCCTGTCTGCCAGGTGATAGGATTAAAGGCGTGTGCTAACATTGCATGACTTTTGTTTACTATTGTGGCTCCATTTTTCCTATGATCCTCAGGTAAATTTTACTGGGAGACACAGTATATTGGGGATACAATATATCACCACATATTACTATTTCAATAGTCTCATCTATTATACGTCTGTTTAGGTGGTTGACTTCTTGGTTTCATTTTGGAACCTAAAAATTCATCCAGTTCTTTAAGGTTTTCTAGCTTAATGGAATACAGGTTTTTAAGATATTCCCTTTTAATATTCTGAATTTCGTTGGTGCCTTTTTAAATATGTCTTAGGATTTCTATTGCTGTGAAGAGATACTACTACCATGGAAACTCTTACAAAGAAAAATATTTAATTAGGGCTTGACTATAGTTCAGAGGTTTAATCCATTATCATCATAGTGGGAAGCATGGAGGCATCCAGGCAGACATGGTGCTGGAGAGGTAGTTGAAAGTTCTACTTCTAGACAGGCAGGCAGCAAAAAGAGAAAGAGCCACTGGGCCTAGGATGGCAATCTGAAACCTCAAAGCCCATCCTCAATGACATACTTCCTCCAACAAGGCCACACTCACTCCAGTAAGGGCACACCTCTGAATAGTGCCACTCACTCCCTGTGGGCCGATGGGGACCACTTTCGTTCAAACCACCACGTAATGTTTCCCATTTCATTCTGACTCTGTTCATTTCTTTTCATTGTTGAGTTGGGCCAAGGATTTGTCAATTTTGTTTGTCTTCTTAAAGAACCAGCTCTTAGATTTATTTTACTATTTTCTTTGTTTCTATTTCATTAATATCTGTTCTGATTTTTGTTATTTCTTGCTGTATATTGGGGTTACTGGATTTAATTCTGTGTGTTCTTGTTTTTTCCAACTTTTTGAATTGCATCATTAATCCACTTACTTGTGTTCTTTCTAATTTTTTAATGTAGGAACTTAGAACTATATATTTCCCTCATGGGATTGCTTTCAATTTGTCTCAGGGTTTTTGTTGAGTTGTGTTTTCATTTTCATTTATTTCCACAAAGTTGTTTTTCTTGATTTTTTTCTTTGACGATTCATGCTTTAGTAATGCATTGTTGAATCTCTATTAAGTTTTATTGCATGTGGTCCAATAGGCTACGAGGAGTGATTTCAAAATCTTCTTGAATTTATAAAGATTTGTTTTTCTATCACAGGATGTGGTCTACTTTAGAAAAACATGAGCTGTTGAGTAGAATATGTATTCTTTGGTGTTCAGTAGAATATTTTGTAGATTAAATCTATTTGATGTTTAAAACTAATGTTGATGTTTCTTATTTTTTGTCTAGATTGCCTATTTATTAGACAAAGTGGGGTATTAATGGGTTGATATTAATCTGTATCTTTAAATCCATTCTTTTTATGAAATAGGGTCCATCAGAGTTTGGCACATATATTTATTTTTTGGTCAACTGTTACCTTCATTAGAAAGAAGTGTCCCTCTTTAGCTCTTCTGACTAGTTTTAATTTGAAGTGTATTTTGTCATATATGAGGATAGTGATGCCTGCTTGCTTCCTGGTTCCATTTCATTGGTGAACTTTTGTCCATCCTTTTACTCTAAGATGTTATCTCTATCAAAACAAAACAACAACAACAAAAAAAAAAAAAAAAAAAAAAACCTGAGATGTACTTCTTGGAGGCAACAAAGATGAATTTTATTTTGTGATCTATTCAGTCAGTCTGTATCTTTTGATTAGAGAATTGAGTTCATTGATATTTAAAGTTATTATTGAAATGTGCAAATTGCTGTCATTATATTGCTGATTTTTGTGTTGTTTGTGTTTTCAGTAGTATTTTGTGATTTAATATTCATATTTCTTTCCACAATCTCTCTGCTAGGCTCATTCCTTTCTTTGACCCCAAATAATGCATTCTTTATTTTATTTATGTTGTTTGGTTGAATATAATTATTTAAACTGTTTATGTTGTGGGAAGCTTTTCTTTTTCCTTCAACCATGACAAATACTTTTGTTAGGTATAATATTCTAGGTTGGTCATCATAATCTTTTAAGACTTGGAATGCATTGGTCCAAGCTCCGTTGAGCAACTAACTTTTATTATGGATTTCCCTTTAAATATGACTTGTGTTTATCCTTTTGTAGCTTTCAATACATTTTCTTTGTTATGTATACTTGGTGTTTTGACTATGATGTGCTGTGGGGATTTTCTTTTTGGTCTTGTCCACTTGGTGGTCTCTGTGCTTCTTGTATTTGTATGTTTGTGTCTTTCCTTAGTTTGGGGAAGTTTCTTCTATTATCTTATTGAAGATCTGGTTTATGCCATTAACTTGGAATTCTCCCTCATCTAAGCCTGTTTCATATTTTCTGTGTGTTCATTTCCTATATTTTTGTTTGTTTCTTTGGTTTTTAATTTTTCTTTTTCCTTTCTTATTTGATTAAGATTCTCTGCTTTACCTTTGAGACTGGATATTCTGTCTTCTGTTTGATTCATCCTACTTATAAGGCTTTGCTTTGAGTTTTCTAGTTGATCTATTGGTTTTTTTAATTCCATTTTGAGTCCTCTTTGAAGTTTCTTTCTCCTGATTGAATTCCATTCTCAAGTCTTCAATTATCTTCATCATTCCCATTAGCCTTAAGTTTATGTTTTCTTGGGGATCACTCAGGCATTTTATTCCCCTTAAGATCTAACTCCTTAATTTTATTGAGCTGTTTCATTGTGTCTTCTTTAAACTTCTTGAATTCTTTGATGAAGCTTGTTATATTCTTTTAACTTCTGTGTCATGGAGTATATCTGGGTGGTTTTCAACGACAAGCATTTCTCTAGGACTGGTAGGTTTTGAAGAACAGATACTTGCTTAATCTTTCATATTGTTGATATTCTTGCAATGAGATCTGGGTATGTGGACTTCCTCTGCTAGTTCTGAGTTTGTTGTGAATGGAGCAGTTGGGGAAGAAGAGATGGGGAGCAAGTTGGGTCTAGAGGTTGGAAATATTTTGGGTGGAATTAATTCAGGGTGACAGAGGTATACAGGATATCCTCTCTGTTCCAAGAACTGAGTGTGAAGTTAGATCTGTCTGGGTAGAAAGCTTGGATATGGCTCCAAGGAAGAAACATGGCCCTGACCAGTGCCATGACAAACTGAGTGGGACAGGGAGACCCACACACAGACCCAGGGTGGTCTGCCCTGGGTTCTGAGGAGAAAACATGGGCTTGCCCAGCACCAGGCAGATGGGCACTATTATAGTGAGCAAATGTCTGGTGTAGTATGGGAGAGACAGAATGGTTCATGTCCTGTGGAGAGAGGTGTATCTGAAGAGGTGAAACTGTGAGGAATGGGCTGAGGTGGGCGGCTTGATTGCCATCCAAGGCCTTAGTGGTGTCTGGGCCTGGGCTGCTGCCTGGGCTCATGTCTGGGTGCATGGCCCTGGTGCAGCCATGGTCTAGGTTGATGCCCATGGATCCTGATACTATTGAAAGCCAAGAGGATAGGGATGTACAGAGTTGCTCTTGCCCTCTCACTGGCTACAACACAAGGGAGAACTGGTCTACCCCTTACCACCTAACATACTCAAGAGAGAGGGTCCTATACTATACCTCACGTGGGCATCAAAATAGAGCTGACCCTGTTCACAGGGGCATGGGTGAGCTGGCTCTGAGGGCATGAGAATGGGAGAGAAGGTCAGTCCCCTTTCTGGTAGTGGGGCCTCTACCATCTCCAGGTGACAAGGGAGCTGACTCTCTTCTTTACTAGCTGCAACACTTGGGAAAGCAGGTCCTGCACCTCATCTGGGCAGCACAATGGAGCTGACACTTTTGATGGGGGTGTGGGTGAGCCACCCATGAATTTGAGTATGAGAGATCTGGCCCCAGTCCTCATCTGCTATATGGCAGCATGCCAGGGGAGAGATGCTCTCCCCCTCCTTCCTACACCTAAGTCAGGTGGTAGAATTAGCCCTGAGGTCATAAGAGCAGGATAACTGCCCCTGCCCCTCACAGCTACAACACTCAGAAGAGTAGTCCCTGAAACTGGCCTAGGCAGCACAGTAGAGATGATGCTGTTGGTGGAGGTGTGGGTGAGCCAGCCTGAAAGTTGTAAGCATCAGCTGTCCCCACCACTAGTCTTTTTTGAAGCAGTGTGGGCAGGGGAGAGCTGTCTCTCCCCACTTACCTCTTTTCCACTTGAGACAGACAAGGGAGCTGACACTCCCCCTTACCAGCTATAGCATTCAGGAGAGTAGATCCTGCTCCTCACCTGGGCGATGCACTAGAGCTGGCCCAGATGGTGTAGTTCTAGAAGAGCTGACTCTGAGGGTAGGAAAGCAGGAGGACTCATCCTGCCCTTTGTTCACTACAAGGGATAAATGACCCAGAGCAATGCTGGAGAGCTCACCCTGGTGGTGAGGATGGAGAAGAGCTGTCAGACTGACCAACCCTGCAACTACCCAGGCCCATAACCAGCGTTATGAGTTAGCCCACCCCAACATTCACCCCATCTATGATCTGCTGGAGCACACGCAGGGGCCTGTCCTGCAGACCCAAAGCTGCAGGATCTCCACAGCACTGGGCAACAGCGGGATATCCAAGAGGAGCCCCAGTAAAGGCCCAAGCTCAGCCTCAACAGTGTAGCCGAAACCGGAGGCTTCAAACAAGACCAACGACTTTGAAATAAACACTTGCAAGTAAAGATATGTGGATTAAAGGGTTTACTGCATGACTCACTGTGTCACACTAAAGTTTCCATGACAAGATTGATTTTTCCTTTTTTTTCCTCTTAAATTTTATTTTATTTTATTTTTGAGGGGAGGAGGGAGATTGCCAGGTTAAAGGCTGGATATGAAGGGAAGTGGAAATGAATGGAATAGAGATGCATGATGTAAAAGATACAAATAAATAAAAAGAAAGTTAAAAAGAGGGGAAAAAAAGAAAGGCTGGCTATGACATGGGAGATTCTGTGGTTTGGAAGATAGGTGAGGAGGATTCTTGTCCAGGCCTAGAGCTCCTCTGCAGTAAAGGCTAGAATAGGCTGGTGCACTGACTGTGGAAACCAGGCTCAATTTAGTGGGTTGAGGAAAAAGTGTGGATGGGGAGGTCAGGTATACTCATTAGACTAGACCATGGAAGTGGAGGCAGCTCTGAGGGCCCTGTGTGCTGCTACAGGCAGAACAGGTGTTGGTGAGGCCTAGAACATGGCTGTGGAACAAGCAGGGGTAGTCAGACAAGGCTTGGGCAGGGATGTCAGACACAGCTAGATTTGGCAGGTTGTAGAAATCAAGGCTAAGGTGGTCCAGAGTACTCACCTGGAAAGATAGACATTGGAGGGGATGTGGGAATTCTGGGTATGAAGTGGGTTGATGTAGGCAATGAAGAAACTTTTTTTTTGATAGATTTTCACACTGGCTTTGGAAGTTACAATGTACATGATGCTGGCTGGCCAGTGACCCCAAGGAACGCCTGTCTTCGCTCCCCTCTTTGGCACTGAGATTATATCTTGAAACGCAGGGCTGGCTTATTTGCATGAGTTCTGAGGACTGTGATATTTGTAAGACAAGCTGCCACTTCTGCCTTTAATAGCTCTTGACACAGATATAAATTACAGAATAAAGATGTCAAAACACAGACTGAGAAGATAACTCAGCAATTAAAGGACTTGTCTCTGAAGCATGAGGACCAGAGTTTGGATCCTCAGTAACCAATAAAGAAACTCAGGCATGCTTGCACACATTTGTAACTCAATTAATGAGCAGTGAAGAGAAACAAGTAGTTCTCTGGTGCTTACTAGCCAGGTGAGTTAGCCCAATTAATAAGCTTCAGGCTAAGTGAGAAACTCTGCATTAAAAAATAAGGTGGAGAAAGAGAGATGAAGAAATGGCCCAATGAGTTAGAGCATTTTCTGTTCCTGCAAAGGACTGGTGTTCAATTTTCAGCATCCACATGGCTGCTTACAACCATCTGTAACTCCAGTTCCAGATGCCATGTTCTGGTATCTGAGGGTACCCAGCACACATGTGGTGCACAAATATACATGCAGGCAAAACACCCAGACACATAAATTTTTTAATGAAAGGTTGGAAGTGACTGAGGAAGACTCCAGTATTGATTTGTGACCTCCATACACTAGCACATACATGTAAACATACATCTCTGTGCATAAATACATATATTCACATAAGCAAACATACATATATACATACATAATCATACATGCACAAAAAATAATATGGAAAGCCAAATGAGGAAGACACTGATGTCAACCTCTGGCCTCCACATACATGCACAATCTCACACATATATGCATGCACATAAATATACATACACACACACACAAATAGAAGTGGTGAGCTACAGAGAAGATGGAAACGCCTCCCCTTTCCCTGTCCCCCTATATCCTGGGCCCCCTGACCAAGAGTTCAGTTGGGAACAGCTATGGGAACTGGAAGGGCACTTCAAGATGGAGCCATACCCAGACCTCGAGGCTCGAAGGTCCTAGCCACCAGACTCAGACTGAAGGAGGAACAAGTTGAGACTTGGTTCATCCAGTGTTCCTTGGAGCAGATGTGCCCTCCCATTGCTAGGCAGCAGCCTGCCCGTCCTAACACCTCTTACTGTGTGTCCCACAAAGCCCACTGCTGCTGGCCACCGAGCTGACGGTTCAGGCTCATTCCCATCAATTCCTTGGAGTCTTCAAGCAGCTGCGAGCACAATTACTGATTCTGCCATCCAGAGTTTGTTGACCCACTGGCCGCTCCAACACGTGGTCCAAACCCCTTTGTCGTCGACTCCTGGCTTCACAGAACTCGCCAAAATGCCGGAGGCTTTCCAGACACTGGGTGAGGTGTGGTGGTTTTCCATCCCTGAACACTTGGGTGTCAAGACTGGACAAGAAATGGCATGGCAGATGTCAAGCCATGCAGAGTTTCTGAGTCTCTAACTGTGGCCTCCAATAGACCTTGTAGGGCCACACTTTACAGGGTCCCATCTCAGTGATTTCTGCCTCTCTTGGGCTGGGTGTTGTGGTTTCAATTCTTTTAACAAACCCACCCACCTCCAAAGGTTGCCAGTAACTCAGGCTAGCTATCAATCCCATATGTAACAGAATGACCTTGATCTTGCCTCTAATTCCCAGGTACAGGACTGTACACGAGTATGAGTATTTTATTGTTTTATTTGATTACAGGCTTTCTCTGTGTAGCTTATTGAGTTATTTGTTGTTTTTTTTCCTTGCCTACTAGTGCTCCTCAAGTTGCTTCTCAGCAATTTGACCTGTTTGGGGGTTTTAAATCTGGGAGTGGCAGATTGATGAAATTAATTGATAAATAAAATTACTTTTTTAAAAAATAAATAAAATCATTAGAAGTGTTTTTGCAAATGGTTAGTTTCCTCCTAAATATCCAAAATATGATAATTGAAATGAAAATAATGCTAAATATTCAAATAAAAAGTTAAGTAGAAATAACACTTTAATTAGATTTTCTTTTATTAAGAAATTCCCACAACCTTAGAGTCCAATATCCATTTAGTTGCCAATATAAAAAGCAAGCATTTATTTCATACGTTGCTCCAGAGGCATTAACTCTCAACTTGACACAACCTAGAATCACATAAAAAAGGAGTCATTTAAAAAATTATTTGAGAATTTCATGCATGCACATGATGCTTTTTGATCAAACCCATCCCCATTTCCTCTTCTCCAGACTGCAGTGGTGTTACATTGCCAGGCAAATGCTGTCTTGCAGCAGGCTGTCACTACAACTGGTTGTTATAATTTTTCTAGCCCCTCTCTGGAGATGATCCCCAAACCTTGGGCAGAGGTGTGAAAAAGTTTTAATTAGGCAATGGTCTGTATCAGATTGGCCAGTGGGCATATCTTAAAGGATTGTCTGGGCGGTTAATTGGTGTTAGGGGGCTCAGCTTTCCACGGTGGGTGGCACCATCCTCAGGCACCATCCCTAGGCAGGAGTTCCTGGATTGTATAAGAAAACTAGCTAACCTGAGTTTATGAAAGAACCAGAAGGTAAATCTGTAAGCAGAATTCCTCCAGGATCCTCCCTGAAGTTCTGCCTTGAGTTCCTGCCCTGGCTTTTCTCAATGATTGACCCTCCTCAAGCTGCTCTGCTGCTTTGGTCATGGTGTTTATCACAGCATGAGAACACACACACACACACACACACACACACACACACACACACACACACAAATATGTTGTTTCTAGACCTGATATGCACATATATAAACTATGAAGTGTTCAATTATTTAATGTAAATTATAAATTGTCACTCACCCACTGTATTCAACTGCTGTGGATTCTCCGATAATTCATAAAATATGCTTCAGAAGCACCAACTAGTACCCTCACTAAAAAGAGAAAATCAACACTTGACTACCAAGAAACACTCTTTCACTGCTCACAGTGCCTGACACTCAGTTGGAGAGCCAAAGACTGTAATTACTAGTAGTAACAATAACAAAAGTTATTAGTGGCTGTAGCAGTTTTAATTCTGGTTTTATTTTGTGGTTTTATGGTTCTCCTTTGTTCTGTGTTGCAGAGTTATTTCAGGAATAGTTTAAATAAGTATCATCAATTCAATTTCTCCTATAAATTTACTTAATTACATCCTTATTCTAATCCAATTGAAAGACCAAAGAGTTACCAATTGCCTCAATTACTATCTTGGCTTTACTTAAAGAAAATGAATTTTATAGATAAGATAACTTTATATTTATGCATGGAAAGAGAGAATGATACAGAGACAGAGCAGCCTGGAAGGCAGTCTTATTCAGCCCAGACAGGTATTGAACTCACTATGTAGCTGAGAATGGACTTGAACTCATGATCTTCCTGCCTGCACCTCCTAATGCTTGAGATTAGAGATTATCAGGATGCACAGCTATCAAAATGTTTGATTCTATTCTATTTGAGACCCACAGTCTATATAACCTGAACACTGAATCTTGGCTTCTGATTACAAAAAGAGAGAAATGTTAACTAACTACACAGTAAAATTTATTTCATACACTGACATGTAATCTTTTCCACAGGCTCATTAATAGAATCTTAGTTTATCAGTTTCCTGAGCGTAAAGGTACAGGTCTGCAGTTGTAGCACACAGGAGGCCCTGCAGGAGGATCATTCAAACCAAGGTCTTCAAGGCCATGTTGGGTAATATAGACACCCTTTAAACAATCTTTATATTCAGTTGTCTTATGTCAGTTTTCATTTCATTGTTATTTGCCTTTATTGACTACTGTATTTTGTCATTCTTCTAAAAGCCACTCCCAACAACAACAACAACAACTAAAAGAACCTTGTTCTAAAACTGCCAGAAACATCTCTCAATTTCTGCTTAGAGAAGCTCCTTTCACCAGATCAATGAAACAATTTATAGATACCACGAGGAGCATAATGGTGTTAGGAATATATCCTGCTGATTCTGTATCCTCCCAGAGTCAGAAAGAGGAGGATAGAGACTCTGAGGCCTTTGCTATCCATGGAATAATTTTATTTATCAGACACTCCTAAAAATCCCCCCAATATGTTTTGTCTTGACAGAAGGAGACTCTTAAGACAGATGAAAAGACCCCACATTCCTTCCCCACTGAATGCAGATGGCCAAGGCCTCCCATGGCTCATAGTGGATGTTTCTAAACACCTAGACCATGAACAAGTCCCTGAAAACTGGGACAGAAATGTATGTGTGAATGGGACAGTAGTCCTGTTAGTAATGTGGCTTGGAAGTATTGCTTAGTGTTTTTTGTTTTCAGTGCTCAGCACTTAAAGTACTCTAATGCAAACAAAAATAAAGTGAAATAGAATTAAATGAGACAAAATGAAGATATTCCAGCCCCTGAAAGATTCACAACCCTGGAAGTGGAATAGATTCTGGAGTTCTTTTTAAACACTGATTTCCCTCCCCAGAATGAAAACATGCAAAGCAGAGCTGATGGCTTTAGACCTGCTGCCATGAGGAAGCAGACTGTGGCAGGAAGGTCAGAGGTTATGAAGAGAGGCATAACTCCACACAACTCCAACGTGGCTCTGCCATTCCAAGAGGGATTAACAACATAACTAAGCCCATTCTAACGTTCTCACTTTTTAGCCCAAAGCATCCTACCTTTTTTTAGAATAAATAAAGTAGGATATACAATGCCTGACACATAGACATGTTGGTGAGCATAGGGTTTTTTTTTTTTTTCTCCTTTTACCAACCAAGCATTCTGTGAACTACAGATCCTTACATGGGGGATTGTGTATTTAATGTATTGTAATATTTAAAAATTATTTCTCTGACCTAGAAAGCTCTGAGAGCCTTGAGTGGCAGTGACTCATTACTATGGGACCCAAAAGGCAGAAATCGTGCAGGGGTGGGAGGTCCCTATCAAAGCAGAGTACAGATGAATAAAAGTTCATACACAGCTTACAGCATCTGCATACAGAGCAGATGTCATGGGGCTCAGTCACAACTGGCTCTGCTCTTTTCTGACTCATAAGCAGCATTAAGTGACTTCCTGTGCTCTACTGAAATGAGTTCTCTCTCTGCCCACCCAGCACCCTGCAGCCTGAGAACCTGCTTCCACTTCAGAAGTTGACTCATCACCTTCCTCTCTACCAACAGATTTCTTCATCCAATTTCAGGGAAAAAGGTAACCAAGAGCATGGGCAACAGCCTACAATGTTTGAGGGCCAATGGGACCTCACTGGTTAGCAATTCCAAAAGAAGCAATACATCATTGGCATTGAGCCTTTTATTTGTCAGCCTGTAGTATCTAACAGGGACATTACTCCCCTGCTATAGAGTAAATTCATTTTAACTCTTTCTCTGTTTCTGTCTATCTATCTCTGTCTGTTTCTGTGTCTGCCTGCCTCTTTCCCTCTCTCTCTCCCTCTCCCAACTCTCTCTGTGTGGGATGTTTTTGTTTTGTTTTGTTTTTTGTTTTTTTGACACAGGGTTTCTCATGTGTGTGTTTTAAGAAGCTTCTATAGTAGTAGGTTACCCTCCAGAATTTACCATCTCAGTATCCCAAAAAGTGTCATAGTCCAGACATCCAGGTAATAGGGAAGAGTCTCACAAGTCTCTTTTAGACCCTATTTGCTGAAGGCATCAGATACTTAAGTCATAGACCACGGAGAAATCAAACTGATACTAACCTGGAAACTTCATCCCTACAGAAGCGTTTTCATAGTTCTGTAAAGTGCAACGCACTCTACCAGAGAACAAAAGTAATCATTTATCTTAATCACTGGTAATTTTGTGAGCTACAATAAAGATGTAAGCAACCACTTTCTGATTGGATTAAATTTGGTGCCATAGGATGAAACCCATACCTATCACCATTATTGGGTCAAGAATCTGTGGTTAGACAGATCACAAACCTAGGGGAGAACCTACTACTATTAAACTGACTATTAATAATGTATTGTTATATCCATAGATTAATGCATCTTTCAGCCCTCATCAGAGAGGCTTCTGTTTGAGGTAGATGCTGATTAACACAGAGACCAACAACTGGCCAAGGTGCACAGGATAAAAGACTTCAGAAAGTTCAGCCCTAAAAGGAACCTGCATACCATACTTCCTCCTCCCAAGGCTCTCAGATCATTGTGGATGAGGGACTGGAAAGAGTCTAAGAGCCAGGGACAGTGGATGGCTAAGGAAAGACTTTTCTGGACACAGTAGGGCAGTTGCACATATAGGATGTGAAAGACTTTCACAAGCTCAGGCCAGACCAAATCCCAGTATGGTAAGGGGAGTTGGGGATGAACTTAATGATGTACCACCTGCATACAGGAACCTATGGATGTCAGAAGAGGACCTGTGATTCCCCTGAAACTGGAGTTACAGGTGGTTGAGAGCAGCCTGGGAAACTATTGGTGATTAATAAATGCAAGGAATGCAAGAATTAGTTTTCCCCATGAGTGTAGCCCCTGGTAAACTGACTGTACTCCAGTGTAGGCCACATGTCCAAGAATAGTTGATCAGCACAAGTTGGACTTGATGGGCTTAAATAAATAAACATTAAAAAGGACACAAAGTTGGGTGTATAGGGAATATGATCAAAACACATTGTACAAATTTCTTAAAGAACTAATAATATATGTATTTTAAAATATATTTTAAAAGTTGCATGGCCTGGCAGTGGTGGCACACGCCTTTAATCCCAGCACTTGGAAGGCAGAGGCAGGTGGATCTCTGTGAGTTCAAGGCCAGCCTGGTCTACAGAGCGAGTTCCAGGATAGGCTCCAAAACTGCCTAGAGAAATTCTGTCTCAAAAAAACCAAAATAAAACAAAAGTTGCATGAAGTCTAGATGTTCCTAAACTACGGTAAAAAGAACTTCAGTTTTCCTTGCTAGGTACAATGTCAACATATATTTAAGGATGATCTTGAAGGCACAGAATATAATTCTGAAAAGTCACATGATCAACAAAATCAATATAAAAGCCAAACTTGAGAATTCAATATTTCAACCTACTTTACAGTTAAATTAACCTGTGCTTTCTAGTTTATAGAAAGAAGTAGGATTTTCATCTCAGTTAACAAACCTGGACTTTCTTGCTTTACCTAATTGCAGACTCTAAGAAAGCTGAGGAATATTGATTAACAGTGTGGAAATTAGTTTTTTGTTCTTTGGGTTCTATTAATTACAATACACAATCTTTTACTGACTCATTGTATTTCAAATTAAAAAGATAATTTTCTTAATTAAAATTATAAATTAATATATAGCCATAGAAACAATTTAGCACATACAAAGTCAGAAGTCAATTTTGAAGGCCGCAGAGCTGGCTCAGCGGTGAAGAGTGCTTACTGCTCTTGCAGAAGACCCAGGTTGGGTTTCCAGCTCCCACATGGCCACCTGTCTGGAGGATCAGGGGTCATCTTCTGACCTCCACAGGTTCTTCCATGCATGTTATACACACATATACACACAAAATCAAATAAATAAGTTCAAGTTCATTTGAGTCAATGTATTCAACTTCACTATGCTTTTAAAACTCCAAAATGGAACTGATATCTTGAAAATTAGGATTGTAATTGTAGGTCTAAGAAAAGGAAAGTCATAAGAAATGCCCTTTGGTATATATAGTCATATCTGATACTTCCTGTCCATACCTTTAGCTCTGGTTTGAAGTAGGTTATGCTCAGGTCTCCACAAGTACAGCCTAACAGCCTTGCTTACTGCATATCTTGGACCTTGTGGATTGGTATGGGAAGCCCACAGAAACCACCTGGTACTCACAGGTGTGTAAGCTCTGACACATTTTCGGCTGATGAAAGATGGAGCCAATGAAAATTCTTCCTTTTCTCATATCTCACATGATGGTCAGTTCTTACACACAGCATGAAGTTCATCGAAAGTCCTACAAGGAGCACCCACTGACCCTGGCAATAACCAGTTAATATTTGTGTTGGCATTTCTTCCTCCCTGCTGGGACTTCCTGTACTAGTTATCTTGGCCTTTGTGTGTATGCTGCTGGAACATACTACCTACCACAGGCTCTGCAATTTATAAAGAAAAAATTCATTTGTTAGTTGTGAGACTGGGAAGTACAATTCCAAGGTGTCAGCACCTAGCAAGAGTTTCTTGTAAGTGTGTGAACAGGAGCATTCATCTCGACACTGCATGCTCTTGCTGTTTACCTGTTGATGTGTTGCCCCAGGAGAGCCTTTAACACTCTATACTTAAGTCAAGAGTGACCTTAAATTCTTGACCTTTCTCCCTTCACTTTAGTGTAGAGATTATAGGCAGGTGCCACCAATCTTGGCTGCTATGGTCTTTGTCACCTAGTTTTGATATGGAGTGGGAGAATGGATAAGGCACTTTCATATTTGATGTTATACAATATTTTGTATTGTAAAATAGAATCAACATGTATATATTATTACTAGCATAGCCTATATATACTTCTAATGACTTGTTCTGAGTCAACTCTTTAGCACAAAGGGCTCTGGAGAGAGATGCAGTTGGTTGATATCAGTAGATACTCAAGGGACTCAGTATTCAAAGTGCTTGAGTTGAGACATCCGGAGAATAAGGAAGAATTCAATAGGTGAAACTAAGAGAGACACAGACATAACACATCTCAGAATATGGCTGATTGCTTGAGAGTAGAAGGGAAGAAGAATCCTATGCAAAGCATGAATGATGTCTGCATGGGATGGAAGGAAATTTCCTGAAGTGAGTGTTAACCCACTGTCTTCCTGGGCCACTTGTTCTCAGAATGAAGCACAATTTCAATTCAATTTTTGTCTCTACTACTTGGTGTTTGTAGTGACCCAGTTATTATTTCAAACACAAGGTAGCTGAGGGTTGCTAGAAGTATGGATGACAGGAAGTGAGGACTATGGGACCATTTTGGAGACTAGCCATTTCTCTCTGAATCCTTGGGTTCACTTCGGGAAAACTTCTTGGCAATGGATGGAAGGGTTTTGCCTCCCTTGGCAAACCCATATAGTGGCTCTCCAACCACAGTGATGGCATTTGACAGTGGACTCTTAATGAATCATGACAAAAAACCCTCACAACCTGTTAGTGTCTTGGCAAGAAGAGGCCCTCCTCCACCCTCACATACAGCAAGAAAGCAACTTCCCAGAAAGCAAGAAGAGGTCTTTACATCTCCCTCTTGACCTTCCAGCCTCCAGACTATGAGAAACTTGGTTGCATTAAGTCACAGGATTCTTGTCCTTTTGCCACAGCAGGCTAAGGTGGTTCTGGAAGTCTTCTATCACATGATCTTTCCTTGAGTTCAAACTGCTGAGTGATTGGGTGATTCTCTCTATAGCACTTTTAATGAGTCAAAGGAATGCATGTAAGTGCTGTTAGGAGACGAGTTCCAGAATATATTATTAAACACAAAAAGCAAGATGCAATATAGTTCTATTTTAGCATTTCATAAAGCTGACAGACTGAAAAGGAAACAATGATATTTACTAGTAATCGTTCCAGGGAAGAAGATGAGTTCATATTTCTAATTGTGATCTTATTCTTAGCACTATTTGAATTTTTGAAATACAGTCTTGCACTTCTTTAGAAAATAATTGAATTTGAGAGGTAGTGAGATTGTGGACAATTTTTATTTTTGCTGTAATTTTCTGCCTGAAAACAACAACAACAACAACAACAACAACAAAAACTCTTAGTACTTTAAAAAATAATTGTACCAGTCAAAAACACTATCTTCTGCCAGTAAGGATTTAAGACAAATCAAAACAGTAATAAAAAACAAGCCTAAATCAAGACAGGTTGGAATTCAGTCTGTCCAGGTGGGAGATGCAGCATTAAACCAATTACTTCATACAAAGAGAGACACGGAGAAGAATTGGGAATAGTAGGCACCCATGCTCAAGGACACAGCATACTTCTTGTGAGTCATGGTTCTGGCTGTGAGTCCATTCTCTAACCACCACATTAAAGCTGGGATTCATGGAAGAATAACCTGGAATCATGCCTCGGAGACAATCTGAATTCTGACACAAAGTGATTAAGAATCAGTTTCTGCCAGGCGGCCGTGGCGCACGCCTTTAATCCCAGCACTCGGGAGGCAGAGGCAGGCAGATGTTTGTGAGTTTGAGGCCAACCTGGTCTACAGAGTGAGATCCAGGACAGGCACCGAAACTACACAGAAAAACCTTGTCTCGAAAACCAAAACCAAAACTAACCAACCAACCAACCAAACAAACAAACAAAAAAACAGTTTCTATTATCTTCCTAATGTAGAACAGGTTAAAAAACAAAACTCTTGTCTTGAAAGGGAAAAAAATTTTTTTCTTAAAAATGAGAAGTGATGTAGATGAAGCAGGTGATAAATGAAAGGAAGGTTCTCAGCATAAGCACTCTCTCCCCCAGTTAAGAGGCAGTTGGATGGGGGTCCACATAACCAGAGACGCTGTGTAGCTAGTTAAGCTGTTGGAGACAGTAGCCACGAGGTGGCGCCAAACTGCAGTTGGGAATCAGGATAGATTCGGTTGTATGCACAAATCTCAGGCAGAGATAGATTCCGGGATCTGAAGGCCAGTTCATTAACCTAAAATGAAGCCACCCCATCTTCACCTGGACTCTAAAAACCAGACTTGTGTGATTATGGTAAAATGTTGCTGTCACAGTTAACAGGTAACTTATAGATGAGTGATTTCTCAACAGTACTACCACATCAAAATTTGCATTTCTATTAAAAGTGTCTGACTTGCCAGTTCCACTAGGCTGTTGACATAAGGAGGAGAGGAGATGGACCAGATGCTAAATGTATTCTAAAAAATAATTCTTAGAAGAAAAAAAGTAGAGTTTTAGAAAACCAGATTATCTCCAATTTTCCACTGTCCTTATCATGTGATCCATCTGGTCAGCAAGGAATGGATAATGTGTATCTGAGCCATTGTATCTTTACAATGCTCTTGGCTCTGAGTGTCATGATGCATCCATTCTGATGTGGGGGAATATCAGCAAGTCTCACCAACATAATCAGCACTGGCAACTGAATCATATTAATATCTAGTAGTAATGGTATTAATATCAAGTCAATAAACTGCTACCTGCTCTACAGCACCACACTCCCATTATCTCAACATACTCTACACTCTTGGCTTACTTTCATTTATAGCAGATGCAAACATGAAATTAGATTAGAACCTTGTTACTATGAGGGAACTGGCCAAAGTATAATTTAAACAGTGGCGAAAATAAAAAAGAAATCTCACTGGTTTGAAAAGCCACAGGTTCTCTGAGAGAACCTGGTATCTATTGTTGGGTTTTTATTTGTGCATTGTAGAGGGCATATAGTATGTGGCTTTCTAAACAGAACTCACTGGGTGTAGCAAGCATAAAACTGAATGTGCTTAAAAACACCATTGCCAGACATACGAGAACACAATCCACAGGTTTAAAATCTGTATGGAACACTTCATTCTGCTCATGGTCTCCCAACTCCTTTCTATAAAGTTAGACTTAGAAGAAAATGATAACAAAATACTCCAATCAAGTTAGACTTAGAAGTAAGTGATAACAAAATACACCAATCTGTGCAACATGTTTCCTCCCTTTTTCTTGTAATGGAAAGTCTTCTTCATGTTCTGTCCCTTGCCATTCTTTTGGGGAAAGAGTGGCCCTGAAGTTTATTTTAATACTCAAACCACATATTCATTGCATATTCATCTTCTGACCTGATTATTTATTTTTACAATCATGATAAAATAGAACTGTAAAACTCTTTTCTCCATTTCATGTTCCTTTTGTTCCTTCAGTTAAAGTAGAAAACCCTTGGTTGTGTGACTTCCCTCATGGCCCCAATTCAGGGTGACCTTTTCTTAGAGTTTTGCTTTGTATTTTTAAGATTTTATTTTTATTTTATTCATGTGTATGTATGCTGTTTGTGTACTTGAAGGGGCCAGAAAACATCTTTGTATCCTTTAAATTTAGAGCTACTGCTGTGAGCTGGGTACTGACAGCAGAGGCCCAAATGCTCTTAACTGCTGAGCCGTCTCTCCAGCTTGCAGACATTCCTGCCTATTGAAGGACGGGAGTTCCCTAACTGGCTGGGGTTACCACTCTTCTCTTAAGTCTTAGCCATGGATATAAATGTTTATACCTGGTTTTATCTAGGGAAATAAAAATATACTATTTGAAAAGTGACCTGTGAGTATCAACATTAAGTGTAAATAACAAAGAAAACATTTGTTCTAAGCATCATCCAAATGTTTCCCATAGGGAAGACAGTGCTGGAGTTGAGGTTTAACATGCTTGAACTGTCAATTTTTGGCATTTGCAATACACTGTGAGGAATGAGAGAGAGCTCTATTCTCTGGTACAGGGGTCAGGGTCAGGGGATGAATTGTCAGTTCACAAGGACATGGTTGTTGAAGATCCTGAAGCCTTGGAATAGGCAGGAGAGACTAAGAGAGATGAACTGTGAAATACTACCTCTCTACAGTACACATTCCCACTTGGTGCTGTCCACAAATTCATTAGCAAATTTACATTGCTCAACTGTGCTTTCTAGAAATGAGCTCCTAGTGGAGGAAACTGAAGATAGACTGACTGGGCATCAGGGATAGTCATCTACAGAAGACGAGTCAGGGATGAGAGGAAGAATTTCAGTCATGTTCACGTGCCCACCTCTTACCTAAGACCTCGTTATGGATCATAATTTGCATCAACAGACAGAAGGTTAGATTTCATAACAGTCAATCTTTCTGTGCTTTTATTTAAAAACAATAGCCATGCTTAGCCAGTAATGTTGAGCTGAATGGGAGCAAGGATTTGAAGACAGTAATATTTAAGTGTAAAGTCTGGAGTACTTAGAATTATAAATTACATAAATCAGTGATTTTTATTTAAGTTGGTTTAATTTTAATTTCTCACGTGTGTATTTTGTTAGTTTGTCTGTTTGGGACAGGGTCTCTATAAGTAACCCTGGCTTTCCTGAAACTCTTCGTGTAGACCAGGAAGGCCTGCCTGCCTCTGCCTCCCAAGTACTGGGATCAAAGGCATGAGACACCACACCCTGCTTTCTCTCAGTGTTTTTTTTTTTTTTCCAGTGAAAACTCTGCCTCTGATGCAAAAGGCATATCTCTATAAGAGTCACTACACCTGCCTTCCCTTCAGCTGACCTGCCTGTCTCTCAGAGAAGCTCCCGTTTCTATATGTGCTTTCGCTTTCCCCTGCAGAGCACACAGTGTTCACTCTGTGGTGTTTCCCTGGGAGATGGAAGGTTTCAGTGTAGAAGGAAACTGCTATGCAACATCCTCTAATTGCCTCTTCTCAGCATGGTCCTTCTCCAGCATCTTTATTGGTATTACGTCCTCTTCTTGGAAGACCATACCTCCTAGAAATGCAGGTGCTCATTGTCATCCTGCCTCACCTTCATAGCACAGCCTCTTGTGATCACCAGACCCCACACCCATCACTCAGTTTCCCCTTTCTGAATTTATTTATTGCCACATGACATGTTCTGCATTTCACTTGCTGTTGGCGCTCTGTCTCTTCTGGCTCATCTTACAGTCCACCACGGCATGGAAGTTCCCTACTTCTGGTCCCATCAAGAACAATGCTTGGCTGATAGGAGGCAATTTGTAGGTATTGGCTGAAGAAGTTAATAACAAAAAATAATATTTCTGACTACAAAACCACCCCTGTACTCCCAAAGAGACACTTGCAGTTACTGATGCTGCTTTCTACAAGTGACTTTTACAGATAATTTTCTCTTGACTGCTTGTTTTAACATGTGTTTCAAGTATTACGATACAAGCTGATGTGTGAGGAAAGGAATACCACTGAAAGCTAAGTTCTCCAGAATTCAAATGCGCATCAACGTTTGAAACCAGGCAATAACTGAAGAAGATTTGGAAAGAGATCATATTTGGAGGTTTTAAATATATATATAATTTAAATATGTATAAAATGTATGTTTATTATATATTTTAATGTGAACAGGGTAGTACAAACAATTTTAAAAGTTGAAGCCAGAGAAGAAATTTCCCTTCTTATTGACCTATTACGAAACATTTAAATTTGAGAAAAAACTGTGACCTTAAGAGAGGCTTTATGTCCCCTGAGATCTCCTCCACATCCTGATGATTGGAAAATCTGAGAAAATCGAAACAGTCTCTTATTAAACTTCAAAATGTGTAAGGCTGTGTCTGACCCTGTCATTGCTCTGCTAGAACATTCGTTCTTTCTCTCTCTCTCTCTCTCTCTCTCTCTCTCTCTCTCTCTCTCTCACACACACACACACACACACACACACACACACACACACACACCAGCACACCAGAGGAAAAAGTTCAGTGTTAAATAAGAAAAGTTCAGTAAAATATAATTTTCATCCTAGGAGATAGCATATCTTATATAATATACTATATTACATATACCTTATATAATATATATCTTATATATACATATATGTATATACAGAGGACAGGCTTTCTAGTTTAACTCTTATGCTGAGTATCTCAGAAGCTGAATTGGTTCCTTAGAGAGTCAAAGATGCTGATGCTGAACAGGAACATCTAGGGAGGATGCCAAATAAACAGAAAGGAACAGATAGGCTTTGTTGCTACATCTGTGCTGCATTCCTGCCTACCAAGCCCAGGGCCTCCAACTCAACATACCCTGAGAGTATTTGAAACTACAAGTTCTATAGTGCCCATCTTCTTTTTTGTGCCAACACTGGCTTATTCTCCTCTCATCTTCCCCTTTTGAAATCTTCACAAAAACCCTAAAATAGACTTTGTGCATATGCAATCTTATCCACATACACGTAAATGCAAATGTGCACACCCTGTTATATCCTGACAGATTCTCATGTACCACATTTTAAATTGCAGTTATATATGGTGTTTCTCTGAACAAAAATACCAGTAAACCTGTTTATAATCGTAAACCAGGAACTAAATAATAAAATATTATGCCAACACAGGATTTTAAAATTATAAATGTTTCTAGTACCAAGTCATTGAAGTAATATGACTATAATAACAAAATAAATGGTTGATTATAAGTTGTTTTAGAGTGTTATATAAAATTATTTTCTGTGGTATTTGAATTTCCCTTACCTTACAAATTTTGCTAATATTTTCACCTCTACTTTTCCTTTGACTATTTCTCCAATTTCAAGAAAATTGTAGAAATTGATGTTTTATGAAATAAATTTTGAAGTACATTGCAAGTTTCAATCATAGAATTTCTGAAGGGGTGCGGGTGTCCAGTTGAAGGGCTTCGAGGCTGTCTGTGTATAGTACATTCTGAGCTCAGGAGGCACTAACTCCGTCCTGTACCACTGCTTCCACACAAAGGGAACCACACCCAGAAGGAGCATTCTTCAAGCAAGTACAGACGGATGTTTTCATATCCAACTACTGGTCCCATTTGTTTGCTAGACTTTTCTAAAGTTGTTAGCAATTTAATTGTCCCAACTAAAATGATCCTAACAAAAAAGATATCTCACACAATTTGCATCTTTTCTTCTTGTTCTTGTATACAAGAGTGGGAACATCACTGCTGTGTTTGATCTTCACAGGTTTAGGGCTAACCTGGGCAGAAACACTACTTTGTATGTAGCCAAAGCAGATCCTGTTTCTGTGTGTTAATCTTGACTATCTAAATCCCAGATTCTTAAAGGGTATCCTTCTGAGAGATATCTCAGCGGCGAAGAGCACTTGTTCCTCTTGGGGATATCCCTAGTTCTGCTCCTAGCACCCATGTCTAGCTGCTGACAACCACCTATAACTCAGTTTCATGGGAATCCAACACCCTCTTCTGACCTATGCTGGTACCGCAGGCATGTACACACACCCACACACACCCACACACCCACCCACCCACACACCCACACACACACACACACACACAAAACCCTTAAGAAAAAAAAACCAGATGACCCTAAAACTTAGAGTGGTCCTGACAAGATGGCTCGGTGGGTAAAGACACCTGCCACCAAGCCTTAGAACCTGAGTTCCATCTTAGGTTCCCATACGCTGGGAGGAGAGAACAGACTCCTGTGAGCTGTTCTCTGATCTACATGCATGTGCTGTGGCACTCTTCTCCATAATAAATAAATAAATAAAAACAAACAAATAAATAAATAATAGCTCTTCAGTCCTAGCCTCTTAAACTGTGGGCCAGGAAATTTAATGTGGAGATCATAAAAATCTGGCACCAGTAAAAGGTCCTGAATGTGCAATAACAAAATATTAACTCAAAAGCCAGCTTGCCACGATCTGAGGTGTTTCTTGCTGTACGTATTCACAGACTATCACACAGCTTCACTAACACCTTGATTCCGACACACAACAAGCCACACACTGCCCACTGACAGTGCCTATAACAGCTCTGCTCAGGCTCGAGGGCGTCTGTGTGTTAGGGATTAGTGCTTCCCTTGCTCACGCAGTCTTTGGCTCCTGTACAAGCACAGTGGTTAGTTATAGACACAAAGCCTTTCCATTCTTCCTGCTGTCGTTCCTCAGCACATACCTATTAAATGAGAAGATCTCTGCATTGCACTGTGTTGGAATCTGATTTTTAAAACTGCTGTTTGAGTTGCTGTCCTGGGTTTCATTAAAAAGCTGCTAAGCAAATTTGGGCTTGGGATCAGAACAGGAATTCTGGTTTCTGAAAGGGCTGTAAACACACTCCCGCTGTTTGCAGTATTTATTTATGTGTGTGGAGCAGTATGCTCAGCACTGGTGACTATAAAATCAACTTTGAAAGTTTTGAAGATGCTGTCCATCTGAGAGTATCAAACACTCAGCAAAGATTGCATCCTTTATGGAAAACAAAATGCACTTCTGTCCCATTGGTGTACACTTTTGTTTTCATCTTTAATAAACAGCAGTATAATGTGCAAGTTTAAATTACCTTAAAATATATTTCATTGTGACTTATTATAAATAAACCCTTGATTTAAATATTTTATGCATCTATACACCTGAGGTCATATAAAAATTTATTTGGAAAAAAAGAGATCATAAGTGGATGAAGTTTAGGGACAATTGTTCACAGGGTGTCTTGTCACTTTGAAACATTTTCAAACGCTTTGAAGTATTTTGTATAGCAGCCAATTTGGAGATGCTTGAGGAACAATCTTTTCAGGGCAATTTAATGAAATAATCATCCAAATTCTCTTTCTCCTGGAAGGCTTGGGTCCAGAAGTTAAGTGAAAGTACTTCATCTGGAAAGTACCATAGTGATGTGGATGAAAGGAACCGAAAGCAATCTGTACAATGGGAAAAGTTAGCCCCGGAGAAATCTTACAAATGCTTACTAGCTAAGTCTTTAAACTATGAGTCATGGGTCATGATCAGTCAAGTATTGCTCTTCAGCTTTCAGGAACCATGAAAGTAGTTTTTACCCTACCCGTGGTGATAGCTAGAAAAGATAAACTCCTACACAGAGAGACAGTGGGAGTGCCAGGGGAGGCGGTTACGGGCTACGTGGGAAGCTGTAGGTTGCTCGGGTGCTTCACAGTTCCAGGCTGGACCCCTACTCACTTAGCTGTGGCATTATCCCTTGGGGTAGTTTCTTCTCGGCATGTTCTTCCACCACTTAAATTCAGCCTATACTTTCCGTAGCCAGCTTAGCTTTTAAAACTTTGGGGTTCATGTCAACTTATACCAGTACAGAAGATAGATTATGAACCACTCTCATACATTTTCAGTATTCAGAATGCATGTCTAGGTCTAAATATATTGTTGGGTTGCCCCAATTAAAATAAAGATGCCACGGATTAAATATATTAAATTTGGCATTTTGCTGGACATTCTCTAAGGTTTGGTTCAGTGTTCACAGCTGTTGCCAAGAAAATAAGACCTATATTTCATTGTTAGTTAAAGGCTGTGTCTCCAAATTATCCTAGAAGACAGAAGTACCAAATAAAAATTACTGTTCTGAGTTTCATCTTAAGGTTGAGCAAACTTACTGTCAGATCTTCAGACACACACACACACACACACACACACACACACACACACACACAAATTGCTTTATTACCTTAAAAACCAAATGATTTCAAACTTTCAACATGTCACACATATTTTTCATATATGTATTCATACATACAAGTATGCATGCATTTATATTTCTTTCTGTGCATAAACACATACTCTCATGTAGAATGACTAAAAATAAAGGAAGACACTACCCTTCTCAGATATTTTTTACTATTTCATGGACACATCAGGAGGCTTCTGATACACGGTTTTGGCTGTAGATCTGACCCCAAGGACCCATAGCTTCCCTGAGGAGCTTTGAGATGATGGAAGGGAGGGTGTCACCAGTCTTTTCTGTTGGTTTGGCTTTGTTGTTCCTCATTCGTACAGGGTAATTAAACAGAGGGCAGTGCTGAGGGATTGTACCACATGTCTCCACCTTCCTCAAAGACAGAAGCCTTGGGCTTTCAGAGGCTGGCAGACTTGCCCTGAGGCAGAGGCAGAGGCAGAGGCAAAGATTTCACAAAGCTGTGGTCTGGGAACATCAGGCCTCCAGGGTGACTCACTCGTGCTCCCTTCATGGTGTCAGAAATCAGGTAGTCTTTCTGTAGCCAAGTTAGGACCAGGCTAAAAGTTTCACGAAGTGTTTCCTAAAGGGTTAGAATTCAGTGTCTGAGAGAAACAATCAATCAATGGGAACTGTTGAAACTGAGAAGCTTTTGTAGAGCAAAGGACATGGTCAACAAGACAAAGCAACAGCCTACAGAATGGGAAAAGGTCTTCACCAACCCCACATCTGACAGAGGACTGATATCCAGAATATATAAAGAACTCAAGAAATTAGACATCAAAATGCCCAACAGTCCAATTAAGAAATGGGCTATAGAACTAAACAGAGAATTCTCAACAGAGGAAGGTCAAATGGCTGAAAGACATTTAAGGAATTGCTCAACATCCCTAATTATCTGGGAAATGCAAATCAAAATGACTCTGAGATACCAACTGACACCTGTCAGAATTGCTAAGATCAAAAACACAGAAGACAGCTTATGCTGGAGAGGATGTGGAGCAAGGGGAACTCTCCTCCACTGTTGGTGGGAATGCAAGCTTGTACAGCCACTTTGGAAATCAGTATGGCGCTTCCTTAGAAAATTGGGAATCCATCTCCCCCAAGACCCAGCTGTAGCACTCTTGGGCATATATCCAAGAAATGCTCAATCATACCACAAGGGCATTTGCTCAGCTATGTTCATATCAGCATTGTTTGTAATAGCCAGAACCTGGAAACAACCTAGATGCCCTTCAACTGAAGAATGGATAAAGAAAATATGGTACATATACACAATGGAGTACTACTCAGCAGAGAAAAACAATGACATCATGAGGTTTGCAGGCAAATGGATGGATCTAGAAAAAATCATCCTGAGTGAGGTAACCCAGACTAAGAAGGACAAACATGGTATGTACTCACTCATAGGAGGATACTAGATGTAAAACAAAGATGACTAGACTGCTACACAACTCCAGGGAGGCTACCTAGAAAATGGGACCCTAGGAAAGACACAGGGATCACCCAATGACAGAGAAATGGATGAGATCTTCATAAACAACCTGGATGACAGTGTGAGTAATGAAGGGCAAGGTTTGAGGGAAAAAAGCTTAGGAGAGCAGGAGATCCCAGCTGGATCATGAACAGAAAAGGAGAACAAGGAATAACAGACCATGATAAATGAAGACCACGTGAGAACAGGAATAGGCAGAGTGCTGGACAGGTCCCCTGAAGTCCACAAAGATACATCCTCTGTAGACTGCTGGCAATGGTCAAGAGCCTGAACTGACCTAATCTGGTGATCGGATGGCCAAACACCCTAACTGTCGTGCTGGAACTCTCATCCAATAACTGATGGAATTGGATACAGAGATCCTTGGCCAGGCCCCAAATGGAGCTCCAGGAGTCCAATTGTCGAGAAAGAGGAGGGATTGTATGAGCAAGAATTGTTGAGACCAAGATTGGAAAAAGCACAGGGACAAATAGCTAAACTAATGAAAACACATGAATTATGAACCAAAAGCTGTGGAGCCCCCAACTGGATCAGGCCTTCTGGATAAGTGAGACAATTGAATAGCTTGAACTGTTTGGGAGACACCCAGGCAGTGGGACCAGGACCTGTTCTTAGTGCATGAGCTGGCTGTTTGGAACCTGGGGCTTATGTGGGGACACTTTGCTCAGCCTGGAAGGAGGGGTCTGGACTTGCCTGTGCTGAATCTACCAGGTTGAGCTGAATCCCCAGGGAAGTCTTTGCCCTGGAGGAAATGGGAATGGGGAGTAGGGGCTGGGGGAAAGGCAGGGGTGGGGTTGGGATGGGGGAGGACAGGGGAACCCATGGTTGATATGCAAATTTAAAACACAAATATCTGTATAAAAAATAAAATTTGAAAAAAAAAAACTTAGAATTCATGAGAAACATGGCTTAGAAGGCAGCATATAGATGGTTCTTCAACTCCTGGATGGGCAGTTACAGCTGTGAGTCTGACAAGGCTCAGAGAACTGACCCCAGAGGCATAAGAGTGAAATGCCTATCAGTTCTTGAGACAGACACCTGGAGCAGTGAGGAATGAGCCAGGCAAGGGGAAAGCAGTCACTTGTGTCGTGGCCTGTTTTGAGATTGTTTTGGTTTGGGAGAGGTTTGTTGTTTTGAGACAAGGTCTCACTCTATATGCCAGGCTGAACCTGAACTTGCAGGGATTCTTCTATTGTGAAACTGTAGACATAACCCACCAGACCTAGCTACAATCCATGTTCTGGACTAGCTGGAGGAACTCCTGGCTCTGAGCAGGCCCTCCTGGGAAACCTGGATGATCGACTCTGTTGGCCTCCAGGCATCTAGCAGAGGGGATGTGTGTGCTCTGACTCCTTTGGGATCAGATGGACGTTTCCTTATCCTCTTCTTGCATCAAGAATTTCCATAGGTGCTCATACTGTCCTCTCAGAGCCTGCATGGGCAATAGAGGAGAGGACATTATCTCTGGACTGTGTGAGGTGTCCGTGGGACCCAATCATTTGTTTCATTTATCAAATACTAGAACACGACTTGTCTGACAGCAGCTATCGTGTAGCAGAAGAGAAGAGGGACGCCTCAAATTATCTGAGCTGATTAAAAATGGAAAAGGAGGCACTTTTCCATTTCTCTTTCTATAGTCTACGATTTTGAACTGTTTATATTTTGCATTGTTCTTATGCTTGCATTTATAATTTAAAAGTTAAAGAAAGAATATTATTTTAGGCCTTTGGCTACTCTTGATTCTCTGGAACCCTAGCATTTATAAAAGAGAGAAAATTTTCTTTTGAATTGAATACGTCATAAATACCAGATATCCTTATACCATAGTAAAATATACAATCACAGTTTCCCCCAAGACTTATTTGCCCTATTATTCTACTGTGCACATTTTAATTGTGCTGGCCATCTAGTACTGGGTCTTTGATACTCTAGTTTCATATTTGAAGAAGTTTGAATTCCATAAGTAAAATTATGTTAGACTAAAATCAAGACATAGTAGAACAATGTAAAAGTCAAATTTGGATGCTCTCTCCCTGTTATACATAGACTTTAAAACAGACTACTGGGAGCTGGAGAGACAGCTCAGCAGTTAAGAGCACCCATGCAATTCTAGAGGACCCTGTCTTAGTTCCTAGCACCCAAATGAGAGCTAAAAACATCTGTTACTGCAGTTTCATGCCTGACAGTCTCTTCTGACCTATGTGGGTACTGCATGCATATGGTGCACAAATACGGACATGCAAGCAAACACTCATACACACAAAATTAAATTAGTAAATCTTTAAAAAAGAACACCCCGCTTAAAAACAGACTACTAATTTCATGCCATAATACTAAGCTAACTAAAATAAAATGTGTTGTGTAATATTTGTAATACAAAATGGTAGATTATTTGACCTAGGGGAATATGCAGGCACAGTCTATGCCAATCTCATTTTCAGAAAGAGCAACTGGGACAACCATTGTCTAAATACACATACTATATAACAAGGCTGTTAGATCAAATACCACTAGGGAGTAATGCATTGGTTCAAATTAAACTTCTATAAATAAAGTTATCCTTGGTGTATAAAAAAACTTTCAATATAGGCATTAATATTATTTTATGAGTTTCAAAGTGCTTGGGGAAAATTTTTACATTTACAGTATAATTTTTTGAGTCCTTTGGGATAAAACATCAAGGCCCTCTCCTAACTTCTACTTAGTAAATAGCTTTACTTTAAAATATCCATAAACCCACCCATAAGCCATCTGTATACTTCTAAGGTTCCTGTCTATTCCCTGGTGCATGACCTCTGCAACAGTTCAGAGTTAAGATCTGAAGATGATGGGAAATAAGGGTCACAGACAGTAGGTGGAACTCACAGCTGAACATCAGGAGTTCCTTTCCTCCATTTATTTTTTTTAACTAAAAACAAAACGTGTTATAAGAAAAATATTCCTTCAAATGGGGTGTACAAAGCTCCAATACCTACTAGCCAATCCATGAATGAAGGCTGCAGACATTATTCAATGGTTGGATTTAATGGATTTGGTCCAAATCCCTGGTCTCTAAATTAATACTCTCTGGGTGGTAAGAAAAGAATGATCAAAGGCAAAGTTGATGTTGGAAACAGGCAGGGGTCTTGGAACAGAATGAGAGAATGTATCCATGAGCACTGGAAACAGGAAAGGATACAATGGTGAGGGTAAAAGTCACAGGTGCTGAGTGTCAGAGCTCTCCAGGGGCTGCTCTGCACCATCAACACCTAGGATTGCTTCTAAGCATGTCTTTGGGTTGGCTTGCAGTGATAACTGGACACTGGCCCCAGACAGCTGTGATTCTCATTTAACCCCATCTCTAATGCATCTCAACATTTCTGCTTTTTCAGGAAGGAAATGTGTGCCCGTCCCCTGCCTCACATCTTTGTATGATGTATCCTCCTCTGGAGCAGAATATGGCAGAACAAAAGCTGGTTCCAAAAGCAAAATATGATGTTTTAGAGATTCAACTCATGTGTCCTTAAATTTCATGTGATCAACCCTGACACGTCTTTTAAAAGCACACTCACAGGGCAATGGGTACTGAGGGCTGGGGCAGTAGCAAAAATACATTAAACTGCTTTTTTTCTTTGAAATGACCATCACCAAACTTTAGAGTTAGCTAGACCCACTTCGCATTCCAGGTGCCTGAATATGATAGAAAATGACATTCCTTTTTATGCATCTGGAGGCTTCAAGCTAACAATGAAATTTGCTCAAAGTGTCTTGGCCTAGGAGACAATTGAGCACAAGCCTGCAATACGACCTTCCCAGTTTGACTCTCGTCCAGCCGGTGCTCCTTGCACATCTGTTTTGGTCCTTGTGTAGTATTACAGGTGATATCCTGAGGTTGTGAGACAACTATAATCTATAATTTCAATCTCTTGTGGAAATCTTAAGCATCAAACTGTAGATAGAGTTGTGGCTTCCCTCATGGAAGATGCTGGAGGGTTGTCTAGTATCTCAGTTCTCAGAGAACTGTCAACTAACAGAGAGGACGTATTAGGACAATTGGGAAAGCTGGGCTTATGTCAATCAGGCAAGTGTTGCTAAATTAGCCCTACCACCTTTTTAGAGAAACTCAGTGGCAGTGAAATCTTCCAAAGCACAATTTGCAATTGTATCTACTGTCTACTTCACTTTAATTTCTTATCTGTGGTTTGGAATCTGGATGCTGTGAGGTCAAGAGAGGAAAGGGCCTGAGTCCATGGTACAAAGGAAGAGAAGAGAGTGTTTGGGATCTCTTCAGAAGGCGCAAGGAAGTATAGTGGCACATCTGTACAAGGCACACCTGTGCACATCCTACACTTGAGACAGACACATCTATGGGAGTTCATTAATGTATGGCACAGGCAGTGTGTCTTTGGAGACAGGCAAGGCTGACTCCTCTCAATCCTGAAGCTTGGAAGTTGCTCACTTGAGACTCAACTACTCTGTTTGGAAGAAGATGTGTCAAGGATAAAGTTTTCATTTCTCCAGTTGCAACACTAATGTGTCTTGTCTTACTTCATCAGTCTCAGTCTCTCCTTTTTCTCACCCTTGTCCTGACACTTGTGCCCTCAAGGCGTGGTGGCTTCATTTTTCATCCATCACTTTAGACATAAGTCTTCAAGTTTTATTAAAAATGTTAACTCATTTCCTTGTTTTTCCCTGGAGACAAAACACTAGACAGAATGATCTTTCATGAGCAACCCTGGTCACTTAGCTAGCAGATGGCTAGCCCATTCTGTTGTTGATGTTCAATGGCTTGGATGCACAGAAGAGATTCAGGGCCTAAGGGACCTGTCCTAACACTGCTCTCCCACAGCATTCTGTGGAGAGTCCAGGGTCCTTCTCCAGATAGAACGGTGAAAAAAGTGATAACACCTGACAAACCCTCTTCTCCCCCCAACACCATTTTTCCTTGTCCATTTCTAGTTTTTAACAGAAAAAAACATTCCCCCTTGGATTGACAGATCTGAAATATGCACCTATGTTCCTCTCATGTAATTTAGTTTATGCGGTTGATTTTCCAGTAAAGAGGCAAATGGCTTGAGACAAGCTGATTCTTCCTAACACTTTGGGAACTCTTGTGAGTTTCAATAATAATGAATGTTCATGCCAGCCTCTGCAGCTTCTGCCAGGTTAGTGGTGCTAACAGCAAGGGAAGACCTTAGTGACCTGCAAAAGTCCCATTCTGCAAGAACAGCTTAACACCAGCCTTCCTGCTCTTAGAGGCTGCATTTCTTCTTGCTGTTCCGACATCACACTAACATGACATGTTCCTATGACACAGTGAGGACTTACTTTTTCACATGAGGAGAAACAAGTAAGATAAATAAATGTCATTTTGTATTAGTAGAAAGGCTTTCAAAATACTTTATGTCCTGAAACAATGGTGTTTCATCAACTGAGTTTAATAACTTAGATTAAGGGCAGTATATTTTTTGTGTTCTGTTTTATTTTGGGAGAGGGTTACTTGACTGCCTGTGTAAACTACATGAATTATTTTTTTTTCTTTTGAATATTTTTGAAAATACAGAAAAACATAAAATTCTAAAAACTCCCATGACTTTGCCCCCACCCCCCTGGGGCTGATACTGATAAACTGCTGTAATTTTAAATTTGCAATTCTTTTAAGATTAGTTAACTAACTTTCTAACACTCCTGGGAGTGGAGTTACAGATGTGGCATCTCCATTGCCCACTGTGCTAAGAGCTGGATTGGTGAAGTCAGACTCATACAGCAATATTTGCCAGGATTTGCTCAACTCCATGTACTTACAGAGTGAATTCAACATAAGCAAATGGCATTGATAGCCAGCACTGATTACCTTAGGTATTTTATCAGCACACATTTCATTCCTGAACTAGTGGAAATGTCTATAGATTTGTCTTACTCTGAAGAGCCACGCTATTGCTTAGTGTTTTCTAGGGTGGCAATCCATCTAATTCTGAGCCCTATAACACTAGTTAGACAACATGGGGATTGCAAACATACTTTCTCCTCAACATAAGAAAACACTCAGCCACTGTTTTTGGCTTATTTCTGAATGATTTTAAAGACTGACTGTTTAGATATTAACCTAGGTGCTGGTTCTCTCAGGGAAAGAAATGGTAAGATGAAAGAGAGGAACATTCCTAGAAATGAGTATTTGACCTGTGTGGTCCTTACAGTAAGTTTTACTAATTCTAAACTTCTGTTTATGTGTGTTGGCTCTTTAATGCTGATAGAATGTTTCCATTCAGTGGGCAGGTGGATTTCCTGTAGGACCCCAGTTGCCTGAAGAGGTATGCTGTTTTCTTGTGTTTCCATTGCAACACTAGAGACTAAGAGGGAATCCTCTGTGGTATTTTGCATAGGTCGTGGATCTTTTATCTATAGGTTGTGTTTGTACTGAGAGGTGAATATTAATAGCTACGGGTAGCAGAGCTACCATGGGGGAGTTCCCTGTGCATGGGCGGATTAACCTTTCAAAATACATGTTTCTATTTAAACCACGTAGTTACTGTTTGATTGGAACCTTGAAGACAAGGGCTCCATGTTACCCCAGCTGTGCCCTACCTCGATCTGAGAGGAACTTCCATATAGAGAGAGTATGGTGAGTGACACACGACGTATGCCTTTGCTTTCATTTTGTTTGAATGTACTCTAACTTTTCTTCTTAAAGTACTTAGACTTTCCTCTTGAAGTAGTGTGCCTGTGTGATTATGAGCTCGGGACCATTAGCAACCAGAACACAGATTTGTGTGTTCCAGGCAGGAAATGGCATGGGACTTACCCCAAGTGTAATAATGTGTGATATATTCCTTTAAAATATTTATTTTAGAGCCTTTTGTCATTTAGGTATTTCATCCACATCATGTAAATCACTGAAATGCACATTACTGCCTGAGTGCAATGTAGATCGGTTCTATAAATGATAACTAATTTAAGTAAGCATATTAATAGTTTTACTCCAGTCACTTTTGAGGCCTGTTACAGAGTTTAGCAATACTGATTTTAATAGCAATCAATGAAATCATTGTTCAGCATGCTCCACAGCTGGGAAACTTCTCCATTACATTCCTCATGCTACCATGTAATCACATTAACAAGGGCATCTAAAATAATGTATTTTTTTTTTTTTTTAAGAATAAAGCTACTAGTTTTATTTAGTTAGTTTTTCCAAAGGAGATTAGAAAGCGAATTTTCTAGAAATAGTTTAAATATGAGTAGTCGGATTGTTTTCAGAGGAAAGTGATTTTAGTAGTGGACAGAAGTAGGCTAGGTATCTGTGGGTATTGTGATGGAAAAGTGTTTGCGAAGTGCATCAACTTTCACAAAATATTTTTAGGATATATTATCCCCAATATTTTGAGACATTAAAAATTACAAACTGCAATATATTTTATAGTTAATCCCTCCACAACAATGTCTGCCTTTCCTTTTAGCCACCTATGTGTCTGTATGTCAGCCCCATCCTCCTGTCTCTACCATAGATTGCTCCTGCTCTGTCTCTGTGAAGTACACATTTAAGTAAGACATCATTGGCTCTCATTATGACTTTCCCATTAGATTTGAGTGTTGGGTTCCATTACTTCTGTTAAAGGAATCTAACCCCCATGGCAGGCAAGGAAACTACTAGACTAGTGTTGAGGAAGCAAAGTCCTGCCATACTGACTGTGTCCCTGGGAAAGCTGCTGGGTCTCTATCCAGTGATGGAGGAAGTGAGATGTGAGAAGAAAGACAGCCGCTTGGGTGTTCGTCACCTGAACCTTTCCTGCTAAAGATAACTTGAGCCTCATTTTAACTATTTTAAAATATTGTTCTTTAGTGCTCTGCCATTTAGCTCTTTATTAATTTATAATTAAGTTACTGTCTATAATTGTCATGGTTCTGAATTTGTGAAACATTTATTTCAAGAAGGATGCATTCTTATGATAGAAGAAACTCACTTTTCACACATGTCTTTAGCTTTAAATAAACAGGCAAAAATAAAAATATCTTTCCTGGGAATTGTACAGAATATGAGAAAAATCAGTTTTATTTGAATTAAAACAGGCCCACAGTAAACTATCTCCATGGTTTTAAGCACCAGGAGAGCCATCATGGCTGCATTGGACAGAAAGCACAGTCCAAATGAGTGACTAGCTTGGTGGATCTGAGCCCTTGGGCAACAGAGGAGCCGTCACAGGCATGGTCAGTGCATAGTTAGGAGCTCATCCTGCAAATCTCTCAAGGCTAAGCATTCTCTGCCTCTGCGGATCTAAAATGTGTAAATTCTCCAGGAAAAGATTTGGTCTCTAAGCAGACAGGAGCAGCATAGCTAAGAAGATGCAACTGAAAGGCACCTGCCCCTTCCACTCTTTTAAATTTTACCTCAACTTGAAAATAGGGAGAAGAGTTTCCTTTGGCTGTAAATAAATACAGGCAAGAGCAGTAGGTTATGTCCAGGCGACTCTCAGAGGGATGGTACCCTTGCCATAGTGCTCTATAGTTTTGTTTTTTTTTTTAAAGTTTTGTCATTTTTCACAAATTCATGCTTAGAAAGTTGTTCAAAAATTTCCTGAGAAAAAAAGCTTGCATTGTTGAATTTCCAAACAAAACAAGTAAATTTGGTGTGGCAGTCCATGGATGTAATCCCAGCAATTATCAGGCAGAAGGGTGAGAAACTCATCCTCCACTGAGTAGCAAATTCTCTGCTATCCTGAGATACATGAAGCCTTATCAGAAAAAAACAAAAACTGTAGATTGCCCCCTACACAGACAAGTGCACTCAATTCTTTCTTGTTATTGTCTCTTTGTTTTGGGCTTGTAATTTAATTACATTTTCCCTTTCCTCCCACCAAACCCTCCCATATATCCCTCCCCACTCTCCTTTGAATTCATGGCCTCTATTTTCAGTAACTGTTTTCACATGCATATATGCATAGGTATATATGTAGATGCATATACATATAGTCCAAAATACAACCTGCTCAGTCTGTATACTGTTACTTGTATATATGTTTTGGGGGCTGACTCTTTGGCCCTAGACAACCAATTGGTGTGCTTCTCCCTAGGGAGGAACACCTCTCCCATCCCCAGCTTTCCTCAATTGCCTGTAGTTCTTTGCTTAGGGCCGAGACCTCTTGGGATTTTTCTCATCTACTTTGGCTTGTACGTTGGTGTTGACCTTGTTTGCTTCATGTTTGTGTGGTCATGCTGGTGAGATATTATGGCTATAGCTTCTAATATTACTAGGAGACAAAAATCTCACAGCAAACACCCTGATCTTTTGGCTCTTATAACCTTTCAACTCCCCTCTTCAGCAATGTTCCCTGAACCTTAGTTATGGGATTGTTTCCTAGATAGATCCATTGGGGCTGGACTCTACAACTCTGCATTTTGATTGGTTGAGGTTTTCATTAGTGGTCTCCAAAGAAAAGTTGCCTTAATGAGGGGTGCAGACTTATATGTGATAGAAGGACACTGTTTTATAGATTACTGCTAAAGATTATACTGGATTTGTAAAGTAGTGGTTGTGGATTCTTCTCCAATAGGCATGACTTCACTATTACTGAGTAGTTGGCTGGGTTTCCAGTACTAGGTATGTTTTCCTTCTTGCTAAGTGGATCTTAAGTCCAATTAGAGAGCTGTGGGTTACGGTCAATGCATGTGTACCACTGCTGCACTTGTAAGGTTTTTGTGCTATGCTAGTCCTTAATGTGATGTATAGGCATCATAGTTGGGTAGGACTGTTGGTTGCTTCCATCCTTTGGAAGCTTGCATGGCATATTCTGGTACCATGAAAGCTAGTCCTCAGGGATGGGACATTCAGGTCAGTTCCAGCTCAGGGGCCTCAGGGCCCTGTTTCTGAAGTGCATGATATATCTTCAGTAATAGGAACTTACCCTACACAATTATCTGGGGTGGCGGGGATAACTGAGGGCAACAGCAATAGGTTGTATATTTTGCGAAACTCTTGGACAACCCCAGCCAACAATTCTAAAGAGGGATTATCGTATCTGGCATTGGTGTTTTTGTTAGGTGGCCTTTAGTCTACTGGGAGAGATCACTGTAAGCCAAGATGATAAAAGTTCTTTAAAACTGTATAAGTATATTTTTACACTGGATTACATTATAGAGGGGTTTTGTAGGTAAATAGTTAATATAATTCCTTGTGAATTTTCTTAGCCATCCATATTTTTCTGCTATATTTACCTCCCCCCTCTTCCCTGAGGAGACCCCCTTTTCCAATTTTCCCTATCAGATCACTTGTATCTTGTTGTCCCCTTTATCTATCCTCCTCCCACATTCTTCCGCATTTACCTCCCTCCTTATCCCTACACTGCTCCCCTTCCCCATTTCCATAGTCTGATTATTTGTACTCTGCCATTCTCTTTTTATTATTGTTTCTCAGTCCCCGATCCTAGTAATGGTCCTGTTTTATCATCATGATTTTGGTATATACCATAGTGCATATGTACCACATTTTCATTATCCATTAATCAGTTGAAAGACATTTAGGTTGTTTCCATTTCATAGCTGCTGTGAACAGAGAAGTCCTAAACATGTCAAGTATCTGTGGAGTAAGATATTGATTCCTTTGGGCATATGCCAAAGAGTAATATAGCTGTGGTAGATTTATTTTTTAGCTTTTTGAGAGTCCTCCACATTGATTTTCATAACAGTTGTACCAGTGTGCAATCCCACCAACAGAGAATAAGGGTCCCCTTCCCTATGCCCCTCCAGCATTAGTCGTCAATTGTTTTCTTGATTTTCACTATTCTGACTTGAATATGATGAAATCTCAAAGTTGTTCTGATTTGCATTTCTGTAATTACTGAGGACAATGAACATTTTTTGGAGATATCTCTTAGGCTGTTTAGTTCTTCTTTTGAGAACTCTCTAATTAGGTTCCAGCCTCACCCCACCCTGCCCTTTTTAATGGGTTATTTATTTAGTTTTGTTTTAGACTCCATGTGTATATTCTGAATATTGATCTTCTATCGGATGTATAGCTAGAAAAGATTTTTCCCATCCTGTGGGCTTTCTCTTACCTGGCTAATGGTTTCTTCAGCTGTACAGAAGTTTTTTAGTTTCATGAAGCCCCACTTATCAATTGTTGGCTTTAATTCTTGGGCAAATTGAGTCCTATTCAGGAAACCCTTTCCTATGCTTATGCTATATAGGGCACTGCCTATGAAATACACAAGACCCTGTCTGAAAAACAAAAGCAATAGGTTGCCCTACATTCACACACATTCTGATAGCAGTAAGTGTATTCAATGGGCTTTTAAAAAGAGCACATGAAGTTGGTGGGAATAATGGGAAGGGGTGAAATAGGGAGAAATTTCAGGGGAAAGAAAGAGTCTGGATTTGACCAAAACACAGTATATAAGTGTATGAAATTCTGAGACAATAAAAAAGCACTGTAGTATATTAAAACTAGAGAAAGATTGTTCAGCTTCAATAGGAAAAGAATATTCCTTGTAGAATGAAATATGAAGCATATAAATAGTATCAAAACCAATTCTTTGATTGATCATAAAAAGAAATATAACATGTTTAATGCAGACACATTAAATTTTGCCTAAATATGGATTAATATTAGAAAACAAATTTTTGATTAGAATATCTGCTGCTTGTTTAAAGACAGGAAATAATATTTTTAAATAATGACAAATATGAAGATATAATTAGTTGGAGAGGATCCAGCTTATAAAAGCCAAAGAATGGATTTGGAACCTGGCATCCTCATCAGAAGCAGACAGTTTCATCATTCAGTCTGAGCTCAGCCATCATTTTTGGTGGGAGGAACTGAATTGTCATTTGGAACTGAGGGACACAGACTTCGTTTCTTCAGAGCTGTGTGTAGAACCCAGACTTCGTGCTCTCAGCTTCAGTTCTTTGTGTTTATTTCTGTCACTCTGGGAATGAGCACCTGAGTATTGATCTGCAAGGCAGTTTCCAGGTAGCTCTGGTAATGACACTGAGTACAGCCGATGGACTTTTTATTATTATTATTATTATTATTATTATTATTATTATTATTATATTTGTGTTTTAATCTTACACATCAGCCATGGGTTCCCCTGTCCTCCCCCCTCCCTGCCCCCACCCCTACCTTCCCCCCAGCCCTCCCCTCTATTCCCATCTCCTCCAGGGCCAAGACTCCCCTGGGGATTCATTTAAACCTGGTGGATTCAGTACAGACAGGTCCAGTCCCTTCCTTCCAGGCTGAGCAAACTGTCCCTGTGTAAGCCCAAGGTTTCAAACAGCCAGCTCATGCACTAAGGACAGGTCCTGGTCCCACAGCCTGGATGCCTCCAAACAGTTCAAGCTATTCAGTTGTCTCACTTATCCAGAGGGCCTGATCCAGCTGGGGGCTCCACAGCCTTTGGTTCATAATTCATGTGCTTCCATTTGTTTGGCTCGATGGACTTTTTAGTGATGACAATTCAAAACACAGAGCTCTTCACTGTTAAGAATATAGCGCAGGTTAGAATATTTGGTCTATACAGTAAAACCTTGTCTTAGAGAAACAGAATTCAAACGAACAAACCAAGGGGAGGTTGCAGCAGAGTGATGGATTGCCTACCTGGCATAAAAGGATGCATGGATCATCAATCCCCAGGATCATAAACAAACAAACGTTGGCTCAGCCTGGTCTTTACCAACTTCCCTTGTAAGTAGATGGAAATGTGTCTGGAGCAATTGGTACTAATTAATGTGAGGCCTTACAGAGAGAGGTGGGTCTGGCTTACCTGTCATGGATATGAAAACTACCCACAACAGGTTTCACCTGAGGCACACTTCCATAAAGAAGACCCATCTTTTGTCCCATGTTTTTCGAACCTTCAGCTCAATAATCTACATTCATCAATAATTACATATATGAGAACACTTATGCCTCTTAAAACATACTTTCTCTGCTGGCTTTTTAGTGAGCTTTGATGCATCAAATATGGTTTAAGTCTTACCACATGTTGAGCTTGCAGTTTGCCAGGAAACACTAATGAAATCATCTGGTAGTCAGGAGAGGTGAAGGCTGTTTTCAGGCACACCATTATGCTTCACTAGTGGGCTCCTCCTTTTGAGAAAGGCAAGCATTAGATATGCTTCACAGATGTAGCTTAGTGTAAAGGGCAGCTAGCTTATTGAATGTAAGAGACAAGGTGAGATCCCTTATATTTGTTTTTAAGTCTAATCAGACTTCCATTTAAAATGCTTAAAAATCTGAATTTGTAATTTGAGGATCTCTAATTAAAATTGTTCACTATAAATCTACAATTCAAGAGTATCTCTCAGGAGAGAGCAAAATAAAGATTAATAAAAATAAAACAAAATAAAAAACACAAGACATACTTCATAGTGCAGAAGTTGGTCATTGATGTGTTTTCACCAAGCCCGTGTGCACAACAGTAGGATTTCACCAGTTTTCATGACTCATAGTGTTGGAACGAGTTTTTGATACTGTCTCCCGAGAGGAGTTTCTAGTAGCTTGGGTGAGAGACTTCAGATTTCCTGATTCCTGATCCCTGGTTCCTGGGCTTAGGAACATTTAGAATTGCAGTTCCCCCAAGTGTCAGTGTGGTAGCAAAACTTGACTGCTATAAAGCAAATGGATTTCTTAGAAGGAAACAGGTGATAAAAGTCCCCTGATTTAACACCTTTCTCAGAAATATGGAATGGAAAAAATACCTCAAACCCTAGCTCTTTGGTTATTTCTTTTGATGTGCAGTCAAAGGTCTCTCATTCTTAATATTCCTTGAACCATTACTGTAAATGAGACCGGTGTCTACATTTCCTTCCCTCCAACTTCTTCCACACTACAAGCAACTTTGGTGCTAGTTAAGTATGAGAATCCTGTTGGCTAGAGATGGTGAAGGAATTAAAGTGTAGAATATACACTCTTTGATGCTGTTGTTGACTGACATTGTTATATTTTTAAAACCCCTAGCTGGGTAGGGTGGTGTCCACCTGCAATCTTAGTACTTTAGAGACTAAGGCAAGAAGGCCAAGAGTTCTGGGGCAGTGTGGGCTACACTGAGCTACACAGGGAGACACTGTTTACAAACAAGCAAAGATGAGTTCCTGCCTTGGCTCTCGTTGAAATTATCTGATATTCTGAAATACTGTACTGGTGCCTTAGTTTTATGCTTGTAAATTTCAGTAAGTTTCATTGTTAACTGATATATTTTATTTTTCTAAGCAACTGTACTCCTTTTTCATGTGTGTGTGTGTGTGTGTGTGTGTGTGTGTGTGTGTGTGTGTGTGTGTGTCTGTGTGTGGGTGTGTACACATACTACTGTGGGTAACTCTACGTATAAGGCTTCTTGAACATACAAACAAGTTATTTTAGGTATGAAAAGTGATTTAAACTAAACATAGTATTTAAGGCATTATTAGGAAAATGTTTTCTAAATTCTGTACTAGATGTGGTATAGTTCTCTATATAACCATCCATGGCCGTACTTGGTATTCAGTTCATTCAGTCCCTGTCTCTGAGACACTTAGGTATCCTAAGCACTGGACTGTGTTCTGGGCATTAATTTGTTACAGAACAACCAACTCATAGAATGTACACTCTGTTGCAGAAGAATGATCTAGACTGAACAGTCATAGACTCCAAAAATAGTAAAATCACAATAAGCGCTGCCAAGGGGCTGAGAAAGTTGTAAAACTGCTCATTAAAGGATTTACAGAGACCTGGGAGTGATTGCTTTCTGTGGGAAGAATGAATCCAGAGGGAGTAGGGAGCCCAGTGGGCAAGTGGAAGGGAGTACTGCACCTTGGAAGGACGTGTCACCATGGTGACTGGGGAGAACACCAGAGAGATTCCAGTGACCCATTTGAGGGACACAGAACCTTCCAGCTGTGTTAATAGCTTCTGTCTGAGATGAAAGACCACAGAGACTTGTTTATTATGTGTGTAGGAAAGGGCTGATGACAAGATCGAATGGGTTTTGAGAAGATGGCTGTACCATAGGACAGGGAACAGGCAGAGCACTCAGGATGTCGCAATAGTGGCCAGTGTGGATGGTATTGTCAGTGGCTTGTCCATGCTGGAGAGACATTGTTTCTCATCAGTCAACCTGACAAAGTATTAAATGCAAATGAAAGATCGACATATGAGATTGCAGTTTTCAGATGAGGCAAGTCTCCCATCCTGCTTTGAAGGCAGCAAACATGGAGACTGGCAGCATCAGCACTGTGAAGTGAGGGTCCTCACCACAGTCCCGGTTCCAACCGTCAATTCTTGGACATGACCATTGTAGAGCTTTAGAGTTCCAGTGACCTTAGAGATCATACAGTTAGGCTGTGATTCTCCTGAAGACTGACACCCAGAGAGTCAGGGGCTTAAGAACTTACATTTAATTAATGTCAGGCCAAAAATGCATATGGAGAAACAAAACAAAAATATATAATTTCTAATCTACTATGTATTTTATTTTGATGATAATAGCGGGGTTTAGTGTTACTTATTATCATCAACATATTGTCACAAAATAGTTTATGCTTTGAAATTTGCAAAAAGGCATCCACAGCAGTTACTAGAAAAAATAAGAGGTAACTAAAAATTAAGAATGCTATGCCTTCTTCTGATGGCTTTTTTCTAAATGAATTTAATAAATCAAGAGGAGAGATTCATTTGCTCATTCACCACACCATTTGAGCTCCTGTTATGCTAAGCTTCCTGACTCTGCAGGTGTCTGCCCACACAGGGCTGAATTTGCCCTACTTCCCCACTTTCCACCCAACTATCTCTGAACACTTTCGACTCGCCACACTCACTGTTTCCTCTCTACAGAATAGGAATGGCATGAAGGGCAAGCCAAACACTTGTGGTTGAGATGGTTCATGTGTGTGTGTGTGTGTGTGTGTGTGTGTGTGTGTGTGTGTGTGTATGTACTGTGTGTGTATGTATGTGTACTATGTGTGTGTATACTATTTGTATGTGTGCGGTGTGTGTATGTATGTGTACTATGTGTGTGTATATACTACATGTTTGTACTATGTGTGTGTACTATGTGTGTAGGGGTGTGTGGGTGTGTGGGTGTGTGTGTGTGTGTGTGTGCACTATGTGTGTGCTGCATGTCCATGCATATGTGAAGGCTGGAGGAGGCAATGATGTCAGATGTCCTTGTCTATCACTCTCCACAGTATTCCTTTAAGACAGAGTCTCTCACTGATCCTGGAGCTCAAATAGCAGCCAGCAGGCCTAGGTATTCCGATCTCTGCCCCCTGGGGCACTGGCATTACAGGTAGGCTTAATAGCCATTTCTGGCTTTGGATGTGCTTGCTAGGGATCAGAACTCAGGTCTTCATCTTTGAATGACAGTTTTGTGTATCTTCCCAAGCTACTTGTGAATTTATGACTTTTCTAATTAACACCATTTAAGTAAAATATGTATGTACTATGTTGTGTGTACTCTGTTTAATAATCTCAAAAGTAAGATTATTATGTATGTGCAACCTAACTCAAATACCTGGAAAATTTCTAATACAGGTAGTCATAAGAATGTGATTAGAAAATACCACAAAAATCCACAAGCACTATGTGTTCAGAAAGCATTGTTGCTTTCATATGAAAAAGCTAAAATTAGAATCCACGGGACTGTAGTTTGTTGTTTCTGCTCTTTTGGCCCTTTGGGGGCCTGCCACAAGCTCCCACATAAATCACACACGTGGAGGCTTATTCTTAATTTATTAAGAATTTATAATTTATAATTACAACATCTTTATAATTATAAATTAATTAATTTATAACTTATGGTTATAAATGGCCTTAACTTGGCTTGTTTCTTGTCACCTTTTCTTCACTTAAATTATCCCGTCTACCTTTGCCTCTGGCCTTTTTCCTTCTCTTACTTCTGTAATCTTACTTTCACTCTTACTCCGTGGCTGGCTGTGTGGCTGTGTGGCTGTGTGGCTGGGTGGCTGGGTGGCTGGCTCTTCATGTTCTCCTCCTCCTCTGGCTTCTTCTCCCAGATTTCTCCTATATATTCTCTCTGCCTGCCAGCTCTGCCTATTTCTCTCTCCTGCCTCAGTATTGGACGTTCAGCTCTTTATTAGACCATCAGTGTTTTAGACAGGCACAGTAACACAGTTCCACAGAGCTAAACAAAGGCAATATACACAAAAGTAACACACCTTAAAATAATATTTCCCAACACAGGACTGATCAGAAGTTCTGGTTGGCAATACACATAAATCCCTGCTAGGAAAAAGAGGCATATATTTAACTATTTAATACACTAAATTAATACTGGCACATTACTCTCCTAGTTTTAACAATGTTTTATTAACTTTCTACTGGTGGGTCTCCTTTGAGGTCTCTTAGAAAGTTTGATACATATTCTTTATTTTTTATTTTTGGTGTAATAGTGTTTTGCCCGTGTGTATGTATATGCACCGTGAATTGCTTGTTGTCTTCCAGAGGCCATAATTGAGCAAGAGATCCCATGGAACTGGAGTTACACATGATTATGAGCCACTGTGTGGATGATGGGGATCTAATCTGGGTCCCCTGAGAGCAGCCGGTGCTCTCAGCTCCTTAGCCAGTCCCTGTTACATATTCTGAAATGCTAAAATGCCATAAAACTCAGCAACTGTCCTTATACATAACAGTATATGAAGAAATGTATCTCTGTTTTCAAGACAGTATCTTTTAGACTTTTTAGTAGTTTTATATACAAATGAGTATAACAATTTTGATGATGGCTCAGTGCTTACCAAGAATGCCTCCGAAAAAATGTCCAGAACCTGGTTAACATTTAATTTTGAGTTTAGTAAAGGTAGATCCTGAAATGAAACAGGTTTGCTAAGCAAGTATAATGAGCTACAAATGCAATACCCCAGAGAGAAACACATGTTGTAGAGATAGAATGACTTGTCAGCTTCAAGTACCTCCTGTCTTAAGTGAAGGTGCCATGCCTTTTATGATATTTATATTTGGACACATTCCGACAATATAGCATAGGCTTGATCTGCACAGCATATTTCCAACAGCGCATCTATCCTCTACATTTGAATTACTTTGGAACTGGATTGTGTAAACTTCTGCTTAAACAATCAAACAACTTGTGATCTTCACTGGTGTACTGAACTCCATCCAAGAATCCAAGGCAAGGTTTGATTGAGTTAAACACAAAACACCATCTGCTTCTTTAGCAATTGAGAGATTCTTTTGTGAAGAGGAGGAAGTGAGTGGGGTGAGGAAGAGAGGGAAGACATTAATCCAGTGATGGAAAGGAAGGAACATATCTGCTTTTAGCTTTAGCTTGAGAAGATGTCATCAGCCACTTGGGCATCTTTCCTCCTCTGGTCTTTATTGATAAATCTTTTGGTTCCAAAAAATTATGTCTGACTTATAAGCTGTTTCACTATGGGAACTAAATTTTGAAGGAACTTTAAATTAAATTTTCACCTTTCTGTTTTGCTGTTTCATCAATGTAAAAATGCAAAAATAAAACAATGTAAATAATCTGCTAAAAACCTGAGCAAACCACTGTTGGTGACAATGATGTGTAACCCTCTACTCTTAACTGACAATAGCATTTGTCTTTCATTTCACCACATGCAGTTAGCATGCGATCTTTTTTTTTTCTTTCTATTGTTAGGGTAGAAAGTCCTCACTGTGACCCATACTGGAATATGAAAATAAGAAATCTCTGATTTGGGACCTCTAAGGCTTGTCATCCTATTTTTCTCAAAAGGATGATGAGTTCTTTGAGGCAGTTTCCCATAGCCTTATCTGAAAAATCATTAGTCAAAAGGAACCTTAGAAATAACAAGTTATATCTACTTCCACCCATTAAACTGTGCCAATATGATCATGAGTCAAGATGCTGAACTGACCTACTTCCTCAGAAGGGACCAAAATAGCATGATTGTTGCACTGACCTCATCCTTGCATATCACATCTACTCGGGAATATTGTACTATGTTCCAAATTTTTAAATTATATAGAACTAGTTACCTTCCAGGCAGGGGCTCCAGCTAGTGGCAGTCCTATGAGGGGGTACACTTTTTACTACTTACAGAAGAGGAAACGAGCACTGTGAGAAAATTAGACTCTTCCCAGCGACCTGCTCACCATTACTCTGCTGCCCTTGCTCTGTGGCTTAAAAAGTAGATCCTAACTGGGGTTGGGGTGGGTGGGTGGGCAGAAGCAGCTCTGAGATTTCCATCCTATTATCTTTTTGAAAGCAACTGGTATTGTTCACTTGGCTTTCTTCACCCCATTCATCAAACTTTAACAGAACTTTTCTAAATATTTTCAAAAGACTGTACCATAAATTCTAGAGGTGATTTTAGAAAAGGCTAATAAACTAACAATAACCTTGTTGGAGAGGAATTTGATGTATCACAGCAAGACCTTTGTTACACCACGTTATTGATAAAAGACGTGAGTGATTCTGAGGCAAAATAGCGGCTTCATCAATGATCCTGCAGGGCAGGGGATGGATGTCACAGACACAAGAAAACATGAAGACCAAAAAGCCAGTAGCTAGGCTTGGGAAGACGGCTCAGTCAGGAAATTGCCTGCCAGGTGAGCTTAAAGACCTGAATTCAGGTTCCCAGAACCCACTGAAAAAGATGGCTGTGGTGGTGCCTCTGTAATGCCATTGTGAGGAAGGCGAAGACAGGCAGGTTCTTGGAGGACTCTGCCTGCCGAGCCAGTCTAGCCAATCAGTGAGCACAGACTCAGTGAAAGGCCGGGTCTCCAAAGATAAGGCCTGGTCTCCAAAGATAAGGTGTGGAGCACTGAAGGAACATACGCAACAACCTCTGACCCTCACACAAACACATGTATACTCATTACACACACACACACACACACACACACACACACACACACTTAAAAAATAAAAGCCATTGTACACAGTGTACAGTGAGCAGTATGGTCTAAGCACAGTGTGGTCACCAGTGTGTTGGTTTTGCAACTTGCTAGTTAACAAAGCAGAAACTTGACTAGTTGCATTTTTCAGTACTTCGAGATTCAATATTAGGGAAGTCCAGCTTGAATGCACAAAGAGATTTAAGAGATTTGGTGTGCAATCCTGCCTTTGTTTTTGCACTGTTTATTTAGCATTCACAAGCAATTTTTAAATTTTACTTATTTTTAATTGCCATACAAAGTTTCTTTATGGCATTTTCATGCATAATTTTTTTGCTTAACACTTCTGTATCTCCAACACAGTTTCTCTTACAAAAAAATCATCATCTTTGAGGTGGTGGGATGACCAACTCAGCTACTTCCCAGGCCCATGGGATATGAGTTAGCTCATCCTAACATGTACCCCATCTATGAACTGTTGGAGCATGTGAAGGGGACAAATCTACAGATCCAAAAAAGCAGGATCTCCATGATGCAGGACAACAACAGGATATCCAAGAGGAGCCCCAGTAAGATCCCATTATCAGTGGCTGACATAGCAGAAGCCAAAGGCCTCAAGCCAGACCAATGATTTGTGGCAATGAACACTTGCAAAGTGAAGATGAATGGGCTAAAGGATACACTGTGGGGCTCAACAGCCACAGTACAGGTTCCTCGACAAGATTCCTCTCCCTCTCTCTCTCTCTCTCTCTCTCTCTCTCTCTCTCTCTCTGGTTCTGTTTCTGTTTCTGTGGTTTTGTTTTGTTTTGGTACGAAGGTTGCAAGGGCAGAAGTGAGGGGACAGGGAGATGAGAGGGATCGGAATGCATGATGTGAAATCCATGAAGAATCAATAAAAGTTTTAAAAAATCATCATAATATAGCTTGGTTGTTTCATTTAAGATCTGTTTCAAGTATTTAAAATGTTTAATGAGGTAAAAATGTCTTAAATTACATTGTATAATAAATTAAGGAGCTATAATCAAAGGTAGTTGCAGTGTGTTCCTAGTGCCAGATGGGCCTCTGACTCAGAAACTCTTGGCTGGTGTTTTCTCTGCCTGTCTGCTAATCTTCATACCACCCAAGAGAATTCCATTAAGTGAAGGGATCAAGTCAAGTCCTGAGGAAATGTGCATTGTTCATGACCATGTCAAAGGTCCCAAGGCCTCAAACCCATGAGAGTGGCAAAACCTTCTCGTGGTAAAGCTCAGAGAGATGGCAAAGCCCTCCTCTGTTCCAAGTGGGAATGCCGAGTGTGTGCAGAAGATGTCAGTGGTAGACATCTTCTCCCAGCTTTCTGTCCAGATGTCTACATCCTGAAGATGCTCTCCTACAGAGATTTCTCCTACCAAGATTAGCTAAATCTGCCTTCTTGTTTACCTGTATATACCAACCCTGCTGCCCTGTTTATCTGTATGCAATAACTCTGCCTCCCGGTTCACTTAATGAAATAAACACTCTGAACTTCCGGATACTGCAGCTTCTCCATCAAAGAGCACCATCCTCCAGATGCCAGCTTTTCTATTTTGGGTGCCTATACTTTCATTGCCTCACTACCTCTCGTCAGCATTCTGGGCTGCTGGCCATGCAAGGATGAGACAATCCAGCTAGATGGATTCTGTGCTTTCTTTGCTCTGTGAAGATGTCTTGAGTAGAGTGTTCCAGTACAATTGTTTGTCTTGGGCCTCGAGGTTACCTTAACCTGGGATTTAGTAGAGATGAAGTCTGCAGATTTCCTTTCCATGTGCCATGTTCAAGATTTCCCAGAATCCAAATAATGTGATGTAATGCCCATGACATCTTTTTTTGAGGTTTCATTTATAACGTAAAAATTAGTGTTAAAACAGGCATACTTTCATTTTAAACTTAAAATAGAATATCACCCATACAATGTGCAACTGCAGAAGTATAAAAATGAAGAGCTAGGTGTCTGGTCCTCAAAGAGCAGTTAACTGACTGGCTAGGTTGTTTGCCTCTCTGGGCTTCTGTTGCCTCCTTTGGCAATTGGGGATGATAGAGTTCTTGATGCCTTGGTTAAACTATAGCATCTTTAAAGACTTTGTTACAAGCTTATTCATTAATTCATTTTTTAAAACTCATCTTCTCAAACTGCCATGGTAGGCCTTCTTGCCCCTCCTTGTCAGGTACCTCTGGCTTTGCTCCTCAGTGACTGTGACGAATATTGCAACATCTCTGGGGCATCATACAAAGAGCGGCAGTTGCAAAATTTTGCATAACTAGGAGGGAAAAAAGCCACACTAGTTGGTGGTCCAGTTCCTGCAGCAATCCCCAGAGGCAGCTGCTTTCATCTAGTAACTGGCTGCTATGGTGGTAACAGATGACTTTGAAACAGCTGTCATAAACTCAAAACAAAAAGCCACCCTCACACACTGTGTCTAGGTAGCTCGCCAACAGCTGAAGTGAGTCCTTCTCGGAGACCTGGGACAATCAGACTTTGGGGGCTTGTTGTTGTATTTCAACAGAAACTTGAAGAATGCAGACAAGCTGTCCTTGTGTTTCTTGCAGCCCCAACTCCCTACATTTTCTAAAGGGATCATGGAAAGTACTAGTTTCCAGAGGCACTTTAAATGTGTTAATTGCCTGCAGGAATTGGGTTTCAAAATATACAGATTCTTCCAGTTCTTCAAATTCAAGTGTCTGCTATGTACCATCTGAGGCACCATGATGCCTGTGCAACTTTTGACACAGTTTGGGTTCCTAAGTTGCAATTAATATTTAGTAGAAAATAAATGAGGACAAAAAGAAAAAAAATGTGTCTTTTAGTGGTAACATCACTAATTCCTCTGTAATTCTAAAAGTCATGGAAATAATTACTAACTCCCATTGAGCAAAATCTGGAGTAAGTGGCATTCTAGGATAAAAGGCCTTGGTGGTACTGAGTGGTTAGGCACTCCTGGACAGCTTGTGCCTACAGCGTGGCTAATCGAATTGCAAACATGTCAGTCTCTAAGCTTTAACAGTTTATGCCTTGCATGTTGGAATGCCCAGCCTTCTTCTCTTTGTTACTGGACAATTTCTCTCTGTCATCAGAATCTTCCCTAGCTGAAAGGTTGAGTCTTTGCTTACACTCAGTGCTTTACCCTTTGGCTGAAGCAGGCAGCGGCACGCTTGTGGTCTATCTTCTCATGACCAACAGCACTGAAAATAAGACATGAGAATAAAATCACAGCTTCTGATGGAAAATGCATTTCACACTTACCAGGTGGCTTTCTCTCTGAGACTCATAGACTTCTCTTCCCACGAGACACATCTGAACTTTGTATCCTTTGCATTTATATATTTTGTCTTTTAGATTCCACATCGACACCTCACAAATGAGAAACGTAACGAGACACTGGTAACCATCACCCACCAATGTGAAGATTATGAAAGGTAACATCAGCATTTGACTTAGAGCTTACATGCTCTGATGGAAATATTCTGCTTTAAGCATTTCTGTTTTCAGTAACGATGCGTCTGTTAAGAGTCTGCTGGATGGAAGAGAATGGGGTGGATAAGAAGAAAGAAAGGTGGTGGGTATAATCACGAACCATTTAATATTTTTATCTTATTTTCTTCTTCTTCTTCTTCTTCATCATTGTCATCATTATGAAACAGGGAGAGGGACACAGACGAGAGAGAGAGAGAGAGAGAGAGAGAGAGAGAGAGAGAGAGAGAGAGAGAATGCTACATGCTACATGTGTAGGAAGGTCAGAGGACAACTTTGAAGAATCAGTTACCTCCTTCCACTCACTGGTGGTCAGGGGTCAAACTCTAGCCATGCAGTGACAGCAAGTGTTTTTAGCTGCTGAGCTGTCTCACTGGCTCCTGATGTGCATGACCTGAACCCATTTTCTTTCATTATGATCCAAGAGGCAAGAATCATGGTGGGTCATGGAAACTGTTTGATTTTTAAAGTATTTGGTGAAGTTCCGTAGAGAAGCTTTTGTGCTGGAAATGATTTCTAGTTAGTTGTACAAATTTTTCCCAGGGAAGCAACTCTTCCACTAATAAGGTGAAGAAGTATCTGTTTCCATCGACTGATTGGCTTATTCTTTAGCTCAGGTTCAGGGAGAGAAGTCAGCTGCCTCCCTTCCTCAACTGCACCCTTCATCCAATCAGTCTTTCAAGAAATTTCTCCCATCTCCTTCTAGTCACTGACCCAGTGACTAACTCTCACTTCTCACTTGGCACCTTTTATGTGCAGGATGTAGTGGGAGCTGCTTTCAGGAGGCAGAGTCACACCCTTGCTACCAGCGGCTTATAAGCAAAAACTGAAAATCTACCTGCATAATTAACCATAATATATATTTTGCCTCATGAAAATGGCACAAAACTGGATGTAGTGGGGCACACCTGTAGTCCTAGCACACAGGAGAAAGAAGCAGGGGAATCTTTCCAATATAGACCAGCCTGGGTCTGGCAAGGTTTCTACACTTAAGGATAGAGATGTATGCAGAAGTGTGTGACACGCAGTGGTAAGGGAAGTTGAGCAGGAGTGTCAGGGTCAGGAAACAGGCCATTTGAACTTGGTCATCTTTATGTGAAGTAAAAGGAAGCTCAGATGAGGTCCCATGGAGAAGCCAAATAACTAAGTATTTAGTCTATAGACGAATATCTCTTTGTTCCTGGAGAGTCCTTTTTATAATACCTTCCTTTGAAACACATGTCTAGACTTGATTTCATCTGTCACTGTGGGTGTGTGGAGATCAGAGGACAGTTTTATGAGTCTGTTCTCTCATTTACACCTTCTGTTGCTTCTAGGGATTAAACTAGGTTGCCTAGCTTAGCACTAAGCACCTGTACCTGTTGAGGCAGTGGGTCAGGCCTTTAATATCTTAAAAGTGAGAGATATTTAAAAACTTACTGAAATTCAGGTGCTTAATGCTGGTTTTCAACTGGAGACACACTTTCAGATTCTGAGTTTGTGAGCGAACTGCTTCCAACATGAAGATCGCAGGTGTGGCCAGGGTCTCTCATTAAAATGCACAGGGAACTGATGGCAGGAAAGTCAGCCAACAGTGTTTACAACTGATTCATGTAAAGAGCAGTAGTGCCCATTAGCAGCAGTGCTCACACTACCCCACACGTGCACAGACTCGACCGTTTGTGCTCTCCTGACTTCAAAAGACAACACATGCTGATGGTTTACCATTAAATATTTACTTTACATATGTTTTAATTACAGCAAACACTGTTATATGATTCAAGAAGATGAGGTAATCCTAAAAGCAAAAGCTTGAAATAAAAATGAAGTTTCCAGCAACCTTAGTCAGTGGCTTCCTCCTTTTACAGAGGTACTCAATAGTCTACATGGACATTTGCTTCTCATCTCTTTTTGATGATCCTGGAGTCTTGTATATGTGCTTATAAATAGTGTATGTCAATTAGTGATATGAATTATATAGAAATAAAACGTGTAAGACAGTTGTATGCTCTGAATTTTTGGTAATAAGCTTTTTTATTTTAAAAATATATCACGATGTTGATTTTTCCCATTCCTCTAAACTATTTGAATTCAGTGTCTTGTATAAGTTTATAAACCTCACTTACAGAAAATTTGGTATTTTGGTATGGACTATCATTCTATAACAGTGATGTGTGTGTGTCTTGCCTTCTTGGTAAGACTTTACCTCAAGGGAAAGAGTCTCCATACAACAACCAACCTACAATAGGTTTTAATGAAATATAGTACGATGTGCAGTAGTCTGAGGATTAGTCATATTACAACCTCTGACATTAACAAAGAAAGAAGGAGTGGAGTAAGAGTGTGTGTGTGTGTGGGGGGGCACACCTGTCCCGGCGCTTGGGAGGTAGAGGCAGAAGGTCCAGGAGTTAAAGGACAATGAAACAAGTTTGAGATCGGCAGAGGCAAGATGAGACCTTGTTTCAAAAAAGACAAACAAAATGAAAGAATGAGCAGGGATAAGAGAGATGGGAGAGGGAAAATGGAGATGCCCAGCATTTGAACAAAGAGGTGGAAGATATCCCTGCCCTGCCCTTCTTTGTGTGATCTTTAGAGCCTCAGCCCATGGCCTTAAGAATAAAATGAATCCAGGTTTTCAGACTGCTCCTTTTTATGTGGCATTAAATTGACTTGCTGTAGCCATCCTCCTGCTGTTAAGGTGCTCTCCAGCATGTTAATACCTAACCTGTTTACCCTGCCTGAAAGCCACATGGATGCCAACAGTTTGCATCATTTTCATACAGTGTTGAAAATCCTTTCTTTCTGGGAAAAAGAGAGAAGAGTGGGCCCATTTTAGATTGTTTCTAAAATGTGCAGATACCTGGCAGGTTAAACCTGTGTGGTGTGTGTGGCTAGAGGTTCAGAAAGAGGGAAGAAGGGGTGAGGCATATGTTGCAGTTGTATCTCTGTCCTGGCAGAACTGGAAGCTGGAAGGACGAGGTGAAATGAGAGCGGATAAGGTAGAAAGCAGCCCAGGGAGTTACTGGATTAGCCATCTCTCACTGCTTCTGAACTAAGTCCTTTTGAATAGAAATGTTTCCAGTCTACAAGAGCAAAACTCAATGCCCTTGAAGTTTTAGGGTTCATATATCAAGCTACCTTTTAAAGGTAAAGCAAGGATGAGGTAGAAGCATCCTTGATATTCTCTCTCTCTCTCTCTCTCTCTCTCTCTCTCTCTCTCTCTCCCTCCCTCCCCCCTGCCCTTCCCCCTCCCTCTCCCTCTCTCTCCCTCTCCCTCTCTCTTTCCCTCTCCTTTTCGGTTTTGTTTTGTTTTCAAGGCAAGGTTTCTCTGTGTAACAGCTCTGGCTGTCTTGAAGCTCAATTTGTAGACCAGGCTGGCCTCGTCCTCACAAAGACCCGTCTCTGCTTCCTGAGTGCTGGGATTAAAGGTGTGCGCCACCATGCCCAGTTCACATGATCCACAGAATTTTTTAAGTGGCCTCACACAGCATGCCAGGATCCTGGAGTCCGGGCTTCGTTTTAATTTTTGTAAAGCAGATGTTTCTCTGATTTTTGCTATGACATTTATTTTTAATATTTTAAACAGATTGTGCATTCCGAAAATTACAGTCACAGCCTAGCAAGGAAACTATAATGATTCATCTTAGTCTAAAGCAGAGCTCATCTCAGAAGAAGGAGGTGAATGTCAATTCTTGTGAATTTCCTGGCATTGAACTCATGCCCTATGGCAGTCTTTGGCCCCATATTATACACAATCTTATACCAGCTAATCATGGAGCAAACCCTGTCTTCTGGTAGCAATATACTGGTTTTCAGAAACTCTTAATGGAGCTCTTCTTTCTGCACATCCAAAGCATTCAAGTATCTTTTTTGTAAAACATTGGTGTACTTTAAGAAAATTAAACAATAGGGTGATTTTTTTTCTCCATGTGAATAGCATGCTCCCTTCCAGATGCAGTGTTTAGCAGCCAAACAGCTGCTATCTATTTAAAAAAATCTCTTAAAAGCTCCATTTATTTGCTCATAAAGGGAAGAGAAGTGTAAGTACGTTTATGGGGTGACAGGCAGATGTTTAGGTTGGAGCAGGACAATGGTGTGGTGGTAATCAGAAACTAAAATGATCCCTTTTATGGCATTGTAAGCAAATATTTTGGCCTCTTTGTTTTTAACTCTCTACTTTCTTGGTTAAAGATTTAACTATTACGGACAGGCAGAGAGAGTAAAGGGGCTTCTAAATAGGTATTTCCTCTACTGCAGAAAAGTGAATTCTGTTTTATGTAGAGGAAAATTCTTTTTTGAAGAGCTGAATAAACACTTTCATGATGCAAGGAACATGATTGATCATAATTGTTTTACAAATCATACTAATTTTATTTGCTATAGAAATGTGTCAGTTTTTCAGAAATTATATTTTTTTCCAAAACAGTAAACAAACATCAATCCCACTGGATTTCTGACATTAGTTTAATAAGTTCTTTTTCTTTCCAAACTAAGAAAGACATGTGTCAACCATGTGCTTATGTGCAACATAACAAATGAAATTCATCTTTAGTTGGTGGAGAGATTCACAGACATGGGGCTGGGGGGCCATGTGTTTTTAGTAGGACTCTGTAAAGCTCATTGTAGAAATGTTTTCTGTGCAGTTCATCCATTTCTGAGGCCTCACTTGTATGGAAAGCCCAAGCAGCTATCAGTGATGTATCTTTGTACAGATTTTAATAATTCGTGCTTGCTCAAATTTTGGACCCAGTGAGGCAATCACTTGTAAAACAATTACCATCATCCAGGAAGTATTTGAGGGATGTTATTGGAAAATATAGAGGTTTTCCAATAATCAACTCACTATGAACCTAGAAAGGAGCCTCACTGCCTCTTCTAAGTACAGAATTTTGTGTGCCTGGAGACTGGAGACTCAGTGGAATAGTTTTGATGAAACCATTAAACCTTGGCACTGGTGTGGAGGTTTGCACTAGATCCTGGCAGCCACACATAACAAACACAGGGAATGAGTTATAGCCTCTCTCTCTCTCTCTCTCTCTCTCTCTCTCTCTCTCTCTCCCTCCCTCCATTCCTCCCCCCTCTTTTCTTTCAGAAACTCTGAGTCATTCTCTTTTTGTATAAGGTTTCAGAATTTATGCTGAATTGTCTCCTCCAACCTGATAAATACACAGACCCTCTAGGGCAATTACACTCCCTCTGTGGCTTGAATCCGAGGCCGTTCAAAATCAATCAGCACAATGAAAGACACTGTAATAGCAAAATTCCAATTTGCAGCGTGTGTTGGAAACAGGAAATTTGGAACTCACCGATTTTTTCTATCAGGAAGCTATGTGAAAACACTGAAGAAAGAGCAGGTAGAGCAAAGAAATGGACTTCGGGAAACTCAGTTTCCTTTTGGTTTGGACAAGTTTCTTTTCTGAAAATTTAGCACCCTGAGGAGACCAGGTTCTCTTCTTTGGGGGCTTCTTTCAGTACAAGAGCCTTTGCTCAAACATGACTTTACCATGGAGACCAGGAAATTATACTGAGAAGTCTTTTGCAATACTTTTTTATTCTTCCCTTTCAGAAATGTTTGCCACTTGCTAGATTCCTATTGACATAGACTGTAGGTGACATCATGTATTCCAGTGTCCTCTCCCATTACACAAGTGTGCAATGATTCAAATCGTCCGTCCATTCATTTTCAAGCCAACCTAATTAGAGACGTTTTTCTTATTCACATCTTCGAAATTTTTCTAAATCAAGGATATTTTTGTTTTTCAAACTCATTTATTCTCATTGTTCTTATCATTAAAATTTCTTTAATCTCTTTATAGTTACAGATCTGTGTTTTTAACTGTCACAGAAAATGCTAGCACATGAAAAACAAACTTTATTTTGAGATGCAAACCAATTGTTGATTTGTCCTTTTGCTTCATTTGTCTCTGTACTGTGTCACTATTTTAAAACACAGCAGTAAGCTAAACCCTCACACATAAATCACAAATTAAATATAAACATCACCAGTAAAACTCAGAGACATTTTGTACCCCATATCATTACAATTAATTGGAATTGGACACCATTTAGTGCTAAACCACATGGTATGTTTGTATAAGGTTGTGTATCATACGGACATTAATACATTTAAATTAGCTACACAGAAAGGGACTCTTTGGTCTACAGTTCTTCATCATTTCCCATCATATCCATGTGGTACCTGTTGCTTGGTTAGCTGCTAACAGAAAAGCACCTAATTGCAATGAGTGAGGGATTAATGATAAGTGGCCTGCATTCGTGATTTCTCTAAGCAGCTCACATCTCTGAATGTATAAATTATGACATTGCCATCTTCTCATTCTTGTTGTCTTCTACTCTCAGAAATATTTTTTTTATTTTTCTAATAATACAATTGGAATATGACTTACATCAGTTATTTCTGTGTGTGCCAATTCTAAGAAGTGCTGCACAACTGGTTGTGAAATACAGACAACAAGAAAAAAGTCACAACTCTTGTTTAATCCCTCATCCAAGTTAACTTGGAACAGAATATTTTGGGTGTCTTGTTTGTTTACAATGAGATCATCAGAGATGATAGTTGCTCTGCTTGTCTTGTATTTGGCCAAGCTTGCCAGGCCATTCTCCTAGAACCATCCCCCTGCTTGACCCCAGCACTGTGAGATCACTTCAGAATGTCACACCGACTTTCTGCTCAGCCATATTTGTTCTTGTAAGCAAGCATTGTGCTAGCTCCTTTTCCATTATTCCTAACTTTCAACATTCAAATCAGGGTCCAATGAAAAAGGAAATTACAAATTTGTTAACATAATTTAGGCATCACAAATTTAGAATAAACAATTTGAGTGAAGATTTAAAAAGAAAATAATGGGTATGAGCCAGAGAGAAGGCTCAATGGGGAAATGCAATTGTCACCAAGCTTGGCTACTTGGGTTTGCTCCCCAGGACCCACATTGTGGAAGGAGAGAACCATCTCCTCCAAGTTCTCCTTTGAGCTCCACATTCACACTGTTGCACATGCACAAGCACCACACATATACACATACACAAAAGCACACATGCACTATAAATACACACAATAAAAATTATTTTTTTAAAATGGGTGCATGATAAAATGATTACATCTGAATTCTTCTTTAAAATATTTTTGATTTTATATGTATGAATGTTCACTCTGCATTTACGTGCAAGCATCACATGCACACCTGGTGCCTACCAAGGTCGGAAAAAGACGTAGATTCTCTGGAACAAGTGTTACAGATGGTTGTATGCAGCCATGTGGATTCTGGGAATTGAACCCAGGTCTTCTGTAAGAGCAGCAAGTGTTCTTCACTATTGAGTCATCTCTCCAGCCCCAAATCCCTTTCTAAAAAAGAAGTTATGAAAATTTGCCAAGTAAGTATTTACTTGGAGAGTATCCAGTCATATGGTTCTATGGATATTTGTTTAACCATCAGCTTGTTTTGAGACATTTAGCCTGAGTTCAGTCATTTAACATTAGAAACAACAATGTAACAAACATATTGAAACTTTTGGGTACATTCCTTTTTATATTTTCAGGATGAATTCCTAACAGTGGAATTGTTGAGTGAAAGCATTAATAAATTTAAGGAGTTTGATAGGCAGTTCCCAATATTTTTTTTTAGCAAAATGCAACATATCAAACCATTTCTACAGAAACATTATTTTCCCTACATTATTTTTTGCTAGAAACATTGTTTACTATTGAATCAAGTAATTCCATTTTCATTTTTTTCCAGCAATGGTGCTATTTTAAATAAATAAAACACCATTTACTGAAGTTGGTTGATATGATGGTCTGTTTTGGTTCTGAACCCCACTTCATCAAGAAGGCTCAGATATTAGTACAACACACTTCTTGGACACATGAAGAGAAGAACTGCCATGAATGTGGTTGACACCACCCAGTGGGTACCTGGCAGCTGGCATTGGCTCACTCTTCCTCTTCTTCTCCCTGCCCTCCCCTTTTCTAGCTCTTAACTCCTTCCTGTCAGCCATAACAGCACTCTGTATGCAGACTCTCTCCACCATGGTAGACTAAAGCTTCTGAAACTAGGAAGAAAACTAAATCTTCCCTCCCTTCTGTTGTTTCTGTCATATTTGTTACGTTAACAGGAAGGGGTGACTAACACTGCTTTCTACGTGTCCCCTCACCAAGTAAAAATAATGTCTGCCAGGTTTCCTCTTGGCCCATCTCATTGCTCACCATCCACCCACCCCTGCTCAACTCCCCCACTCCTTGAGCTCTGCTCTGGGCTGGCACTCTATGGCTTGAAATGTAGCTCTTTTGCCCAGAATTTTTTTCCACCATCACAGGATTCATGACATTGGGCTGTTTTCTGGCTGTTCAATTGTGTGTGTGTGTGTGTGTGTGTGTGTGTGTGTGTGTGTGTGTGTTTTCTGCTGAAGATGCAAAGCTATCTAAAGGGAAGGAAGAAAATTTAGATCATAATAGTTGGCTGTGTAGAGGTTGTGACCCCTCACTCCTGCCCCAATCCTCTTCTGAGCCTCTTTTGTATGACCCAAAGGCTCTGACATCCACTTCTCTGGCCTATCCAGTCCTGGGTTCTTGACTATCGAGCAGCGTTGGGTATGGGTTATATCTTACGCAATGGGCCTTAACTAAAATCAAATATTGGTTGGTTACTCCCACAACCTTTGTGCCACTATTGCAACAGCACATCTTGCAGGCAGGTCGCTCTTACAGAATGAATGGTTTGTAGCTGGATTAGTGTGCCTTTCTCCTCTGGTAGCATGCAGAGCACCTTCCAGTATGGAATTCTAGTCTATGGGCGTGAAGATTCTAGGTAAGCACCAGTTTGACTTCTCTATGCTCAATCAGTTGCATAAGTGTTGTCTTCAGGTATGGGACTTTTTAATCAATGTGTAAAGAGCCTTGAATAGCCTTGCCATTAGCCTGGTTGTTTGGGGGTTCCACAGGACTCTGTTGGCCAAGAGCTAGATAATTTGTAACTCATTTTTGGTACTGAAGCCTCATTAGGTGATGAGAGATGTCCAGTTGGGGTTCTATTTCTCCTGCTATTTCATGATTTTATTTAGATTGCCCTCACGCGTGTGTATATTATAGGAAGCTTATACTGCATTAGGTTTCCATATGACTCTTAGTTTTAGCTGCCCCTCTGCATATTCTTGCCCTTGCTCCCCTTCCTTCTCCTCCTCCCTATTTGATTCTCCTAGTTCAGTCCCCTACCTCATTCATCTATAACTATCTATGTTGTTTTTCCTTCCTAGAGAGATTAATCTATTTTTCCTAGTCCCTTACTTTCTATCTAACCTCTGTGGTTATGAGGTTAGTGGAGCTTGCTTATCAATGACTTAAGATCTAACATCCACACACATGGAAATACACATCAAATTTTTTCTTTCTGGATCTGAATTACCTCACTCTGGATGATTTTTTTTCTAATTCTATCTATTTACCCATGAACTTCATAATTTCATTTTTTAACAGCTGAGTAATATCCCATTGTATAAATGTACTACATTTTTTTTACTCAGTCATTCATTGACATACATCTAGGTTGTTTCCAATTTCTTGCCATTATGAACAGACAGGCTATGAACATGGTTGAGCAAGTGTCTCTGTAGTTGGATCCTTTGGGTTTATGCCCAAGAGTGGTATAGCTGAATATTGAAGTAGATCAATTCCCATCTTTCTGAGGAACCACCACACTGATTTCCATAGTGACTAAACAAGTTTGCCCTCCCACCAGCAATGGGTGAGTGTTCTTCTTAAGTCCTCACCAGCATAAGTTTTCTTTTGCTTTACTGATCTTGACCATTCTGGTTGGTATAAGGTGAAATCTCAAGGTAGTTTTGATCTGCAATTCCCTGATGGTTAAGGATGTTGAGCATTTCATTAAGTGTTTCTCAAGGATTTGAGTTTCCTTTTCTGAGAATTCTGTTTAGATCTGTACCCCATTTTCAACTAAGATATCTGTTTTCTTGATGTCTACTTTTTAAAGTTCCTTATGTATTTTGGATATTAGCACTCTATTGGATTTTATCCTCTATGGATAAAAAAAAAAATCTCTTCCCATTCTATAGGTTGCCTCTTTGTCCAAATGATCGTGTCCTTTTCCATACAGAAGCTTTTCAGTTTCATGAGGTCCCATTCAGTAATTGTTGATTTTAGTACCTGTGCTATCAGTGTTATGTTCAAAAAGTCTTTTCCTGTGCCCATGAGTTCAAGACTGTTTCCCACTTTCTGTTCTATCAGATTCAATGTATCTAGTCTTATGTTGAGGTCTTTGATACATTTTGAGTTGATTTTTGTGCAGGGTGGTAAGTATGGATCTATTTGGATTCTTCTACATGTGGTGACCAAATTTGACCAGCACCATTTGTTGAAGATGCTGTCTTTCTTCATGTGTATTTCTGGCTTCTTAATAAAAAATTGGAATGCCATAGGTATGTGGGAGGTGTGCATATTTCTGGGTCTTCAATTCTATTCCATTGATCAGCATGCCTGTTTTTGCTCCAACTATATTTTTATTTCTATAGCTCAGTAGTTCAATTTGAGATAAGGGATGGTGGTACCTCCCACAATTCTTTTTTCATTCAGGATTCTTTTAGGTGTCCTGGATATTTTGTGTTTCCATGTGAAGTCAAAAATCATCCTTCCAACCAAAATTCCAAGTTGTGTTAGAATTTTGATAGGGATTGCATTGAATATATAGATTGTTTTTGGCAGGATGGCCATTTTTAATATATTCATCCTTCCAATCCATGAGCATGAGAGATCTTTCCATCTTCTAATATCTTCTTCAATTTCATTCTCCAATGTTTTAAGCAATATAATTCATTGAGGAAGGATAAATAGCTAACTCTTGAATGTCTCTATTTCAGAATGCTGGGTCCTTTCTTCCTATAGGCCATTATATCATTGTGCATCACCATCGGAACCCAGGGATTTGTTCCTTTTTCCAGTCTGGAATTCAGCAGAACCTGCTGTGACAATATTCCTAAACCTAGCTTTCTTGGCTTGGGATTGAAAATCAAAGTATTCTGTTTCTTCACTCAGCCATAAAATAGATGTTTCCATCAAATCCCTGATGTCAGGGCTCAGGAAAGATGGAAAAAGAGGAAGCAGAAAGAGTATAAGAGCCAGAATGGATGGAGGAATTAAAGCCTTCTAAACACAACTGGGCTGTTGCACATATGAACTCACAATGACTGAGGTAGCATGCACAGGGCCTGCATAGGTTGGCACCAGATGGGATCCTAGAGCTAAAAGAAGTGGACCCATGTGCCCATCCCTAACCCAGAAATCATATCCAATTGATGACCTTTTGCAAATAAAAAAGTTAGTTTTCTCCAAGGGAGTCTCACAGGACAAACAAAGCACTCTAAATGTTTGTCCCATCCCCATGACTGGCAGTAGATAAGCAACCCAAAATGATCTCAATGACATCTTTGTCGGTTGTTTGTCTCATAATTTTAAGCCAGGGAAGGTTTTGTCTTGTTTGTTTGTTTTCTAACTTACAGCTCTTGTGCACATATATTGTGCCTTCCAACTTTGGTTTTTTTATGAGATTCCTGTGTGAATAAACACATGTGTCTCTGCATCAATATGTGTTTCTTGTTGTGCTTTGACTTTTTTCTTGTTTGGTTGTTTTGGCATATTCTGATTTGTTTGGTTTTTGTTTATCTTATTTTATTATTTATTCCTTGTATGCCTGTTTGTTTTCTAATGAGAGACAGAAAGAATATGGATCCAGGTGGGAGGGAAGGTGGGGAGTGAGTGAGAGAAGAAAGGGGAGGGGAAAACATCTTCAGAATATATTGCATGAAAAAGATCTATTTTCAATAAAAGAAAAAAAAAAGACAGCTCCTCACATAAAACAAACAAACATATCCATCTCACCAGTATCTAAAATTGGTTTTACATTTAAAAATGGTGAAATGATTGTGTATGCAATAAATAAATAAATAAATAAAAATATTCTGCTGCTATTTCTAAGGCCAGATAAATGCTGCCCTAACACCTTGTGACAGTATTTGGAGATAGGGTCCTCTGGGGGATGATGGATCTCTCTGTGCTCCATCTTCTCAGCCCTGATGAGGGAGTAGTCATCCTCAAGCTCAGAGTAGAGGCATTCAAATAACAGGGCTGCAGAGTACAAAGTCTCATTCAATTTTCCTCTCTTTTATTTGCTAATGGTATAATTTATTAGTGGTGGTAAAAATCTCACCAGAGCTCTTTCAGCAGAGCTGACACCACGGCTCTCACTAACAAGTGATGAGCACTCACTACCTCAGTGATACCACTTAGAAACAGTACTGTGGTTCAGAGTGTGGTCTATTGAATCAGACTGTCTGAGTTCAAATCATATTTCTCTAGGTAAGTCATTTAAACTCTCAAAAAAATCTTCCTTTTTTTTCATTTTCCTGGTATATCTAATAATAGTTGTTAGGATTAAATGAGGAATACATGCACAGTCCCTGCTCCGAAGTAAGTATTCAGTCACCACGCAGGTGTCCTCAAAACAACTAGCGAGGTCACCATGTAGAGTATGGCTCACTGGAAAACATTTCACATTTCAACCAGTTTCTTTTAGAAACAGTCATGTAAAAGTAGATGCTACTGGATACATTAGCAGAAAATACTTATGATAAGAATATATTGTTTAAAAAGTATCTAAGAAAAATATATATTGTTAGAAGATATTCATGGGAAACTTCATAAACATTTTGTGGGTAGGTGAATATAGTAGTCATTCCACAGGGCATCAGAAAAACCCTCTGTGATAGCTCCCATCCTTCATTGGCTAGGTGTACAGAACTAACCTACAGCACCCCACCATTACCACCTCCTCTGGACTCACCATTCCTTCTCTGGATAATGCTGCTTGCTGGATTCATGTAAGCCACTTACATATCACTGTCATCTCTCTCTCTGTCTCTGTCTCTCTCTGTCTCTGTCTCTCTCTCTCTCCCCCCCCTCTTCTGTTAAATGTGGGCTTTTGTTTTATACCACTTCTCCAGACATTCAACAATTCAGTTCATTATCAGCTGCCAAGTGTAAGTTTAAGTGGGGCTCCCTCAATTTTGATCATTTCCTAGAAGAGTTTGCTAAGTTGGGAAGGCACTTATGTTTTCAAAGTTATTATAAAAGATAGAGAGAGCCCAGACATACACAGATGTCTACAGCAATAAGTGGGAGGCAATGGACTGGGGAGGGCTTTCCTGCCCTTCCTGAACCACCCTAATCTATCTGTGTGTTGTCAACAGGGAGGATCTGCTGGAGATTTCCCTGGAGGTTGTGGGTTAGGGAGACATCCTCATTCTCCAGGAGTAGGTGTGCTCTTACTGGTGACCAGACCCCATCCTGAAGCTTTGGGTAGACTCCACAGAGTCACTTCATTATCAGAAACTGAGGTGTGTTCCAGAGGGACTATTTATAAACAATAAAGGACAGGAAATGTCATTTCTCCAAAGATCTTTGTGCTAGGCCAGAGGCAAAGACCAATCAAATCTCTGATTATATTAAGTTTTGGTCCCCTTGTCTAAATTTGTCCTCTCTTTTGTACCCCAAGTCTTCAAGTTTATTCTTGCTTTTATTTCCAATACCTTCCCTTAGTGTTAGAACAGCTAAACAGAACACTTTAAAGACTACCAAAATGATGAAGCCACATAGTGTACAATTTTAAACAATTTTTAAAATTTAAGTTATGTGTAGGCAAATATGCCACAGGCATATGTGGAGGTCAAAGGAGTCGGTTCTCTCATTAACCTTTATGTAGGTTTCATGAATCAAACTCAGGTCACCAGTCTTGCATGGCATTATTTTAAAATTTTATATATACATGATACATAGTGTGTGTATCCAATCATTCCCTCCATTAACATTTAACTACTATACTTTATTCCACAATACAGACTGATAAATAGCAAACTTGAATAAAATCCACTTAAAAGGAGTCTTTGCCTCCTCCTGGACTTGTTAATTTTCTCTTTGATTTAAGAATTTCTCTAAGCAAAGGTTAATGAGCTCTTTATGAGTTAAAACACATTGCTGATCTGTCTTTTACACTTTTCAGATTTTGCTGGGTTCTTAACAGTTCTTTATACTTCTGAATAATTCTCTGAACACCCCAGATGACTTCTTCCCCAATCTCCAATATTAACATCAGCAACAAATACAAACAAAATGAAAAGCAGCCTAAATACATCTCCATTTTCACAAACACTGCTGTAGGAGCACCCTTCCCCCTGCCTGACCATTTCTTTTTCTTGGTTTTAGCTTTTTGCTCTTTTCAGTTCATACTTAGATGTATAGTTTGTTTTTTAATATAAAGGCCAACAAGGAACGTTCATGAACTCAAAGTTGCATAGCTCTGCATCCTAAAGAGTTTTCTACAAGAAGACTTAGATTGTACCATATTTAACATTTCAACAACTTGAAATAAATTTGTGCATAAAAAAGTGAGAACTGGGGCTGGACTCAGAGGTTAAGAGCACTGGCTGCTCTTCAAGAGGTCCTGAGTTCAATTCCCAACAACCACATGGTGGCTCACAACCATCTATAATGAGATCTGGTGCCCCCTACTGGCATGCACGCATACATGTGAGCAGAATACAGTATAAATAATAAATAAATCTTTAAAAAATAAGTGAGAACCAATATATAAGTGATATATATATATAGATAGATAGATAGATAGATATAGATATATATAGATATAGATATAGATATATCTATGATAAGACACCTGTGACAGGATAGGTATGGTGGAGCCTGATGCTCTGAAGACTAAGATAGGATGGTCAAGATTTTGAAGAAAAAAAGGACCTCGTGTATTCTGCAAACATCTGTATGGACACATATCCATGTACATATTTATTTGTATGAACACAGAGAACAATCTGACAATGTGCTCATAATGCTGAACATCATAGTCCAATGGAACTGAAGGAAGATCAAACATGGTTTCTGTCTTTTCTAATGTTTGTATTTGTATGATGTAAAAATACCCAGTAGTGTAAAACCAAGGGTCTAAGAACAGATGTAGCTTAATGAGAGAGCCTACCATGTATAAGACTCTGAATTGGGAGCACTGGGAAATCCTTACATAAATAAAGTAAAAATGAAACAGGCTACCATATAAAAGTATGGGATCAAGTAAGTAAATAAATGAGCTAACATAGCAGAGTGGATTACCTAGATTTTTTTATGCCAGTGTTAATAAAATGTGGCATTTAAGATCAACAGCATGATTTCAACACTGGACTCGATGTGAAGTCATTCCTTTAATTTACACATGAGCAAAATGAGATTTTCATGCATGCAGAGGGTTCTTGCAATACAAATGTTAAATAAGTAAATGTATGTGCTAACATGACATGGATTTATGAGCTGAAAGACTTTTTAAACCACAGCTGGCTGTTGGCAGAGGTGTGTCTAGAGTCCAGCTCTTCCAGTTGCATTCTGGGAATCTCTCCATGTTGGCACATGCTCTCCATGAAACACAGAAGGACACACACACACACACACACACACACACACACACACACACACACACACACTGCTCTCATTTGCCTGAGCTAAGGGAGAAGAAGTATGATCATGTCTCTGTTTTAGAAATGCTATTTTTATTTAGATTTTAGGATATTTTGTCTGTTGAAACATACAAAATAATACTTAGAAACTGAATGCAAACACATGCGACACAAAATGCTGGGTATTGATGGAACATCCCATTGTGGAACCCGCAGCTGCAGGAAGCCACCTGGATGGAGCAGCCTCGGGGTCTTTGTGACATCATTCCAGCATCAACTTCAGTTTGGTCACCAAAGTTGCTCCCTGGTGGAACATCTGCTTGGCAGGGGGTTCTGGACTTTCCTCACACCTCAAAACTTTCCTTCCTGCCCCTACTCATCGACACCCCTCATGAGAGCCCATTCTCAAGTCAGCCTTAGTTACTCAAGCCGCCGGTTTCCCCTTGACCTTCAACTTCTACTCTCTCCCTCAACACCAAGTTACACTTTCACTTGCAGCCGGTCTCGCATCTCAAAGTGACCTTTGCTCTTCCTCCAAGCTAGCAGATCAAAGAATCAGTCTCCCTTCGCGACACTGCCCTCCTGGCTCAGTTACTGTCCACTTGGTGCTCCGAACAGGGTCTCAGGAGAGGAGCTGAAGTGGCCAGTGAGGTCAGGGAGCCAGAAATCTGCTGGGGGCGCGGGAAGCAGTATGCTCTCTGAGGATGTTAAAAACAAACAAAAATCCTGTGGCCAAACGGATGGGAAGGTAACGGCTGGCGAAAGACTCCCTGATCTTTAAACCACACCCGGCAGTCAGTTTTGCTCTTGGAACTGAAGTGTTCCACCAAGGCAACAGAAAGTAGTGTAACCAACCAGCAGGCTGTGGGGGGTTACCTAATGCTCCCAGGGAACCTGCTGGCCTGGGCGTGTGCTGGGCCCCTTCATACGTGCACAGATTCTGGAGACTCAACAGCTGCCAACTGCCACAGCTCTGTGTAAAGATGAAAAACGCTGCTCAGAAGTGTGGAAAACCCCCGCAGCCTGGCGAGTACTTAACTAGGTACAGTTTTGAGAAACTGGGTCTAAATAAAGAGTAGTGAGGGCCTTCCTATAAATTTTTTGAGAAATCTTCGATTGTCAATATTCTACTTAGTTCAAGATTATGCAAAAAAAAAAAAAAAAAAAAGAGAGAGAGACTTTGTGATTCTTGTAGTGCCTTCTTTGCAAAAAATCTTCCACGGTTGGTAAAGCTGTTGTTCTGTATCCTCTGGTGTGCTGTCTGTCACTGGTTTGGGCAGTAACAAAGGCAGGGCAAGCTCAGGAGGATATCTGTGTCCTTTGGGGGACAGGAAAGGAACCAAGTAAAAGTGGTCACATCATCCTATCTTACAAACAGAACAAATGGCAAATGTCACCTCAGCTGTGACAATGTCCTTTAAAGTAGCCACGCACCGTCCCCTGGGCACCGCTGGCCTGCATGGCCACCTCTATTTTCCCTGGGCAGGAACACCACTCAAAGGTTTTGGGCTTCACAAGCAACAAAACCAAAGAAAAAACAAAAACAAGTCTCCACCATCACCCTTCAAGCCAGGTGTGGGTCAGCGATCCTCAAGGCAGATGAGCCACCTGATACATCACCTGCTCTGATGTCACCTCACAGCTTCCTGGACCTCAGTGTTTCCCTTAGCGTACCACAAGGATGCTCTGCCTGGCACATTGTGAGTCGAGGTGTATGTATGAGCATCTTCTCTTCTTTGGAACACTGCTTTCTGGCTGCTGCAGCCTGGCAGCCCAAATCAGTTCCAGTTGAGTGCAGGGGAATTGAAGGAGATAAGAATCAGTTCAGTGAGAAACTTAATGTCCTTATCTTGTCAGGGGTTAAAATCTATAACTGCTGGTTACCAGTTGTCATTTCCTCTTTCATCTCCTGAGCTATGCTTACACCCAGGGCCTTCTGGGTTTTGGTTTTTCCTGTGTATCCACCGAACCACAGAGAGATTCTTCTAGGCTACCCTGGGGTATTTCCAAGCCACAAGAGTAGCAAGATTCCTTTCTGACAGGCCCCATGCTGACTCTTTACTTGCTTTCTGGGACAGGCTGCCCTTAAATTCATGTCCCCTGCCCCTGCTTTCCCAGTGCTTGGGTTACAGGCATGGGCCACTATTCCCAGGTCACTTTTCGTTTGAACCGTGTGTAATTCTCTTCGAGGCTAGCTACAGGCCTCCAGGTTTCCTCAGTCTGTCTCTCTTGCTACAGACTTTCACTTTCTCTTAAACTGTTTTGCAACTTTGCATCTCTGGCCTTCAGCAAGGATCCAGAAGATCTCCTTACAGATTTTTACTTAATATAAATCTCTTTGGTTATTCTCTTCAATACTTTATCTTTTTTTTTTTTTTTAAGCAAGTTTAAACACCCGAGGGCCAAGTGAATTCTTTGAGGCATAGTACTACAGATGTGGTTACTTGAAACATTTGCTTTTCACAAATTTGTCAATACTAACCATCTCTGAAACTACTTAAATTTCCACGTACACGCTGTATTTTTGTTTGTTTGTTTTCAGTCTTTAGGACAATTCCACCAGAGATTAGATTTGAATGGAATGACCTTGGGGCAGGAGTGCTGTAAAGCTTAGCTTCCACCCAGCAGTAAATGATGAAGGGAGAAAAGGGATGCTTTTGAGTTAGGCTAGCAGCACTGGAGGCCAGCAAGCAGCCACATAGCAGAAGGCTACTAATGTCAGAGGGGAACGGGATGTGCTTTTAAGAAAGAGTCAGAAAGCCTAATGTGTTTGGGAAAGCATGCTTAGAAAAGAGATAGAAAGATGAAAAGGGCAAGTTGTGCAGAAAAGTAGGTAGACTCACAAAGCTTCATATCTATGGCCTCATAAGCAACTGCGTGGAAGCTGGGATTTCTAAGAAGAAAAGTTCATCTTCTCACTAAACACCTAGCCATTCTTTCTATTGCTTTTAACATGCTGTTTTTAAAGGGCTATACTTATTGTGTGAGTGAGTATGTGTGTGCTTCCATGCATGTGCATGTGTGTGTGTGTGTGTGTGTGTGTGTGTGTGTGTGTGTGTGCATGCATATTTAGGTGTATGCATTACCCTGGCATACCTCTCCCGGGACAACTTTGGGGGTTCAGCTCTCTCCTTCCATTTGAGTGGAGTCCAGGTGATTTTTCAGGCTGAGTTATCCACCTGGCCCTGTGTTAAAAATGGTCAATTTTGAACTCAAGACAATCAGCCTTCCTTATCTTTGTCCTTCGCCTTAACTAGAACTTCCAAGCCATGTTTATTACAGAACTCAGTTATAGTTTTACTCACTACAGGATTGTTTGGAGGCAGGATGGAGCTGTGGGTTTTGTTGGTCTTAACACAAACCTCAGAATGTGCATTCTACAATCCTGTGTTTTTTGTTTGTTTGGTTTGGATTGGTTCCCTTTGGTTGATGTGCTAGCCTAACCACCAAGGAGCCTCAGGCCTATCACTGTTGAGTAAACTATTTGCAGGATGGATGATAACATCTAATCCTAATTTTTTTAAAAAGTTTTTTCTGTCTGCATTGTCATGATTGCTCACTTTGGATGTCTAATAAATCCTTTGTAACTGAGAGTCTAGACCCATCAGCTCCGGGTTAATCTTTCTAAAGGTAATTCTTTACAGTGCAGGTCGTGTGGTACTTTTTAGCCAATGACTATCTTTTTTCAGTTTCTTCCATTCTTTTTGCTGTAGCATTTGATTCAACATGGTTAAAAATGTCACTGGGCATCTTTTTATTTTAACATGAAACAAAAAAACCTGAATGAAACTTGTCCTACCCCAGATCCTTGCCACATACTCACACTTACTCCGAGTGTGGTTATTACCCAATACTCTTGTTTCTCTTCTAGAATCTATTTTTAAAATAGGAATTTTTATATACACTCAATATTTAAATTCTATTATTTCCTTTTTCTTTATTTTCTTTCTTTCTTATAGTGTGTGTATGTGTGTGTGTGTATGAGAGAGAGAGAGAGAGAGAGAGAGAGAGAGAGAGAGAGAGAGAGAGATGTAGGGAAATATCTAGGTATGAAACCCAAAGCTTTGTGCACGGTAATGAAGCACCTACCCCTGGACTCCCAGCTCAGAAATTTAAATGGTCTTTGCTTGGATTGGACTCTCAGGGAGGGTCTGACATCTGTGTCATTAAACAAGGTTGTCCTTACAGAAGCTACAGTAGGGCGTACTGCTGCCCTAGGATAAGGTCTTTGACTTCTTACCTAAGTCTCCTTATTTACCAGAACCACACAGCCAAGCCTTTCACCCCACTCATGGTGGCCCACGTATTTTGGATAAAGATTTCTGAACATAGTCTCAAATTCCCAGATTCTTGGATGAGTCCCCGTGTTTTGTCTGTGTTTAGCTTTCTAATGAAGTTAAGGATAGATCCAATGTGTGCTTAGCCTGGACCTGTGTTCTTTAGAGTACCTCAGTCCTAACGCTGAAGCCAAGATGGTTTAAGAGCTATCTGCCTGAAGATTTTGAGGTGGTTTCTGTCTCACCCTGGGAATAGCTCCCTGCTTTCCAGTTGATTTTCACTTGTCATTAGTGTCTTTAAGTAAGTGCATTGTCTTTTTAAGTTAACTCTCGTGTGAATAAAATCTGTTTGTGCTTGTTCCCAAATGTCTTGAACTAAACTTTTACTCTAATCAGCAGTCCATTTCATATAGTGCCTTCTCAAAAGGAATCTGAATAAAATAGGAAATTTTTAAGATGAAATTTCCTACTTACAAAAGAAAAACCTTTCCATGGTCTGATGATGCATTAATTAGAAAAAGTAAAATATAAGACATTATCCAAATTCCTTAAGTTTTGAAGAAAAAAAATATAAACATGGAAAATGGGGCTGGTGAGATATCTCAGTACGTAAAACCTCTTGCCACCAAGCCTGACCATCCAAGTTCCTTGCATCCGTAGGGCCCACTTGCTGGGACAAGAGAAGAGACCACATCCACACACAGTTTAATTTTTTAAAGCCTTAGTTCTAGGTAATTTGTTAACTATTGTCAGCCATCCACAAGCACAAACTTGAAATTTATTTTTATCACATCTTTACTTGTAGATGCACAATCTATAACAGTAAATAGAGGAATGTGTGTCTTCGTTCTATATGCAGAAAATGCATCATTAGTTCCTAGATGGAATGCTGTGGCTTAGACCTTGCCCTGGACAGGTGACTGGATCTGTGAACACCAGCTTCCTTACCTGTAAGATGGGAGGCGGTCCTGACTTCCAGAGGCCTCCCAGATTCCCTTTATTTAGGGCAAAGCTCTAGGCCTTACACATGCTAGGCAAGCTGCTCCTCAAGGCTATTTCCCTTACCCCATCCCCATTTTTAACAACAGATTATCTGGCCTGAGTAGATTATTTTGGAAATGCCGGTTACATGAAGCTCCTCTATCTTTTCAAATATTTGAAACTCTTCAATTTTGGAACTATTTCTTTCAGAATTTGTGTAGTTACAGCTCTACAAACATGAAACTGGCCTCTATGTCAAGCCTAGGAAAATTAATGAAGAAAAGCAATTAGTGTTACAGCAAATATTTTCTTTGCTAATTCCTCTTGTGAAATACATTTAATAGTTGTCATGTGGAAACAATATCTTAACATTTCATGAAAGATAAAGAGTACTCTGGGCATTCTGTTTAGGAATGAACAATCCATTCCTTATAGTCCGAAAGGAGTAGAAAATAATTGTTTTGGCAGCTTTTGCATAAAAATGATATTGTACTAAATATCCACTTATGTGATGCTCTCTGGTGTGTAAAGTCATAATGTTTATATTTTAATAAAAAGTATAATTAAAAATTAATTTTATGCACATTTCTTTTATCTAGACTTCATTAAAATAATAAAGATATATGCAATCAATTCTGAAAGTTAATGGGCCATACACAAAGAGGATTTATAGAAAGTTTATTGAGTTAAAATGAATTGTTAGTCATTTCCCTTTTTTCTCATGAACATGGAGTATTTCTGTGACAGGAGTTTTGTGGAGCGGTCCACAGGGAGGTGAAAACCTTCCAGTTCTGAGGTTTGTTTGTGTTAAATAGTTTACAATTTGGAGTTTAAATATCACAGTGGGAATATTCCCTTCATTTTCTGGAATACTTGGTGCTGATCAGTACAAAGTGACTTAGTGATGATCCTTTATTGATTGATTTAGTTTAGTTTGAATTAACTTCACAAATCCCAGAGAAAACTCTCTAAGTGATAGTGTAGGGAAACTACTGAACTATACCCACCTGTGGGTAGAAAAGTTTATTGGGGATCAAACTGCCAAGGCCATTTCTGAAGGGCAGAGAGAAGAGCAAATGGCACAAAAGCAAGCATATTTTATATGACAGCCAGCAGGGTTGAGGATCTGAGCTGATATAGGCTGTTGACCAGGAACTATCTGACCTTTGGCAAAAGGTTAATGGGGGCTCCTGAAAGATTAAGGGTGATTTCTGGCAAGCAGAAATCCATCTTAGGGGATCTGCCTTTCTGGTAAACAACTTTTTAAGGCTTGTTTACCCGATAATAATTGTTCTGAATACTTGTCAAAGTTCTTCTGTTTAGGACAATGTTGTCAGCATTGCATTTATTTTTTTAGATATGTTGGGGGTAGGGCAGCTAATATTTCAGTCTTTTGTTGGAAAGGGATGATGAGTCTTTTGGCTGCTTTTTGGTGATGGTGGCCTTGAGAAGAGTGGAGTCTGGAATGCCTATCAAGCTGGCAGATTATGGTAAGAAACCTGAGGAATTCCATCAGAAGCATCTGGTTTACTGACCTTCTGGTTTCACTAATTCTTTCCTGAAGGAACCAGAAGAGACAAGGAACACTCACTATAAGAAAGATAGAAACCAGTGGGCCAGTGAAGCAATAGAAGCCAGGGCCCCAGAGAAGACTATAGCAAGAATTCCAAATTGGAGTCAGACCGTGGGGGGCATAGTTCACCAGCCAATTCTTTTTCATTTCTCCAGATGGGTTCATATTGGCTTTCAGCAAGTCCAGGGCTTGCCAGTTCTGCAGGGTCGCCAGGGGCTAGGGAGTTGAGTCTGATTTGAAGCAGATTCAAGGTCACAGTTGATTCCTGCATTGTGACTGTCAGCTGAGTGAAAAATCTGCTGGAACAGAAGGTAAGCTAAAGAGTAGCTCACCTCCAGGTCTGTGTCTTTGCCTGGGAAGTCTGGAAGATAAAGAGAACACACATCTAACAGGAGCAGGAGAAAGGGGTCCATTTGACCTGTGACAGATGGATCCATGTCACAATCCTTAAGAGCTTGCATGAAGCCTTTAAAGGTGACAAAAGAGATGTTTTAGAAATGTTAGTATGACCACTGTCTGTAATCTGCACTGGAATCCTCATTGTAGAAAAAGCAGTTAGTAGGTGCCTATAAAGAGCTCAAGCAGATTTATACCTTTGAGCCATAGCAAAATGAATCCCGAAGTTATTGCCTTTGTCAGCATTCTATTGCTGTAAAGAGACCACAACCATGGAACTGTTATAACGGAAAAGCATTTAATTGGGGATTTCTTACAGTTCCGGAGGTTTAGTCCATTGTTTTCATGGAGGGAAGCATGGTGGCACACAGGCAGACATGGTGCTAGAGAAGTTCGAGAAGAAGATGAGAGTTCTACATCTGGATCTGTAGGCAGCAGGAAGAGAGGCACTGGGTCGGGCTTGGGTTCTTGAAACCTCGAAGCTCACCCCCAATGGCACACTTTTCTCCAACAAGGCCACACCTCCTAATCCTTTTGAATAGTGCCACTTCCTAAGTATTCAAATATATGAACCAATAGGGGCTATTCATATTCAAACTACCACAGTTATCAACATTGTAGAAGCATAAGCATTCAATTGTAATAAAGCAGAAAAAGGAAAGAGAATGAAGAGAAAGAGCTTGAGGACCCAAAAGGTGGTTCTGGAATAACAGCAAATGCTCCTCTGTCCAGAGGGCTGAATATATAGAGTCAACAGAGATTTTTGACGTATATTGGACAGGCCAATCAGAAGAACTTTAAGTCTATATTTAGAAAACAACCAAAGGAAATTTAAGTTTTCAATCTGTGACTTTGATATACCCATTACCAAGACTAGATTAATAACTTCTCACAACTCTATTGATAATTTTAAGCTTTGACATCTTGACATCATATGTATCATCTTTAAGTCTCATTTTTCACACCTACAATTACTTTCTCAGACCTTCACAACTGACACTCACACCCCTTAAATCACTTCCTCAGACCTTTACAACTTAAAAACTTAAATTTTTTTTTGAAACATTTAATCATTCACCATAAGAAATGGGTATTTGATTACTGAAAGCAGTCATTGAAAAGCAAGCTCTTAAATAAAAGAGCAATAATGACAGTATGGTGGCAATAATGGCAGTATGATAGCTTGAGTTTGCTTTTACATTGAAATCTGTGAGTTTGTCTTTTTCGGTGGGAGACCTGGAGCTCTAGGAAAGGCAAGGCCCGAATTTTATAGAAGAAATCAATTCAGGTTGGCACATAATTTTTTATTTAAGAGTTATTTTAAAAAAAAATTTTAGGTTTTTAAAGATATATCATCTGCATCATGTAAATCCCTAGAACCCAAAGTTACTGGAAAGCCAAAATGTTAAGGTGAAAGCAAGATTTCCAGCTATGAATGGGCTATTTGGCAGCTGCAGCTTTCGGGGAGGAGCTGGCTAAGGTTGACTTGCTGCTGCTAAACTGTCTGATAAAGCTGGGGCCCTCCATTAAGGACATCACAGAGCTCTGAGAAGGATACATTTGAGTAGGAAGTATAAACCAAGTCGCCTCAGTACCAGTTAAGAATGACAGAGACACACTTGCCACCTGGACAGACAGCCTGACTCCTCCATGGTAATATCATCGATGGCTTTGTTGGGGCCACATGTCATCAGTCTTGGACTGCCACACAGGTTATCCTTAAGTTTTCAGCCACCAGACCCAGAAGATCTGAGAAATTTTCTTGTGGAGGAACTCGGGGACCTGGCCTACTTTGGCAAAGCAGAGTGGACAAGTTTCCTTAACAATGTTCATGGCATTGGTAGGGCCCTGGTGGCAGGTGAAGCACGGGGCAGTTTTTTTGCCCAATGGTCAGTGTTACCACATTTGAAGCAGGTGTAGTCTTCTTTGGAGATAGCCACAGCACTGCCAGAAGCTGGTATTTCTGTCTGTCAGGGTAAGACTTCTTCATTAAACATCTTACATGCCATATTCAGCAGATTTCTCTGAGGGGTTTGAAGGGCATCATCTAACCTATTAAGCATAAACAATTTTAAACAAACTGCTTAATTTCTGTTAATTGCTTCAGGCTTAACCTTGACAACATAATAGAGAAGGCTACATCTTGTACCAATGAATGAGTTACATTTGTACTTAACAAGTCTACAAACAGTCTGAGCACATTAAGGAATTTGAGCATGTATAAGGCAACTTATCATTAAGTTGTATGTCTTGGTTATCTTTAACAGTTTACAAGGTCGTAGCTGTTATAAGGTTAGGATTTTATAGATATCACTGTTAAGTTTAAGCCTCAAAAATTTGAATTGAAGATCTCTTTAGCATCAAAATAAACTTTAAACCATAAAAACAGTTTACTGAGAGACTGGCAACTCTACTTTTCTGATTTCTTTCATGGTGCACCTTTACAGACTATCACAATCTCTGGTATGACTCGGTTTATCCAAAAAACTAAAGCTTAGCAAAGACAAAGAAGCTAGACATACATCTTCAAGTCAGTTTTTGCTAGTCTAAATGAACCTTAGGAATTCATAAATCTTATTCATCAAATATTTGTTGTTCCTTATATATAACATTTTAAAATAAACCATCTTGGAGGCCTGCTATTGCCTCCTCAGTCTAAAAAGTGAGACACATAAGCAGAGACCACAGGACTGACTATTTTATGGATACTGCCAAAGTTGGTTTACACCATGTAATTAGCTTAACCAAAATGGCAAAAAGTCACATGTTTCTCCTCCCTTTATCCTTAGTAAATATGACTGCCAGCCACATGGTTACTTCCATTCTGATAAGGCCATCAGCTAAGATGTCAGTAAGCCACACAGTTGCTACTTACCCAAGGTGAGCACATAAGGTACACACACTCCTGCCTTCTAATGTCTATTTTCTAAACAATAGTTGAATCCAAGTTGCGTACAAGCATGCTGTAACAGGGTAAGATTACCTGTGTGTAAAATTTTAAACTATCAACCCTTTCTGTTACAAGTGTTAAGATTAACTTTCTGTTATAGATTTTACAGATATTTTAAATCACATCCAATAAATTTACAAGTACTGAGATAAAGAGTTTATACATGGTCTTACGAATTCTGAGATTAAAGCATTTATACTTTAGCAGAAGTGTTTAGAGATATGAGAGAGAGTTTATTCAGAGAGGCAAACATCTGTGATTGCATTTTGTCACTTTTAAAGATAGTAATGAAAACCAAGGAAGGGGTGTGGGATAAGCAGTAGTAATTTCTATTGGGAATAGTTTATTTTTTAGCTCTTTTTAAGCATATCATGTCTTCCTGAGCTGTCCTCACCTGCTCTCCTTCTCCTTGTCACAGAGTCAGATGGATAGCCTCATAAAGGACAGAAATTTTGGAGGGAACTTCTAAACAAGCATCCATGGGGCTGGATAGAGCAGGCCACAACCCAACTCCAGACCCAGCTTTTCTAAAGAAAACAGTGTATGACAAATTCCGCATTTTGCCAGAATCTTTATAAGATCTGAAGGAGGAGACAGAGCAAGAGGAGAGCAAAGAAAGCTTAGAGATGCAAGATTTTCAAGAGTGGGGAGAAGAGAAAGTTTAGAGATGCAAGATTTTCACAAGTGGGGGAGAAGAAAAAGCTTAGAGATGGGAGTTTTTGAATGATTTGCTTGTGTGGTGGCAGAAGTTGTCACAATTTGTGAGAATGTGGTAATGGGTGTGCCATTTTCCGGCCATTGAGACAGATTACCGAGTTTGTACTGAGGCCAAGCTGTTTGCAGTAAGGCAGTGAGGCTTAGTGGATTCTTTTGGGTCTGAGGAGGAAAAGAGATTGTAAAAGGCAGGGAAGGAGTCAGGACTCTAATTCTGAATGGAAAGAACTTTTGGTTTTTCGAGACATGGTTTCTGGATCTCGCTCTGTAGACCAGGCTGGCCTCGAACTCACAGAGATCCGCCTGGCTCTGCCTCCCAAGTGCTGAGATTAAAGGTGTGCGCCACCACTGCCTGGCATGAACGGAAAGGGCAAGCTTCAGGAGGGAGACAGAGGAGGCAGGAATGGAGACAAGAATTTCCAGAAGAGCAAGGAGGTGGGAGAGACTTAGGAAAGGGCCTGTAGGACTCCTGCCCGATAGATTCTAATAATTTAGGAAACGAGACACAGGGGAGGAAAAAGCAAAGTGCCGTGATGATGATAGTCTCAATTCGAGGATGTCTGCAAAAAGAAAGAGACTTGTGAGGAAGATGTATGTCTAGGATTGGTGAAGGGGTACCTCTCCTCCTTATAATACGGTGCCCATAAGATATAGAGAAGCTACCTAACACACAACTTCTATAGCAATAGTAGTAGGTTCCAGGAACCAAGAGAGACAGAGAGATGGGCTCCAGTGAGACAGTGAGAGAGATAGAACAGGCGGCTATAAGGTGGCGCTTAGCAGGGTAGAAGAAGTACAAGTGGTTAGTGCAGGTGGAGAAGTGGCCGAAGAGGTGAGGTATAAACTTTGGAGTCAAATATGGAGGGAGGTAGGAGGCAGCAGACCCAGGAGGGTCTAAAATGGGCAGTTTGGTTTAGCTATGAGGGAGAGGGCCTTTTGGGAGGAAGCCAGTGTCCCTCCTAGGTTTTGGGCACCAAGTATCAGCAATGGTGCAGAGAAGCTAGTTCACTCTGTGGGTAAAAAGAAAGGTTTATTGGGCATCAAACTGCCAAGGCCATGGAGTGGGGGAGGGCATGGCAGAGAAAAGAGCAATGTGGCAGAAAAGCAGGCAGATTTTATATGGCAATAAGCAGGGTGGGGATCTGAGCTGATAGTGGCTGTCCAGATTGAAGTTTGGGGGAACATTAAGGGAGGGTCCTGGAGGATTAAGGTTGGTTCCTGGCAAACAGGAACCAGCCTTAAGAGATCTGCTTTTCTAGGAAACAGAAACCCAATTATAGGCTTGTTTACTGGGTAACTATCCTTCTGTCTAGGACAGTGTCAACATCTCTGCCATCTTTGGGGGATGGGGCTTTGGACCTAAGGGCTACCATCTTAATTTCTGCTACCCAATGATCTATTTCATCTTTTTAACATGGCTCCTACATTGAACATAAAATAATGTAAGTATTAATTAGATATTTTTAGAAGTTTCTTATTCTCAAGGATAATAGTTTGACTTTTAAAATAACTCCAAACTTAAAATAGAATTTTAAAGAATTATACAAATAATTTTTTTTAAATTCAGTCATTTGTATGTAAGTTATTTCTGGATGATTTTCTGTGTGGTTCCTACATACAACAACCTCTTCTAATAGGACCACAAGAGAACCACTAACTCAGAAAATGAACACTGACACAAAACTACCTCATTCGAGTTTTACCAATCACCCTGTCAGTCCTTCATTCCTACAGGACTAGAAAGCACTCAGTCTAGGCTCCAGCCTGACACTGACTGTCCCCAGTTTTTCTGTCTTGTAGTCTGTGAGAGCTCTTTGTTCTTTCCTTGGAATTCATGACTGGACTTCCAGAATATTACAAATTAATGCCCTGTAGAAATTCTCTCAGCTTCTCTGCACTTATATTTTCCCATAATTATAACCTGGTTTTAATTATTAGCAGAAATACTATGGATGGAAAGCTATTTTTAATGTATTCTATTATCTTATTATAACTTGGAATTTTCTGATGAATTTTTGACTATTGTTTGTATAAACTTCAGCTATCTGCCAAGATTCTCATTTATACATTGTGTGCACAATTCTGTGCTTGTATGTGTATATGCATGTGCATGTACATGTGTGTGAGTATGTATGCAAGTATATGTGAGTGTGCATGTGTGTACATGCAAATGTGTGTGCACACATGAGTGTGTATAGGATAAGAGGCTATCATCGGATATCTTCCTCAGATGCTTTCTATCCTATTTTTGACAGAATCTCTTTTAAATTGGTCAGCAGTGGGCTTCAGGGATCCTCCTCCCACCAGCCCTCCAGGAGCAGAATTGCAGGCTCTTTCCATATCTGGTCTTTTCGTTTTTTTCTTCATGTAAGTGCTGGGGACTGAACTTGGGTCTTCATGCTTGCATGGCAAGTGCTATACTGACTGAGCCATCTCCCTAGCCCCAAGAGTCTCTAACTTATTCTTTAGTATTTACATTAATACCAAATAATTTTTTTGATCAGGATACAATGAAATTATATAAGCATCCCATTCTTCATAAAAAATTGTTATTGGCATAGATTAATAGTTTATTTGCTGATTATAGTGACTTTGCTTGTGCTGTGGACTGAACCCTCGCACTGAGCACATGTTAAGTGGGTACTCTGCCACTGAGCTACTCTCAAGCCCTAAACTGTAGCTTTATTTTTGTTTACTTTGATGTTGGAAGTATTTAAGCAGTTCTTGGAGGAGGATCCCCTGTTTTCTAGAACAAAATTTCATAAATTTCATATTCGTATGAACATGGCAAAGAGAAGAATATCAATCCCTACAGTCTATGTTTATATATGTGACAATTCTTTTAATCTCAGGTAGCATCTCCCATTCCCTTTTGTCAAGCTATTAAGAGAAAGCCCCTGTGTTAGAGATGGAAAAAGTTGCAGAACATGCTCAATCAAATCATCCCTGGATGCTACTTTATGAGGGGTAATTCTATACATTTATCAAGAACTGTTGAAACATTCCATAGTGCATATTGAAGAAGACAACTGCTTTATAATTCTGCTGTACAGAATATCCAACACGGGTTGTGATTACAAAGACACTTTATTTAAAAAAAAAAAAAAGAGGTGCTTTCTTTGGTTGTCCATTTACTAAAATCATGGTAATTTAAAGACTAGCATGGTCTCTGTACAAAGCAGAAATGCTAATTCATGATGTAGTCTAGATTTTGAACCAAATTATTTTTTATTAAACCTTTAAAAATGGATTAAAAATTAATGAGTCACAATTTTTATTCACATGTAAACCACACCTTCTGCCCCTCCCATCTATCATCCCTCCATCCTTCAACAACTCAATGTCTGAAGTTAAAATTCAAGATGAAAACCTCAAGGAACCAACATCAACAATGATTTCCTAATGAACTAGATGCAGAGCGCCCTCTAGAGACACCAATAAATTAGTGCAGTATTTCCAACTGTAACGAACCAGGTAGAGATAAAAGACCAGACAGCCAAAGCAGCCACAGGGCGTCTGCTCTGGTTTGGCTTCTCTGTGTTGGTGGTTCTTCTAGACATAGCCACAAGAGGTTTGTCCCATGCGTGTGACAACAGAAGAGTGATCTGGTATATCTAAAAATGTAGGAAATATACGTAAGAATCCAGCCAAGCACACTGGGAGGGCAATAACAATGTTCACATCCTGGTCACGTGGACATTAAGGTCAGAAATGAAATGCAATTTTAGAGCATTATTTACATTACTAAAAACATATCACCTCAGAGAAAGCTTTGGAAACATTTCTTCTTGCCTAAGAACAATATTACATTACAAAGTATCTGAGGGTTGTGGAGGGACTCAGCCAGTAAAGGTGATTGCCAACAGGCTTGCCTGATGGCATCCTGTGGCTCACATGGTGAAAAGAACTGACCCCCATAAATTAAGTAAACATAAAATTAAAAAGAAAAAACTTTAAAGACTCTGAGCAAATGTTTTTCTTCTCCTGCTTTTCAAAGCCACAACTCTTAATGTTTTCATTAGCATGGTAACTAAAACATTAAGACTTAATAACTTAAAGCACCACATGCAATTCCTTTGTTGACTAATTAATTTTTCCTCGAAAAGCCAAGAACATATGTAAGTATCAATCATACTGTTTTGTGACAATGTTCTTGGGGAGATGTCGATGACCCAGATAGGGACCCACAGCAAACAAAAGGAAGGGTACCATTGAAGTCCAACTTGGTGAGCCAATTAATTTATTAGAGTTTCATACAGGAGTTCATGTATGGCTTCACATCCAAAAGCAAGAATTACTCACACAACTGCATCATCGAAATTCCAGCATGGGTGACAGGTCATGGGAGCTGGAACCCTGAAGCACATAACACAATTTGCAGGCAAGTCTAGATGTGAAAGTGTCCCTTCCTGGCTACTTAGTTGGTCGAGCCGCTTTCTAGGCAGTCCCACTGGTCTCAGAGAACCTTCTCATTCCTTGATATGAGTATAACCTCAAAGAGGGAGGAGCCCAGTGAATCTAGTCAGCTTCAGGGACTTCCTGAACCCTTTAACTTGTTTCCCTTCTGTGTTTTAATGAGCTTCCCTCCAAGACAATGTTTTATCTCAGATGAAACTATTACAAAACATATAGTAGTAAAAATTAACATGTAGAACTTTAAGACTTGATCAGCATCTTTTGGGCCACACTTCTCTGTCTAGGTTACCTACCCCTGATCTTTGAGCACCTGGAAACATTTCCATTAAAAAAGAAACTACTGCCAGGCAGCGGTGGCACATGCCTTTAATCCCAGCACTTGTGAGGCAGAGATAAGTGGGTCACTGTGAGTTGAAAGTCAACTTGGCCTACAGAACAAGACCCAGACAGGCACCAAAACTACATGGAGAAACTCTGCCCTCCCAAAAAAAAAAAAAACCAAAAAAGAAAGAAAGAAAGAAAGAAAGAAAGAAAGAAAGAAAGAAGGAAAGAAAGGAAGAAAGAAGGAAAGAAAGAAGGGAGGAAGGAAAGAAAGAAAGAAAGAAAGAAAGAAAGAAAGAAAGAAAGAGAGAGAAAAGAAACTACTGCCAATTTTTCCTTATCTCATACTTCAATCTTGGTTCTCTAGAATCTTTCCTTTGAAAACAAGGTTTGTAACACAAGACAAAAGCTCAAATTGTGACTCTAGCAGTGAATGGGCAGGACATGTGTACACTGAAAGAGGAAAGCACTAACTCCGAATCCTTGTCCTGGCTTTGCTGTCTGTCCTTTGCTCTGCTGAGACTAGCTTCTCTGTCACATAGGAGATGAACTAAGGTTTCCTGGTGACTCCCAGGAATGTGGTTTTCTGTTGTTTGTTTTTTTTTCTTTTGGGGGGCCTGCCACATAGTTTGCAAATAAATCACACACAGAGGCTTATTCTTAATTATGAATGCCTAGCCTTAGCTTGGCTTGTTTCTTGCCAGTTTTTGTTAACTTTAAATTAACCTGTCTGTCTTTTCGCCTCTGGGCTTTTAACTTTCTCTGTTTAGCTGGGTGGCTGGCCCTTGATGTCCTCTTCCTTCTCTCACTCCTTTTTTTTGGGGAGGGGGGTTTCTTTGAGACAGGGTTTCTCAGTGTAGCTTTGCCCCTTTCCTGGAACTCACTCTGTAGCCCAGGCTGGCCTTAAACTCACAGAGATCTACCTGCCTCCTGAGTGCTGGGATTAAAAGTGTGTGCCACCACCTCCTGGCTTCACTCCTTTCCTCTCCTAGATTTCTCCTTCTATTAATTCTTTCTGTCTGCCAGCCCCACCCATACTTTCTCCTGCCTTGCTATTGGCCAGTCAGCTCTTTATTAAACCATCAGGTGTTCTAAACAGGCAAAGCAACACAGCTTCGCAGAGTTAAACAAATGCAATATTAACAACATAACACACCTTAAAATAATATTCCCCATCAGTTTTCTGTTTTGTTTGTTGAGTGTTCTTATTTTCTCCAGGAATTTACCTACATGCCAGTGCTAATTAAACAGCTACATCACGTGACCATGAAACCAAGTCCTATTATTTGAGTTGTGTGCTCAATGCACACCAGCAAGGCCAGGAAGAAAGAAGCAGGTGCCCAGTGGTGTTAACATACAATGTGAAAGAAGCTGAAAGCATGACTCAGGCACAGGGTAAAATGAACATCTGCCCAGGGTTTTATGCAATTCATGAATAAATAAGATATCCTGTAGGTAGAGTTTTCTCATTGGGACTGTTGGCTCTGTGAATAACCACACAGAGACTTACGATTAATTATAAATGCTCAGCCAATAGCCTAGGTTTATTTGTAGTTAGCTCTTATAACTTAATTCAGCTCATTTCCATTTATCTATGTGCTGACCCGAGGCTCCCATGTTGCTTCTTCAGCATCTGGCAGCTGACTTCCAAGACTCTGCCCTTCTTCTTCCAAGCATCCTCCTGCCCTCAAAATCCTGCCTAGCTGTCAGCCAATCAGCTTTTTATTAACAATGAGAGAAACACATCTTTACAGTGTAAAGAAGGATGATTCCACAGTAGTATCCCAAAAGATAAGGCAGTTCAGTCACAGAGAACTTGAAGAATTGGGTGTATATATTATCAATTAATAAGGAACTGCTAAAATAAAAGTGTTAGGTTAGACACAAAGCTTCCCTTAGGCAATAAACCATAGTATTTAAGGATTTTTTTTTTCCAGAGCTGAGGACTGAACCCAGGGCCTTGTGCTTGCTAGGCAAGCGCTCCACCACTGAGCTAAATCCCCAACACCAAGGATATTTTTCTAACAGAAATGATTCTACAGATTAGCAATGGCTTGGCTCTAATCAGCTAATAAAATGTAAATAATTAAATGACCCTGGGTGAGCTTTGTAAACAATGGCATTGAAGCCAGTCATTTTGGGCTTAATGTTTTGAAGATGTTTCTACTGGAAACCTTTGCACTAATTCTGAAAGCACAAGAACTCTGAATATTCCTGGCAGTTACTCATCCCTCTCCCTGTCCTCTCTGGTGGTCCACTGTACTCCAGGGTGGATAGTCCTCTGTGGAGAAACAGCTCACGATCATATAGAAGCCAGGGGAAGCTAGTTTTCAAAAGTTCATTGTCCAATTGGCTTAGCATACTGTCCTCACTTGTCTCCACTAATTTCTATAAAAGTATGTGATGAAATTTTGTTTTAAAGTGGTCATGAGTGTGTGCGGTGTGTGTGTTGGGGGGATTTGTATGCACATTCGTATCAGAGTAAGAGGGCAAACTGAGGTTCATTCCTCAGGCATCGTCCATCTTTTTTTTTTTTTTTTCTAACGTATTCTCTCACCAGTCTGGGGCTCAGCAAGTCGACTAAGATAGCTGGGCAGACAGCCCCAGGACTCCACATGGCTTTGTCCTCCTAGTGTTGAGATTGTGTTTGGTGTGATGTGGCTTTGAAGTTCTGGGGGACAAACTCAGATCCCAGGCAAACACTTAAAAGACCAAGCTGTCTCCCCAGCTTCTCTGGTTTGTTTTTTTTTTTTTTTACACTCCACTGCAAACCGCAGTTCATTGTGTTATAATAAGGATGTAACTATGTGGACACAATTAATTAGCAACCAAAAGAGAAAACAGGCATCTCCCAAGGTTAATGAGTTCTGCCCCAGTTGTCAGGATCATTACTCTATAGAAAAGAAGCAAGCCTGCATTTCTCTTGGTTTTAGGGAGCACTGAAATTCCTAAAACATAAGGGATTATGATAATTAAAAGCAAAGTGCAAAATATTTTCCACCTACTTAGTTCTTACATTGATTAGACAATATTATTAAAAATGTGTTAATTTTCTTACAAAATCTGAATATGTTTTCTTATATCCAACAAGGTCACTAAACATTTTATTATCTCTTATGCCAAACTGAATTTTTGTGCTTGTAAAATTAGTTTTCCTTTTTTTTTCCCCTAGCAATATATTACATTTCTGAGTCCTACTTTCCAAATGCACTTGTGACAGCACTTGATAACTATGGGGCATCTTTAGAATAAAGCTCCACTGGGGAGCATCAAGCCACCCTTGCCCTTTATTGTGTTATCACTGAGCCTGGCCCAGTAAAACACTGTCTCACTATTGTATGAACCAAGCCAATGGGATCCACAGAGGGTCTTACACTAGGGCCTGTTATGCTTGACCTCTGAACTTAACTTCTACTGAGTGCTTCCACAGAGGCTTCCTATGGAAGTTTTCAGTCGTACCTGGAGTGGCATAGACATTGGCAGCAGTAAGAATAGCAATGAGATTGACACAAGTCATGACCAAGATGTCAGATCTATGCCCTTTCTACTTCCATCCAGCTGAGCACTGGGTGTGCAAGCTCTCTCCCCACTCTCCGTAGGGTGGCCCAACTCCCTGTCTCCTGTCACTGCCCTGGGATTCTCTCCTTCACTGTCCCTTCTCTTCTTCCTACAGTGACTGAAGTCAATGATGCTGTAGCTCCTGAAGGGAACCTCTTTCCTCAGAATATGTAGTAATCCACCTCTTAGAGAGGATGCCCCTTGGCTCTGCGTCTGGCAGACACATTTCCAACCATGTTTGTATCAAACAGATGTATCGAGACCTAGCTGCAGGGCAGACCCTTTACCCACCTGTGCAAATGCAGAGAGAAAGGGGGACTGCTGATCTTCATGCATTTCCAGCAACCAAGCTGAAGCAGTGAGAATCATCATTTCATGAGGTGTTCTTCTGTGATGTCAGTGCTTTGCAGTAGTGAACACATAATTGAAGTGGTGAACCCAGGGATGCTCCAAGGGCAATGACTGTTCCTGAATACCCATTCTGAAGTTGTTATTATGGTTTCCTGGCTTGATGACCTGTGCCCTGCCTCATTTGACCCATGAATGTGAGGTTATTTATATGCATTTTAGATAGCATCCAATTTAATGTTTATAATTGTGTTGATAGGTATTTTGAGTTAGACATCACCATTGGATCACTCTATTCAGTCACCAGTATTCATGGAGGAACTATATCTGCTAGGAGAGAGAACCACTAATAAAAGTGAATGGACTTTTTTTCCTAGAACATATAGAGATGTATATAGGAGGGAGTGGAACATTGAGAAGACATCAAAATAATCAAAAGCCTAGGGAAAAAATAAAGCAGAGCTGAGGGACAACAGGAACAGAGTGTACAAGGCTGGTTCAAGGTGGCTGGGAACCAGAATCATCCTTAATAAAGTGGCATTTGAGCCAAGTCCTAAGTAAATGGGTAAGCAAGAGCAGCCAAGGCAATGGCAACAGTTGGGCCCCAAAGAGGAAGTCCTGTTTGACATTTTCCACAAACTGTGAAGAAGCCTGTGTGGGAAAGAACAGGGAAGAGAGGATAGAAGGAAGACAAAGTCAGGAAGGCAGCGAGGAACCAGACCATTTCAGGACCTGGACCTCAGAGTGGCTCTTCTCAAGAGCTCCCCCTGCCTGTGGTCTCCACACCCAGAACCATGTTTTTCTGCCAAAGGTTGTAATACCAGGAAGTAGGGTGGCCTCTTGGCAGGCAAGTCCAGATCACAATATAGGTCTGAAAGCAACCTGGAGGGATGGCCTTCTGTGTACTCCAGTCCTGCTGCTTCTTAGGAGCCTGATGAAGCTGAAGGTTGTAGGGTAGTTTTTGTGATGGTTGTTATTTGGTTGATTGATTTGAGAGACACTTGGGGGACTAGCAAAGTGTAGACGAATTTCTAAATGGTCTTAATAAGTAAAAAAACAGGGAGCCAGAAATTTGGGCTAAAGCCCGAGAGAAAGATCAGATGACTAGGACAAACTATAAGCTAACCTCACCTCACCAACTCCACAGCTTCCAAAAAGAGAGTGACTTCCTGTCTACCAAGGTTTATATGCCTTGCTGTTCTGCCATCTGATTTGCTCTCTGTGTAGCTACATTACTTCTTCTTCCTGGCCAGCTCTGTCACTTCCTGTCTGTGCAGGTCTCCAGATCTCTATGATTGGTACTGGGATTAAAGCCGTGCGTCATCACGCTTGGCTCTGTTTCCCCATGTGGCCTTGAACACACAGAGATCCTGCCTGCAAGTGATAGGATTAAGGGTGTGTGCTACCGCTGCCTGACTTCTTTGTTTACTTAAAATGGCCTGCTATTTCCTCTGATCTCCAGGGAAACTTTATTTATTAAAGCAGAAATAAAATATCACCACAGCAAAGCACAGCTCTGGGCATGTCTGCAAGGGAAGATCTGCCCCCAGTCCCCATCCAAAGGACTAGGGGCCTGATGGCCTGCCAGAGAAAACAGGAGGACAATTGCTGGCGTAGCCATGGTTTGTTCTGCTGCCCAGCCCCCACAAGGTTCACCTTTACTGCCCTCTTAGCCTGCCCGCCAACACCCACCCCAAAGCAACTGATCCATCTGGCCTTGGACAGAAACCTCAGAGACACTGAACGGAAACACGTCTGTCCCTTATCATTGTTCCTCTCAGGTATTTGTTAGGGACAAAAAGCCAACATGGTTATTGAAGGGGTTTTAGGAGCTCTCTTAGAGGACTCTGGGAGCCTTGAAGGGAGATTCAAACTCTGCACTGTACGTATTCAATCTTTTTGGCTATGCAAGGTTCTCTGTGGCTCAATAGATTCTGTTTTGCAGCAGGGTGGTACAGAGTGTATGTGACAGTGTAAGGTACAGGCATTTCACAGCCTGCTAGGAACATGAAAAGAAATGTGAAGATCAAGTTGCATTATTTATTGATTTTTTTTGTTACAAATAACAAAACACAAGTAAAATTAGCTTTGTTGTTTAAAAAAGAGAGAGATTGTTAATTCCAGACACAGACATGGGTCAGTAAGGTCAGTTGCTTACTTTGGGTCTAATAATTAATTATAAGCAAAGTCAAGTCTTATTATAAACCTAGATGTTACTGCTTCCTCCTGGGAGCTACTCACAAAGAAAGCACCAGGTAGAGTAGACAGCCCAAGCAGCCACTGTCATGTAGATGTACTGACAGGCCTTCCATTTCCATGCTTATTTTATTTTAAGACAATTTAGAACTCCTTCTTAATCTATGGGGCTCAAAGTTTCTCTCTCTCTCTCTCTCTCTCTCTCTCTCATACAGAGAGAGAGAGAATACTACAGTTAATGTGATATTCTTCTTGAGTTGTGTGTTAATGAGAAGCTTTCTCTTTCATGCCAACACAAATGGGAAAGAATACTGATCTTGTGGGCTGGAACAGTATCTCAGCCTGGAAAGGTTACGCTCACAACCAAACAGGCAAGAATACTGGGCTTGCACTGAAGGGCATGCTAAACTCTCAGTGCCATCAGTGACTGGCCACTGGATGGAGCACAGCTCACAGTGGTACTCCACAGAAGGAAACAGAGTTAGATTCTCCTTACAGTAGCTTCAATATACTCCTCAGCTATGAAGTGACATTTCCCTCTGGTGGGATTTGTTGTCAGGTTAGCTGAAGATATTCAGGGAAAAAATAGTTAAGAGAGGCTAAGAATGGAAATAATATTTCTGGAATTTCACAGTCATTGTGTACAGTATACCTAATAAATCCTTTCTTTGGCACTAGAGATGCTAATTAAATGTATATTATACTATCATTCTATCATATTAACTTTTTCAGATTTGTTTCATTGATTTTTTTTTATTGACTACATTACGTTTTACTAATTCTCTCCTCAAACTGTATTTATTTAATCTTTAAAAATTTAGTTCATATGTTTCTGAGGTCTTGGTTGGGGAGACGACTCAGAGGGTAACATACTTGGCACAGAAGCATGAGAATGTAAGTTTGAACCCACACACAACCAGTCATAGTAATACACATCTGTAATCCCAGTACCCCTAAGGCAAGATAGGAGGAGGAAATGAGAGTCCCAGAAGTTTATGGGCCAGCTAGCCTGTCAAATCCAATAGTGAAGAACAAAGAGAGCTCGTCTCAGACAAGATGGAGGGAAGACCTAATACGCCAGCCTTCGTATGCCTGCTGTGACATGTGCACATGCATAATCTTACAAACTCACACACACACACACACACACACACACACACACACACACACACACACACAGTTAATAGGTCATCCTATAGGTTGGTCCTGCCCTATAAGAGTTACCAGGTGTGATTTCACCAAACAAGTCAATATCCTAGAGTTATGAACTCAATGAACTCAAGTTAACATAGCTAAAATGTGGATAACAGTGACTGTGAGTATAGCATTTTGTTGTTCCTATTGGTAAAGAAAGATTGCAGAGTCATCCTGCACAAATGCCATCTTCCTATCATCTGTAAGCTCACTGCATCCTTGGATAATTTTAATCAACTTTGTCTCATGTGACTTTCCTGCTTTCTCTTTGACAGATGTGAGAGCATGGAGCTTGATGACAAAATCCGGGATCTGATAGCAGGCACCCCAGAGGCCACATCCAGCCACAGAAATGGTCATTCTCCAAAGGTGAGGAGCTATTTTCTTTCTACTTTATCTCAATACGCACTCAACAATTTGTTCACCTAAATCATTTATGGTCAGCGATGAACTTCCTTGCTGCCTGAGAAGGTATTGTGAACCTGCACAAACCTTATCTTCCAGTCAGTATAAGGCCCCTGCTGGGGAAAGCTTGAAGCATGGGGGTGGGGGGAGAGCCTCAAGCAGCGGGGGGGAGCCTGGAGCAGCAGGGGGAGCCTGAAGCGGAGCACCATGGCTTCCAGGAGGGTAAGAAGGACACCAACTACTAGAAAGAACACCGAATACAGCAAAGGCATCTTTGGAGAATGTGACCCACTTTGTTAAAATCAGCATAATTCATGCCCGTGTTTGTAGTTGATTTTATTTCCCTCTGCATTGCTTTAATGGGGGGGGGGGCTTTACTGATGAAAGAAATTATTTGGGCTTTTAATTTCCTTGTCTTTGCAGATGTTTGTTGGTGCAGTTTTACTCTCCTCTAGGCCACCAACTCACAAACGGAGACTTACCATTAATTATGAAAGCTTGGCCTTAGCTTAGCTTTTTTCCCCCAACTAGCTCTTATAACTTAAATTTACATTTATATTAATCTACATTCTGTTATGTGACTTGGTTACCTCTCCTCTGTACCATATGTCTAAATTCTTCAGTGTCCCCTGGCATCTCCGCTCACCTAGATTCATCTCCTCTTCCTCTCTGTCGCCAGAAATCCCCCTTCCTCTCCTGCTTAGCTATTGCCCATTCAGCTCTTTATTAAACCCATCAGAAAGTGCCATGACAAAGACACATCTTCACAGTGTACAAAAAGATTATCCCACAACAGTACTGCTATGTAAATAGAGAACTCTTAAGGTTAAGCTTGAGCTGAGGGTGTGGTGGACAGCTTTCCAGGAATGCATCATAAAACACCAGGAGCTATAGAGCTCTGGATAATCCACAGTTAGAACCCACCTCTAGCAATTATTTGTAAGATCCAATGTGAGTACTTTTGCACTCATGGCTGATGTTGAAAGCTATACACCTTAGATTTTATAAAAAAAAAAAAATTCAGTCTGTATTAGTAATTAATAATCTTTGTGGAAAGTATTTGTGGATTAGCAGAGAGAAAACTATCAAACTCAGAGACAAATATTTACTGTAGAGCAAATGGGGACTGGATGCCCCTAAGCAAACATTTACTATCATAGATGATTCACAACCACAAATTCACATACTTAGGTGACCACTGTGAAAGGATTGTTCATGCCCCCCTAAAGGATTGTGACCCACAGATTGAAAACCACTGAATGGGACCTTGCCCTTGTGACTGTATATAGCTTGAAGTCCTTAGTGATAGCTGTCCCTCCTACTATTCCCTCCCTTTCTCCACTTTCCCTCCCTCTCTCTCTTCAGTCTTCCTATTCCAGTCTCCCCTCCTTGGCTCTCCATAGCTATATATTCTATTTCTTCCTTGGGTGACCCTTTCCCCAACCCCTAGTCTCTTACTCTATACTAACTTCTGTGGTTATATTGATTGTGCATGCCTACTGAAGGCGTGAAAGCTAACATGTTAGAGAATACACACACACACACACACACACACACACACACACACACACACTCTCTATTTGTCATTTTGAGTATGGATTACCTCACTATATGTGATTTTTTTTTTTTAGGTCCATGCATATCCCTGTGAATTTTGTGATTTTTTTTTAAGCAGTTGAGTGGTATTTCATTTTAGAAACATACTTCATTTTCATTTCTATTGAAGGGCATCTAGGTTGTTTCCATAGTCTCACTGTTATGAATTGAGCAGTAATGAGCATATTGAGTAAGTATCTCTCTAGAAAAAATGGAGAGTCCTTTTACTAAATGCCCAAGAGTGATATAGCCGGATCTTGAAGTAGATAGATTTCCAGCGTCCTCAGTGACTGCCATACCTGCCATACTGATTTTCTTTTCCTTTTTTTTTTTTTTTTTTTGGTCTGGAGATGAGGACTGAACCCAGGGCCTTGCACTTGCTAGGCAAGCACTCTACCACTGAGCTAAACCCCCATACTGATTTTCATAGTGGATGTACAAGTTTACCCTCCCATCAACAATGGATGGGTATTTCCTGTACCCCACATTACCTCCAGCATGAGCTGTCATTTGTTTTATTGATCTTGACCATCCTTACTGGTGCAAAATGAAATCTCAAAGTATTTTTGATTTGCATTTTCCTGATGACTGATAACACTGGCCATTTTTTAAGTGTTTCTCAGACATTTATGTTTTACCTTTTAAGAATTCTCTCTTTAGTTATGTAACACATTATAAATTGGGTTGTTTTATTGAAGTCAAGTTTTTTTAGTTCTTCATATATTTTAGATATCAGCTTTCTATTGGATGTGTAATTGGCAAATATCCTTTCTCATTCTGTAGCTTGCCATTGTGCACAAATGATGGTGTCCTTTGCCATGCAGAAGCTTTTCTGTTTTGTGAGGTCCCATTTGTTAATTGCTAGTCTTATTTTCCATGCTTCTGGTGTCCTGTTCAGAATGTCTTTTCCTTTGCCAATGAGTTCAAGACTACTCCCTACTTCCTTTTCTATAAGATTTAGTGTATCTGGCCTTATGCTGAGGTCCTTGATCTATGTGGAGTTGAGTATTGTGCATGGTGATAAGTATGGCTCTGTTTGGATTCTTCTACATGTAGCCCTCCAGTTTGACCAGCACCACTTATTGAAGATACTGCTTTTCCTCCCAGTGTGTATTTCTGTCTTCTTTTTCAAAATATGCATGTCATTGAGCTTGTGGACTTTAGTCTGGGTCTTCAATTCAATTCCTTTGGTCAGTATTTTTGTTCTTATACCATTATCATAGCTGTTTTTATTACTACAGCTCTGCAATACAATTTGAGATGAGGGATGGTGATAACTATAGCAGTTCAGGATTGTTTTAGCTGTCTTGGCTTTTTGAGTTTCCATATGAAACTGAAAATTGTCCTTTCAAGTTCTGTGAAGAATTGTGTTAAAATTTGGAGGCTGATTGTATTGAATCTGTAGATAGCTTTTGGCAGGATGACCCTTTTCACTATATTAATTCCACTCTTATATGACCATGGCAGATCTTTCCATTTTCTGATATCTTCTTCAGTGTCTTTAAGTTTTTATTATTCATTTGCTTGGTTAGAGTTACCCTAAGATGTTTTTCCAGGCTGTTGTGGTAGGTATATTGTTTCCCTGATTTCTTTCTCAGTCTGTTTATCATTGGTATAAAGGAGGGCTACTGAAAATTGTGAGTTAATTTTGTATCCGGCTACTTTGAAGAATGTGTTTATTAGCTGTAGAAGTTTCCTGGTGGAGTCTTTAGTCTCCTTTATGTAGAATATCACATTTTCTGCATAAAAAGAGACTTCAACTTATTTTCTTATTTTTGTTCTCTTGATCTCCTTTGTTGTTTTATTGCTTTAGCTAACACTTAAAAATACTATATTGAACAAGATAGATAAAGTGGGTATCCTTGGTCTTATTTCTGATTTCAGTGGAAATACTTTGAGTTTCTTTCCCTTTATGTTGATGTTGTCTGTGGGCTTTTTTGTAAATTGTCTCTATTATTTTGAAGTATACCCCCTTATCCCTAGTATCTCCAAGACTTTTAACATGAAGGAGTGTTGGATCTTGCCAAAGGCTTTTTCTTCATCTAATGAGATGACCTATGGTTTTTGTCTTTCAGTCTGTTTGTATCACTTTACAAATGCTTCATGCTTGCATCTCTGGCATGAAGCCTATTTGACCATGGCAGATGATCTTTTTCATGTGTTCTTAGATTCAGTTTGTAGTATTTTATTAAGAATTTTTGCATCTATGTTCATTAGGGAAATTGCTCAGTAATATTCTTTCCCTGTTGAATCTTTCTGCAGTTTAACTATCAGGGCATTTGTGGCCTCATAAAAACAAGTGGACAATGTTCCTTCTGTTTCTATTTTGTAGCATAATTTGAGAAGTATTCAGGTTATTTCATCTTTCATTGGTTCTTTGCACTGTTTTTGTTGCCATTTCTACACTATTGATTTCAGCTCTGACTTTGATTATTTCTTGTTATCTACTATTTTTGGATGTTAAAACTTCCTTTTGTTTCAGAGATTTCAGGTATACCATCAAGTTGCTATTATGAGATCTCACCATTTTTGTTTTGTTTTGTCTTGCATCATAGAACGACCTCTATTGTGTCCCATTAGTTGTAGTATGTTGTGTTTTCGTTTTAAATCAATTCTAAAATGTTTTTCGTTTTCTTATTAATTTTGTCTTGACTCATTTTTGATTCAGTAGTAAGTTGTTCAGTTGCGATAAGTTTATATACTTTCTGTTGTTGTTGTCCAGCTTTAAGATGTGGTGGTCAAATGGGATAGAGTGTGTTACTTTAGTTTTCTTATGTCTGTTGAGACTTGGTGTCCAGGTATGTGGTGAAGTTTGGAGAAAGTTCCATGAGTGGCTGAGAAGAAAGTATATTGGTTTGTGTTTGGGTGAAATATTCTGTAAATTTCTGCTGGGTTCATTTCATTTATGTTATTTTACTTCAGCATTTCTGTTTAGTTTATGTCTGTTTGACTTGTCTATTGGCGAGAGTGGTATATTAAAATGACCCCCCCATCACTGTATAAGGGTCATTGTGTTATTTTAGCTGTTGTAGTGTTTCTTTTATAAACTTGTATGCCCTATGTTTGGTGTGTAAATGTTTAGAATTGCAATATCCTTTTGGTGAATTTTTCCTTTGATGAGTATGTGGTGTCCCTTAATTGTTACTGGACTGGACATTGTGAACATATAATGGAGTTTTTTGTCTGAATCTGCCAAATGTTAGTAGACTAGACATTATTAATGTAATTCTTGACTATATATACTGTATATTCTTATTGGATAATTTTTCTTGTATAGTTTTACGCTTTTTTAAATTTTAGACAAAAAGGGGAAATGTTGTGGCATTGTGTTCCCCAAAATATTGTGTACCCTAATAAACTTATCTGGGGTCAGATAACAGAAAAGGCACTAGATACTTAGGCTAGAAAATGGTGGCACTCATGCCTTTAATCCTAGAATTCTAGAGGCAGAAATCCATCTGGGATCTCTGTGAGTTCAAGGCCACATTGGAAACAGCCAGGCATGATAACTCACACCTTTAATCCCAGGGAGTGATGACAGAAAACAGAAAGATATATAAGGCATGAAAACCAGGAACCAGAGCTAGTTAAACATTTGGCTGGTTAAGCTTTTAGGCTTTGGAGCAGCAGTTCAGCTGAGACCCATTCGGATAAGGACTATATAACCCACTTCTTGCAGATAGGCTCATGCCCTCTTTTCCAGCACATCCTAATAATGTTGTCATGTTATGAATATATGCAAGGATTAATCCATCCATCACTTAAATCAGAGTTCCCAGGACCCAATGACTTCCAAAGCCCATCAGTTTTTAGACTTGGGGAGATCACTTCATAATCAAACCATCCCACTCATAGAACCAATCTCCCTGTTCTCACATGGAAGTTGCCATGTGATCTTTCTTATTTCTGTCTCCCACTGTCTGCTAATGGTTTTCATACATGTACCTCTTACCGAGATGCCTGCTTTCCGAGGCACTGGCAGGTAACCTTTCTTGTTCCAGGCATTCTTAAGGTAGGATATGTCCTCTGAAGTCCCAGAGGCAACTGCACACTGTGGCTTCGACCTTTGAGGGTGGAGGTGTTTTTCTCAACATTAGTTATGCAGGCTTCTCATGCTATCTTGTACTTCAGTATTTCTCAGAGAGGTACATCATTCCATTCTAGAAGCTTCCTATTTGTCTGGGTTCTGGGTGCTCTCTAGGCAGTAACTTCGGAGCCAGCAATTTGCAAAGCCTTTTTCTATATTCGCCCATTTAATCCTTACCCCTGTCCAGATGGGGAACAGGTTCTATAATGTGAGTTCAGGCTGGTGTCAGGAGTGACCCCAGCCTCTTTTGAGCAGCTTTTCCTTCTCCGGGCCACAGCACCACGCATGGTCCAACCAGTATGCCCCTCCCTCTCTCTCAGAACAACACAGCCTTGGAGATTTTCATTCTTCACCCACTAGACTGTCCTCTGAATGTGTCTTCAAATATTTGATTCCTTGAGTCAACAGCTCAGTCTCCAGTGGAAGTGGCTGAACTGTGGTTTATGCAGAAACACTCAGAGGGAGGCAATCCTCTACTCAGAACAAAACAAACACTTTCACACGCTTACTGTGATAATGACAGAATGGAAAAATATAAGAAAATTTCCATTCAAATACGATTAGGGGTGGGACAGTTGCCTGGGGGCTGTGGAAGGCAGCTCTGGTTTTCCTTTGTCTGGAGTCATCATTGGAACGGTAGGCAGGCTCTTTGTGCAGGAGCTGAAAATGCATTTATGACTTGATGAGGTTGGAAGGTATTGGGATGGAAGAGATAGAATTTAATGAAAAGCTCTGAGACAAGTGCCAAGTTCTTGTTTTGCTCAGCTTCTGTTGCCAAGGATAAATGAAGATGGTGGATCGCTGCAAGAGAAATGAGCAGACTGACTCACTGTGTGGAGGAAATGGGAAGGCGGTGAGAAGAAGAAGGAAAGAAACTGTATCAGAATGAAAATGGGCGGCAGTGTTATAAGAGAGCCTCTGAAGTGTGGTGCTGTTGGGTGCAGGTCACTTTTGGGGAAAAAACCAATTGCCTAAGTGTAGAAACTTCTGTGTAGAAATTATACCTGAGGTACCTCAGAATGCCAAGAGATTATGTGTAGAAATTATCAGTTATAAAAGCCCATTTAAAGGCATACCAGGCACATAGGATCCTGAAAATAATTTTTATAAAATAAATTGGGAACTTAATATTTCAACTGATTGAGCCCTTAGAGCAGAAAGAATTACCCTTATTTTTATTGTAGTCATTATACTTGTATCTCCTCTGGGACAGGTAACGACTTCACTAGGTAAATTTGTACTGGTGTCCTTTTCCATGGAAGGATTTCCTAATAGTTAGGCTAAGTGTTAGTTCAGGACAATTGCACACAAAAGTTACATTTCTTGGCGAATTCCATGCAGAACTTGATCCTAAGGTTACTTAGTGTTAAGTTCTTGATCTGTTTGGCTTTGCCACATCTAGAACTCTCCTTAGAGATTCCAAACCTGACCTGGACTTTAGATTTTAACACCTCAATGAGCCCTCTTTCTTAAATAAGCCTTCTTATTTCCAGGTTCACTGATAACCACTTTATAATGAGTTTGAGAAAGTTATTAGAGAAACAACTCAGGTCACACTGAGGAATGTGCATAGCGTGCTAACATCCACTTCTACCAGGAAATGAATTTCAAGACAGTTTCTACCTCATTTTGCACCTCCAGAGAGCATACAACAAGGTCTATGAAACATATAAGTAACATTTTCTGTGAGATTTTGGGATAAGTAGCAAAAAGTCTCAAATTATTCTTTGTATTTAGTGAGGAAAATAAGTACACTAATTACATTTTAAAGTACCTTTATGGGCCAGAGAGATGGCTCAGGTAGCTTGCTGCCAAGGTAAACAATGAGTTCAAACCCTGGGACCCGCATAGTGAAAAGAGTGAACCACTGTCTGTAGCTGCCCCTTGACCTTCTCTGACCTCCACACATGTGGTATGTCACACTAACAAATGAATAAATGTAGCAAAAAAGATTTAGAGACCATTTTCACTTATTATTAAGCAGATATTGGCAAATGTTGGCATATCTCATACTAGCATATTAAAAGAATTTCCTATGATTTGGATTCATTTTGATATAAAATTCCCTTGATATGCAGAAAAACTCCTTGGGTTCCTCCTGGTTTTAGTCTTCACTCTAAACCTCTAAAACAGATCCTTTGTCTTGTGCATCCGTTTTCAGTGCCTTTATAATGATAGTAAAAACAATGTCTGATTATTGGCACAGTTTTGAAGGTTTAATTCAGACTCCTTGTGTAATGTTTATATGTGGAAATGCACATAGAAGTCAAAAAGCATTGTATGGTGTACAATGATATCCCCACTAACTGAATCTGCCATTAACCCTTTAATCTACTTACTTATTTTACATATATATATAATTTCCCTTCCAACCATCAATTAATGCCTGTTTTTTTGAGTTATTTCCAAATAAAGTGAACAGAAGATTTTAGCCTTTCCAACAACAACAAAACTCATTTCAGAACTTTGGTCATCTATCAGTCTCTTACAGGAAAACCTCACTTGCCTCTGCTTCTGAGAACACAGTAGGCATCCAAAGATAAGCACAGTTCTGCTTTTCTGGATGAAGCTGACTTTTCCTCCTTTTTAGACTAATATCTGCTTAACCAGCCTTAAAGCAAATGACAGTGCTTACTGAGCAAAGAGACCAAGTTACAGAGAATGGTGAGCAGTATGTGAAGTGAGGAGTCATCAGTCTATATAGGTCAACATATTGCTTCAGCTCCTAAGATGTTATGAAGCTCTGTGCAGTGGAGGCATTGTTACTGAAGATCATGGTACTGCCTTTGAAGGATCTCACATAGATACAGTCACTTATAATGTTTACTCATTCAATCTCAAGCAAGATTGGGGAAGATATTTTAAGGATTTATATTGATCTAAAACCCAATTGTGGAAGGATGGGTGTTCATTTACAAGTTGAATGTATACGTTAAGGCAAAATAGCTCCATAAAGATGGGTTGAAATTCCTACTTGACCACCTCTGGTTTGCTGGTAAAACATCCAACTTTGTGTGTCTCTGGATCCTACAGTGTTCTAAGAAGCAGAGACAAGCTAGGACTTCCTGTAAGATGCTGATACAAAGACAGATCCATTTCTGAGGACACTACTCTGTGCTCTGAAGGTGTTATGCTGTTTCTCTGTCTAAACAATGAATACCAACCTCTGCTTTAAGAGGATTGTATATGGAAGCAAGGAAGTAAACCATGATGCTAAGTGATAGGGTAGATGAGCCATATCCACCTTGAGAGCACCATGGAGTACATAGATAGCTCTGCTGCTCTGGAGGAGAGAGGCTTTTGCTAAGTTGTGGAATTCTGAGAGACATTTAAACAGGGAGGCTTCAAAACTACAGACTAGTCAGTGAAAGTTAGCTATTTTTTCTCTGTATGAAGTGTAGCAAAAACTACAAGTGTATAATCAAAACATGGAAACTCTGTTCCCATATTTCATGGGAAAATTGTTCCAGATTTCCCCAGTCAGAAGAGTTATCATCAGGGAGCTGAAAGGTGGCTCAATAGTTAAACCACTCTTGCTGCTCTTAGAGAGGGCCTGAGTTCAGTTCCCAACATCCTCACTGGACACCTGTAACCATGTTATTCCAGTCGCAAGTGATCCGATGCCTACATCTGACCTCTGTGGTACCCATGAGCACTTAGCAGATGCTCACACAGACATATACATGTGCATGTAAATTTAAGGGTTTTTTTTTTTATTTTAAACTTAAAAAGCAAATAAAGAAATAAATGGCCTCAAAAAAAAGAGTTATCATCAAGAAAATGTAAGAGAACAAATTTTGGCAAGTGTGCTAGGAAAAGGAAGCCTTATTCACTACAACTGGAAGTAGAAACTGGAAAAGACAATGAAGATCAGTGTGAGGGTTCCTCAGAAAAGTAAAAAAGAGAATGAAATATGATCTAGATATACCATTGCTGGATACTAACTCAACATACCTCAGACACACTTGCTCAGCCATTTTTATTACTACCCTGTTTACAATGGCTAACAAATGGAACCACCATCCATCAACAGCTACAAGGATAAAGAAACCATGTATATACACAATAGAATCTTATGTACCCTGATGTTGAGTAATCCTTCTGTACACTGTGTGAATACATTTTGCTATGATTGGTTTAATAAACAAGCTGAGTGGCCAATATCTGAATAGGATAAAGTTAGGCAGGAAAACCAAACTGAGAACTATGGTTTGAGGAAGGGCAGAGTCAGAGGAATCAGAAGGAGACACAGAGAGAAGCAAGATGGACATGCCGTACTGAGAAAAGGTACCAAGCTGCATGGCAGAGCATAGATAAGAAATGTGGGTTAATTTAAATGTAAGGGTTAGCTAATAACAAGCCTGAGCTATCAGCTGATCATTTACAATTAATATTAGCCTCTGTGTGGTAATTTGGAAGCAGCTGCCAGGATAGGAAAACCCCACCTAGAGTACTCACAAAAATAAATATCATCATGTCATTCTGGGTGAAATGGATGATCTGGAAATCATCATGTTAAACAAAATTGGACAAACTCAGACACATACCTCTCATTTTACTTAATATGCAGGTTGTAGTTTCTGGTCTTTATATGATTGTGTATTTTTGTGTGTGAATTCCCATGTATGTGTGGAGAGTAAATCTTGAAAGCATAAAAGGGAAGAAGAGATCTTAACGGATAAAGAAGGGGAGAGACAAGGGGATGGAGTATATGTGATGTGGAGGTAGAGAGAGAGAGGATCAGAAAGTAGAGGAATGGAGTATGGGGAGAATACAGGAAGAGGATGATGAATAACAATAAGTTAAAGTAACTTAGATGGATTAAAATATCCTAAGGAAACATTAATTCATGTGGTAACTTAAAATTTTAATTATACATAAAAAAAAAAAAAGAGTTCTGCTTTCACTCCAAGTCAGGGACGTCACTGGGGCAAAGATGAGGAACAGGAACATTGAAGTCTCACAGTAGCTACTGTACTGGTAACGGTGGGGTGGGGGAATGCAAGAGGGTGATCAGGACAGACTTTAGGATCTTTCAGTACAATGATAGCTTGCTGTTAGTCCAAAGACTCTAAGCATCTTAGACAAAACAACATCACTAGTGACTATTGGGACAATCAAGTGACAGAGCCAGGGATTGGTCACTGTTATACCTCATCTCCAAAACGTTCCTATGAATAAAACCAGGGGGCAAATGTGTAAGCCCCCATACTGAGCTAATTATGAAAAGACATATTTATTTCATTGCCACTTGTCAGTCATCAGTCATCAAACTGGGGATTCTCTAGGTTTTGTGGAAATGGAAAGCTCTTGTTTGAGGTCAGTCTAGAAAATATTCATAGATGCTGAATCTAGGCACCAAGATCCAAAGAGGAGTTAAAGACTACTCCAAGATTTTTTGGACTGGGAGAACAAGATTTCATTAACCACAGTGGGGGAAAAGAGTCTCATAGGTGTAGACACATGGAAACAAAGGGAACTCTGTAGCATCCCCAACAGAGATGACAAGATGGCTATTAACATGGGGTGTTGGAATTGGTGATTGAGTTCTTCTTCAACTGGTTCTTAAAATTTTTGACTGGCATAAGATGTTACATATTTTAAATATTACTTTTGCCAGGATCTATTAACTTGTGTGCAGCTGCCCATCTTTCCCATTTAATACACACTACATCTGCAGGCTTTTATTTATTTATTTTACTAGAAATCCACTTTGATCATATAATTGCTATGTTTGAGGCTCTTTGACAGAAGGTCAAAAGTACTTACTCTAAAATTGGAAGTATTACATAGTTTCTGTTGCTAGACTTACATGCGTGAACCCTCCTCTAGTCAAAAATGGGCTTCTTAGACACTCTGTGCACAGCTCTGGCCATCTCTGTAGTGTTTATTAAACTGTCCTTTTATTGCACAACCTCTCAGCTTTTACCATCTGTACAATCCTGGACATTGGGTCCTTCCATGACTATTAATAGCGGGGAAGGGGCAACCACTGTTCTGAGCTGTCACTTGCTTTAATGGCATTAGCACTTTGCTGGCTTCTACTTACTGTCCAGTTTACGTATGTGTATCATACCCAGGTGTGCATAAGTTCATGTACATATACTTGTAAATATGTGTAGACATGCACACACGTGTATTGCATATGTAAATGTCATTACAAGCAGGGATATTTTTTGCTTACTTTTCTTCAGGACTCATTAATTTCCAAGAGCGTAGTGGGTGGTACACAAATTATGGATGGCCGTTTTCATTTCTCATGTAATCTGCTCCATTGGCCCAAACATCACACTGTGATCATTACCCAAGGTTTTCTTTGTGCTATCACAGTCATTGTAGATAAAGACGCTACCACTATCCCATTGCATAATGTTGGAGTTGAGCCTCGAACGGCTGAAGCATCTTGCTCCATCACAAGTCATGAGTGATAGAGCTGAGGTATGAAGCCAGACAACCTAACACCACAACAGGGACTGTGTCCCTTCAGCTTCTCTCTCCCCTACGGAGATAGTGTACATGCCTCAGTACCCACACACATGGGTTCAGAAAGTGGAAGTGTTAAAAGAAGTCTGTTCCTTTGGCCTGTCAAAGAAAGCCTCCAGGCATCAGTAGACATGTAAACTTTCTTCTCAGGCTAATTGTGAGAAAATTACTGTCAATACCAATGAGAGCTGCAGATTAGTGGCTGGTAATTCCTGAGGTTAATTTTCTCCTATCTAAGAGATTATTGTAGCAATTTCACAATTGAAGAATCTTTAAAATTGCTTTGGAAACATGGAGGTGACACTTGAGTTTCTCTGAAAGTCACCTCAGTTGGTGAAACTTCTCGAGAAAGAAAAGGTGACTGGAAGCCACACCTAGGAGGGGGTGAAGCTAGGGCCCTGAGGCCTGAGGAGAAAAATCCTCTCTTTTCATTCCTGGAGCAGGCCTACTGAAATTCCTGTTTCCTTCTACAGAAGTTGTTTATTCATACGTGTTGGGACTTATAACTCATAGAAACTCAGTCTGCTATCGATGTGTGCAGCAGAGGAGAGGGAGGAGCCGTGATGAGAATTGCAAGGCTGTAGGATTTGGCATGAGAAATGCCGCACCTCATGCAAGGAGCATGCATATACATCAGGATGCCATGGCAGGGAAGACCCCAGGGACAGAAATGCAAAGGATAACATTGGAAGAAAACGTTAGTGCGTTAATGTTGCTGCATCTGCTAACTAGTATGACCTAACACAGAAAAGCATAAAGAATGTTTAACCACATGCCTCTTACTTTGTGTATGTGTATGGGGGGGGGCACGGTTGCAGGGGTCAGGGTATATGTATGTGTGTTAGAATAAAATTACTTTTATATTAAGGATATTCTTTATATTTGATGAGCATGTCTTGGTGTGGATAACATTCAGTATCTGTTTCTATCCTCTAAACTGAGCACATGCCGTAACTTTTACCTTTAGAACTCTGCAGGAACATGTTGAACCCCACGTGGATTTTTGGATATTGCTCTAAGGCAACATACTCTCTTTCACTCATCTTCAAAACAGACTCCCCAAATAGCAGGAGGTAAACAAATATGTTTATAGAAACCCACAAATTTAGAGTGTAGTATAGTGGATATTCACCAATTTGCTCATTTAGCAAGATGTGTTGAATATGACTGGGGCAGTATGCATGCAGACATGAATACGTGAACGAAGAAATGCACAACTGAAGTGCTTGGTGAAGTGCTCACTCTGGTTGGGAAGAAGAAAAAGGATAAACTCAGAGGGCAAGGGAGGCTTTGGCTAGGTTCTGTGTTCACCAGTTAAAGGGGTGGGGGGGGCGTTATGAAGAGGCAAGTTCACAAATCACAAGGCAAAGGAGGGAACACCTTGTCCAGGATGTAGAGGTCATCCAGTACGGCAAAACATGGAGTAGAGTAGGGAAGGCGAGAGATAGATGGAAAAGAAGAATGGTCAGAACTTGGACACACATCGTGTTTCCAGTTTTTTGCTTTAGCCTACCTGTATGTGGGTGTCTCCATGAAAGGCTCCAGTCACATGCCTCAACCTAAAGAAGTCTCCTTTTTCCTTTCAACAACTCATTCTTTCCTTGTTTCTATTCTGGAAACTACAGTCCAAAGCAGTCTCCAGGTTCCCCATCTCCACAGCCCTTTCTGCAGCACTTACCTTGCACCATTAGCTGAAAGGTCCGTAACAAGGCAGGAGTCCACCAATTAAGACGGACCAAAATGTTGGAGAAAAATAGATTTAAAGATGTAAACAAGTGCCTTGGTCAAAATTTTGAATTCAGTCTACGAAAAGTTAATATTTATTAAATCTGAGAGCAAGCTTATCCTTTCTGCCAAGACAGAACACTTAATGTGCAAGCAACACACATTTTATTTTGTGATGCATTATTTTCTCCTTTTCTTCCTGTAACAGTTAGCAGCACTCACGGGTCGATGTGACTCACAATGCCCTATACAGCTCAGCTCACATTTAGAAGACGTGGCCAGTAAATCACACTGTAGGAAACAAGAAATCAAGCTGTTAAAAATCAACGGTGACCTAACTGCTCTGGAAAATACAATAGATTTATGACAGTTAGGCCACGGAAGAAAAGCTAGATTTGCCCCGGCACTCTGAGGGTAGGAACTTCCTCCTGCAGTGGGAGAAAATGCCAGAAAGGCAGAAGCACAATTTACATACACAGCAAGACTAACCTGCCTCAAATCTTAGTCAGAGCCTGCCTACTTGAGACATCCTGGGAAATTCCCTGCTACATGCAAGCCAATAAAAGTTAAAAATCACATTTCTCCTCTTACATCCTTGTTTTGTGTGATTTGCCGAGTCACTTCTGCTGATGAGAACTTGGTATTTTCTATCCTGGGTTAACAGAGACGTAGGTTTTTTTCAGAGTTGGAACGTTCTCATCCTAAAAGGTACCACAAGAGGTTTTCTTTTTCTCCTTTTCCTTCTGCCTTACAAGACTCTCCGAAAATCAGCTGGCTCGTCTTCCCAGGACATGGCTGCGCAGAGCGGGGCAGGAGCTTATACAGAGCATGCGCAGGTAAGAAAGTGTCAGGATGAGGTGGCCACCCAGAACCAAGAACACAACAGTAGACAATATGATGATTGAAGAGCAGTGGTAGCTGAACCTCCTTCTTCAGCTAAGACCTGCTCTGTATTTTAACCTGTGTCATTTGACATATAAAAGGTCACTGGCAAGCCCTGCACTGCCTTTGAACTCACCTGGCCGGGCTGTTGCTACTGGATGAGTAGCACAGATTCCTTTCCCTGTGCTGTGTGCTTTCTATTGCATTCTTGTGTAGAAGAGCTCAGTTCCATGTAAAATTTAAAAGGAATACTGTGACCACGTGGTTAGAAATAGAACATTTAACAGTGAATGACTTAAAGGATTAATGTAGTCAACAGATGCTATAATTTTGTTCAGTTACTACAATAACATTCACTATTTCAATGAATTAATTATGCTTTCATAATGTTTTACTATATTTTTATTGATTTATTTTGAATGTGTGCACACACGTGTGCCACAGAGCAACTGTGGAGGCAGAGGACTACCTGCCAGGTCAGTCCTCTCCTACTGTGTGGTTCCCAGGGAACAATTTGTCTGGGTGGCCTGTGCTATTACCCACTGAGCCAACTTGCTTGATTTTCTTAAATTATTTTTAAAGAGATAACCAAGACATAATGAGAAACTAAGTGGAATTCATTTATTCCTCTAGATATTTAATTTGCTGTGTTACCACTTGAATGTCTTAGCAGTTGACTAGGATGTTTTGGTAGAGAAGAACTATACAGACATTTTCAACACAGACTGTGTTTCACAAAAAAACAATAATAAGGATTTGTTTAGAAGGAATAATTGTTTCATAAGTAGGCCCTTTCTAGAACCCAATGACTAAATATCTTTGTAAGTACTATGATGTCTTTGCTAGCAACCAAAATGAAAAACAAATGCACTCAAAAACTCATGAAAATTTCAATTCCTTTATGTTTGATTGACTCTGTTTGATTTTATAACATGTATCCAGGGCATACAAACCATGGCACAATGCGGATTAATCTCTCTAGAAATACATGGTGATACACTTCTTCCCCATAATCTTCCTTGCCCTCATGTTCTTTATTATCTCTTCTCAATGACTCCTATCAAAGTTACCATTTCAGAATCTTGTAAGCTAGTACTCTATGGGTGCAAGTAGATTTTCTTAGATATCAAGGACAGAAATTTTACTTATAAAGTAAAAATCCAGAATCAATGTATATATATATTGCATAGAGAAAATTACCTGGGGGTTAGAGTATGCATGGGACACCAGAAGCAAGACCGTGTAAATGTTTGCTACTCATAACTTTTGCATCACAAATAAAACGATTTTAGAGTACCTAAAGTTCACATTTCCAAGCGTGATGTTGGATGTTAGGAAACTTATCGTTAGTGGGAATTGTGATGCCCTCTGACTGGAACAGCACTCAAAGTGGTTTACACTTTCCCTTCTGATGTCGCACTGGGGAGAACTACCAGTTTAGGGTTCAACCTCAGGGCACCACTGCCTCTCGAAGTTCAGAGCATGCTGGGTAAGATGGATTTATAGGACTTCCCAGGTCGAGGCCACTTCATGCTTTATCAGTTCTGATCCAGAATGGGTCCGGTTTCTTAGAACCATCACCCACAAGAGAAAGTTCAATTAGAATGCCTGCCATTACTACCACTTAGGTTTTGATGTTATGCTTTGGATTTAGCTAAATGCTGTCTATGGTAATGAGCTAGTGTTTCACCCTGCTTCTTGACCAACAGAAGACTGTCCTTAAAATGTGGTCTGTTGAGAATACAACTCTAAATTAAGAGACATTTAAAAACAAAGAACAGCATCTAGTCTGTGTAAGATGTTATCAAACCCTGAAACACTGAGACATAAGTTAGAAAACTAGTTTTATAAATTGTTTCCAATGGAAAAAGTCCTTAAAATCCCCAAGTGATTGCCAAACAGTCACTTCCTCTGACCACATTTGGTGAAGACCAGTAAGTCTGGACAATGTTTCTTAGTTGTTCATGAATGGCTTTCAGGGTAACTATTGTGCCTGAAACTAAGCATAGAATTCAGGACCGCCCTGATCACCCCATTCATTGAATTATTTAATGACTTGGATGGGATGTACATAGACTACTGAGTTACAGCAAGGAAACAGTCTCTTCTGTGAGCTTTCCTGGAGATCATCCATTTGCTAGACGGTGGGCAGTTTCTAGAACTTTAGCCTCCTCTTTGAATAATTATCTCAATTCCCATGGGAAAAGTAACTGAAGACAAAAGTTATTAGTTCTCATTATGCTATAATTTATTATTAGTTTAAACTGGTATACTAGTGCCCTGCCTAAAATGGCTGGCTGAAATACATAGAGCCAGATAATCTCTACCCACTTTTATAACATACTTGTGCCATGGCCATAGAGGTAATAAGTTTATTTGTAATTTGTAATCAGTTTGATGCATTTTAGCTATATGTATTAGTTGTGCTCATTTACAATTTATTAGTAAATTGTTTTAGTAATTAATTAAAATAAATGAATAGTAGATATTAGGCCGGTACAACAGGTTGTCGCTGTGATGAGAGTTTTGTATATTAAGTGCTGGGAGTAAAACTCAGGGCCTTGTGCCCACTAAGCATAGGCTGTATTACAAGACACATATCTCCAACCCCCATATCAATTTTTTTTTTATACAAAACACAGGATTTGGCTAAATGCATGATGTTTTTGAAGAACAGAGTTTCTTCTCTTTATTTGTAGGCTGCTTAATCTCAATCTGTTTTTTTTCTTTAATTAAAGTGTGCTCCATCAAGAAGAAAGGACTTGACAAGTTCTCTTGAACAAAAGATAAGGCACTTAGAAAAACAGAGGCAAGAGGTAATGTAGAAATTTTGGATAAAGTCATGTATTCATGTATTAAACCTGAGAATAAAACAAGATATCCTTAATTTCTTTTATCTATCTCTGTCATTAAATCATAGTATTTATCTCTAGAATACTGAACTACACTATTTTAAGAGAAATAGCTTTTAGAAATCATGGTTTGTGCAATGATGAATGAAAAAGTGTTGATGTCATCAGTGTGGTAATTATAACCCTACTTCCCCAGCTGTTGCAATTTCCACCACTTACATCATGGAAGCTATGACCTATGACCTTGTAAACTGACTTGTGGTGAGATTTGAGTTGTTAAACGCTTATAATCAGTGAGTTTAAATTCAGTGACTTTCTGTGTTGAACACCTAGATGACTGTGGGTTATAAAACACTGTCTTATGGGCTGGAGAGATGGCTCAGTAATTAAGATACTTGTTGCTGTTGCAGAAGACCCAGGTTCAGTTCCCAGCACCCACATAATGGTTCATAATCATCTGTAACTCCAGTTTCAGGGATCCTATATCTTCTGTGACCTCTAAGAGCACAAGCACACACGTGGTTCACATACATGGAGGCCAAACACTCAAACACATACAATAAAAATTAATAATTGATCTTAAAAAAGCACATTGCCTTAGAAGAAAGATGATCTGTAAAATATTGCTGGGAATTAGCAGATGCCGTGAGCTGTGCTGTGTTCTGCATCTAATGGGTGTGAGGACTCCTTCCTCTTCTTGACGGAGGAGGTGAAGAGCAAAGAAGATGCATCCCACATTTGGTCCATTTACTGCCTTATTCTGTGCATTTCATCCTCCTTGTTTCCCTCCTCGGCACCTTCTTCTCTTTGATGCTGGGTAGTAGTGTGTCCTGGAAAATCACTGCTGTTGCAGAATAGTGTCACTATGGCATAGTCCTCCATGGCAACAGACCGACTGTTTCCATAGACTATTATACAACTGAATACTAAGTAACTGAGAGCTTCCACCACAAGCATAATCTAATGACTGCCACTCTGGATTAGGATTTTGTTTTTGTTTTGGTTTTTTTTGCATTTAAGTAGAAGTTTTTTTTTATTTTTTGGACATGGTGACTACTCTCTTGATATCTGCCTTGTGCTGCTAATTGTTAAGATTTTTTTCAACACAAAATTGTGAACTTCTCTTACAAGATAAAGAAATACAGGCCAGGGTGTTATGTCCTCTTTCTGGCTATCACAGAGTTTTAAATTTATTTCTAATACTGTCTGATGACAAAAACCGTTACTCCTGAAAACCCACAGGTTCAGAAAGATTTTATTGTCCCTTCATCCAGGAAGAATAAAAAATATATCTATAGGCTGAAAAGACGGCTCAGTGGTTAAGAGCCCTGGTTGTTCTTCCAGGGGACTCAAGTTCAATTCCCAGCAACCACATGGCAGCTCACAACGGCCATTACAGTTCTGCTCCAGTTCCAAGATACCTGATACCCTCACAGAGGCATACATGCAAGCAAAGCACCAATGCACAAAAAAATAAAGTATAAGAAACAAAGCAAGTAAATAATAAAATTAAACTTAAAAAAGTCTGTATCCCAAAGCATGCCACTGCAAGCAAATGACCGCCAATTAATACAGTTTAAACTTCAAGATAAATTCTTCAAAAAAGCTGTCACAAGAATGCATTTATTAGCCATACTAAACAAATAGGAAAAATATGGAAAGAGAGCCTTCCTATAATAACAATTCTTACAAAAATAAATACAAAGTTTTATCGGATTCTGGTTGAATTAAACAAAGATGAAATCTAAAATAAGTAAGAAAAGTTGAAATTTTCTAATAAACGCCTCAGCTGACTTGTCAAGCCATGATTTGACACTTAGTAATTGTTTACTCATGAACCAGTGACAAAAATATGAAAATATGACTATGTACATTGCCAGCAGGAGAGCTGTGGGAGATACAGGCCAGCACTGCTCCCTACAGCTTGCGGAATCCCCTCAGCTTGTAGGGACCACAGCTGAGAGGAAGACTTCACCACAGAAAAACATTTCTGGATGAGCCAGTATGAACTGGAGTCTACCACAAAGGAAGTTAGACTTACAAGGGGTTAATAGGAAGTGAAGCCCTCAGGGAAGGTACACTCCAGAGTGTGGGTATGGGCGTCTCTCAAGAGAGCTGTGCTGACTCTCCCAGTGGTAGCCATTGTATACGATTTTGGTGACTCTACTTACAGCTTACAGAGCTGCAAAAATTCCTTCCCCCTCCGTCTTGTTTTGACAAGAGAGGTTACAAGATGGCGCTCGAGGTGCCCTGGATGGACTGTACTATGATAAAACTAAACAGTAGATCATAATGTTTGCACAGAAGAAACCAAGACATACACTGTACTCTAAACGGGGTTTCTAGGGAGATTACAGCTAGAAAAGGAGAAAAGCCATTCACACTCAGGCCTGGAGCATGGTTTACAGCTGTTTTAGCAATCTAACTTGAAACCTCTCTCTATAAAAGGAAATTTGTCTGTTTACAGACTTCTTACAGTAAACACTGGAGGTCTTGGCTTAACCTAGCTAATGAGAAAGAGGCTTCCACCAGACTATGGGGTGAGGGGTTCCTCTCCCACCCATGTCCTCACAATTCTTTCTTTCTAACCTGCCTCAAAACCATCTCCATCCAACCAGAACTTCCAAGAGTGCTGCATCCATCCATGACTTCTAAAATCTCAATAAGTTCAAATAGTGATCTCTCTTTCCTAAACTTCCAAATGGGTGAAAGCTTTTGTTGAATTTTAATAATTTTAATAATTTCAGCTCCTGGAAGTCAATCAACAATGGGACCAACAATTCCGAAATATGAAAGAGTTATATGAAAGAAAGGTAGGAAACTCTTCATTTGAGATTTTCTTTAATCCTGGTAGGGTCAAAAAGATTTTTGTGGATCCCTAATTACTGGCAAATGGGGAACCGAGTTCCATCATCATGATTGCCTCTTGGTACAGAGGGTAGATACAATGTCAGTCAGTTGCTGGACATGTAGCCTTGGTTCAGTCTAAGCATTCCAGTGAGTGTTCCCAGCTCTGCGTTGTTACTGAGGCTGAGGTCAGGTTAGTGGAAAGTCCACCAGAGAATCCGCCATCTTCCATCCTAGAGAAACAGCGGTGACAGTCAGAGTGGAAGGGAAATGCCTCCTTCTGCTTCCTTTGAAGCGCACGCCCGTGGAAAAGCTCTTTAGAGGCAAATGAACCTTCTGGGCAAGCTTTTAATAGGTTAAAGTCATTCTTATTTGAAAGAGAGAAAGTAAATTCCCCTAAATAATTCAGAACGAAGAAAACTGACCACAGTAATGCAACAGCGCTTGCATTTTCTTCCTCATTTGATGCTCAGAAGAATTAAATTTGGAAGCAGGAAGATGGTGTCCCATGGCAGTAGTCTGGCTACCTTGTATATCCATCCTGAACTAGTCCAAATGGTAACGACAATGTCCCTAGAAAGAATGTTTCTGCAGCTTCCTAGACTGGCCAGTGAACTGAGAGAAGAGAACAAGCACAGTTGTCAAATTGGAGGAACGGCCATGTCTAAGGTTCTAGGGCAAGACCATTTTGTCTGGAGGAGGAACAGCAGATACCCTAGGCTGCCTGCTGGGTTTGTTCTCTGTAGATGGCTCTACCCACTTCCTGACCACCTATGGCTTTGTCTTGCCCCCAGCCTACTAAAGGCCAGGCACAAAAAGCCCTGCAGTCTCTGCTCTGGTTCCTCCATTCTTTGGAAGTAGAGGCCCTTTGTGAGAAAGGATGCGAGAACGAGACGCCATTTGGGAGTAAAGTGTGTACTTTTGTGTAGAGCAAACCCTCTTTAACAAACAAACATGCTGATGTGTTTTAGAGAAGAGTTTTACCTTGGGGGACTTCCTGAACAGGTGGGGTGGGGCGCCCCTGTTCTCAAGTGCACTGGGCTAGATCGTGGTGTGATTGCATCTATCTCTGATGAACCCCTAAGGTCCTGGAGCTGAAAATGAAGCTGGCGGCCACAGAAGACATCCACATCCTAGAGAAGAAACAGAAACAAAGCGTGATAGAGAGCGACAGGCAGCTAGAGGTGGGTAGCCCGCAACTGGCCTCCAGTTGAGCAAGTTAGGGTTGTGAGAAACAGCTCCCTAAGGTACCACAAGCAGGCTCAGTGCACTGGGGTAGGGATGGGCGGGCTGTGCATTGCCTTCAGTGACCTGAAAATTAGAGGCCTTCTGATTGGGTGAGAAACTTCCAGGGCTTTGCAGCTTCTCCTGTGACCCCCTTTTATTGTTAATGACAAAGTCTCACTAAATCTCCCAGGAGTGTTACCTCTCTCACCCAGAAATTGGCTGCTGACCCCAGACTGGCCTTGAGCCTAATGTTCTCCACTAAGTGTCCCAAATACTGGGAGGAAAAGAAGTACTTCACCACATCTGGCTATACAGAACACTTTAAAAAACCACTCACACTCATTATCTCATTCAGTATCTGCAGCCCAGCCTTGAACAAGTCAGTCCTAAGAAAAAGGGGACCGGAACCCCGGCTCCAGGATGTAAGGATGAGTAGGGACGGGTTTCTTTTGATGAAGGCTTTTTCCTTGACTTTATGAAGTATATAAAAGTTATGCTAAATTCTAATGACAGCTCTCTGAAGACATAGTGAAAATAAAAACAAGTATACGTATTCTCATGGGAAGTCTGGCCACTACCATTATGAGATAACGGCAATGCATTTAAACATGCAGAAGTCTGATAACACTGTTAACAGAGCTTCTAGGGTGGGAGTCTGGGTCCTGGTGTCTCTGACAGGCAGGGCTCAGCCACTATCCTCAATAGGCAAATTAAAGAGATGATCATGAAAAGCAGAGAAAGGAGATTTAGTCTGTGTACTCACATTGGGAAGACCAATAAAGAGGCCCAGTGACTTCCAAGGTCACTTTCAGTGTCCTGACATGAGGTTGAGTTTTAAATAGAGGTGAGGAGGGGTCCACTACTAGGCAGTCTGGTTCTTACCAGATACTGTCATGTCCTGCTTCAGTCTGCCCTGCAAGATGATCTGAAAAATTGTCAGCACCCCACAAAACCTCTCTGGCTAGCACCAGGCTTCATTTCCAGCAAGAGATTCTTGGGGAAATCCCAAATCCTTGAGGGCATTATCTCAGTAGTCATCTGACAGCCAACTAGGAGTGCATGAGGTCTCCCTGAGTACCTTCAATCCTGCCAGGAGCAATACCTCCCATACCATAGCCCAGGTTTGCTCACCTTATTGAGGTCACTGTCAGGGTGAACCAGGAAACGGTTGTGACAAGTCCCTTTCTGCCATGCAGCACACACTCATTTCCTTCTCCAGCTGTACCCTAGCTTGGAATTTCAGTAACATTTTCCTCATGTACTTGGGAGCATTTTCTAGAAGTAATATAATAATATTCTTTTAACCTCTGCTAAATTAGAAAGTGATTGACTCATCTAAGTGCATAGGGTCAGCCTATGAAAGTAAGTGGTAATGAGATATTTTCACTTTTAAAGAAAATAAATTGCCTAAAATTGATTTCTTAAATTTAATAACTACATTGGAATGTGACTAAAATAGCATTTGAATCCCTGTATTAGCTACTTTTGATCTTGAGCTATCTATAGCCTGCAATATTTATTTTTCTAGACTGGATTCTCATTAAGGATCCAATTTACTCCACCAGACTTTGCTATCTTCTGTATAAAATGAAGAGCTGAGAGACAGGAATTAGGATTTTCAGTTGTTTGAAATGGTGAATTTCTTGGAGACTGTCTGAGACACCGAGGCATGCTAGCAGCTGGAAGGCTGGATTTCTACCTTTTAATGGTAATCAGGACAATGCGGTGCTCTGAATATTTATCTGTAGTGAAGGTCCTTATTGGTCTGAAATTTATTGTTCTTGTTCTGGGACAAAATAGTGCAGTTGGCCTTGAGCTATTTAGTACCAGTTTATTTCGGTGACTTCTTTCTTCTTTTCCTTTTTAGGCCTTTTGAATGTTTATAACCAGTCCCTTAGGAACAGGAAGGAGATTGCTCTGCAGACCCGCTGACTTGAGTATTGAATGTGAGGGTTAGGGTTTTAATCCCCCCTGCCCCTGGGATCACCACAGTATCATTAAGTTTTGATAAAGGAAAATCAGTTCAGTAACCCTGTCCTCCAGGAATATTACTTAAAGAAATGTTTAAAAAAAAAAAAAAAACCCTCACAGGTCCTATTTGCTTATGTTTGGGGGATGACTGTCGGCTAGAAACAGCCGGTATTTTAGGATTTCTGCCTTATCCTTCCCTTTGGTAATTTTTGACCTGGGCCATGTTTTCTTGTCTCTTTCTTCATAAGGAAAAGGAAAGCCTAAGGGAAGAATTGCAAGCACTGAAGAGGGAGAATAAGCTGTTGAAGGAAAACAATGCTCTGGAGAGTAGGAAGAAAGAACATTATGCATGTGAAATTAAACGACTCAATAAGGTACCAGAGCAGGTGAAGTAAGAGGGTAAACTGATAGCCTAGGCAGCAGCTGAGTCCTGCTGGGTAACAACAGAATGGAGGCCAGGGTGCCTCTCTTGCATCTCCTGAGGACACTCTCAGATTTACACAGAGCTCCTAGCCACAGCCTGTGGCCAGCCAGATTTGGCTAGGACACTTTAGGGAATTTATGTCCTTGCAAAGGACTGTGAAAAGGAGAAATGAAGAGAGATTATAGACGTCAGTAAGGATTTTTTCATTTTTTTAAAGAACCATGTAATGGCACTGGGTGTTTGTGAACAATACCTATCTCTTGGTCAACCACAAAAGCTTCCTGAGGAAGCAAGCTGTTCTTTAAAGTCATGGCTATGGAGCTGGGTATGATGCATGCATCACGCATAGAAGCATGCTCAAGACTGAGATGTCTGTTGTCTGGGGAGTGAGCCTGAACCCACTGTGAGTAGGAACTGGTAACAGAAAGAGGCAAGGCTTTTGGGGCACACACATGGCTTTGTAGACAAGCTCAGAGAAGAAACTAAATTGTTGTAAAGGGATGATGATGAGTGTGTGAATGTGTGCATATGTTTCTGTGTGTGTATATGTACATGTATGTGTATGTGGGTCTAAGTATATATGTGGGTATTGTGGGTATGCATACATGTATAGGTGTGTATATATATAGTGTGTGTATGTGTGTGTGCATATGTGTGATATGTGCATGTATGTAGTATATATATACATATATATGTATATGTGTATGTGGGCATATGTTTGTGTATATGTGTATATGTATATGTGTGGGTTGATTAATGAACTAATGTAATATTCTGGAGAGTGAGAACAATAGTTCAGCACAAAAGCATAAACCCCATATTGTTGTTTTCCCAGAGCTAAGCTAGAATAAATACAGGCATGTTGAAATATATGAATGAGTTGAGATCTACATCACTCAATTAGGGATCTCAAGACCAAGGTAACAAATGATCTTCTACAGCAAAAGAGAGCAGCCAACAGCCTTCAAAATTTGCTCAGTCCTGTAATGTTGGACTGCATGCCAGCCCGTGCTCAGAGGTGCTAATAAAGACCCCGGGTGAGATGTGTGCTGGTATCATTGACAGAATGCTTACAAAGTAGATTCATCATCAGGTCTGCTTGTAGCACAAGTCTGTCTTTATAGGCATCTTGTGTAGGAACTGCCCCCAGATTCCAGAACATGGCACCAGATCTGCTGAAGCCAGAGTTACAGGTGATTGGGAACAGCCTGATGAGAATGCTGGGAACTAGACCTCAGGACTCCTAAGAGTTCAGATGCTTGGATTTTGTGATGAATCCTTTCCTTTTTTTTACTATTGTAATGGATATGGAGATATTTCTAGTATCCCTCAGAGCACAACTTTGGGGCCAATCTTTAGCTACTTGCTAACACACTCACTCAGCAGAGCTACAAGGTTAAAAATGAGAACAGGAACAGAGAGTAACACAAGTAATTAATATGAGCTTTTCAAATGTGTGCTTGTACTCAACTCAGTTCATTTGTTTGGAATAAAATACCCAAGGATTTTTGCCAATATCAAGTTCTTACAGAAATTTTGGATACTTAACCAGAGTGAGAATTGAAACTAGTCAGCTAGTGCTGCCCTACCCAACACTGGCTTGTCTGTCGCCTCATCATTTTGGGAATGGATGGATTGTTTAGTGTGTCAGAACTGATAGTGAAAATGACTAATCTACAGCAAGTTCAAGGAAGTTGAAAAGCACCAACAAATGCTGATTCAACTCACATTTCACTCATGACTCATTTTAAAATTTCCTGAATAGCATTGAGGGGTAAACCAGGAAATTAAAATATAATATCTGCAGAAGTAGTCTAGCTGCGGGTACTGGGCATTTCATTGGTACATTTGATCATTGCCATTCATTCATGTCACCCTCTCTGGATTCTCTCTACAATATTATGTCCAACTTAAAATTATGTCCAATTTTTCTGATATTTCCTAGAATTATGTAGCTTGTACATGTTATAAAAGGACTGAGTGCCATTTCTGTTTCACACTCATAAGGATCACCAACACCATCACAAATAAACAAGTAAATTAAGATTAAAAAACACCTTATTTCATTACTTTGTTCTTTCACTAATTTTCTCCTGGAGGAAAAAAACAAAGATCTTTCTCATGCACAGTTCTGAAATTTAGACTCCTATCAGGCTAGGTGGTATGTGTAAATTCCCAGACACATTAGTAGGAAATTCAAGTCTGTTCAAGACTGCAAGCTGGCTTTCCCTTTTTGCCTTTATGACCATACTGTGTTGTAGTAGGGAGAGGGTACTGTCACTGAGATCATCCATCAGCCTCACTAAGTTTTGTAAGCTCTTCACAGAGGAAGTGAATTCATAGACCTCTGAGAGGAACCTTTTCTACATCTAGAGTCCTCACTTGACTAATTAGTAAGCTGTCAAATGGTGGTGCTGTGGATGAGAGTGTCTATCACAATGTTGAAAATCATTTTTATTAAGCTCATCATGAATTGTAAGTCTCCAAATAAGAGTGAATATCCTTTCATAATCCAAGTATGAACACAAAGCACTACAGGCTAGTGATAAAATGATGAGAATTCACTAGCAATGACAAGTTTCTCTTTGCCTTCTCATGCCATGGTGAAATCATAAAGTTATAGCACATATCATCCTACACAGTCATGAGTAAATAAATGTTTTGATAAAGCGTAAATATGTCTGGCTAGGTCAGGGAATAGAGTGATGGAAAATGAACAGAAGAGAAGCACAGCAGTGCCTGGAGGCAGTGGTTGTACAAATGGGCAAGTGGTATGGATTTCCTTGGAGATATGGAGTGATTATATAACCATGTTCTTGGAGCCCCACTAGACCTGTGGATCCAGAATTTCTGGAGACAGTGCCCAGGAAGGATATGTCTGCTTTCTTTGATAACCCAAAGTTTGAGTCATACTAAGGTCATTGTAAACCTCCTATCAACAATGTGCTTCATTTGTACCATAGGCTCTTCAGGACGCCCTGACAATCGGGAACTCTACTCTTTCTGAGGGCTCAAGGAAGTGTAAAGGCATGTGCAGCCATGCGGAGATGAGGCCGAAGGTGGAAAGTCACAAGCATCAGGTAAGAGGCAGAGGCAGAGGAGGGAAGTGGTGTGATCATGGGGAGAACATAGGGCTCACTGCTTGTGTGCCTTTGAACATGTTTGCATGTCTTTCAATTTAAAAAGGTAGTAAAGGTTTTCTTAAAGTTATTCAATTTTAAATCTTGATAGGAAAAATGGAGATGGATTATTTCAGCCCCACTGTTCATAGGAGAATTCATAAAAGAGGAAATTGAATTTCACATGGTGAAAGGGCTTTACCCAGGGTCACTTAGTCAACAGAGTGGCAACTGCATTACCCCGTGTGAAACTCTGTCAGCAATGAGTCTTAAGAGTCTCATGCAGTTATGGTTTATTTCTACAACACTATTAACTCAAACTCTGGACCTTTTCAGAGAATGGTAGCAGTAGGGCTATTCCATTGTAGCTGCTGGCCTCTGGTTGGCTGAGCAGTGAGTGTAGTCTTCTAAATGGCATTTATGTGTATGCATGTGTGCAAACACACATGTCACATGGTTTCTGTAGAAATCAGAGGAGGACATTCAAAAGTGTTCTCTCCTTCCATTGTGTAGGTCTTGGGCATTAAACTCAGGTCTTCAGGCTTAGAGGCAGACCCTTTACCTACTGAGTCATCCTGCAGTCCCAGTAAGTGTAGTTTGAAAAAGAATCCCTCTCTCTCTGATGTACTCACTGGCAATCAGGCTAGTTAGATGACCAACAGTTTGCTGATAGAGATCAGCTTCATCCCCCCACTACCTCAGCCTCTCTCCAGCTCACCAAGTGAACTTCATTACTGCATCATAGGAAATAGACAATCTGCAAATTAAACTGTAAGGTTTGATCTTCTTTCCCAGCAAGGAGAAGTATCTGGGTAAATAGTTTAGTTCAGGTTTGATGCAGACAATGGTGGGTATACATTGGTTCATAATAGCAAAGAGGAAACTGAAGCCCATCTCCTCTGTATGGCTAATGTCTTTAATTTACATTTTAACCATTTTTGTTTCTAACTGAACAACTATAATGGTTACACCACCAAGTGCCACATGAAATACATGTGGTATATAGAATTCTGTGGCTTCACTTAGGAGTTATTGCCAGTTAGTTCTGTTTTAGAACTTTAAATAGTATTCAGACATTAAAGCCCTTCATAGATACAGCTGACTTGCTCCACCACAGCAGTGTCTGAATTTGGCCAGTGGTCCATGATTGAAGATAGAACAAAATAATAAATAAAGACAAGCTTTAAAAACCATCCATATTGGCTTGGTCCTGCCTTAACTGAATATACAGGCTTTGCTGACTCCTCATGGGAGGCCTTACTCTTTTGGAGGAGGTGATGGAGCAGGGCTGAGAGGAGCAGGAGAAGGGATGAGAGGGGAAATCTGTGGTTGGTATGTAAAATGAATAATTATTTTAATTAAAAAAATATATCCGAATAACCAAAGATAAAATTATAATCATAGGTATCTCTACATTCACCATGAGGGAATATTCATGAACAGAGATTAAGAAAGTTTTAGATTGGAAAAACACAGATAGCACATTCTTTAAAAAAAAATAATTTAAATACCTAAGAGGAAAAATAAGTTCTCAGTCCCTGTTAGAAAGACTGAACTCTCAGGTATAGGTTAGAACAAAGAATCTTTGGCAAATACATGTGTGTTCTTTTTTTAATTTCTTTTTTTTTTTTTTTAACCTCAAGTCTTTTTGAATTCTAGTGATTAACACTTGGTATTTTAAGAGGTTATTACTGGGGATGAAATCATCTCCATACATCCTTATAAAGAGATAGAAACTACTAGAAATTCCTTTTACCTTAAGTATATTAAAGAATTACCCAAGACACTGGGTCCCAGACTATTTATGAAATAAGAATTCTTCTGATCTTTTTCTTATAATATTTGTCTTGGTAGAATTGAGAGTTTAACTACCTACTATGCAAATACAGGCAAATTGTTTTGAAGCCTTTTTCTTAGAAGGGGTGTGCTGGAATGTGTCGGCCTTCCAATGCATACATATTTATAAATGCCATATACATGACTAGTGAAATCCCAGGTTTTCCTCAGTGGATTTCCAGAGTTAATGGAACTGGTGCACTTCCAAGGAAGCAGGTTTCATGAAGAGTATATTAAATACAAGCAAGTTAAGTGCAATAGAATCTATTAAAAGTAGACTCAGGAAACTACTGTGATGAGTAAATACTGACGATAATTAAAGAAAATGTAGCTAACATCATATTTCTATTAATTTTGAAGTTAACATATACTGTAAAGGATTTCATTATATTTTCATAAATATATTCATCTGCCCCTCCTTTGCCTGTCTCCCTCTTCCTGGTGTTCTTCCTCCTCAGATGCTTCCTTCCTCTCAGATGCTTCTTTCTTCTCAGATACCTCTCTCCTCTGAGATGCTTCCCTGCTCTCAGATGCTTCCCTCCTCTTATGTCCCATGTATTCATTTATCCCATATGTTTTCAACCTCCATTCTTTCTCCTTTAAGATTTCTTTCCATCCTTTCATGACTTCCTTTTAATTCTAATATCTTACACACACACACACACACACACACACACACACACACACACACACACCTTAAATAATTTGATTTATTCTTAAATAGCCAGAACATTTTCCTTGAAAGCTGTGTTATGCCTTCCAGTAAGGAGGGAATTGGTATGAGACATGCTATGATGGCCATTTAGCTTCAAAACTTTTCAGTCTTTTAATAAATGTTAAAATATTAATCATTCTTTCCTTAATTCACAGTAGATTGTGAGTTAAATTTTGCTTTCTTGACTTTTTTCCAGGACTGACATGAAATTCCCAGTTTTACATATGAGTTATTTTGGCAGAACCATTTCTAAGAATTTAGAAATTATTTTATGCAATAAAAATTAAGTTAAAAGGGATCAAAATATAATTAGATAATTTTGTGAAAATCATTTATTTATTCTAATAAGTAACATAACAATGGGTGAAAAGTTCTAATTGTTCTTAGTGAACAAATTAATCTCTCATTTATTTCTTACATGGGAAGCTACTTTAATTCTTTTTGTTCAAGCACAAATTATTTTATTTCCTACCATATTTCATTCCTACTATATTAAATTCAGATTGGTGATAACTCAGTGTTGAGGTTTGGCAAGGTATTTCCTGTCACAGAGTTCTGGTCCAGTCAAGAACATATATCCATGTGTTTAACATTATGGAGAATGACCCACTATTAACTTTTATTCACTTGACATCTGTAATTCTTTATTTATGTCAATAAAACAATCAGTTGTCTAAGTACAATATAGCATAATTGTGTTTGTAAGCAAAGAAAACCCTCAGATCAAACATCTTAATTCTATCAGAATTATTTCAAGCTATGACAGCCAAACATTTTTAATGTTTCTTTCATTGTTGTAAAATGGTAATAGAATTTATTAAAAAAGAAGTGTGGGAGACAATTTCATCGTGTTACATGTATCAACAGGGACATGTGACGATACTTTATATGGATGTAGAGCATAGGGGTATAGGATGTCAATGATTTGACTAACAAATCAAAAGCCAGCTTCCTCTGGGTGTGTCAGGTATGGAAGAATCCCAGGCTGTTGACTTTGCAAGATTAAGTTGGACCTTAAATAGTGAGAAGACATAAAGCAAATCAGTGTGACTCTGAGTGGCATACCTTATCTACCATTTGGGGAGAGAGGCCTGGTGAGGCTGCTGACGGTACAGAAGGTGCACAGAGCAGGGGCTGTCTTGTGTTAACACATACCATACTTCTCAACAGCAAAAGGGTCTCAGTTTCAGGCTGACCAACCAACTCCAATTTTATTAGCAAGCGGTCGAAGTTCCTGTATTTATATCCAAATGGCTTTACCAAGATAGAATGACATGACCTGACAAATTTGTTTAACAACTTAAAGTTATCTGACTTTCTAACTTGTACTTGGGAATTTCAAGATAGAGTCAACATATCACAAACAGGGGCAGTCCCTTTCTGTTGGTGTTACTGCTAGCAACTCACCCACCCTTGGGCTTCTGAGTGAGCAGTTTATTCACAGCTGGGTCAAAATCAACTTGGGAACTAATTATTTGAAATCTCCTGATGAATAATATCTTTTTTTCTCTAGATTAAAATCTTGTCAGATGGAGAAAGAAAAACTAGGAAAGCAAGCAACTAAAATGGATGTCTCAGCCCATACATAAGGCTTCTTGTATTTTATCCACAGGATTTTTCCCACATTTCCCATGGTACCAATGAAATCTTTTTCTAGTAATGCAGTAGATGGTCCAGAACCATCCACATTTTCACTACTCCTAAAAATGTCAGTGAATAGATAGTACTTAGGAATTAAAGAAAGTCAATTCTTAGGTGATTCTCTCAGTCATGGGCACAGTGTAGCCTGGAAAGCTGCATCAAGGACTTTGTCCCTAGAGAACAGAATGTCTTCTGTCACTGAGGCATCCTGCTGAACTGATTTTCTAAAACAGACTTTTATTTCTCTTCATTACTAGTTTCCTGCCTGGAATCTCACTCTATCATCTCTGTCTATACTTTAGTAAGCCCCCTCTATGTAAAGGACTCACAAACAAAGCCATCTGTATGTACTAATCAAGTGTTGCTGATTTCCTTAATGATAGTGCCATCTTGGGTAAGACTTACTTCATGAGACACATCTATCATACCTAAGATCTTATTGACATTTATTGTTTCGACCAAGTATTATGTTAGATTAGGCTAAGCTTTAAAATGTAAACAAAGGCTTGTTGTATATAGCAAGTGTCAGTGTGACTTCTCAGTTTTACCTTCTTGCAGTAAACTGACGCTATTGCTCTCCCCAGATGTGTCTCCCACCCTGTAACTATGGCCTAGTTTTCCATCTGCAGAACCAATGGCACCAGAAATCCCAGGGCCAGTGCAGCATCCATGAGAGCACAGCTGTGAGTAAGGATTCCTCTTCCAGCATAGGAGTATATAGGAATCTCTTTTGGTAGAAGTGATGTGCATCTCTGAAATAAGAGCATCTCCTTCACATAACCTCTGATTTGTAGTGTTAGCCTGGTTCATGTGCACTATAGTTGTCCTTGGAACAATGAATGCACAGGACATATAGATATGAATAGATTAATTAAAAGATTACACACTGAGCTCTAATTTCTTAAACAAACATATTTTACATGGGCCATTCTCAATTACCACATATGATACCACCCAAAGTACATTTCTGCATATAAGATGAACAAAGTAAATATAGCCAAACCAAACAACTGTGATGTTCCCTTCAGTTACAAACTGGTATTGAATTACTATGAATATTTCTAAGTACATGCAAAAGAGTTTTGACCTTTTCCAGTTAAAATGATTGTCTTGGAAGAGCCAAGACAAAGTAGCTCACTAAAGTTCTTTGCAGGTATGTTTGACAGGACACTTGAGTAATTGTTTGTAAGTGGAAATTATTTGGTCCATCATCCTGAGTAAGTCGGTAGCAGAGAATTCTTTCTGTCCTTCTGAGGAACAATATTCCCAACCCCTATGATCACTGTATTTGATTCTACTCTGCTTTGCCAACATGGGCAGAGTCTTCATCCATGTGGAATGGTCACATATTCTCTGCATCTTGGAATGACCAGACAACTCTCCCTGCCTAGAGGTTTTATGAACAATGTCTGTAACCATGCCCCAACTCTGATATTGAAGTAGGGTTTTCCTAGCAAAGCACTTAGGGAATTAATTTCTCCTGGTTACCTGGAACCCTGGTACTTTTGTATTGGAGAGTAACTAAAATCTTTCTCTTGTGGGAAGAGATGATATCTGTCTCCTTTGGACCTGCTTCTTTCCCTGATATGGCCAGTGGCTAGTCGAATCTACTTGCTGTCTTTGTTACCTGCTCCCCTGCTCCTCAGTCTTCACCAGAAACACTTCTGGGGCTTTTCAATCTCAACCATCATTCTTTTAAAACTTTTCTTTCAAGGAGGTAGAAGTAAATTAAGTTTGTGGGAAACATAAGGAAAAAGAGTTAGCCCTACAGTTTGGGAAATTGGATAGTCTTGTGAAATACAAAGTACAAAAATAATTCAACTTTATGTAGGAACAGAGATGGTTGGCTGCTGCTGTCAAACCTTCATTAACAGGAAGAAGGAAGAAATTCATGTCCTACAGTGTAGTAAACTTATCCTGTCCATTACCAAAAAAGGCCAATATTTGATTAAGGCAATGTAAAGGCTTACGTTTTAAACAGAATTCTGTTGAATGAAATCAGTGTAACAAAACCTCAAGGTGAGTTTTAAAAGGTTAATTCATCTTTCTTTATATCTAAGCCTGAATTAAATCACATCTAACAATTTTGGTAAGATTACACTTTATTACCTCCTTTTGGCAGCTCTCCTGGAGTATAAAGCTAGGGAGTACATCACTATCTTATGTGTTACTTGAGACATCTAAAAATTAATGAGAAGATAAAGAAGCAGAGCTGATCTCATTTCCTTTTGTAGCTCTTTCATGGACCGAGGAAGCCAAGAGCCTAGGTGTCTGAGGGGTGAGGTGAGTTAGGTTGCAGGGGAGGCAGCCTTTCCTGGTAACTGAACTAAATAAACGAGGATGGTTGAGCTTTTCTGCTACTTTTTGTATTTGTTGTTTACCACAAATTGCTGTTGTGGCAACCTTGCAAATTCTCCAATTTGACTAATTTTCCTTGCATTGTATTTAGGCGAGAATTAAATAATTGTGCCCAAGCCTGCATTATCTGTGGGAGAATGGGAAAAAGGAAGCAGAGTGAGAGTGAGCAGAAAGCTAGACCAGTCCTATGGCCTGGAAGAGCTGGTGATACTTCATTCCAAGAAGTTAAATACAAAGACAGTGGCTTGCAATTTTCTTGGCAGTTTAGGACAACAAGTGTCTTGCTGCAGTGACACAAAATGACCAAAAGTAACTTAGAAGGAAAGAGTTTATTTGGTTTACCTATCCTGAATTACAGTCCATTGAGGAAAGCCAAGGCAGGAACTCAAACTGGTCAGGAACATGGAAGCATGAGCTGATGCAGAGGCCATGGGGGAGTGCTCTTTCCTGGCTTGCTCCTGGTGGCTTGCTCCGTCTGCTTTCTTACAGAACCCAGGACTACCAGCCCAGGGGTGGCACCACCCACAATGCATTAACTAAAATGCCCTACAGGCCTGCCCTACAGCCAAACCTTATGCAAGCATTTTCTCAACTGAGGTGCCCTCCTCTTAGATGACTATAGCTTGTGTCAAGTTGATATAAAACTAGCCAACACAATAAAGTATCATTTATTCAATTTAGCTGATTTATTAATCAAATTTAAGTGTAAACTTAGGAAAGTTTAAGTGAGAAAAAAAGTCTAATCCATTTAGTGCAACTGCTGTGTAATGTAGAGACTACCTTCTGCAGAGTCTCAGCCTGAAGGAAGCTTTGTCCTGCTTGGCCTCCTGAACTTCTGCTCTCTGCATTTCCAAGATAACTGCAGGTTCTTTTGCAGTCCATTAGAAAATATTAAATTTGTATTTTGTCCCTGGCTCTCTTATTCCCTATAAGTGAAGGTTTTAAAAATAGTATTTATTGACAGCAATATGTTTTATTTCATTTGCAGGAGATAGTAAGTTTTTAAAGGTGTTTATACTTCTTCAGAAATCCAAACACATCATTTCAAGACAGAGAGAGGGAGAGAGAAAAGAAAGAGAGAGAGGAATGTTTTAGATACTGTCTGTTGCTATGAGAAAACACTGACTGAAACCAACTTAGGGAGGAAAGGGTTTATTTGGCTTACACGTCTGCATCACAGTTCATCATTGCAGGAAGCCATAGTAGGAGCACAAGGCAGGAACCTGGAGGCAAGAACCTGGAGGCAGGAACCTGCAGGCAGGAACTAAAGCTGAGACCATGAAGGAATGCTGATTGTTCCTCACTGCTTGCACAGCCTGCTTTCTTATATCATCTGCCCAGGGGTAGCATTGTGCACAGTAATTTAGGCCCTCCCACATCAGTTATCAATGCCCCATAGATATGCTTACCGGTCACTTTGATAGAAGCAATGTCTCAGTTGAGATTCCCTCTTCCCCTGTGATTGTACTTTATGTCAAGTTGACAAAAGTTAACCAAGACAGAAAAGAGAAAGGTTAGGAGAGGGAGGAAATAAAAGAGAAGAGAAGAAAGCAAGAGAGGGAAGAGGGAAAGAAGGGAGAGGGAGGAGGAAAGGGACAGAAAATGTACATCTTCCAAGTCACTTGAACTCAAGTCAGCCACGTGCAGAAGGGCTAAGGTAAGGGGATGAGATGAGGAAGATTGGCAAAGGTTTGTATCAAAATGACTTTTGTGTGTATGTGTTGACTGCATAATGAAATGCACAGAGTATAATTATATCTTAATGTGTCACAATGCTTTTTTGAAGTCTATATTTCTATAACAGTGCTTTATTTTTCCCCACAGCCAGAGTATCGGTGGAATGTCCTTAACCAGCTTCCTCCACATGTACAGCACAAGGCACATGGTAAGACCACAGCTTTAATGGGCATTCTTTCATGTTTACATACAAATGGGATCTTGAGGGGAATGCCTACTCAATATCCAGCTGTACTAGGGAAGGACTTCCTGTGAAGTCTTGTTGCACACACACAACTCTAACTTGGTGGTCTGGAATGAACTCCTCAGAAAATGTTGAGATGCTGAGAGAAATGTATGTCTCAGTTCTCTCTTCTGCTCCTGTTCCAGGCTCAGAGTCAGAGCCTTAGAAATGAAAACTTTAAGTAGAGCAATATACAGTAACATCAACAGCATCCTGATTCTATCCCCAAGGACAGAGGCAAACCCACTGCCCAGGAGGATTCCAGGCAGACTGTTCATTTTTTGAGACATGGTCTCATGTAGACCAATAGCTCAAACTCACTCTGTAGCTAAGGATGAGTTTAAACTCCTGATCCTGTTGTGATGTCCTAAGAGCCAGGAATCCGGGTGTGCATCACCAAGCCCAGTGAACAGTGGGTTTCCAGGAGTGGGTTGTACAAACTGAGTTATAGGCAGAGTCCCTCTTTCATTCTCATCCATTTAAAGCCTTCTATGACACACATTGACTCCACCTTGTTCGTTTTGAGAGGCAAAGTTTTCTAGAAACCTCAAGATAAGCTCTGTAGCTTCAACTTATACTTGAAATGTTATCACATTTAATTCAAAGCTGAGACGATTTTAGTTTTTAACATGTTCCACCCCTCCAGCTCTGCTATCTGCAGTGCACATAGCCTCTCTCTTGGCCCAACATCCATCCATGCCCATAGGTCTCTGTGGCAAATATCCCATGTTCCTGGCATCTCCAGTACCACAGAGTCTCTGCAGCCACCTTTGCTCTACCTTCATAGCTTCACATCATGGTCTCTGAAGACTTCCTTGCAGGGACTTGGATCTTGCTACACATTGCCTGGCTTCAGCTGCTATCTGAAACCATGGAATAGACTAGGACTCCATGGCACTCCGCCTTTCATGAACCTTGTCTTTCATGCCTCTAACCCAACACCACATGGATGACACTGCCAAGCTCTGCTGCCATCATTAGATATAACCTGGGATGCTTGGAGCACAGTTGCATCAGTGTCTGTGCTCTGAGCCTGGGAAAGCTCTCTCCTGAGCTTCCACCTCTGAGGAACAGGAAACTCTCTTAGGTGATTTCTTAGTCCAGGCTTTCTCCTTTTGTGTAAATTTGAATTTTTATAAATTGGTGCCTTTAACAAGTGGGTCTTACCTTGAAGTCACGTTTTACATTGTTCCAGTGCCAAGTGCCATCTTTCTTCTCAGTGGAGCTGCTCTTCTGAATGAGTATAGGTGCCTTGTTTGTCTGCACTCGGTGTGAAATCATAAGCTTGCTCACATTCCCTTCCTCAACAAAACAAGTCAGTTCATTGTCCCTAAATTCAACTTCACTCAGGTTCTCAGAACACAGGTAGAGTATAGTCATAGACATGTTCTTTGTTAAAACATCACATGAATGCCTCTTAGTCCTTTTCTTTTTTCTTTCTTGCTTTTCTTTTTCAAGACAGGGTTTCTCTGTGTAGCTTCATTGCCTTTCCTAGAACTCACTCTGTAGTCCAGGCCAGCCTCGAACTCACAGAGATTCACCTGCCTATGCCTCTCTCATGCTGGGTTTAAAGGCATGCAACACCACTGTCCGTGTAGTCCTTTTCTAATAGAGCCCTCATTCTCCATTGAGATCTCATTGTCTTCATTTTTCTTAGCATTCTGTTTCCCAAGATCCCAGCAAAATGGCCACCAATCTCTCCTCCAGGATTCTAGGGTGTTTGTAGTCCAGAACACCAAACTATTGTCTGTTTCAGTGATAACACAGTTCCAGAGACCCAAGAACTGCATTCTTATGTTTACACAGCAAACCCCCCCACTTCTCTTGTAGGTACTAGTTTTTGTCTAGTTTCTCTTCTATTGTGGTAAATGCTCTGACAAAAGCAATTAAAAAGGAAGGGTTTATTTGAGCTCACAGTTTGAAGTTACACTGTGTAATTATGGAGAAGTCACAGCGGCAGCAGAAAGGGACACCTTCCCTCGCTGCATCCAGTCAATAAGCAGAGATAGAAATGACAGGCATGTGGCCTTCCAGGTCCCTTTCTCTACATTTTTACAGGATCCCATCTAGGGAATGGTGTCTCCCACAGTGGGCAGTTCTTCTTCTCTCAATTAATGTAATCAAATGAATCTCCACAGGCGTATCTGGGTTTTTTTTCTCCCAGGTGACTCAAGACTTTGTCAATTTGACAACTACCACTGATCACCATACCCAGCCCTGAGAGTAGTAAAAGCCATAGGTAACATTCGTATCATAAAGAAACATAAAAAGTGGGAATTCTGTGATAAAGTATCCAGATATTTTTCAGACAACTAACTTGACTTTCATTTTGCTTTGCTTCCTACTACAGATAGATTATAATATAACCAGTAAGGTTTTGGGTTCCTTCCATAATTTATTTGAAAGGCATATTGTTAACCAGAACCATTGCGTAATGTCTGCAGTTTTGAAATCCATTGAATTGCTACATGGTAAAATTTTCCACTTTCTATCGGTCTGCAGTGAAAATAAGCTATAATGATACATATGCTACAGTTTTAGTCACTAGAAAATACAATACAATACAATAAAATTCTCTATAGAGAATTCACTAATCAGTCATTTTAGAGGACTATTGAAGTCCTCTTAAACCAGTTATAGAAAATAATAGTCAATTAAATGTAAATTAGTTAACATATTCACAACTTAAATAAAATACATAAAATTAAATTTATCATCAGTCATATAAGATCTATTGACATATCTGCCTAAGAAAATATAGTGAGCTTTGTTATATATAAACTTGTAACGTTAACAGTAGCTACAAGAATAACACTATAATCAAGAGAAATACTTGCAATATACCAACTCCAGTAGTTTTGTAACATTGTTTATTTTAATCTCAGCAATACTATAACATAAATTTGTTTTATGCCCACTCATATGTAAAGAAATGAGCTACAGAGAATTTTAGTAACATTTAAATTTCACAGGGCATTTTAGCACTAAATTTAGATTCTGTTATACACAGGATTGCAAACCTTGGGAGTTCAATTTCAATCAATGGTGTCTTTGAAATCCTACTCTCATCTCTATATTATATATGTGAAAAATGAGAATGGGGGCTCTTATTTGGATAATGTTTAATTCTCAAGAATTTCATCTTCCCATGAACTCACAGTGTGCATTAAGGTTTTCTCTAAAATTTTTCATTATAATTAAAAGGTAATAAACTCATTCTATAAACAACACAATTGCTCCAAAGAAGAGGATAAAAACCACTATATAACACAAATAGGAGGTATTGCATTTCCTTCACCTGATATTTAGACTATCACAAGTAAAAGATATAGTACTGTATATAATTATTAATGAACATATCATTACCTAACCAGTGCACGAAAGGCCTGGCAGAACCTCTCAGGGTAGCTGCTATTGAAGCCTGCCTTTCTCTGTCCCCACACAGCCCTGTCACTGACTGGATATAGCAGGAGGATGAGTATTTGTGAGTCACTAAATAAGTTCCTTACTCGGAATTAACTGCTTGTGTTCCTGCTGCCCCCTTTCTACTCTGTAATTGCTTCAGAGCTCACGTTAGGCTGTATTCAGGAAGTCTCTGAATTCATCCTCATCACAATGATTCCTATGCAGTCATTAGCTTTACCAGTGCATCTTCTGACTAAGAGTCCCTTTAGAGCTGTAGTTTTAACTCAATTGTTTAGAATTTTCATGTAACAACTTAATGGTAATGATTCCTAAGAAATCATAGGTTTAAATTTTTGATTATACATTGTCTTAGCTCTGTTCTTGTTGCTGTGATAAAGGACCCTGACCAAAGCAACTTAAAGGAGGAAGGAGTTATTTGGCTCATAGTTTGGTTTACAGTTCTAGAACAGTGGATTAATCTCTCTCTTTCATTCCCTCCAGGACCCAGCCCATGAAATGGTACTGTTCACATTCAGAGTGGCTCTTCTCATCTCAATTAAGCTAAATATGAAAACTTCTCACTGGCATGCCTACAGCCCAACCTAATCTAGTGGTCCAGTGTTCCTTCCCATTTCATTCTAGATTGTGTTAAATGACAATTAAAACTGGCTATCACATGTATCTGATTGTTTAATGATAGTAGTACTTGTTTTAGTATCTGACTAACAAATTTATCCGCTATTCAAGAACATAGCATGTTTAGATTAGAAATACCAGGAACAATGTGATGGAAGGAAAATTGAGTGAAAAAAATTAGATTCTCTTTCTGATAATAAACAAAAGTTACTTCTTAGAATTCATGTATATTTTTTAATGTGACAACTACTTAAAGTAGTTTACTTCTGTGGTCAGGAATGGCTCCTAGAAGTGTGACTATTTTTTATTTTTTTATTTCTTTTTTCTTAACTAATGTGTAACTATGTGTGAGGTACAGTGTAGTACTTCAGCACACATGTGGTTCACCCTAATCAAACAGAATGGTTAATACTCTGTCTACTCACCATTTCTCAGGACCTAGAATCCTTGAGGTCTTCTAGCTCTTCATAAGATGTAAGAAGTTACTGTGTGCTCTGGTCACCCACAGTTCTATGTTTTGATATTCATTATCTACCTTCCTATATTCTCCCAAATGCTAGCCACCCTTCTTAGCATCTAGTGATTATTACCATATTCTCTTCTGTTTTGAGATAAAAGAATTTAGCTTTCATATGTAAAAGGGAACATCTGGCATTTGTCTTTTTGTGTCTGGCTCATTTCACTTACCATAATCTTCAGTTCTATCCATTTGGATGTAGATGACAGAGTTTTGTTTTGTTATGATTGAATAATATTCTATTATGTACATAACCCACATTTCTTTATCCATTTGCCCATTAATAGGTACATGGTGTCTTAGTTAGGTTTTTTTGCTATGAAGAGATATCATGACCATGGCAACTATTATAAAGAAAAACATTTAATTTGGGTGGCTTGCTTGCATTTTCAGAGGTTCAGTCCATTGTAATCATGGCAGGGAGCATGGCATGGAAGGCAGCATGCAGAAAGATGTGGTGCTGCAGTAGTAGCTGTGGGTCCACTCCCTGTTAGTAGCCTTTCCTGGCAGAAAATATCCCATGACTCTGGCATCTCTAATATCTTGGGGACTCCAATCTAGGCTTCAACTTCACAGCTTCACACAATGGCCTTACTGGGCCTTTATTCAGGGATATCCCTGTTACATGTCTGGCCTCAATGGCCTTATTCCATAATCCCTTTCTTCTATTCTTATTCCTAAAGCCAGAGCCATGTGGCCAAAGCTGCCAATTTCCGATGTTTACTGATGTTGCAGGGGGCTGGAACATGGCCCCCTTGTTCAAATACATCTTCACTGGCTTTCTTTTACCCTTTACTGCCTAGGCTTGCCTCAAACATCTGCAAGCCTCTCCCTTCCCAGTGCAGGGATTGAAGGTGTGCCCCACCAAACCTGACTCTAAGCTTTGCTTTAGTTCCTTTTCACAAGTTGGAAACTTGGTAGGATCTTGCCCTGGATCACCACTCTCTTTATTCCATTTATTGATCTGTTTATCTCCTTGAACTAGACTTAGCTCCATTCTACTTCCTGTTACTCTTTTTCTCCTCAAAAATTACATTTTGTAATTTATCCTGCTTAGCTTGGATTATAAATTTTCATTAGAGTTAACACTAATAACCACACAACTATACTAGGTTGTTTTGAGATTTCTTCTGCCAATGGAGTTAATCCAAAACTCTTCACTTCAGCCTCAGGCATACTCTTCAGACAAGGGCAAAATGCAGCCACTTTCTTCACCAAAACATCACAATAACAATCTCTAGGCAACATACTAAAATTCTTCTCTGAAAACTCTTGAGGTAGCCCACCACAGTTCATCAAATCATACTCAGCACCACTGTCTTCCATGCTCCTAACAATATGGTCCATTTCGCGGTGCTCAAAGCAGTGAACTGCTTTCCTAAACCAAACTTCCAAAGTCCACGTTACTCCAAACAAAATCATGGTCATACCTATCATAGGAATACCCCAGTCCCTAGTACCAACTTCTGTCTTAGTTAGGGTTTCATTGCTGTGAAGAGATATCATAACCATGGTAACTCTTATAGTGTAAACATCTAATTGAGGGGGCTTGCTTACAGTTTCAGAGGTTCAGTCCATTATCATCATGGCATGGAACATGGCAGCATGAAGGCAGATGTGCTGCAGAAGTAGCTAAAAGTTCTACATCTTGCATGCGACAGGAAGTTGACTGGCACACTGGCCAGCATCCTGAGCATAAGAAACCTTAAAGCCCACTCTCACAGTGATACACTTCTTCCAATAAGGCCATACCCACTCCAACAAAGCCACACCTCCTAATAGTACCATTCTCTATGAGATTATGGGGACCAAGTACATTTAAACTACCACACATAGCTTGAATCCATGGTTTTTCTACTGAGGTATCTTTTTAATACACTGTTTTCTTCCCTAGGTATATTTCTACAAGTCTGAACATTTGACCTTGTGTTAGATCTACAAAAAATGTGGATATTTTGTGTGCCATCAATTGGCATATGTAACTTAAAGATCAGAAAATACTGTTGCCATTAGTTTCCTGTTTCTTTTTTTTAATTTCTGATTAATGGAAGTAATAAAAGTAGTAATTTTTATCACGGTATCTTCCATTGTAATTATTCCTGTTATGAGAACTAAAACTAAATGATAGGGTTTTTTAATATCTTCAATATTTATATAGAAATAACATCATACATCTTATTTTGTTCATTTTTATAAACAAGGCTACATTTAAAATTCTATTTTTAAAGTTAGCATAAAAGATAATGGCTTTCACTGTGGCATTTTTAAACATAGGTTTCATTGTATTTTGTTCTTATTTGTTCCGGTCCCTCATCCTGACCTGTCTTCTGGTCCTTTCTTCTGCTTGCTTATCACATGTATTCTATTGGCCTCTCTTCCCCATCCCATTAGGATTTCTTCCTTCACTTATGATGACTACAGATTTTCTGGAAATGCCTTTGTTATATTGAGGTATATTCTTTCTATTGTTACTATCTTTGGGGCTTTTATCATAGAAGGGATTAAATGTATTTTGGGGGGTGATATGAGAATATTGTGTGATCTCTGTCTTGAAGTTTCTTTACCCTAATTGACTTGTGTGTATGGAACCAGCCCTGCATCTCTGGGATGAAGCCTATTTGCTCATGGTGTATGATCTTCTTAATGTGTTATTGAATTCACAAGAATGTATTGAGAATTTGTGCATTGATGTTCATGAAGGAAGTATGACCACAATTTATGCTTCTCTTTTGTCCTTATTCTGTTTGGATAATGGGGTAATACAGGGCTTCATTGAATGACTTTGATAGTGTTCCTTCCCTTCCTGTTTGTCTATCAGTATGGGGAATACTAGTGCTAGTTCTTTCTTAAATGTTTTGTAGAATTTGCCATCAATCCATCTAGTCCTGTATTTTTCTTTATAAATAGATCTTTCATTCCTGCTTCAAACCTGTCATTTGTTTGGATCTTCTTCTTAAGTTTTTAAAATACGTTCTTGAAAACACTTGGGTATCTCATATGTGTCAAGGAATTTACCCATTTTTTTTCTAGAGTTCTCTGATCTTCTTAATTTTTTGTGTAATGTTTTTTTCTATAATAGTTTTTACTAATGATCCTCTGGATTTCACTGCTATCTGTTGTCATATTCCCCATGTGAAGTATGATTTCATTGATTTAGGTCTTCTCTCTGTTTCTTTTGTTTAGTTTGTGTAGGGTTTTGTCTTGCTTCCCTTCTGTAGCTTGATATATTAATTTTCATCCTTTGCCTCTCAGTCTGTGGTGTTCTTACCAGAAAGCTTCTCTTGGAGACAACAGATGATTGGATCTAGTTTTCTCTTCCAGTCATCCAGACTGGGTCTTTTGATTGGTGAGGTGAGACCATTTGCATTTAGGATTTCATTGGGAGATATTTGCCAATTTCTTCAATTTTGTGGTTGTTTCTGCCTGGCTGGATTCCTGTGTGATCTGTTCCTTCTGTCTGTATCAGGGGTTGGTTCGCTGTGTGGGATGTGATGAATTTCCTGTTAGTTCTCCTTTGTTTAGTTCCTCCTGTCATGACATTCATTCTTTCATATGCTGACATTGTTGAGGAGACTTGTGTTTGTGCTTCCAAGGCCTCCTAAGGGTGTAATCACCCTGATGGAAAGATGCAGCTGTGAATGGCAAGCAGTCTGCTGGGCTTCAGAATTTCCAGGTTCTACAGCAGTGATCAGGAATAGATGTCTCCAGGGGTTGCCTGACCTCAGTCTCAGGACTGTCAGACTGCAGGGTTATTGACATTCATGAGAGCTGCTCCTGGCAGCCCACAGCAGAGCTAGGTACTCTAGCCTTGACATCATCTGCCCTCCAGTGTTTCACAACTGCCTTCAAAGACTGTCCATTGCCCTGTGGCAAATTAAATTCAGGTTTCTGGGTTCTTGTGCTTTTTCTCTGTTAATGTCACCAGGGCAGCTGCTTTAAACAATAGGTCCTTGCTGTAGATGGCATGTGACCCCTGTCCTCCAAGCCATACTGAGTGACAAAATGAGATTCCTATACATTGCAGAGATCTCTGCCTCACCAGAACTGGCTTTGAGGCTGTTGAGGCCCATGGCTTGCCCTGAGAACAGGACTGCCACTATCTTTCTGAAGGAGACTTCTGCCTCCCTGATTGGGGGAGCCACATAGTTGGAGCTGTGGTTGGCTTGGCTTCTTCCCTGGATAATACTTTCATTTTCTTTGTACTTTTAAAATATTCTATCACTACTTTTGTGAACTTACAACTCTCTGTTTTTGAAGAGAGTCTTTTTTTCTTTTTTCTCATTCTGATTCCTTCCCTTCACTAGGTCACATAGAGATGCCTGTAGCCTGTAGGCTACCATCTTACCTGGAAATGCTTCACACATTGTAAAATGTAAACAAGCGATGGATGGTAAAATTTCAATACCAGCAGAATTTGTCAAATTCAAGAATAAATAGAGAATTGCACACTGTATATAAACTATAAATCACATTTAGAAATTGTTATAGTCCATTCTTTACCTTGATAGGGAACATTGCTGCGAAGAGTGGATTTAAAATGCTGTTTTTAAGCCAGTTCTCTGCCTCAGCATGAGCCTAGCTTCTTGCCCACAGGTACCCTTTTCCCTTCTCTCTAGGCTATTGTAGGGCTCTTATATGTGGGCTTCAAGACAGCACAGTTGGCACATTATGATTCCTCCCCACATCCTTTACCACTCCACAGACAGTGTCTCCTGCAGAACCCCTAATTCTGCAGAGACTGAGGGTATCCTGAAGAAGATTCAGGGGCATTTGGACAGGGTCTTTGGGGTCCACATTTGTGAACCAGAAACTTGTTTGGATGGAAAAAAAATGATGCTCACACAGTAAGGAAGGCTAGCTGTATCTGGAGCAGGGATGGAGCTGAATACCACCTGGCATAATCCTCCAGTCAACTAACTTCCAGCCTTGAGCTCATCCATTGTCTGTGGTTAGTTTGAATGCTTTGGAGACACATTGATGTCAATGAACATTCCCAAAGCATTGGAGAATTGCCTGCTTCCTCTCTGAACATCACAAAACAATGAGCTTTTTATGTGTTGAAATCCACCAATGTTAATGAGCGACAGCTTCCGTTTACAAAGGTGATTTTACAAAGCAGATTTCCATCTCCTTTCATGTGCCGTTGGGGTGGGATGGGAAATTGCTTTCATATTTCAAGAATGACTATGGCTTAACAGAGTTAGTCCATCTTGAAAACATGCTGCTTGTTTGTTTTTTTCAAATGTCAGAGAGCTCTGGCTGGCTGGATTGCATAACTGGCGCTTGAGTGCATTGTCAACTTCTCATGTGGTGCAGAGTTGAAGTTTGCTTAATGAGTTAGAAGGTTATGAAATAAGGACTTGTGATAATGTGCTAGAAGTAGAAAAGACCAATGCCTAAACTTCATAGCTGACCATTTCTATCATACTGAACACTGACTAGATTTGTTTTGTAAGAATGGAAATACATAGACCGAAAACAAGGTGGTTTCAGAAAGCAGAAACATTCTTCCTAATGATTTTAAATCAGGATGTTGACAAGGTCATGATCCCTCAAAAACTCTGTAAGGGAAGTTCTTGCCTTGCCTCTTTCAACTTCTGGTAGTTCCAGGTATTCTGAACATTAATTGCTTTTCTCATCATTGTAATGAAATATCTAACAAAAAGCAACACAAAGGTTGGGGATTTAGGTCAGTGGTAGAGTGTTTGCCTAGCAAGCACAAGGCCTTGGGTTCGATCCTCAGCTCAAAAAGAAAAAAAAAAAGCAACACAAGAGAGGAAAGGTTTATTTGGGCTTAGAGTTTGATCCACCCTAGCAGGGAACATGTGGTCTCAGGAGCATGTGCAGCTGGTTTTATTGAGCTAGCGGTGAGCAAGCAGGATAAGATGAATGCTGGTGTTCCACTCACTCTCTGCTTTATTCAGTCCAGAACCCTAGTCCATGGATGGACCTTGCCCACACTCAGGTAGATCTTCCCAGCTCAATTATACCTTTCTAGAAACACCCTCACAGACATGTCCAAGGCATTGCCTCTCAGGTGAAGAAAAGTAAACATTAGAAACAGCCATCATGGGTCAGCTCAGCTCCTATTTGTACCTTCCTTTTACATGACCATCTTCCCCTGTGTTCACACCCAAAATTCCCTTTTACCTGAAATACATTGGTTCTGCTGAGTGGCAGGTAATCCTGAGGAGAGCTACTTTATCACCATCCAGCCACATATGCAAAGACGTATTTCCAAACTTTGGGAATTTAATCTCTCTTCTCCAGGGTACAATTCAACCCATAATACTGACCACATGGCAAACATTATTTTAGGTGCTTTGTGTATACATATAATACTTCATCAAAGCTTTATAGCAAGTCTGTTAAGTAAGCATTATTATTGTCTGTATCGTGAATCCTAATTGGTCTTAATGAAAACCAGAGCCAGATATCAGGGTAAATGCTGAAAGATCAGAGAAACAGAACAGCCATCCACTAGAGTTCTTACCTGTATTGAATCATCAGCCTGAAAGAGCTCTCAGCTTCTGTCTCCTCCCGCCTTATATTCTTCTCTCCACCCAGCCATATGACTTCCTGTCTCCATCTCCCTAGTGTTGAGATTAAAGGCATGAGATCCTAAATGCTGGGATCAAAGGTGTGTGCCACCACTGCCTGGCTCTGTTTCTATTTTAGACTGGATCAGTCTTGTGTAGCCCAGGGTGGCCTTGAACTCACAGAGATCCTTCTCCCTCTGCCTCTGCTTCCCAAGTGCGGGGATTAAAGGTATGTGCAACTACTGCCTGGTCTCTATGGCTAACTAGTGGCTGGCTTTGTCCTCTGACCTCCAAGCAAGCTTTATTTGTTAATACACACACAAAAAATATCACCACAATTGTCTATGTTTTATAAATGTGGAGATTTGATGCACAGAAAGATAATATAACTTGTTAACATGCGTACAGCTTGTTATTGGCTAGGGCATAGGAAGTCTAGGAAGCATGACAGCAAATCCCACATTAGGACCACCAAGAAATATGGACTATTCTGAGCTAATAGTAGGTAAAATAAAATAGAATCAAACATGCATGATTTTTATTCTAATGGATTATAATAATCTTATTTTGAAAACCAGCATCTTTAATTCCAAGTTTCTATGTTTTTTAAGCAGCTTTTATATTGTTTCATTAAGGATAATGCTTATGTTAGTAAAAACACTGACTTACTTGGCTATTTCACTGTTCCTGTCAGGATGCAAAAATAAAGTAACTACATAAATAGCAAAGCTACTCTGAGATACAAGAAACAGGATGTTTACAATTATACTTAGTATAATATCCAGTACAGATAATTATCAAGTATAGTTTTTCTTATAAAATACATTTTCCTTACTCTACTAGTAATTAAAATAGAAAAGCTCTCAAAAGTTCTGCTAATCACTAAATGCAATGATTTTGCTAAAGAACTATTTAAGTATACATAAACATAAAAGCGATATATTCTGATTCAAACATTGATTTGTAAACAAATGTTAAATATTTTAATTAACAACTACATATATGCACCCAGTAGATGAATAAAGTTAGATAGTGATATACATTATAAATAATGATAAATAGGTTATAGGTGAATAGATAATGGGTAGGTAGATAATAATGATAGGTGGATTGAGAAGGAGTTGATAGATACTGTATGATAGAAGATATATACATAGCTGAATCATAGATGATAGAGGACATATAGAAGGTAGGTACGTGTTGGATGGATGGACAGATTATATACTGATAGATGGTAAATGGGCAGATAGATGTTACATACAGATAGATGAAAGATAGATATTAGAAAGATAGATAATAGATCATTGATAGGAGGTGATAGGTGATATATAGATAGATGATCGATATTAGAATGATATGTAGATAAAGAGGGGCAGGTGATAGAGAGATAGAGTTAGCTAAGTGATAGGTAATAGATGATAGATGTATTGATAATAGCTACAATGATAGGTGATTGGTAGATGACTGATAATAGATGAACAGTAAATAGATGATAGATAATAGATAGATGATAGATGACTATGATGATAGATAATAGATAGATGATAGATGACTATGATGATAGATAATAGAGAGTTGATAAATGATAGCTGGTAATAGATGGTTAGATAATAGATATATATGAATAATTAATAGATAATATAGACAGATAATAGACAATATATAGACAGTAAATAGATGACAAATAATATAGACAGATGATAAATAATAGATGAATATATAGATAGAATACAGGTAGATGGCAGATGGATAAATGGGTATGATATATAAATTAGTTACTTAAATTAGTAAATTGCTTATATTCTCTTAAACAGAAACTAAAGGCTTTTAGGAAGGGTAACAAGCTGTGTATTATTGCATCTCAAATGGGAAGCAGGTTTGGGAAAACTGGCCTAAGTTTTAGGAAAACTCTACCTTCCTTTCAGAAAAAAACAAAACAAAACAAAACAAAACAAACAAAAAAACCCCAAAAGTTTGACTTTGGTTTTGTCAAATTCCCATTCTGCTATGAATTATTTCATGGCCACAGCCTCTTTCCAAAGCAAGATGATAAGGACCTTAGCTCTACCTATCTCAAAACAGCACTGGCCAAATGACAAGAGGGCTTTTTAAACATGCCTGCAGACAGGGGTCATTGGTGTATCCAGTCCTGACTCCCCTTAGTTACATCGGTGAATTATGCTTCTGTGTGAAAATTATTTATCTTCTTAATGTACAGAAAGCTTCTAGGTTTGGCTTCTCCCTTGTTATGACTTACTATAACAAGAAGTGTTGTCATACCACATAATCACATATATCTTGCTTCTCCTTAAGGAGTGTGTAATAACATTCCTGTGTCTTATTTCTGAGGGAGTGTGTAATGACCTCTCCTCTCTGTCACGGTACTTCATCAGTTACCTTTTTTATAACGGTCATACTTTTCTGAAACCTGTTTTTTTTTTTTTAATCTTTTTGAAATTAAAATATAGATACATCATTTCCCCTCCTCCTTTTCCTCTTTTTAATTCTTCCCATGTACCCCCTCACTTTCTCTCAAATTCATGGTTTATATTTTTAATTTTTGTTACATGTCTCTCTCTCTGTGTATATACATATGTAATAAATTTACAAATATGTAAATGTGTTCATATATTTAGGAATACATATTTACATACATTTACATATATTTTTCTAAATATATAAATATAACTTGCTAAATCTCTTTAATGTTATTTGTTTGTATATGCTTTCAAGGCTGACTGCTCGGCATCTAGAACACATTGGGACCTTTTCCCTGGAGAAGGCTGTTTCTCCCCTGTCAGCATACATACCTTTGTTGCCTATAGTTCTTTGCCTAGAGTTGTGGCCCCATGAGCTTCCCCACTTCCATGGTAGCCTGCCCGTTGGTAGCCATCTTTGTGCAGGTCATTTTTTATACAACCATCTGATGAGACTTCATGGGTGTAACCTCTGATCTTTCTAACAGACACAGTCTCACATCAGACTCCCTGTTCCTCTGGCTCTTACAACCTTTCCTCCCCTCTTCTGCTAGGATCACTAAACCTTAGATGCAGGAGTTGTGTTGTAGAAATATCAGCGGGGCTGGGCACCACATCATCACTTGTTCTCTGCGTGTTGATTGCTTGTGGTTTTCTGTAATGATCTTTATCTGTTTCATAGAGATGCTTCTTTAGATGGAGAAAACTAACATTTTCTTCATGGCTTTTTTTTTTTAAAGATGTTAACTTTTCATGTCTTGGGTATTCCAAATGCAGGATATCAAACATAAATATTCAATATATGTTATGTTATGATGGATAAATAGAACATGTTCTTTAATGAATTCTCTATTCCTGTTTCCTGTTGCCACGAGCAAACCTTTGGTTCTCTCTTCTCTGTCGTGCTCACTTATGCTGTTCGATCCAAAGCCCATGATAACATGTAACACTTTCATCTCAGTCTCCATACTGCACTAACAAAGTTTACAGATTATGGTATTTTCTGTGGCTTTTACAATACAGTCAGTACCATTTTACCCTTCTTTTAGTTTTTTTGAGACAAGATATTGCTCTGTAGTGCCAGCTGGTCTAGGTCAACCTCCTACCTCAGCCTCTCAAGTGCTGGATCCAGGCTTGTACTAGGGAAACATTTTAACCAGCAATTGTGTGCACCTGGCAAGTGCTTTTCCTTTGGGGGGAGGGTAAGCCTGAGAGGTAACAGTCGCGATGACTTACTTTTACAAGCCACTGCAATGCCAGAGAGCATGAGAACTCTGACGTAAAACACTCTTCTCCATTCATGATGAGAATTAAATGACAACTGATTGCCTCAGTGGTAAGCCTATGTTAGGACTTGAAACAATGGCTGTCAATCGCCCACCTTTAGATTTCTGAATAAGTGTGTGGGGAGTTCAGGAGTAAAATATCTCTCCTTTTGGCCAACCCAGAAGGTTATGTTATCTATCCCTACGCCAGAAGAAAAATGATTTGAAAATGTAATCTGAATCATACTCTTACTGTCTTTCATAGGTTTCTCCTTGGAAAGGAAACCCAACCAATAGATGTACACATTAGCAGAGACGAGCGGTGGACTCTCAGCTGTGGTCACTTTGCTTCTGCAGGACAGTATGCATGTTCTCCTCTGAGATCTGTTCCTGGTTATCTTCCTTGTGGCCTGAATACAGGAAAAATCAGGACCACTGAAACACAAGAGAGAGCCATGAGACACTCCGTAACCAAGTCATGCTTTTCTCCACAAATGAGATAGGGCAGCTGATTATATTACATGCTGTTCCTCAAAACTCCCTTCAACTAACTGCTGATGGGTTTTCTTTGAAGATGATTCAAGGACTTGAATGACTATGGTGCTGTGACATTATATGCTGATTTATAATGTACAGATATTAAGCCAGGCAAGGTAGCACATCCCTATAATTCCATGAGAAAGTTGAGGCAGGAGAATTGCAATGAGTTTGAAACCAGCCTGGGTTGCAACACAAGTGTCGGACCAGCCAATTCTCCATCTCAAAAAATTAATAAAACACGATATAGTCTTTGGGAGAAAGCCTTCTTCTGTGATGGCTAATTTAATTCTTCATCGATTTCACAGTTGGACTGTTACTTAGTAATCAGTTTATTATTACTGAACTTGAAACTAAATGAATTTGAATAGACAATCAAAAGGCCTATAGACTCCCCTGATTAAAGGAGTGACTCAAACTGAATAAAATGATAAATATGAAACTGCCTTTCTAATGGATCACTTTAAAAACTGTCAGAAGTCGTGAGCCCCCTTGTCCTTAGGTAAAATGGACTATGGAAGAGTAATGTCCTGACAGGATGGTGATGGCCTCCTTCTGTCTATACATAGTTAACAGAAATCGCCAAATACCTGCATTGAAGTTCTGTCTCGATGCCATCTTGTGGATTTGACCAGAGGTTTAAGAAAACTTAATTATGGCTTTTTGAACTAGTTAACCTGAAAATAATACATACCTAAGTTTTACTGCAGTTGACTTGCAAAGGATCTATCAGATTTCTAAAAGAGTTCCTTTTTGTAAGAGGGAATGTTCCTAACAAGAGTGTGACATCTGCAAATATCTCACACTTCCAGATGAACTTAAATAAACCTAGGAACATCCGGGGTATGTGCAAGTAAAACAACCAGATCTATTTAGCTTCACTTCCGAAATTATGCGGCTTGTCTAACTCAAACTATTTTTGTTTTAATTTGTGGGTACACACTGCATAATGAGAAGGTTAAAAAAAGTCTTAGGAAACTAAACATTTTCCCTTTGGAAAAGCAGAATGATCCTGCCTCCTTAGTTCCCAAGCCTTTTGTTCATGAGGCCGTTTATCAGAAAGACAAGTCATCCTTGGGCATTACTTCATATATTGAAAGGGAAAGTAACTGCTCAGGGCCCTCAAGACCAAGTTCTCATCCCATAGGAGGTTTATTTGCCCTAGAGGTATAGAGGCAGGAAATGAGACAAAGAGGGGGTTTAGGGGTGAGAGAGTCGGGGAAGGGAACAAGGGAAAGGGGGCAGGGATGTTTGTCCTAGAGGACAACGGACTGCCTCTGGAAAGAGGGGAGACAGATGAGGCCCATAGGCAAATAAATGGTGGTTTATAAAGGTAAAATGGGAAACCTCGTGTTAGGATGAGGTGTTTAATTTTAATTTGGCAAGTTAATTAGGCAAGCCAAAGGGGGGCTTTTGATTGCTGGACTTCCATACTTTGATTCAGTTACCTTGGTCGTCAGCCTCAGGAGGAGGGATTGGCCAAATAAGGGACTAGGCCTCGGTGGCTAGCTTCAGGAATGTAATCTAATGGTTCTTAGCAAGGCAGAGGGAATTGGAGAGAAGGGCAAGGCCTGACAGAGCCACATACTAGCTAGAGTGGGCTAGTGTGCCTTTAAGTATTTCAGGAAAACAACTATCAGCTCTAAGAAGGCATACAGCGGATTAGAATTCCATTTCTTCAGATTGTTAAGAAAGGCATTGTAATGTCTATTTCTCCTGATAAATTAAGTCTATGAAACAAGATGTGCTTATAGAATAAAAATGTGCACACAAGGAAACCCCATTCACAGGCCAGTAACTAATGTCTGCAGCAATAAAACATAGTTTAACTATTCAACTTGACCCCATGCTATTACCGATTAACAAGGTGCTGAACACTGGCAAGAATGCATAAATGTTAACCTAGGAGGAGAATAGCCTAAGTTAATAAGAACTAATTTCATTTTTCTCCCAGGGTAGTGGGGCTGCAAGTGTGAAAAGGAAACCCTTTATGCAGAATCTAACTGTTCCAGAGAGATCTCAATCCCCACTCTTCCTAAGTCCCTCTTCCCAGCAACATGTCTGGAGACTTCCCTGATTGGGATCATAATAAGGTTCATTTCCTCATATCTGTGGCTCTATTTTATTTTCACATAGAGTTTGTAGGCATTAGTGAGGAATAGCTGTGCTGCTTTGAAAGGAAAGGAGGTCATGACACCTGTCTGAGGAAGGAAACATGAAAGTAGGCACACTTCAAGGCTCTGGGTGATCATGGAGAATTTGATCTTTGGCTTGAAGATATCACATGAAGGGAAACATGTGTTCTCTTTGTTTTGGTTGCAATGTGAGTTTAGAAGAAAACTGCAGGTCTGGTAACACCTGGGGCATAGGTCAGCCTTGCCTTCTCGCTGGCTTCCCTCTGTTTTATTTGCTCTAGGCTTTATTTTCTGTTGTGTAGTGTATTCACTGAGCTCTGATACCACCAAGAGAAGTATAATGATGTTCTTATGATGACTGATCGATTTGAAGCTGACAGAAGATCAGTAATTTTCCCAGAGGCACGTGACCTGGAGGGGACAGAGCCAAGATTCAAAACTGAGCACAGAGGGGCGGCCCAGGTGTGTGGATGTCACAGCTCTGCTTTCTAGGACACTCCAGAGTGTTCTGTTCACTGTTATGGTCCACTTGGTTTTCATTAAGTTCTGTCATAGAGCATAGTTTTCAAAAGAATTTAGGGAAGATACTACATAGTGTATGGAATTATTAAGTTACATCTTCAGTTAAGAGAAATCTTATTTAGAGTATGTGAAGAAAGTAAGAAATGTACAAAGTGTGTGAAACACTCCAAGTACGGGCATGTTGTTGCCTTTGGATTTCACCATTTTTAACAAAGGCCAGTCATTAGTAGAATGAGATCAAAAATATATATTTTAGGTTGTAGGTGGACTTTTCTGCCCTACCACCTGCTCATGAAATAAATACACAGAGACTTATATTAATTATAATTGATCAACAGATAGCTTAGGCTTGTTACTAACTAGCTTTTGCAACTTAAATTAATCCATATTTCTTATTTAAGTTCTACCTCTACCACATGGTTCATGGCTTGTTACTTCATTTTCTATATATCCTGCTTAAGTCTGCATCTGGCTCCAGACTCTCAGACTCTGCTCTTCTCCTTCCCAGCATTCTCTTGGCCCCCAAAATCCTGCCTAACTATTGGCCAATCAACTTTTTATTAACAATGAGAGCAACACATATTTACAGTGTACAATGATTGTTCCATAGCAGCTTAATATTCAGTCCAACTGTCATGACTTACATACCCTCTTATTTTCTTTCAAGTGGCTCTGCTGCCTGCCTTCTTGTACTACACATTTGGAGAAGAGGACAGAGCCAGCCCAAGATCTCTCCAGATGTTGTTGGGAGAGATCCTGTTGTTCCTTTTTTTTTTTTTTTTTTTTTGGTTTGTTTATTTGTTTCTGCAATTTCTCTTTCATCCTGCCAAAATCCACATGATTCTAGTTCCTAGAGAGTGATTCTATAGCATTAAAGTTACAGCTACACTGAGGCTTCTTCCTCTGCCCAATTGCTTGCACCCCAGTTATGTACTTCAAAAGAAAAAAGTCACTATAATCGCTGTCAGTTATTTTAGGAATCATTTATTCTGCTTAGTTTCTCTTTCATAGTATTCATTTTCCCATCCTCTGTTCCACGAGAGAAAGCTACTATGAAGAACACTATATTAAGTTTACTTCTCTATTGCTATGATAAAGCACTGACCAAAAGCAAGCTGGGGAAGAACAGGGTTGATTAAGCTTACAGGTAACAATCCATTCAGAGAAGGCAGAAGAAGATCTCAAGATAAGAACCTAGATGAAGGAAATGAAGTAGAGAACTTGAAAGGTTTACTGCCTTTCTTCCCATGACTTGCTCATTTTGCGTTCTTATATGATCCAGGACCACCCAAGCATGAGTAGAACCCAAAGATATGTCCATGGGCCAATCTAATAAAGGTACTTTCTGAATTGAGGTTCCTTCTTCCCAGGCGACTCTAATCTGTGTCAAATTGACAAAACTCACCAGCATTGGCAGTTACACTCCTTTTCTTTGTGTTTCCATAGGAGAGGAACCATGTGTCATCATACACCTACACACTCCACACATCCCACCTATAGAACTGGCATACAAATGTGCATGTTCTGAATGTACACACTATACTTAGTGTGTGTGTGTGTGTGTGCATGTGTATATATCAATAAGTGTATATAATATCTATCACATAAATACAACATACATTCACATTCCATGTTCCCCATGAGAACGATACATATACACATACATGAAGCAAAGAACACTCTTGTACCTCTGCCTCCTCAACCATATAAGCCAACCACTTCAAGTACCATATCAAATAGGGATGGAGAGAGTAGATATCCTTGTTTTGTTCCTGAGTTTGGGGGAAATGCATTTCCCCTATTTGGTTGATTTTGGCTTGCCATAAATTGCCTTTATTATGTTGAGGTATGTCCCTTGTAGTCCTCGTTTCTCCAGTATTTTTATCACGAAGGGATGCTGCATTGTCAAAGGCCTTTTCTGCATATAATGAGATGATAATGTGTTTTTTACTTTCAATCTGTTTATATGGTAGATTAAGTTTATTGGTTTACATATATTGAACCATCCCTTCATCTCTGGAATGAAGCCAAGTTCATCATCTTTTTTATGTGTTCTTAGATTTGGTTTGCAAGCATTTTATTGAGAATTTCTGCATCTATGTTAGGAAGAAATGTTGATCTATAATTCTCCTTTTTTTTGTTGAGTTTTTGTGTGGTTTTGGTATCAGAGAAATAGTGGCCTTCTAAAAAGAATTAGCAAGTGTTGCTTTAATTTCTATTTTGCAGGATAATTTGAGGAATATCGGCATTAATTCTTCTTTGCAGGTCTGGCATAATTCTACACTGAATCCACCTAGCCCTGGGCTGTTTTTTAGTTGGGAGATGTTTTAATTACTGTTTCTACTAGGGGTTACAGATCTGTTTAAATTGCTTATTTCATCTTGATTTAACTTTTGTATTTTGTGTATATCAAGAAATTCATCCATTTGTTTTTGGTTTTCTAGTTTGGTACCATACAAAGTTTTAAAGTATGTCCTTTGATCCTCTGAGTTTCCCTGGTGTCTGCTGTAGTGTTCCCCTTCTCGTCTCTCATGTTATTAATTTGGATCTTCTCTGTGTGTCTATGTTAATTTGGCTTAATGTTTGTCAATCTTACTAACTTTCTCAAGATATTAATTCTTCATTTCATTGATTCTTGATTTTGTTTGTGGTTTCATTAGTGTCAGCCCTGAGTCGGATCATTTTTTCCTGTGTGCTCTTTTTGGATACGATTTATTCTTGTTTTTTTAGAACTTTCAGATGTTTCGTTAAGTTACTAATTTAACATCTCTCCAGTTTTTTGATGTAGGCCCTTAGTTCAATGAAATTACCTCTTAGAATTTTCTTCATTGTGTCTTACAGGTTTGGGTATGTTATATATTTATTTTCATTCAAGTCTAAAGAGTTTTTAGTTTCCTTCTTGAATTTTGTCTTGACCCAATTTTCATTCAGTTGTGACTTGCTCAATTTCCATGAGATTGCCTACTTTTTGCTGTTTCAATTGCTGTTGATATCCAGCTTTTATCCATGGTGGTTAGATAGGATACAGGGTGTTATTTTTTTATTTGTATCTGTTGAGACTTGTTTTGTGTCCTAATACATGCTCAACTTTGGAGAAAGTTCCATGAGTTGCCAAGACAAAAGTATATTCTTCGGTATTTACGTAAAATGTTCTGTAGAAATCTGCTAGGTCCATTTGATTTATGACATCACTTAGCTCCAGCATTTCTATGTTTAGCTTTGTCTGGATGAACTGTCTATTAGAAAGAGTAGTGTTTTAAAGTCTTCCACTATCATTGTGTGAGGGCCAATATATAATTTTAGCTATAGTAGGGTTTCTTTCATGAACATGGGTACTCCTGTGTTTGGTGCATAACTGTTTAGAATTATAATATCCTCTTGGTGGATTTTTCATTTAATGAGCTTATGATAGCCTTCCTATTTCTTTTTATTTGAAGTCTATTTTTCAGATATTAAAGTAGTTATATCTGATTCTTGGGTCTATTTGCTTGGAATATCTTTTTTCAACTTTTAAACTAGGATGATATATATCCCTGATGGTGAGGTATGTTTCTTTGATGCAGCAAAAACGTGGATTCTACTTTCTAATTCAGTCTCTTACTCTGTCTTCTTATTGGGGAATTGAGACCACTAACACTGAGAGTTATTAGTGAGCAGTGTTTTTTTCATTCCTGTTATTTTATTGCTATAATGTGAGCATTTTACACTTCTTTTGTATTTTTACTGTTCTTGAATTATTTATTCCTTGTGTCTTCTTGGGTGTAGTTAACCCCTTACATTAAAGTTTTCCTTCCAAGGCTTTCCGTAGAACTGGATTGGTAAGTAGAAACAGCTTAAATTTGTTTTTATTGTTGAATGTTTTTCTTTTTCTGTCAGTTTTGATGGCTAGTTTTGCTAGATGTTGTGGGCTGACATCTGTAGTCTCTCAGATCTTGGAGAACATCTGTCCCAGGCTCTTCTGACTTTGAGAGTCTTCATTCAAAAGTTGGTTGTTATTCTAATGGTCCTACCTATATGACATGGTCTTTTCCTGTTGTGGCTTTTAATCTTTTTTGTTCTATGCATTTCATGCTTTGATTATTATGTGTGGTCAGGAATTTTTTTCTGGCCCTGTCTATTTGATGTTCTAAATGTTTCTTGTACCTTAATAGACACCTGTTTCTTTAGATTGGAGAGTTTTTCTTCTATAATTTTGTTAAAAAGTATTTTCTGTGCCTTTGACCTGTGTTTCTTCTCATCCTTCTATCACTGTTATTTGTACATTTGGTCTTTTCATAGTGCCTCAGATTTTCAGGATGTTTTGTACCTGGATTTTTTTTTTTTAATTTAACATTTTCCTTGAATGAGCTACCCATTTCTTCTACCTTGTCTTCATGTCCTGACATTTTCTCTACCATGTCTTAGAGATCTGTTGGTGAGGTTTTTGTTTGACATCCTGAGTTTTTCATTTTCAGTTTGCATTTCTTTAGTGATTTTATTTTTACTTTCATGTCTTGAAACACTTTCATGGTTTCATTCCACTGCTTATATCCTTAAGGTCCTTGAATTCATAATTGTAGTTTTGAATACCTTATCTTGCACTTAACCTAAATTCTATTTCTAAGGTTCTATTGCAGTAGGGTTACTGGCTTCTGGAGGTAGCATTTTTTTTTGGAGGGGGGCTATTCATGTTTGTGCTATTTGCTCTGGAATCAAGGCATCTGTAATTATGATGTCTGAGATGTTCTTTGGTGTTTCAGTATCTGGTTTTGTCTTTGTTGGATGGGTGTTCCATTCTTTGCATATTGCTGTCCACTCTAGATTCTAGGCAAGTGTGGTAGATGTAGGGTCCTTGATAAAGAAGGTTTCTACTAGTAGGTAGGTAATATAAAAGCATAGAGATAGAGTAGGAAAAAAGACTGAAAGAGGCAGTTGGAAAAAGCGAGGGGGATCCTAGACCTGTATCAAGGGGTTGAGACCCAGGAAATGAAAGTAGGGTGGGAAGAGGGGATCCACCAGGCAGGCTGCAGCAGGATTTAGAGTAAATCTGGAGAGACCAGAATGGAGGAAAAGAAGGAAAATGAAAAGCTGCTTGCATGCATCGTAGCCCAGTGTGGCCACTGATAGTCTCTGCCAGAAAGTGTTTCAAAGGAATGGAGATAGGCAAGAGGGAAGGCTGAGAAGAGTAGCAGGAAAGATCTAGGGGGATTCCAGGTCCACACCAAGAGGGACACTCAGGTATTATTTTAAAAGATTTTTTTTGCCTTTTATTCCTTTATTTTTATTCTTTCTAGACTCTTATATATGCAAAATCTTACTTCTTTGAACTCAGTTTGAAATCACCCTGTCTTCTGGCTTGTATTCTGATGTTGGTGGTGATTCTCATAGAACTCAACAATTTTCGATTCTTAATAGCTGTGTTTTCCAAACATGGAGGATCACCTTGTCCCAGTGGTTAATTTCCTGTTTACTTTGCCTTTAGAGGTTACACTCACTTGTTTCTATAGTTGAGCCCAAGCCCAAGATCATATTCAAACATGAATATTCCTGACTATAGGACCATTCTCAGGAGATGAGGCTTGAGAAATCATGTCCAGATTTGATTCTTCCTTTTAGAGCAAACAACATCTTTTAAATGCCTCAGCACCAGAAGAACTGAGGTTTGAGGTTGGTGAAGATTTAGAAGAAGGTTGGTAGCAATGCCCTGGTCTTGAGAAGCAGACTACTGGGGCATGATTCCATGACTTTTATGGTTTGGTGTGTTTCTTCTATGCAGGTATCCTAAGACTGACAAAAATATTGAAAACTCATCAACAATTTCAAGAAATAACCTTGACAATCAGTTTTGCATTTAAATACATTTGAAATGAAAACACGAGGAAATACATTGGAAAGTTGGACAAAATACTACCCAGGAAAGCCACTAGTTCTGCATAAATAAATTGGCATAAGCTCAGTGAACTTTGGACACTGGGCTTATGAAGAAAAGTTGCATTACAGAGGTCAAATATGCATCAAAAATTTTAAGAGTTAGTTGGTAAAGATTTAATGTCGATAACTAAGATCTTTGATAAGACAGCTGTCCTCCTTTGTTACATTTTCCAAAGTTATTAAGGAATGTCTTCAAGGCCACAAACACTAAGCCATTACAAAGGTGAGCTGCCATTTTCACAGTCTGTGTCATTTCTAGTCATGAGACCCCCAACCTGTTGTAACCTGGTCTCTAGACCCAGTTCTGGGGCTGACTTTAATTTCCAAGATCTTGTTTACTTTAAAGAGAGAATCAAATCTGGACATGATTTCCTCAGCCTCATCTCCTGAGAATGGTCGTGTAATCAGGAATATTCATGTTTGAATATGACCTTGGGCTTGGGCTCAACTATGAAAGCCAGTGAGTGTACCCTCTAAAGGCAAAATAAGTGGGGAATTAACCGCTGGGATGAGGTGATCCTCCATGTTTGGAAAACACAGCTGTTAGGAACTCAAAGCTGTTGAACTCACAGTATGGGCACAAAAGAACTCTAGTCAACCTTTCTTCCTCAGTCCATCTGTAATTTGTGCCTACCTAGCTTGGCCTTATATGTGGAATAAACAATGGCACCATCAAATCCTGACATCCTGGAGGAGGGCTAATTGAAGTCCCTTTGTGTGCACAGTCAAATAATGTTCTGCATTGGTCTTAGCCTTTTGCATTTATATGGGCACATTCAAGACATTCACAGCACAAGAGCATAGCATATGACTGCAAGAAGAACAAACAGATTTCCTTTTTCTCCCAGTTAGAGTCCTACTAAAGGGTGCTGTAGAGGCCATGTCACATTGATCCGGGCTAGGCTTTATTATACCATCTGGCGCCTTTTCTAGGGATATCCTTAACTAACCCATCAGGGCCTTCACGCCTATACATCCGTCCACGAGAAAACAACAAAGGCAGTCAATTGTGCTGGTTCTCTGTGTGAGCCCCCATACCAGGCTTGTTAGCCGAAGCCTTCTTCACCCAGCCTGCCTAGCCTCCCTTTCTCAGTCAGGAGTCTTCATTTAAGTCCCTTTTAATGAGAGGAGCTGAGCGCTAACTCAATAGTTCCAACCTTCCTCTTAAAGAAACTTGAAGGGTGAACTCCACCCTCCCAGCACAGCCACTTCCAACAGCATTCCTAATAAGATTCTGTAATGTTTGCCTATGGTGTTTATGCAGTGCCTACACAATTTTATTTTCAGAACCACTGTGCTCCTTTTCAGAATAACTGTTATAGGAAGCTTATTCAGTTTGAAGTACGACCCATCACTTATTGCTTCCCCAAATTAGCTTGTGGATTTATATTATTATAACAACCTGTGATTAATATAGTCTGCTGGAAAGGTTGGTCACTCAGACACAGATGTTAGAGACTCCTTCAACCATACAGCTTATTCTACTAAGTCCTGGACTGGTTGTTATTTCATTGGGTAAGACTTGTTCACTGAAGAGGTGTATTTGGCAGTCCGAAGAGGAGGAACAGTTGAAAGAGTTAGTTCTGTTTCCAGTGAACTCAGTGATTCATTAGGAGCTACGTAAGCCATTTAATCAAGAGGAGCTTAAATAATGCATGGTCCAGGGTAGCTTGCTAACTCGTGGTGATTCTTTTGATCTGAAAAGAATCCATATGGCTCTCAGACCACTTGTCACCAGGAAGTCTATTCTTCCTGTTCCTTTTGTCCTTGTTCCCAACTTACTGTGTTCTTCAAATATAAATTATTGTGTCCAAAGACAAATTTCATGGTGATTCATGTTGGGTCACATGCAGGTCTTCAAACTCACCATCCAGAATCTTCATTATTTAATGGAAAACTGAAGCCAGTTGATACTTCTACATCTTCCATTTACTTGGCATAGCCAGACCAGCCTTACCTAACACAGACAACTTTCTGCACCTAGGAGACAGGGTTTGAAACGCTGCTGCATCTGACTTGTCACTTTGCATGGGACATCTTTGGTAAACTGTCTGGGTAAGTTGTCTATCTTTCTTAGTAGCAGAAAGGTCCATATGTTAACTTAGGGACTTCGCCACAAGCTGCAATTTTGGCATTTCAGTAACGATTCCTTCACTGTGATGAAGCACATCATTTGCATTTACAACCACTGTTCTCAAAGTGATCACCAGCAGTACCAACCCCAGCTAGCGGCTTTCTGAAAATGCGTTCTCAGGCCACAGCACAGAATTGCATTAGAAACTCAATATGAGAGGTCTACCAAGCTGTTTTGACAACAGTTTGCCCTGAAGTACAATCACCTGAGCAGGGAGCCTCACCTGAAGAACTGTTCTAATTGCCTTATCTGGCATGGCAAAAGCCCCTGGCCCCAAGTGTGGGCAGCACCTTCTGTTAGCAGTCCAGATAAGAATGGCATAGCCGAAGAAAGATGGTTTGCCTTCTCCTCCATTACCCTTCTGATTTGCCTGCTTTGACCTCCCTTTGACTGTTGAATTGAGGAGATCTACCCTGGTGCTGCTGCTAATTCCTTTGCTGATAACAGACCCACTGGGTTGTTATTCCAGGCTTGGAGCACTGGCTAAGGACCAGGCTCTCCAGGAACTTCCCTGTTTTTTAGTGTCAGATTGGGACTGCTGAGGCACCCATGAGACTGGATACTCCCAGGTTTGCAGCCTCTCAGGTAAGTGAAAACTGTTGCTACTATTTCAGTGTGTTTATTTAGTAAATTCTTTTTGTGTGTACTCATCCAATCAGTTCTGTTTCTCTAGAGCTCCCTGACTAATTCTTTCCCTAAGCTTTATTGACATGGACAAATACTTAAGAGTGGACCTTACCTGCCCCTTCACTTGGGAATGTCTTACTGTATGTGTATTATTACTCACGATACTCAAAAATACAGTAGCCAGAATGCCTTCAATAGAAAATGCTGAATTTTAATATTTTCATTTTTGCAGTCAAATCTATTTCAGCACGTTAGTCATAATCTTGCTTCTGGAAAGGGAGCCCGGTTGAAAGGGAGGGACCAGTTACAAACCAGTAAGACAACCGGGATGGCAGTGATGTATATACAAGGCAGTATTGTTCCCCAAGTGCCTCTCAGCTTAAAAACCTATGTGTGTTTTAAACACTGAGTCCTAAGAATCTTCACCTGTGAGATTCTTATTACTAATTCCTAATTCTTCTTACTGTTCACATTGCTAAGCTGAAGCACAGCTTTGACTAGTGTCTTATCCATATTTGGTTTTCTTCTAGATGTTTTCGCTCCTTTTGGATCCTCCAGTCATCTTGACTGGGCCATTAAGTACTGTGTGTTCTTCAATCTAACCTCTAATTTACTTCTCCTTGTCTTTTTCTGGCATCTATGTAATATCTGATGCTATTGTGTCTCCTCTTCTATTAAGTAACATCCTCTAGATTCAGAGTCAGCTGAGGTAGCAGCAAGAAGAGGGATAGATACTCTCATTCAGCAGGAAGCAAAGACAGGCAGGCACTTAGCACTGTTTGTTCCCCAAACTTTCTTTGTAATCTAGACCACAAAGAGGGAGGTGCCACCCTCTCAGAGGAAGATCCCGATTGTGATTCCATCCTATAAGACCTGATCAGTGTCACTTGAGTGATTCCAGATCTTGGTATGAAGACAATCAAGATTAGTCATCATACCTCCCTTTGAAGGAAAACTTTCAGCATGGAAAAGTACCAAGAGGTCAGGAACAGTTTGCTTTTAACGTATTGAGGCACCTCCAATTCTGTGTCATTGCCATCTTTGTATGTATCTTCCAGCCTCTGGCCTAATCCATGCCTTTGTGCAGGTTATAAGGAGGGGGCACTCTTGACCAGATTAATGATAAGATGACACAACCCAGAGGACAGAGTGTGTCACTATGCAGAAAGGCAGGTGAACCCTCCTTAGGGAGGTATAGGCTCAGGGATGGCTGAGTATGAAGAGGACTGACCTGAAAGCTGAGTTTTCATGCCACAGCCCATCCCAGTGCTGTTCTCACACCAGCTTGTGCAAGCTAATCCACAGTCCCCATCAGCTTTCTGTTGCATCCAAAGCTATGTCATTTAAAGCATCGTTCTTGGTCCAGTGGTACTGTGGCCTAGAGATACCCTGAAACAAAACTTCTGAAACTCTGCTGTAGACTTGACTCAGGAAGCCACAGTTTGTAACCACATCCTGCAGAGGACTGTGCTGCCTGCTAGAGAGGTGTAGGGTGCATAGCAGGTCCTCAGTAAATATCTGTTGGTTGAATAAATAAGTGAATTCCTCCTTCAGAGAAACCAAGCTGGATCATGCTTTCCCCTTGAGCAGCCCCTTCACTACATGTCTGTCTCCATCCTTTTCTCTGTTCACAGGGTTCTGGAATATGGTGTGATGAGATTTAGCCACTGTGTAAAAACTGTCCTGGCTCTTCTAGTGATTTACACTGGTGCATCTGGACCCAGGAACTTTTTCCCTAGAGACTTCATTTCTGTCGTAACCATGCAGTGTCTGGGCCACAATAGAGACTTCATACACAGGGAAAGAAGAAGAAGGAAGATGGAGAAATAAGCAAACAGGCAAAGGATGGCATCTACCTGTCTAAAGCCCAGGCTAAGGAAGTATCTGTCATTATTTTCCTGAAATAGGTGCCAGTTCATCTTCCTTGATTGCAGGTGGATCAGCACAGTATGTCGCAACACAAGAGATAGAGACATGTTATCATCTCAACAGACGCAGAAAAGCCCAGATGGAGGTGACGATCACAGAAAACACAGCATTCAATGGAGCAGCTGAAGCCTCACCTGGTCTAAAGCTTGCTCATGTAAAAATACTTTTACTAGATTCAACAACAAAAAACTCATGGAACTAAAAAATAAATTCAATAAAGTGGCCAAATACAAAGTTAAAGTTCAAGAACCAAGGTCTTTCTATGCCTGAACAGCAAGCTGTTCAAAAAAAAAGCTAAGAAAAGAATTTTATTCATAACAGCAACAAAAATAATAACCATGGGCAGGCAAGATGGCTCAGCAGGTAAGACTCTTACCAAGAAAGTTTGGAAACCTGAGATCAACTTGAGAAGCCACATAGAAGTGAAAGGAGAGCTATTACACAGAGTAATCTTGTTTAAAAAAAAAAAAAAAAGTGGGAGAAGAGACCGACTCCACACCACACACAAGTTGTTGTATGACCTCCACATATGTGCTACAGCAGAAGATCTGACCTACAATAATAATAAATAAAAATTAAATTCAATCCTAGCTGGGTGTCATCATTAGGGCTACTGTTGCTGCGATGAAACACCATGACCAAAAGCAATTTGGGGAGGAATGGATTTAATTGGCTTATGCTTCCACATTTATGTTCATTAATGTAGGAAGTCAGGACAGAAACTCAAACAGGGCAGGGACCCAGAGGCAGAAGCTGATGCAGAGGCTGTGGAGGAGTGCTGTTTATTGGCTTGCTCCTCATGGAATTCTCAGCCTGATTTTATTGTTTTGTTTTTTGAGGCAGGGTTTCTCTGTGTAGCTTTGCACCTTTCCTGGAACCTCGCTCTGTAGACCAGGCTGGCCTCAAACTCACAGAGATCCTCCTGGCTCTGCCTCCCGAGTGCTGGGATTAAAGGCATGCTCCACCACTACCCGGCCTCAGCCTGCTTTCTTAGGGAACCTAAGACCACCATTCAAGGTTGTCAGTGGCCTGAGCCCTTCTCCATCAATCACTAATTAAGAAAATGCTCTACAGCTGGATCTAATGGAAGAATGTTCTTAATTAAGGTTCCCTCCTTTCAGATGACTCTAGTTTGTGTCAAGTTGACATAATACTAGCCAGCACACTGGACAAGGTGATTCATACCTACAATTAACTCCAGCACTTGGGAGCTAAGGCAGGAAGTCTGTGAGTTCCAGATCAGCCAGAAATACACAGTGAGACCCTGTCTTGAAACACTCTCTCTTTGTCAAAAGAGTTCAGTGGAAATTTCTAATGAGTGAGACAGCAGTAAAAGAAGCTGGTATTAGGGACAGGCTAATTCTTCAGGGTAGAATGCTTGACCAGTCTGTCTGAAGCCCTGGGATTTGGTCCCACTGCATTCTCTGGCCTGTAGAAGAGCAATTTCTAGCCATTAGCATGAGTAGTAAGTAGTATTTCTAAATGGCCACTTACTAAAACCACTAGACTTTTCTATGAATCAAGTATTTTCTTCACCCCATTGTCACATCTGGGTTTTGTTCTCAGTCTTTGCTTTACTGGTTCTTGGAGATTTTATTCTATTTGCTTACATAGATTCCACGTCACCTTCAAATTTATTAATCTATAGCATTTCATTCTCCAAGTTCTCTCCTGCCAGAACCATTTAATGAGATCTTTTCAGGATTCAGAAGTATTCATGCCTCAGTTACTTTGCAACTCATAATGTGGAAAAGTACCGACTAGTAACAAAGACATTCAGTTACACATTGTCCATCGTAGTGAAAGGACAAGGCTTAACTTCTTGAAGCCTACAGAAAAGACATTCAAGGATTATGTCACTGATTAGGATTGCAAGCTTGCATTTTGTATAGGAATCCTTAGAGAGAAAGTAGCTCATAAGCCTAAACCCAGGCTAGGAATGGTCCCAGGGTATGCAAAACAGATGCAATGATTTTTCCCTTAATCTAGGGTGGTCCTTCTGGTCAGGTTGCTGGCTGTGCCTTGAGCCATCTTTGTCCAGCAATGTAACCAAGAAGCACCACACCTCTTCCAGATCTTACCAGGAGAACTCAGACTGTAGGCTTTTAAAGATTTGTCTGGTAAAATCATTTTGGTTTTGAAACAAAATAAAAGTAAATAATCAAACCAACTGTTGATGTTCCAGAATAAAATTAATTCTCGATCTGTTTCATAGAACCATTCACAGAAGGTTTAGGTTTCAAGTTCACTGACAATGAATTCAGACACACACACACAAAACTGTTACTGTAGGGTTCTGTATTTGCAGTATTCTGGTTGTGCTACAGGCTTTCAGTCCACCCTTAGGGATAATGTAGTCAGAACCAACATTCAACAGAACCAATACAAATTTTAACTGGGCTAGCAGTTTGGAATCTTTGGCATGGCTTATGTTTGACTTCAACATCTGAATCAATTAGCTGCTTCAAAGATTAGTGATTATCTGAGGTGGAGTGCTTCTTTTTTTTTCTTTTCTTTTTAGTTTCCCCATGGTTCACTTTGGATTATTGTCAAGTTTCAACATCAGGAGCCTCACTTGAAACACTCCACTAAAGTACACTTAGTATTACACAGTAACAGTCAACACTATCAGAGTGAATAATGAATAAATAACTTGGTCATGCAGTTTTGAGACAAGACATTTTAAACAAGTGGGTTTGTTTCTGGCCATAGTCCACTGGGTCTTTTGTATGGCTTGGCTCATTTTAGTCACAAATTAGATAAATGTGTACTAAATATCAACTCATTCCTAAATACTTGAATTTTTTATTTACAGATAAATTCTCTTTTCTGCTAATCCATTTGATATCTATCTTCTTCATTATGAATTTACTATTCTCTATTATTTTCATTAGAAGAGAAAACTAATGTTGGGTTCAAGGGTTTGTTTCTAAGTCAAATGTCCACTAGATGGAACTATTGTCTCAAATGAATGAAAATTTGAAAAGCCCTGTTCCTAGCTTTCCCTGCTGTCAGGGCATAAAACCTAAGGGGTGATTTCCCTCCGTTCCTCTGCTGTCTTTTTTATGTAAGCAACATTAGCACTTAGAATGCATGCCATCTGACAGTGAATATTGTAACTGTGCCTCCATGAAGATTTCAGTTAAGATGGCCCAGTGCTGAGCCCTCCCAGGTCCTTTTCTGTTTCATAGGCTTAATAATAACGAATGAAAATACTTTGGTTAAAAACTACAACTTAAAACTAGAATTTAGGAGACTTTCTTAGTGAGTCAGTAATAAAAAGTTCACACGCATATAAATAAAAACTTTCAATATAAAGTACCAGCTAGAAAGATGAGGGTTCTCAAGACTGGAAAGACAGGCACGAAGAGCAAACTCTAGTGTCTGTCCCATGTGTCTGTCAAATCCTCAAAAAATATCATTGTTGGTTCATTCACGCACTCTTACCAGTTGCTACTTAAATTGTTCATCTTATCTTACCTAATGAGAACGGGGCACAGCGAAGTTGCAGAGCTCATTTTGTTCTTATTTACAGTTGCTGTCATGAATAAGAAAATCTCTCCTTACTAAAACTTACCATGCTTGGCAGTATTTTAATATATTTAAGCAGCTTCATGAGGGGCTTTTTGTGTTTTTCACAATAGTACTTACAACTATTATTAAAAATATTTATTCAACCTCTTATGGCATTGTATACTTTATAATCATATATTAACTCTAGAATTAATTATTGACTTTATTCTTAGTAGATACAGTTCTATTTATGAAGCAATGCAGAACTATTTTAGGTGGAGCATCAAACTTCTCACTTAATGACAAATTTCCCCTACACATCACCCCTTGAGTATGCACATTCAGCAGCTGATGAGAAGTCAACTGGCCCCAGAAAGGAAAACTCTTAGAGATACCCTTGGGAAATACCAAGCATTGTATGTTTTAAAAGCCAAGTGTGAGCACTGTGATATCATTGAAAATACCATGGTTCTCTTCTCCCCTTTTTTTCTATGAAGGCTAAAGGAAAAAAATGTAAATTAAATTAAAATGTTACAATATTTAATATTTTTCAAGTGCTCTTATAATTGAAGGATATATTCATTTTTAAAATTTTGAGATATATAGTCTTCTTTACATTTACATTTACAGTTAAAATAGTATACCTAATAATCTAAGACTCTGAAAAACAAACAGGATTTTATATTCTTCCTTTAAATCAATATGGAATTTCAAATTAAATTTTGACTTAGTGTTACATACATAAAAACAGAAGTAGTTCATGCTCAGTAAATTTTTGTAATCTCTGCATTTGAAAAGCCTAGAAATCCATATTCTGGTCTCCTTAGAACTCAAAGGCCAGTGTGTTGTCTGTCTGAGACCACTGTTAACTGACGATGTGTAAGCAGGAGCTAGTTGACAGCCTGCAGCATCGAGGGCATAAAGCAGTGCAGGCCTCTCTGTCTCAACAGGATGACTGTGGCACTACCTTCTCACCCATCCAACTACTTCATCATATATTAATTAGTTTCTATCTAATGCTTTTATACATCTTTAGAAACACTCAACACCTTGATGTCTTTATTTTCAGTATGCCACCATATCTTTCTAATTCTCAAAAGTCCTGACTTTCAAATATGGGGAAATCTTCTATGACTTCCCATTGTATTTTGAAACAAGTTGAAACTCCTAGGGTTGAGACATGTGGCTTTCTTCCACACAGGTCCAGTTTACATTCTGAGACGTAGTGTCTGTCTTTCAACATATATAATACTGCACTGAAGTCATTCACCATTCCCCAAACACTCTTTTTGATATTTCTTTTCACTGATGTTATTCTCCTACAACAGACATAATAGCCTCCAACTTTCTCACATATTTAAGACAAAACACAGATGTCACTTTCCTCTCTAATCGTTCTTTGATTTTCTTATTATATATATATCTATTATATCTCTTTCTCTATCTATCATCTACCTGTCTGTCTGTCTGAGATAATAAGGTCTTGAATTACAAACCTGGTTTGCTTGGTATTCACTGTGTAGCCAAGGCTGGCCTCAAATTTGTACCCTACCAAATGCTAGTAATACAGCTTCACCTCACCTTACCTGGCTAGATGCCACCTTCTTGACAAGGTTCAACTCTTTCTAATTAGAAACAGCACTTCCGGGTTTTATCTTGTAAAGGCTTTGACTCATCTTTCAGGTCATTTATTGTTTTCTACTTGGGCTAGTTAGTTCTTTTTCAATCTGACACAAAATAGAATCAGCTAGGAAGAGGGAAACTCAGTTGAAGACTGACCTCCATCAGATTGGCTTATGGGCTTTCTCTGGGGCATTTTTTTTAAAATTAAAAATTGTGGGAGGGTCCAGTTCACTGTGGGTGGTGCCACCCTTGGTTGGGTGGTCCTGAGACCTGAGATCTATAAAGAAGAAGGCTAAGTAGTCCCTGGGGAGTAAGCAGCACTTTTTCATGACTTCTGTTTTAGTTCCTGCCTCCAGGTTCCTTCCTCGAGTCCTACCCTGACTTCTCTTGAAGATGAACTGTGACATGGGAAGTGTAAGCCAAGTGACCCCCTTCCTCCCCAGGTTGATTTTGGTCCTGGTGTCTATTATAGCAATAGGAAGTAAACTAGTACAGTGCTGTGTAACATTTACATGTTATGTTTTCTGGTAATCCATTTTCCACATTGAACACAACATAAGCGCGATAAATACAAGTCTGATTATGCCCTTGACTGAACATATTAGTTACTCTAGTTACTTGAAGGACTAAGTCCAACTACCTTCAGATTGTTGTTAAGAGTGAGCATATTATGACTGTTACTCCTTACACTCAACCATTTTGAGTTCAATAGTCATGTGCATTTAGCTGGAGTTTCCTTAACTTACAGTGGTCTTTGTCAGCCCTGGGTCTTCACATACATTGTTTCAACCACTCGTAATTTCAGTTCATGCCAAGCATGACTAAATCCTTGTTCACCATGATTCTGAGCCTGAACATCTTCTTCCACAGCATACTAGCATTGCATCTTTGTCCAGGATCCATCCTGTGTTTTTCCAGAAGCATCCCACACTTTATGGACTGTATTTAATTGGTTTTACCCATTTCCTTCCCTGTATGCTCATAAATTAGTTTGTAGAGACTGTGTCTATTTCATGTCCAGGTATTATCATACTGTTTTGTACATAGTAAAAAAAGTCACACATTAAAAAAGACTGTAGGGGCCCAATCATGTGTATAATATGTGATGAATATTTTATAGTAATCAAATGCATTAAATTTTGGAAAAAGGGATGTTCCATGGTTGTCCAGATGGTTTCATTTTCTGTAAGACAATTCTTCTGTAAAACAACAATGACATCACCTAAGCAAGTCAATAATAAGTCACACACATAGAGCAATTCTATCACATTTTGATTTTGTTATGTACAGAGATGGTCTATCTATGCTGATGGTTACATCTTGACATTCAGGTCATCCTCAGATAACCAAAAGTGGTTTCTAGGAGTGACATAGTAAATGTATTGGCCCCAGGAAAGTCTGTGCATTAGCTCATGTGTGTTAGCATATTCTAACGCATTAAGGACAATATTTCTCATAGGTCATACTGAACTACTGAAGAAGCCACTTTACTCCCTGCTGAACCACTCCCATCATTCAGAAAACAAAGAGGTCGCTATGGTTCAGTTTGGAGATGCACAACAAATGGTACACTTTTAACTATCCAGAATAGTCATCCATGTAATAAAAATCAATAAGCAGTGGTATAGCTTGTTTATTGAAAGTGTCAGTCTTCACCCAGCAAGAGCTAGATGGTCGTCCTCTTCAACTTTCCTATTTCACATATAAGGGCGAGGAAGGCCCAAGAGGTGGGGCAGCATTTTGAAGTGTTTACCACTACAGTAACAGATTGGTCATTCAGCATGTGGGTGGTCATTTGTCGCTCACGCTCACTGGTCCATTACAGTGACCATTCCTCATAGGCTGAGACATCCTTTGCTGGCTCCTCATGTTCCCATTTCTAAGACACCATGAAAGTTTTTCAATATATATTGTCATGGGATTATAAACAAACAAAATTAAAGAACTGTTATCTGGAACTGTAGTATAAAACAGAAAAAGTCAATGAGCAGATTATTTTCAGGAAACTTAAATCTTTTTTGTTTGAAGGACTTCACTGCTATTTTAGAGGTCCTAAATATTTAAGGAGAAAATTCTAAAAACTCTTCTAGAGTGAGAGGAGATATGAAGTCACAGACATTTTGGATTCTGCCACTCAGCCAATCTAGTACTACCCTTGGGAACAGAATCAGCTGATATGGCAAAATGGACTTTGACAGATGCAAACTTTGCCCCTTTTAACCTAACATACTGGTTATATGACCTTGCTGAACCTCAAAAATTTCTCCATCTGCAAAATCTATATAAAACCCAAATGCCTGTAGTGTTGGCTTCATTGGTTTCTTGTTTAGTTCTAAAGGGAATTATGGCTATGAAAGGCTTTTAGAAACTTTAAAAAGCAACACAAATATAAATTAAACATATAGCTTACTTTTAGGAGATAACACATTAATGCTGCATAAACTTCTAGGAGTGCAGCTGGATATCGAATGGCAGGCAACTCTCTCCTGTGAGTACCCAGCCATTCGGGTGGGCTTTCTTGGGACAACAGGTGATCATGTTCTTCTCTGTCCTCCCATGGGTCTATTTATGTGCTAGTTATTATGGAAATTTTCATAAAACTCTCCAAATGCTCCTTCCCCTTTCTCCAGCCTGAGGCTCCTCTTAGCACCTTGAAGCCAGTGACACCCATGGCTGACACCAAAACTGTCCTTCTTGCATGGATAACTACATTTACTATTAAGGGCCTCCCAGTCAAGGAGAATGATTATTTCTGCAAAAGACATTATTCAATCCACACAGAACCACTCTCCCACTCCCCAACCCCTGCTGTGCCCCACAGGAAGAGTAGGCTAAAAAAGCCCAAAGTGGTAGATCTCTTCTACTTGGAACCATAACTAATCTGTGTCCCTCATTCTACATACTCCAGCAGGGACTGAATCTCAGTACCCTGAAGTCAAACTTCTTTTCTTTTATAATCCCTTGCTTAACTTAGTTGCATACAAAACTTATAAATTCGGATTTTCTGCTGTAGTTTTCAGAAAAAAAAGCTTATTTGAAACTATATTTTGATATTTCCTGGTTTATGTGTATCCTATTTATCTTGCATTAGATTCATGAGGCTAAGAGGCAGATTAACAATAGATATCAATATTCTAAAATCTACCCTTACCTGTTGTATGTGACTTTAATATTATAGTCTATCTAATCTTAAAACACTTTTAGGTTCTTTAGTCACATCCTTCTCCTTTTAATAGGGTATAGTTACCAAATAAAAGTAGTTCATCCATAATATGACATCAGGTTTTAATGTGCTTCTACATTACAAAATCACTACACAAGATTCATTTAATTACATGTGCATTATCTCACGCATTTTGTGCTGAGAATATTATGATCTAGTACATGGTTCTAGTATATGATATGACACATGAATCGAATTTTATTCTCCCATGTGGGTCTTCCCATACCATTTATTGAGGCTATTCTCCACTGTGTATCCTTGGCATTTTTGGTTGAATGTCAGTCAGATATGTGTCTTTCTCACCTCTGCATTCTGATAGGGCTTAAAGGCATACTACTCTCTTTGGGTTATTAAGAACCTATTTCACATAGTAAATAAGATGTAACTGTCATGTTCCAATCATAAGACAGAAACCACAACTATTTTTAAAAGATTTTTCCCACTGATTTGTTACAAGAACTGAAAAGCAAAAGGTGATCACAATGTAACCACACAGGATTCAGTTGGGAAAGAAGTTGCCACTTGTGGGATGGAAGATAGAAAGTGCTAGAGCTTGGAGATGGACACATGGAGCTCTGATGTGAGGTGCAGCTCTGATCTCCAAAGCTAAGGCATTATTTACCTATTTCTGTTGTCTTCAATCCTTGAGAGAACATTGAGCCCCTGAGGAGAGGGTACTGGTCATTTGGTACTGATGTCTCTGAAGAATTGTGTTGAGGCTGGTAATAAATGTTGGAAAACAAACAACAGTCAAAAACATCAACTGCAGTCTACAAAATACTGCCACTGCCTGAAGAACACAGAGAAGCAAATGGCAGCAGGTAGTACTAACAGGTTCAAGACTGAAACAAGGAAGGAATCTGCTCCTCCTTCTTCCAGCCTGGTGCTCCTCCTCCATCACTGGTCACTGGAAGAGTCTAACAAAGCAAGCAAAGCTGAAATATGCTATACAGAGTTCATCCTTAAGACCACCAGGCAGAGGGTTAGAGGTATATTGTAGCAGAGTAAAATTAGATTAACATTGGGTACAAAATGGTACAGAAAATTTTTTTAAAAGCATTTAGAATGTTTAGACTTTGAAAAAATAAGCAGGAAAAAAAAAAACCTTTCCAAACTAGAAATGAAGTATAAAAAAGAAAACTTTTTATTGCTTTAGGTATACTTGGGAACTTTCCATTGCTTCTTAAACATTTGTTAGTGAGATGTTGACACTGTCACTTTTTCCATACTTTTGAGATGTCGGTATCATGCTAGAAGTGTTCAGTGAAGTACTATCATAGTAATTAATTATGTGCGTAGGAATTAATAAGTGAGATCCAAGTCATGCTTCCAACTTAACTCTAAGGCATAGGTACTACTCTACTGATTGTGTCTGCTCAGATGGCTGGAGTAGTTGTTTGTCCCACTGAGAGTCTTTAAATAAAAACCAGGTAGGTTGTGTTTTATTCGGATTGAAATAAACTAAATTGAATATTAATTTGATTCTTTCCATCTGTAGTATAAGTATGGTCTTCTACCTTGTACAAACAAAATAATGCCTAGGAGTTGTGTGTGCATACACGTGAGACAAGATCTGAGACTGGCATGCCCAGCTGAACAGAGTAAAACTACAGAAATCTCCCTTTTCTTCATTACCTAATTCTGTAAAGCAGGGTATGTCTTCAAAGGAGTGCAGAAATGGCATTTCAAGTTACCAGAACCTCTTCAGTTTGCTGCTGATGCTGTGCTCAGCTATACTGAGCTTTTAGCATGTGATTATAGGAGCTGTGGTGGACTAAACATAACCCAAAAGTTGTTGTTCCTCCATGGAGGTAGAGTTGAACTTCTTGTGTCTGGAATTAGACCATCTTTATGAATTGCTTTGACCAGAAAGGGTACAAAAGCAACCAATCCAGTCTATTCCCTCTATGAGATCTCAGGGGCCTTTCTCCTTGCCTCCCTCCCCTCGGCCCAGTCATGCCCCCATTGTAAACTTAGTACTCTGCCCATAGCTCTACTGTATTGCTTGCCTCCTTAAGCTCTTTCAGAGACTTCTCACCACTGCAGAAGGCAGACGAGAGTTCCACCTTCCTCACAGTCTAGAAGCATCTCAACTCTAACACATATGAGAAACAATGACATGAGGGTATTTAAAGGGATTCCATTTTATAAAATGTTTATTTTAATGTGTATAAGGAAAAGAAAAAACATAGCCAGCACATGACACTGATATTGCTGTTTAGGTTGTTAATTTCCTCCTAAAATAAGCGGTTTCATAGAGAAGGGGTTTACATCTTAAACAAAGCAATCACATAAGTAATAGTAGACGCTGTGTTTAAATACAGAAAACCTTGGGGAAATTCTACCTTAAGGCAAATTGGCTTAAATCCCACTTGGTTAAAATCCACAATCCAATTTACTTTCTCTCTTTTCATTGAAAAGACTCTTCTGACTTAAGTGCTTCCGTGTTTCCGACCTCTGAGGATCTCCTAACTCATCCTGTGATGGCTGCAGTTGCTTTGTGCTTCCCGTGCACTTTCTTGATGCATCCACAGGAGCCTAATGATGAGACTATGGCATTCTGGTCCAAGGTTTTACAGTGTTTTCACTTCATTATGCTCTGCCTCTCTCTGCCATGTCTGTATTTCCCATCCTACCCTACACTTTCTATTCTATGGACCCCTCTCTCTGCCATGTCTGTCTTTCCACACACCCCCCCTCACACTTTCTATTCTATGGATTCCTCTCTCTCTGCCATGTCTGTGTTCCCATCCCACCTCACACTTTCTATTCTATGGACCCCTCTGTCTGCCATGTCTGTGTTCCCACCTCACCTCACACTTTCTATTCTATGGACCCCTCTCTCTGCCATGTCTGTCTTTCCCACCCCACCTCACATGTCTCAATGTGTGACCCCTTTTGGCAGCACTACCTGTGGTGATGACAAACTAACTGTATAGCATTGTTCTATCTTGGACTTGTTAGCTGGGATACGTTGTTGATGTTGATGATCTATTCTGACTGGGGGGGAGATGAAACCTCAATGCAGTTCTAATTTGCATGTGGCTAATTTCCCTGGTGGCTAAGGATGTTGATCATCTTTTCATATATTTATTGGCTGTTTGTACTTCCTTTTAGAAATGTCTATTCAATATTAATTTGCTCATTCATTGGTTTCATCGTGTTATTTTGACATTTCATTTTTAAATTTCTTTACATATTCTAAATGAATATGTCAATTGACATGAATCAATGTCAAATGAATAACTGTTCAAGATTTCCTTCTACTCAGTAGACTGTTTCTTTTTTAATTCATTGTTTCTATTGCTGTGTTGAAGCTTTTCAATTTCATGTAATCACATTTGTGAATTCCTACTACTTTTAGAGTCCCATTCAGAATGTTCTTGCCTATGCCAATGTCCTGAAATATTTCCCTGAGTGGTTTGAGCTAGTTCTTCGGCCCACTTTATATTGACCTTTATAAACTGCAAGAAGAGGTAGGGACTAGACTTCGGCCTTTTTCTTGGGAATATCTAGTTATTAAAAAGACCATCTTTGCTTCATTTCTACATCCTCTACTCCAGGGTCTTGGCTGTCCATCCTTGGTGCTGCTCATAATTTCATCTACCTGCCTTTACTTTCCCACGATAATTTTTAGTTCTTAATTATTAACTCCTTTTTATTCATGTTACCCCTTTCCCCCATAAGTCTGCTATCACCCATTGGCAGTATTGTTCACTTTATTGTGTTTTTTCCCCACTGCTTTTATGCCTTGTCTTGAAGTAAAGATAAGGAGGAAATGTATTCATGAATGTATCTGTTGGAAGAGAGGAAGAGAGTCACATTGCTACTTGATTTGAAGTTCTGTCTGAATTTGAGTCATGGCTGGAGTATATGTATGGCCTCCTACTTCAAGAACATTCATACCCAGTATTGAAAACTCTGGCCCAGAGTTGATTGGATGTATGTTTGCCTTTAGTTTGTGAATGGCATTCTTTATTTAGCACAACTTGCTCATCACTAAGATGGTGATTTGCAGTTTCTCACAGGGGTGAGGTGTTTTAAGTTTTCCTTCTTTCTTTTCCATCCCTCCCCCCACTGCAAATCAAAATACCATTCCCTTGTTTTGACAGATGAGCAAATAAATTTAAGATTCCAGTCATCTGAATTTCAAACCAATTCTCATTTTGCCATTCCCCTAATTACATGAAAACATATTACTTTTAGAGTCCTTTGAATTAGAACTCCTTTGGATTTTGGTTGAGCTGTTTGAGCTTGGACATGAGAAGTGACAGAATGCTGTGATTATCACATGACTAGAAATGCATGGCATCGTGGTACAAGAAAACAAGAACAGGAGAGAAATGCAAATCTTTGTATTTGGGGAGAGATAATTGCATATAAGGATTAAACCAACAAAATGAAGGGTGTTCAGGCCAGATTAATCTAAATATATTAGAGAAAAATCAGATTTTCCCTCTGGAATACCATCAGTTTTCAGTCACATCAGACTCTATTGTTACAGAAATTCTTTTTCTAAAATCACTTGGGGATTCAATTACAATTTATTACTCAGGAATGGTTTTACTCTTGTGAAGTGACCCAAAATAAAGCAATTTTTTTCTTCAACAGAGCATAATGAGGTTAGGAAGTTATGCTCAGGGTTCGGGGATTTGGCTCAGTGGTAGACACTTGCCTAGCAAGCACAAGGTCTTGGGATCAGTCCTCCGCTCCTGGGGGAGGGAGAAGTTATGCTCAGGGGACAAGAACAAATCCCTGTTCCTTATTACATTCCACATACAAATTGTGAAATCTGCAGTGTAGTGGTCATGTTTGATTGAGTCATCTGAGGATCTGACTTGGCCCAATGAAGGAAATATCAACACATTCTCTTCCTTGTAGAGATGCGGCAAAACTTATGCTGGTTGGTTTAATGCAATAACCTTAGCATATTTGAGTCCGATAACACACACAGAAAGCTTAACAAAATTTTAGAATAACACTATCCTATTAAGTTTTATTTTTGATGTGGCAATTTTTATACGACAAAGTACCAAGAAATAGTTTACACCGATTGTTAAGGTGATGAGAATTGGTTTATTATTCATTTTTCTAGTCCTTTTGCCACATTTGTGAGGAACTACCATGAATCTATCCTCCCCTCCCCCCAAAAGAGGAGAAAACCGGGCTGGAGAGATGGCTCAGAGGTTAAGAGCACTGACTGCTCTTCCAGAGGTCCTGAGTTCAATTCCCAGCACCCACATGGTGGCTCACAACCATCTGTAATGAGATCTGGCGCCCTCTTCTGGCCTTCATGCTGTATATATAATAAATAAATAAATCTTAAAAAAAAAGAAGAAGAGGAGGAAACCATGGGTGGCATATGTCTGGTTCCAGCTTTGGGAGGCAGGGCTATCGCAGGAATATCATGCAAGCCAAAGAAAAGGAAAGAGAAGGAAGAGGAGAGAGAGGGGAGAAAGGGTGAGAAGGGAAGGGAGAGAGGGGAAGGGGAGTGAATGGGATTTAACTAAAAGCATTTCCTAAGTTGAATTTCTTCTAAGTAATCTCAGCAGTCTTGTAAAAAGGGACTCAGAATAAACCTATTAAAAAAAATGGCTTTCTTGGGGCCTATTGACCACTGATAGTAGTGGGCATGAACAAGCCACCCAATGCGTAACAGTGACTAAACAGCCAAAACATTGATGTAGACATGATATTTTCTTTGTAAATAACCAGGCTCCAAGGCTACCAAGTTACTTGTATTGGAAATTGGTTAATCAAGGGTACAAATATGTAAGCACATGTATATATTTTACAAGAAACACGTTTTGTTTTTTTTTTTTTCTTTTAATTGCCTTAGCCATCTTATCTAACATGGACAAGCTAGTTTAAGGTGTTCAGGATCAGGACAATGGCAGAATGTAAATGTTTTCAAGTAAGAGAGCAGAATCGCGTAGCTAAACAAATCAGTATGAGAGTTTTTGCCTCACTGTGACTTAATCTTCTGGACTTGTGGTTTGAAAGGTTGTGGCTAGCATTGATAACTGGCACACACTGGCAGAAACAATGTCTGTACTTGGCTCATTCTCATCAGGTGCCAGCAAGGGGTTCTCAGGCCTATTTAGTGGTCAAGTCTTTTCTTTTTATGCCCATTAATGTGAGAAAAAAAAACACAAAAAGAAAAAGAAATCTGAAAATAGTTGATAATTCTCCAGGTACCTTCCCTGGTCTGAGTTGGTTGGGAACACTGTATTGGGAGTCACACTGAAGTGTCTCAGATCCTGGCTCAGCCACCAATGTCCTGAAGCCTTAGCTTTATCATTTGACAAGTACAAATCACTATGCTTTTCTCACAGTGTGTCAAGGATATGAGACCAAATTTGTAAAAGGAAGAAGTCTTGGTGTATTTTGTTAAAATTGAAGTTATCATCTGGGTGTTCAGTGTGCCAGATCCAAGAGATTCTCTTATTTTGTTATTCCTTTACAGATGGTTTTCTTTCTAACCAGGAAGAAGCAGATGGTCTATGCGTTTTAGGGAAATTAAAGCCAGGGAATAAGAACTGGCAGTTTTGAGTACTAATAATTTATTAGGTGCTTTACATTGACAAAACACTTTGTCAATCTTGACAATACTACTATGAGGGAAATGTTATTGCCCCATTTTACAGATGAGTGAGGACAGCCTCTGAGAGACTCCCTGTTTCTACTTTCACACAGTTCCAAAGTTATTTGAATAGTGTTTTAGGAAATGGTCCCCAAGACTTCTGTCTCAGAAGTCTGTGCTTTTTTTTCCACTCCATTTATGTCCATTCAGATATATGACATTTAAAAATAAGTAGGCTTTGTGTTTGTGTGGCCTAAAGGCAGAATGAGATCACTGGCAAGTAACTTTGAGGGATTTGGCCCAACCTTGTCACATGAAAGGCATGTCCTCCTTAGCTGCATATAAACAAAATGGATAAAATAAGGTCATCTTCACATAAATTCAGTTATAGGAATGTTGTTTGTCACACAATCCTTATGTCCGTACTTGTATGGAAGGTGACTCACCCTCTACTTCATTTGGACCTCTTTATGCTCTAGATTGGTGCTGCATTTTTCTCTTCTCTTATTTGTGTGTATATATCCTCAGTGGCCTCACAGAAGTTCTTCTAGCTTAGTCCCTTATTATCTGCCTTTGTGTGAGTAACACATGCTACACCAGAAGTACTGGGGTACCAGAAGCTTAGACTTGGTACCATCAAAGATTCTAGAACAGAGAAGGCTTTGGAAAATGTGATTCACACTCAAACACACTTGAATGTTTCTACCATGTAATTGATAGAGTATAATACATCAGTTAATAAAAATGTCCACAGGAAATGGGTTGAATGGGAGAATATATTCTTTGAAGTGAAATAAATACTAATTTTATGTTTGAGAAACCCATTACTTGAAATCAAAAGAATACCTCTTTTATAAGTCATCAGCATCCTTCTTAAGTGCAGAAAATAGTATTTGTTTTCTTGTTTTTTACATTCAGGTTTTGTTCATTGCCAAGAGGATGAAGCCCAAGCTTCTAACATGGTGTTTCTGGTGTGCTCAGACTACAAAACAATTTCTTCTTCTGTGAGTTCCATTGACTAAGTCCATTGCAGGAAAATGAGTCTGCCCACTGCCTTTCAAAGGTGCCTTACCACTTCTTCCACTCTCTGAGCCTTCCCTGCATGCCGCTTCTGTGATTTTAAGCCATTTCCAGTAGAAGAGGCTGTGACCAGTAGTTAAAAGCCAGCTCACCTGCATACTGTGCATTGTGCTCCCTGATGACAAGGCCAACATTTATCTTTTGAATCCTATGTAAGGTAATATACACCTAATACATATTTATTAAGTGTCGGGGGGGGGGAGTGAAACAATGTATGTCTAATATCACTTTATAGCTTCCTGGGTAAAATATTGTTTTTAAATTTCTTTGCACCAAGGACTTTGCACAAAGTACTTTAAAACATAATTTAAAATTCTGTATGGGATATTGAATTACCCATGGAATCTGTGAAGATTGCATCTGAGGTTTTGAATAAAAATTTTAATCTTTCTTTTTTAATGCAATGATTCTTTCTATAAGATCATAGCATTCTGATTTAAATCAAATATTATTGAACAAACCATAATGTCTAAAGACATTATAATCAAATTAAGACTCAATGGAATATATTATTATTCATATATTTAATATTAGGTGATTTTCCATAATAGTAGTTAATTTTTCCAGAGAACTTGTCAAAATCTATGTTGTTTCTTGTTCTAATCTTTGCACCCATGGCCACAAAGCCATCTTTTGTATTTCCATTTAAATTGGGGGAGGAGACATTTGTCTAGTGGTGCTGGAGATTAAACCCTTTCCTCCAACATACTAGATAAGGGCTCTATCACTGGACTATTCTTCCACTCCCACCCCCAAATGTTACTTTCTCTATCAATCCTCCCAGGATTCCATCCTCCCAGGATTCCATCCTCCCAAGCTATCCCTAGATTTGCACAGCATCTCATTGTTTCTTTGTACCAACTGTGAATTCCATACATCGCCACTAGCTTGCAGGTTGAGCCTGTTAAGTGGACTGAACATCCTCAGGAAGCCTGAATGGTGGCTGGGACTTGTTTCACCTTTTCATTGGCTACTAATGTCAGAGTGATCAAATCTTCATTTAGCTGAAGGAACTGTAGAGAACAGAGTTACAGCCCCTGCTGTGCAGGGGAAGACAGTGTATGGTGGGGAGAGAAGGACAGTGAGTGCACAAACAGGCATGCCCTCTGCCAGCAAGGCCAGGAGGAAGACTATATTATCCAACTTTCACAGCTTCGAGGATAGTTTCAATCTGTTTCTTGTCCCAGAATAGCCCAGTGATAGAGATCTTACCTAGCATGGTGGAGGAAAGGGTTTGATCTCCAGCACCACAGGAGAAGAATGTCAACTGCTACATTCTAAAGAATTATGTTTGCATACTGAAGGACATACTTACGTGTGGTGGGTGGGTAACAAATACATTAAATTACAATGGAGATGATGATGTTCAAGCAGTCTTTCCAATGTTTACCTTCATTTGAAGTAAATGAGCAAATTCTAGTTTTGGACAGATATATAGTTGGAAAATGAAAAGTATTTTAATAGCCTCTTCAGTAAATCTGGATATTCTTCTTCAGTGTGACACCAAAACCCAGCAAGTACTCTGTTCTTAAACCTGTAATTGTAATGTAAAAAAGTGAAGCTATTTCAGTTAGCTTCTAACACTGTGTTGCATTCAAGCCCAGTGATTTATTGTGCACTTTGAAAGACTCTTTAACTCAGGGCTGATTCTATGATCCATCATTTGGAAAATACCGCCTCGCTGTTTTATGCAAATCTTGTAAATATGAATACATTTGATTATACAAAACAACCTCAATTTCAGTACAGAGAGCTATCAAGTTCACTGTGACAGACTCGAGTTCTGTACATGCTCAGATTTTGTTTTCATTGAAAATAAATGCTGCTGCTTATTACCTAGAATAGATGGATATTTCATTCATTTGAAAAAGGTCCATCAGTATACAAATCAAAAATAGCACAGAATGCTTACCAGTTATTCTTTAGGTCTATATTTCAGGCAAAAAAAAAGCAGTTTCATCTCACAACTCAATTATTGAAATACTTTATTTCAGGATAGACACTGTGTGTACTTTAGTATGCAATGGAATAGCTTATGTGCATTGCCTGTTTTGCCATGGGGACTATTAAAAAGACATAGAGCTGAAATTTCAATAAAAGAATAATTTTTTGTTGCAATAAAGGCGCTCTTAAGGGTAACTGGAATTTGTGGCCATTAAGATGAAATAACCATGAAAAAGGATTCATGGCATTGCCTACTTCAATCAAGTCCTAGCAGATTTTCCCACCAGAGTCTTGGTACTTTTAGTACCAACATCACTACAGGAAAAGGGCAAATCACTATCTTACAATTGACCTAAAAATAGTCTCCCCTGAAAGGCAGCAGGGACATACTTGGGGGACTGACCCTATCATACAGACTGGAGCTAAGAGTCCTCCCAAATAAATTTAATGTCCACTCTGAATTTTCTAATATTTTTCAATTTGTTGAATACAAATTTTGTAATTTCCACAGTAGAATTTGAGCAAAAATGAACAAATACCTATGAAGGACCTTAATACATAATACTATTCCACGAAACATATAAGTTATAACTTGTTATATTTTATATTCTGAAAACATTAATACTCAGAGAGTTTTTTTGCTCTATACAAGTAGTTGTCAAGACTAGAATAAAATATGACTGGCTAAAATAATGCATATTCTATCCAATATGGCATAGTGCCTAAGTCTTCAAAACATACAGAGAACTCATGAATATGAAAATACAATGCCACTGGTTTCATTTTTTGAGAAATGAAGCATTTGATGATACATTTTTTAAGAAAACAAATATATTGATAAGTGCGAATCCTGACTTTTGGAATGTATGTTTGCATGCATTCCCATGAAAAACATCTTCACTGAGTACTTACAGATTTTCCCACATGGGCTCCGGTCTGTCTTTAAGGTACAGAATCAATAAGTCCTTTTATGTATTTTAGACTTTCTTCCTACTAGAAATTTAGAATAACTCCAGAGTTATGGGCTCATTTGACCACTACACACATCCTATGAAAATAATCAGGTAGACTTGGCTGTCTCTGTGGTAATGACCTGGAAATGGACTCTCGGAGAAATGGTAGACCTCTCTCCTGCATCTTCAGGTGTTCCCTGCCCTCCTGATTTCCCTCTGCCTCATGTAATCCAGACCAGGTTACTCACAGAAGAAAAAAAATGACAAATGTTACAAAAATGTATTCTTCATAACTCTCTTTCCTCTAATGGTCAGATAGCGAAACAAATGAGACCAAAGTCTCTATTCTGATGAATTTACTTTCTCTCTCTGCTATTGTCTGGATGGATTCTTCATACATGGACAACACAAAAAAGATGTTAAGGTCATCCATGCATGCAGTAAACAATGAATCAGGATTATAGTAGAGGATTCAGAAACTCACACAGTTAAAGCCTCCTCTGTGGAGAAAAGACAGGTGTAAGTTACAATGCTGGAAAATCATGTTCCACATGAAAAAAACAAAACAACAACAAAAAAAAACAAAAATAAACAAACAAAAAAAGAGACTAGAACCATATCTCTCACCCTGCACAAAAGTCAATTAAAACTGAATCGAATACCTTAATGTAAAACCCAAAACTTTAAAACCACTAGGAGGAAAGACTTCAAGATGTAGGCAAGGAATTTCTGTAAAGGACTCCAATAGTACAAGAAATAATCCCAAGAATTAACAAACAGGATTAAATGAAATCAAGAAAATTTTCAGCACAAGAAACTTATGAGCGAAGTAAACAGCCTACAGAATGGAAAAGAACTTTCCAAGCTTCACATCAGACAGAGAACTAATATGGAATATACATAAGGAACTGCAAAAATCTGAACACCACAAAAAAAAAACTCTAAAAATCAAGATTCAAATCACATGATCCAATCAACAAATGTGTTATTGACCTGAACATACAGTTCTCAAAAGAAGAAATGTAAATGGACAATAAATGTTTTAAAACACCCCCAAGCATCAAGGAAATGCAAATTAAGACTGTGTTGAGTTTCTACCTCACCCAAGTCAGAATGTCTATGATCAAAACAAACAAACAAACAAAAATAGAGTAGATGGTGATGGGTTTAGGAAAGAAGAACTCTAGTCACCACTGGTGGGAACGTAAACTTGTATAGCCATTTCAAAACAAAACAAAACAAAACAGCAAACAAAATCCCTGAAACTAGTTAGGGCTGCAGAGATGGCTCAATGGTTAAGAGCATTGGCTGCTCTTCTACAGGACCTGGGTTCAATTCCCAGCACCAACATGATGACTAACAGTCACCTGTTACTCCAGTTCCAAGAACTGTGACACCCTCTTATGGTCTCTGCATACACCAGGTATACGAGTAGTGCCTAGACATACTTGCAGGTAAAATAACCATGCACGTAAAAAATAAATTAATTTTAACAAATTAAAACGCAAAATAGAACCAATTTATGACCCAGCTACACCACTCTTGAGAATGTACCCAAAGGACCCTGAGTCAACATAGCACAGAGATACTTGTATATCCATGTTTATTGATACAGTAATCACAAGAGCCAAGAAGTAGAAGAAGCCTAGATGTTCATTAACAGATGTGAGGATAAAATATGGTATATATACACAATGGAATTTTATGCAACCATAAAGAAAAGTGAAATCATGACATCTGCAGAAAAAAAAATGGATACAACTGGAAATCATTATGCTAAGCAAAATAAGCAGACTGGGAAAGATAAATACTGTTTCCTCTCACATGTAGAAGCTAGATTTGACGGTATTTATATGTATGCAGACATGTATGTGTATGTAACTGAGGAAGTAAAGGGAAGAGAGAGAACAGTGGGGAGACACATGAGAACAAGGAGAAACCACACATATGTATGTATGTCACCACAAACCCCATGACCTTGGAGCCTGCAGAGGTGGCTCAGTGGTTAAGAGGGTGTGCTACTTTTGCAGAGAACTTGGTGTTTGGTCCCCAGTGTCCATGTTGGGTGTGCCCTAACAACCACTAACTCCAGCTCCAGAAGATCTCACACCTTTTTCTGGCCTCTCAAGGACTATACTTTTGTGCATAGCAACATACATACACATCAAAGTCTGTGGGACCAGGATCTGTCCTTAGTGCATGAGCTGGCTGTTTGAAACCTTGGGCTTACACAGGGACACTTTGCTCAGTCTGGAAGGAGGTGACAGGACCTGCCTGTACTGAATCCACCAGGTTTAAATGATTCCCCAGGGGTGCCTTGATCCTGGAGGACATGGGAATGGAGGGGAGGGGCTGGTGGGAATGTGGGGGTGGGTGCGGGAGGGGGGAGGACAGGGGAACCCATGGCTGATGTGTAAAATTTAAAACACATAATAATAAAGAAAAAAACATTACACTCTGTGTTAAGCTAATTATTTTTAATAAAATCACATTTCAGTCAGATTATATTAATCTGACTGTCACATCCTAGAGCAATGACCAGCCCCTAACTCCTTTGGCTTACCAATTTGGCTTTCTTTCTGGTCTCTCTCTCTTTTTCTTTGCCAGGTTCTCTTTCCTCTCCCTATTTCTGTAACACTCCTGTCCTGGCATGGCCAATTCCCTGTCTTCCCACCCTTGATGCCTCCCTTCTCCTTCTCAGACATATAAAACTCCTGATTGCTGATGACCCCTAATTCCAGCCTGACCTCCCTCAGAAGCCTCCCTCCCTTTCCAGCTGCCTAAACAATGCTGAATTCACACACCATCAGCAGCCTAACTCCACACACATAAAGCAGAATATATTACTATATATGTATGTACATATAGGTTGTATGTGTGTATACATCTATGAATATATATATATATTTCTTCATATTGCTTCTCCTGACATGTCTTGTGCCGCCCAAAAAAACTTAGAATCAGTCTAAACCCTCTCCTTCCATCTTTCTTTAAGTACTGACTCACCCCTGTCTGCAAATTCTAAACGCATCTAAAATGACCCCAGCTTCCCAGCTTCCTTGGTTGAGACCCACTTCTGCTTCCACCTTGTGGAAGTCTTCACTGTTAACTCCTATTTGTCTTCCAAAGAGATATCAGAGTGACTTTTCTGAATGTGGACCCGATGATATTTAACAAACCTTATGATCTGCCCTTGCTTAACACCTTTAATCATTTTCCAAACAACAGTCACCTTCAGAAGTTCTGTCCCTGTGTGCTGGAGCCTGGGGTGGGAGGCCTTGCTCACTACACCTGCAATGCAGCCACACCTAACTCCTCCCTGTTCCCAGGGTACCGGAGTACTCTGACACTTTCTTGACCTTTTCACTTCTGTTTGTGGAATGCTCTTCCCCTCCCTCATCCTTATGTGCCTGGAGTCCTTCATTCTCCAGAGTTCTGCACTGAAATCTATACCCCGAGCACCTTCCAAGACTGTATTTATCTGTCTACCTATCTATCATCTATCTATCTTTTTAAATCTTTACTTTTGCAAAACTATGTCACAGTAGGGAAGCATTTCACAAATCTGCCTTTAGTAGTGATCTCTTCGCCTCAGAACTTTGGAAGATGGGCTGGACTGCCTTCTGTAAGACGCTTGAGTTTCAAAGGCATTTAACAGAAAGCTCATAGTTCTAAGTATGATTTCAACAAGGTTGTCTTTCGCCTTATCCTTGCTTTGGTGACAACGGAAATAGACAAGCGTTTTTCATGCTTTCAGTATTGACACTGTTAACAAATCCTGGACAGTATATTCTTAGAACTTAATATCCTAAAGGCCAAAGTCTTGAGAAAAAGAGAGAGAGGAAAGGAGGGAGGGAGAGAGAGAGTGAAAAGAAGGAAGGGAGGGAGGGAGGGAGGGGGAGAGAGAGAGAGAAAGTCTTGCTAGACTAGGTATTCAGCCACAAAAATAAGATGTGTATCGCTCTGTAAACCACCCCCACCCCACCCTCACACACACCCAGGCTCAGGCCAGGTTGCTAATTAAGTAACTTCTTACCATAATTACCTAGTCATCCTTAATGGCTTCACCATTTCTGCCCAGTCTCACTGGTCCTGTAGGGTCTCCCCCCACCCCTTTCAATTGTTAAAACAGCTGCCGAGTCTCTAGCTGGAGAGGTTCGCAAAAGGCCCGAGTGAAGGCTGGGGCAAGCAGTCGGTGAAGAGTCTCAATCTGCGCTCAGCTTTCCTCTCCCCCAACCTCCAGCTTTCCAAATTGAACATTCTCCTATACCTAACCCAGCCCAGAGTTTCTCTCCATTGTGCTTCCTTGGCTTCTGGACAGTGCGACGGTCCCGCGTGTGCATCTGGCCAGGTCGTGCATCCTTGCGGAGGTCTCAAATGCGCCCCCCACCCCCCAACCCCTGGTGGCAGGGACCTGAAGAGAGCTACGCGTCCTGTGTGCGCCCCCCTCCCCCCAGGGGAGCTCTTGGTCGCTGGACAGGAATGTATGGGAGAGAGAGGCAAGGAGGGAACGTGTGTGTGTGTGTGTGTGTGTGTGTGTGTGTGTGTGTGTGTGTGTGTGTGTGTGTGTGTGTGTGTGTGTTGCATGCTGGCGCGCGGCGGGAGAGAGGGCGCGAGGCACGGAGGGGGAGCGGCGGGCAGAGGAAGGCGGGGCGGCGGGCAGCGGCGGGCGGGCTGGGAGGGGCAGAGGCTCCAGCTTCTTCAGTGACACTCGGAGCCAGCGCACACTCCTTGCCCAGAGCCGCCAGAGAGCAGAGCTAAGCGAGCCGCCTACGAGCTGCCGCCTCTGTCGCCGGTGTGCCGGGCTCTGCCTCAGCAGCCCGCACGGGCGCTTAGCGAGCCCGCCGGTCCAGCAGCGCCAGCTCCGCCGGCGGGTTCAGCATCCTCCCGCCACCCCACGCCAGCATCAGTTCGCGCTGCCCGGCGACCTCCGGCCGGGCTCTGCTGCTTGAGACACTTGGCTGCAACTTCTGCAGCCGCGTGTGACCGGCTTCCTGCCCGGCTTGGAAGTTTGCAGCTCCCGCCACAAAGTTGGGACACTTGGGCAATTGAATTTTGCTCTTTCATCTGCCTCTGCCCTAAAGTGCCGGTCCCCTCGGTTCGTGGATCCTGGTGCTTGGCATCTTGGTGGAATCCCGGGACGTGGACCTTCCCCGAGCACCACACCCTCGGGGAGAAATAAATTAAACAAACTTCCCTCTTCCCGATAGGAAAAACAAACAAGTTCTTTAAGGTAAGGAGTAAGAGTGAAGCAATCCTCTCCTCCCCGACGCCTGCGTGCGCTAGTGCAGATCTGGTCTGACCGCGTTTGCACTCACCGGCCGGTTCAGGTTCGGGTTGAGACCGCGTCCTTACACTGGGATGGACGGGATCAGAAGCACCTAGGACGCGGACATGGGCATCTCTCCTTGGGCTTGTCTGACCCGTCTATGGCTTGGCCTCGGTGAGCGGCATTAGGTGGGCAGACACAGAGCTAGGGCCGGGGAGCTGGACACGCGGTGTGGGGCTGGAGCGGGTCCTTGGAACCGCTAGCTTTATCCTAGCCCCGCCTGAACACTGATTTTGGACTGCTGCTGGTGGGCTTTTGCTTTCCTCCCCGGGTATGAGGACCTCCCCTTCCCCCGACTCTAGTTCTACGGGACTGGGTGTTGCGGGGAGCGGGGACACCCGCGTGGGTCTGCGAAGCTTGCGGGACTCGCAGCGGGGAGCGTGGAGGCGGGCTCCCCGCAGACGGTAATGGCGCGGCGGTGATCGGGATCTTCTGGGACTCACCCAGGGACCCCGCGCTCTCCCCTCATTTGTCCTCTGCCACGCAGGCGGGCATCCTAGGGAAACTTCTCTAAGCTGGGTGGTCTGGGTGTCCCGCGCGTACTTTCCGCAGCAGAGCAGAGCGGCTTCGGAGGTCGGGACGCCCTCTCGTTGCAGCGGCCACCCGGTGTGGTGACCTCCCCAGTCAGTGCGCCAGCCAGGGAGCGTTCTAGTCCGAACCACCTTTCTCCTTGGGGCGGCGGTGGAGACACTCCCGCTCCGGAGTCTGAACGCCAGTTTTCAGACCTTCCCCGCTCTTCCCGAGCGCTTCTCAAACTTTGGGATGTGCGGTGCCCTTTTCATTTTTTCTCCCGCGCTTCGTTCCCGCTCTTCGGTTTCTCCCGATCCAGGCTGAAGTGTGAGATAGTTCCCGAGGTAGGTCGCTCCAGCTGCAGTAGGGTGGCCAGGCCCTCTTTGGCAGGAGTTCGTTGAAGCTGGTTCACCCCAATCTTCTATAGGTCACCGCCCTCCTCTTTGGCCCTTCAGGGCGCTGCCCATTCTCTGCTCTGGGAACAGTTAGCTCCCTAAAACCAAGATCTGGAGTAGAAGATTGAACCTTAGAAAAGTCTCTGGTATTGATTTTTTTTTTTTTTTTTCTTTTTAAGCAGAGCTCTTACTTGGGTTGGCGATTTGCTTACTTCTTGTCTTTCAGTCCCGTTAAATCACAGGGAATAGTTTATTTATTTGCCTTGAGCTGCAGGTCTCCAACACACTGCTTTCTCACATCCCTCCTTCTGCTTGCTTTGTGGCCCTTTTTTCGGTTGTTTTTGGGGGGGGTGGTTTTGGGGGTTTTTTGTTTTGTTTTGTTTTGTTTTGAGAAGAGGGTCCCTGAGTGCCTGTGAGAACTAGAGGAGTCATCAATGGAAATAAACAGGACCCCCACGACATTTCCCGCCCCCTTCAAGCAAGAAAAACCCTCCCTGGGCTCACCGAAGTAGAGATAAAACAGATAAAGCATCCTTCCCTCCCAAGGGAACTGTTGCTGAGGATTGGATGCGTTTGAATTGTTTTATTAGCCTGAAAGAGTGATGGATGGGAGCAAGAGGCAATGTGCATACAGAGCCCAGTGTGCTGGGGGAGGTCGGTATTTATTATTATTCATTATTAAGAGTGCTAATAAGGCCATCACCCTCGCTGAAGTCTGTGTTTACACCCACTTGGTTTTATGTCAGTCTCTTATTACAGTGGTTTCCGAAAGAGCCAACACCACAACTGTGTTCATTCCCCCACACTCATTCCACATATGGGACTAATCAACTGTCAAAAAAGATACTGTCATTTTACCAGTTTTAACGCGTGAACTTGCAGAGGGCTGCAGCCCTACAAAATGTCATTTTCATTACTTTGTCTTTTCAGAGTTTAAAAAACTTGGCACCATAATTAATTATGGTCCCAATTCCCATTTTCAATCTAAACCTATATTCAGGATTATATTAAAATATTCCATCACTCATTCTTTAAAAGTGACTTGAGAAATTACATTCCAGTTTGGGGGATGGTGGAGCAACTGGGAATGCTGGGCCCCTGAAGTTAGACAGATTAGTACTGTTTCAAATTTCCACCAGAAGCTCTTCTTCTGGGGGCTGGAGAGAAGGCTCAGAGGTTAAAAGCTTTGGATGCTCTTGCAAAAGACCTCAGTTCTGTACCAGCATCCACAGTGATCAACTCACAGCTCCCTGCAAATCCCTGTGTCCTCCCTGGCACCTGCCCTTAAGGGCTTATGTGTGTGCACATGCACAAAAATTAAAATAAATAAAACTTTAAAATTCTTTTTTCCTTGATAGAGAGGCATTACCCATTCCTTCTCTGCACAGTTCTTTAGTGACTGTCCTTAATCATCACCATACCCTGGAAACCTAACAGCTTACAGCTTTGCCTGTATTCCTATTTTCATTTTTATGTCAGGGCCTCTTACTCATTAAACTTTTATGTCAAAAACTCCAGCTCATGGCAGCAACACTATTTTAATTAGGAACTATAGTTTGAAAAAAAAAAAAAAAAAAGGAGCTAGAACTCTGTAATGGGCCTAAATTGCTATGAATTATATGTGGTTTAAGTTATGCATTTATTTCAGCAGGAACGAAAACATCTTTTAATCACTTGCACATACAGCTTTTATTTCTAAGGATGCAACAAAATGTGTAATTTCAAGAGAAGCTTCACCCTTAGTTTATTTGTCCCGGGTCTTCGCATTCCTGTGCTAAGGTATGAATCTTAGAGAGAAAAACCTCACACCATCACTTTGTTATATGGTGCACGGGAATGCAACAGTCCCAGGAGCCAAAACAGGTTGGTCTTCATGTTGTTTAGAGATTTTTCACTTGGTCCTTTTGACTTTAGGTTTTCTTACATGGGTTTAATCAACCAGACTCTGCCTATTGTGGGGGAAAAAAACATATTTTAAAGCTCTAACGAATTATTTGAAATGAAGGGAAGGTACCCTTATTTATTTCTTAGCAGTTCTATTCTGCCTACCCAGAGGTCAGAATGCTCTACTTGGACACTGACTGCATTACTCCCCACCCTCTCCAATCACCGTGGCTAGAATGAGCGCTTTTCACGTTAACACAGGGCCAGATGAGGAGTGATGATCAGAAAAACATGTATAGTATGTGGATCCTGCATAATCGCACAGATTCTATTATTTTAGTTCCTGTCCTCGGTTTCTCTGTGATGAGATGGTTGAAACTTTCTCATACGTATTCTTTTTTCCCTTTGTTTTCTTTTCATGTCTTGTTTGAGAACTGTGACCCCAAAGAAGCACCCAGTTAAGGAAGCATGCCTGCTATCACTAGGAGGAACATATGTGGCACAGTCCTTCATGCTGGTTCAAAGACAAGCACAACCGACACAAAGTCATCCCACCAATTCACAATGCTTGAAACAGTTTCTACGGTCTCTAAGCATTTACTTTGCAATGATTATTCTGAAAAATATAATTTAGCCATTGCTTGTCAGCTTGTCCCCTTACGTGTAGACACAGCACAGCTGAGTTGTTTAAAAGTTAACAACACACAACATTTGCTTTAAAAGTGATCTTAGAGTATGACTCTGATAGTATTTAAATACCCCTCCCCACAAACAAACAAACAAACAAATAAAAAACCCTCTGTATTAAGGCTAGAGAGACAGCTCAGTGATTAAGAATACTTGTTGCACTTACAGAGGACCTGAGTTCAGTTTTCCTAACTCACCTAGTAGTTTACAATGGTCTACAAGGGCCAGGGAATCCAATGCCTTCTTTTGACTTCTGAAGGCAGGAGGCATGTGTGTGGTGCATGTACATATGCACAGGCAAAAGACTCATACACATAACATAAAATAAATACATCTTTAAAAAAATACTATGGGTTTTATGCCCCATAGTCTGGATGGTTTCTACTTCCTATATATTACGAGTGATAAAAATTTTTTAAAAAATGACAAGATGTATAGAGTCAAGCTTCCTTGTTGATTTCCATCTAGGAAGAAAAGTAAATCAGGAAGTATGTTGCATCACATAGTAGTACATAGACATAATTTCAGAGTGTGCAGCACAACATTTTAGTGTATTTATGCAGATTCATATATCTCTTGACACTTCTGAGATGTCACCTGGCACTTGCCCAGGACTGCTCAGAGAAGTCTGTTGTAGGCTGCTGACTTCTTAAGTTGCAAATCTAGAGAGACCCATACCTTCCCTCTTCCTTTGCAGTCTAATGAAAACCTACAAAGGCCAACTCCACAAATTTCACTCTTTTGAAATAGTCTAAAAGCATAAATTGTATAGATAATATAAATGTCCCAAATACAAAAAAATGCTTGTTTTGCACTTTAAAATTTAAGAATAGAACGTTTGATGGGTGTGGAATAAGGACTCATCCCTTTGGGATGAAGAAACAGGTCTGACCACAGACTAGCTGAACACTGGGTCCTGCTGCAATGTCACTGTTGCCAAGGAGCTCGCTGAGCGAGATTCCGTCTATGCTTCCCTTTAAAGTCCATGGTTCTCAGCACTCTAACAAAGGCACCGAGAGTCACAGGATGAACCTTGTTATTCTTTCTACCTTTTAGAAATAGACTTTACTTAGTTGGTGAATAATATGAGATTTTCATCTGCTGTTCTTTCCTACTTCTAATCTGAATGATGACACATATTTACTATTTTACATATATTTTCCAAAGTGTATTAGTCTCCCTGGTAAAAACTCTGAAGTGAGTATTCTCTTTCGAAGAAAAACTACAGTCCCAAAGCAGTAGAATGGATATGATTAACTTATCAAACATCTGCTTTAGTTTTTCTTTTTTTTTTTTTTTCTTTCTTTTTTTTTTGAGAATGGTAAAAGATTTTTAGGAATAACAGATTATATAAAGTTTGGAAGGCCTTCCAAATGTGATTATGCATGTTTAGAAATCAACTCATTTGAGTGGCTCTCTTAAACACTGGCTCTGCAGCATGGGGACTTTTTGAACTGAGCCATCGTACAGACCTGGAGTTGAGTGCTGTGAACGTGAAATGTGGTGACAGGCTGAAGTGCGGTGACGGTGACGACTGGGTGACTCTAAGAAAAATCGAGGTGACTGTTCTCTTCCAGCCGCCTCGTCTGAGGCAGGCTGCAGTTTAAAGGTGCAGTAAAATATGTCCTGTATTTAAGTGTACACTTTACCCAAAACCAGAAGTCATTATTTCTGTATCCCAACCCTCTCTCCCCGCCAGCCCAAGTTAGTGGACTTATGTATAAAGATGGAGATAAAATGAAACAGTAAGATGAACGTTTTCTTTTTCTTTTCTTCTTATGTTTGTCTGTTTGGTTTTTGTTGTTATTTTGTTTTTGTTTTTGAGATGGGGTCTCGCTATGTTACCCTTCGCTGTCCTAGAACTGGCTCTGTAGACCAGGCTGTTTTACAAACTCACAGAGATCCACATGTCTCCTGAAAGCTGGGATGAAGGGCATGTATCACCAGCCTGGCTGAGATTTTCTTTCTATAAAATAAACAATAAGATCTGTCCCCACAATTAGAATACCCTGTAGAGTGTTATTGTATCTTGTTTTAGTAAGGACCATTGCCTATTTTTTGATTATAATATGGTAATTATTAAAGAAGTCGTTATACACAGAGTAAGATTCAAATCACTGGCAAAGGTATTTAAGAGTTTTGCTATTTATTGGCAGCAGAAGTTTGTGAAATAGCACTAACTTGAAAAGGCCTGTTTGTTCAGGCTGGTCTCCCCAGCTTAGATGCTGCAAGTGTCAAGAGACTTTGGAAAGTGGATAGTTAGAGTTTACAGAACATTGCGATAAAACATGATCTGCAGCCAGTTCATACATCCTGAGATGGTGATGATGACTCTCTTGCTTTGAGCTCATATGCACACAAAGCATATAGGCACAGCCAAGTAGAACGTTGCACATTTTATTACAGAAATAAAATGTATTTCATATTATCATACAAGTGAATCCACACAATATAAAGGTGCATGATCCAGCCGGGTGGTGGTGGTGGTGGCAGCAGCGGCAGCGCACACCTTTAATCCCAGTACTTGGGGGGCAGAGCCAAGTAAGTGGATCTCTGTGAGTCTGAGGCCAACCTGGTCTACAGAGAGATCCAGGATAGGCACCAAAACTACACAGAGAGACCCTGTCTTGAAAAACAAAACAAAACAAAAAGTAGCATGATCCATCTTGATGTTAAAATGCATTAAAATACACATGGTAAGTACAGTTTCACTTCTATAGAGGCAGCAGTGTGTGCGTGCATGTCTTCACATAGCTCTAAATGCCATGTGCTTGGATAGATTCTGACATTTGTGGATCAAATAATTGAAGAGACATTTGTTGCTACAGTAGTGACAAAGATCAGGGGCAGGAGTGCTGGCGCCCCAGCCGGCACCCGGTTTCATTTTTACCCCTTTGTTTCCTTCTATGAGCTTAATTGGTGATGGTTCAAAGTGATTTGTGGAAATCTGCTACGAAAAATTAATTTTTTAAATGGAGAAATGAAGCTGCTTCTTAAGTGGGAAATTAAAAACTAATGCTAACAGTGTTGGCAGCAGGATTCTGTCCTCACAAATGAGCTAAGATGTGATGACATGAGGCTAAGTCTCCATGCCCAGGTGTTACGAAGGAGGGGCTGACAAGAAAAAGACTTCTATATTAATTTTAAAATAAACTTATTTTTCAGGGCCCTCTATAACTACAAAAATGCATCAGCAGTAACAGCAAAATTATATCAGCTAAAATCTTAAAAAGATAGATAAAACCAAACAGAATGGAGACCATCTTACTACACATGCATGCATGTCCTAAAGTTTTTCTTTCTTTTCTTTTCTTTTCTTTTCTTTTCTTTCTTTCTTTCTTTCTTTCTTTCTTTCTTTCTTCCTTCCTTCCTTCCTTTCTTTCTTTCTTTCTTTCTTTCTTTCTTTCTTTCTTTTTGAGCAACCAGTCTTCCCTTAGTTTCCTCTTCTAATAATTCTGTCTCTTGTATTTTATAAATGTTATAGCTAGGGCCAGCTTCATAGGTCACACATACAAATACAAGGGCCTCATGGTTGATGTCCTCAGGAAATTAAAAAAATATAATCTGATCACAGTTTCTCTTTCCTCATCTCTTCACAGATCCTCCCCACCTCTCCAACTCCCTTTCATTAGGAAACAAACAGGCAAATAAAAACAAACCAAAGAATTAAACAAAACAAGTAAACAAACAGGGAAAAGGCAAATAAAAAGCATGAGAAACACACACATACACACACGCATACACACACACACACACAAAGCACCATAAAAACACAAAATTGGAAACCATAGAGGATAGCAAAAATGTATATTAGCAGTAAGTAAAAAGAATTTCCCCCAAAAGCATTATGAGAGAAAACATCTCCAAAAAATACCATTTATTTCATTTTGTGTTGCCCACTTACTCTGGCATGGGGCCAGTCCTTAAGTGTGGTTTGTATACTTAGTGAGACTCTATTGGAGAAAACTTTTTTGTTTGTTTGTTTGGGAACAGTTGTCAACTTCAGATAGTTCTGGTTGCAGATAAGAGATTGTGTCCACTTGCCCTCCGTTTCTGAGATGCCATCTGTCTTGGACCTGTGACAGCCCTGTGCTTGCTCCCACAGTCTCTGAGTTCATATGTGTTTCGTTCTGTTGTGTCAAGAAGGCACTGTCTCCTTGGCATCTTCCACCCCAGCTGGCTGTTACTATCTTTCCTCCTCCTTTCCGAAAGGGTTCCCTGAGCCCTGAGGTTTGAGTGAGGAGCTGTATTCCTCTCCTATATTTTCATTTTATATTTGCCCAACAAATTCATCTTTGTGGATTGCTTTGGTGTGAATTTGAGACAAAGTTTTCTGATGTCCAGAAATAGGACAAATTATCTGCAAGGTTAGGTCCAGTGAATATTTGCATTTAAGAACTTAAATTTTAAGAACAGTGAAAGATATAAATACTCTTTTAAACCAGAGTCTGTAAAACCCACTGACTTACAGCTTGGGATAATGTCGACTTTGTCAAGCAGATGTCACAAAAAGGCACAAGGGTCTCCTCATGATGTGAAAATGAAATGACAAACATTTATTTAAATTTGCTGTTACATAGAAAGAGTGAAGCTGTGTGTACCTGTACAACGCATGAAAAACACTCAGCATGTTGGGTAGCCGCTCCAAAGGTTCTGACCTTTCCAAGTGAAAGCAAGAGGCAAGGTAGTGAATTGTAATCAGCCCTGTCCACAAACCACCCTTGAAACAGACCAGGGCACATTTGAAATGCACTGTGATTTCTAGTGTAGTTAGTGATGATATTCAGTTCACCGTAGGACGTTGTATTGTCAAACACACCATATGTGATACAGCACATATGTAACACAACACTCTAGATTTGCAATCAAACATGTAGACAGAAAACTACAAACTGAGAGTATTGAAATAAGTGAAGATGAAATGCCCCCAAATTAACTTGTCATTATTGTGAGGAATAGTTGTACTTATTTGCATAAGCATTTATAATTCCAGTTATTAATAAATAGATATTGTGCCAGTATAATTTGAAAACTCCAGTGTTCTGAAAGTTTAAGATTACATTCTACCTTCTCATGCAAATGGTGTTGCATTTTTTTAACTATTAAAAATTTTTTTATTCATTTTACATACCAACCACAGATCCCCCTCTCTTCCCTCCTCCCATCCCCCAACATTCTTTCCCACCCCCAACACAATCCCTTTTCTCTCCTCCAACAAGGTACAACTCCCATGGGGAGTCAGTAGAGCCAGGTACATTCAGTTGAGGCAGGTCCAAGCCCTTCCCCCTGCATCAAGGCTGTGCAAGGTGTCCCACCATAGGTAATACCTGTGTTGCATTTTGAAACTTTCCTTGAAAATTTGGTTTCCTAGAAAGTTGTCAGTTACTAACTGATATTAAAGTTGTCTCTGTGTTTTGAATTTTAAACATAGATGCCAATGTTTATATCCATTAACATTATTATTGTTCTAGATAAGTCTTGGATATTTACAAAATGTTTCCACATCCCTTGATTTCCATTATACCTCCCTGTAATGAGAAATCTAAGGCATTAGCTCAATGAGGACACATACATTCACAAGACTTTTTAAAATACAGCACTAATTCCTTGGCTCAAAGACAAAATGGTTTTTAAAAATTCTATAAAATTTGAGTTGAAATTAATGACCAACTTAATTTGTGTAAATGAAATGTTTTCCTTATATTTTATTGACTCAAGAATATTACTTACATAGAAAGCCTGAAGATCTGGATTCTAATCCTTGGGCCCCACATGGTGAAAGGAGAGAATCAACTCCTGCAAATGTTCTCTAACTTCCACATGTGTTAGAGACATGTGTGCAGCCCCATACACAAATAGATAAAAGTAAAACCTTTAAAAATTGTATTCCTGATTTAGTCTGCAAGATCATAGTTTTGTACTGCCTACTAAATGTTTTTCATTAGCTTAGGGGGTAATTTATTAAATATTTTTAAGGGAAACTTTTTAACTTTTTATGTGTAAGTTATTCTTGAAAGTAAAAAATAGCCACTCTGGTTCCAAAAGGCATAGAAGGTGTACAGGGTAAATAGATAAATATTGGTCCACATGTTGCTTTCTAGAAAGATAACCTTTTTGACTGGAGATCACTGAAAGTAAAATGGGGCAGCCACTTGTGAACATGTGCATGCTGACATAATCTCCACGCCACCCCACCCCCAGCCAGTCTCCACACTTGAGGCTCCATCCTGGAAGGCAAAGAAGGCTTCAGTTGCTGTTAATCCCTTTGTGATTGTGAAATCTCTTCATGCAGGCCTGGCTCTTTGCTCTCTTCTCTGCTCTTCAGTCTGACTGACCAACTTTGGAAGTCTCTGGGTGTTGAATGCTGCAAGATAGGCTGTTTTTTTTTTTTGTTGTTTTTTGTCAGTTCTCTGTTGTTGTTTTTATATCTGTGTGTACATATGTATGTACATTCACATGTATGCATTTATTTATAATTGACAAAGATATTCAAACACCATAGAATTTATCGAAGGGGAAAGACATTTTATATATATATATATATATATATATATATATATATATATATATGTGTGTGTGTGTGTGTGTGTATATTTAGTAAGTAGGAACTAATAAGGCAATTTAGGATTAGAAAAATGAGTTGGACATTTACTGGAGACATGTAACCTATAATATTGAAACATTTAATTTATATGTAGTAAATATATCACTGGAAAACAAAAATCCAATCTTCTCCAAACTAATTTTAATAGTTCAGCAGTTACTTTATTCTGTTAACTGTGATGCTTTTGAGCAATAAGGACTAAAGGTAGTTGAGTTCTACAATTTAAAAAAAAAAAGGAAATTATTTCTAAAATCATAGCTGAAACTGTACATTTCAGCAGAACACTAAGAACTGTTGTATACAGATACAAAACAACAACAAAATCCAGACATTCTGGAGGCTTAAGACCCTTAAAAACACAATAAAACAAAAGTTCACATCTCATGAGTCTGTGCATACATCCACATCACATGGTGGCATCAAACCTGATCTGTAATTTGTTTTGATGTCGACATTTCAAGTCTGCTCAGACTTACAAAGCAGCAGTAACCACACACCAATGTCTACATCATTTCCTTTTTGATTGTTCCATCTTGTGTAGTGATGGCTGAATGTTCAGACCACAGGTCTTACTATCCTTTCCTATAGTACTTTCCTTTAAAAAGCAATAAATAGGAAAGCGTACACCGAACAGTATATGTCGCTGCTTTGGAGAGAAGAAGGTGACTTGTTTTGGAGTCAGAATTCCCATATTGAGACAGGATTTGTGGTTTGTCAGCTGTCTATTAGTACACTTGGCTTATATTGCTTCATCACTATTTGTTTTAAACTCATCATTAATTAGGACTGTTGGGTTTGTTTGCATTATCTGCTTTTTGAAAGGGTCTTTTACATTACTTATCTCTTAATCCAGAAATATCAACGCAGAATCCTGTGCATCTTAAATTCTGTCCTAGAGCTACTGTGTGGGAAGTCTGAGCCATTAGTGGTCCAGTTATAAGCCAATGATGTGTAGTGAGTGCTGTGGACATCAGCAGAGATCCTGGCAGACAGAGGGCAGAGAAAGAAGGGTTAAGAGTGTGCTACTTTGTCATTGTTTTTAAAGACCCAAGTCCTTCCCTTTTCCCCCAGTGTTCTCCTATCCTCTCTGCCTTGAAAGGAAGTAAGCAGGCAGAGAAGGGCAAGTGCAGTAGAGAATGGAGCAGAGTGGCAGCGGGGGATGGGGCAACAACACGGAATGGCTAAGACTGAACTTGAAAAGGCTGTGTGGAAATTTACTACTTCAGAAGCCTCCTAAGAAGCATTCATAGAAAGATTTGAAATGGAATGACCTTATTTGAGAGGATAATACCTCTCTCAGATGTCATATGCTATCAGATAAGAAGCTCAGGGCTAGATATAAGTTCCCTCCCTTCAAGTTGTTAGCCAGTCAGCAGACCTCCAAAAGCAATAATACAGGTCATTATGTTGCTCTGGGGTACCTTCCAGTACTTGATAGTAAGACTCTGTTGTGGAAGACACCATATATTTGAGTCATAGACATGAGAAATCTAGCTGTCATTGACCTGGGAGCTTTATCTCTACTGGCTAGCTTTTCATAGTGCTGGAAAGGGGTACTAGGGGATAAAAGTTATTAATAGTCTAACTTAACTGTGACCTAAGCAAGCTACAATAATGAGTGGCCTGGCATGGTATGTCTATTGGTGCAATAGTGTCACAAATATTATGGTAGTAACCAACTGCTTTCCAGTTGAGTTTAAGGCCTGCTGAAGAAAACGGAGCCCATGTGTGGACTCTTAACTAGGACAAGAACCTGTGCCTAGATAGGCCATAGACCCTAGAAAAGAACTTACTACCATTATTTAGCTAAATGGACATAGTATTAAACTATATCCTAAATGTTTATCTTTATGCCCATAAATTAGTGCAGCTCTCAACCTTCATCACAGATGCTTCTTTTTGTAGTATATGGCAATTGATACAGAGACTCACAATTGGTCAAAATGCAGAGAACAAGAGACAGTGAAATGCTTATCCCTAGATGGAACATTTATATCACTTGCTCTATCCCCAAGGGTTAGGGGATATCACAGAAGAGGGGCAGAAAATTGTAAGAGCCTGGGATAATATAGGGCCTCTGTGAAAGTGTCTTCTGGTCATGATAGGAATGCTGCATGATATGAACTCACATCAGCTGTAACTGAAGACCCAAGACCTCTACAAGATCAAGCCAGCCAAAATTCCAGCATCAATGGGGAGGGGCTATTGGCAACAGATAGCTGCTGGGGGAGGGAAAATCAGTTTATTTCACATGAGGCCTCCCGATAGGCAACCCATATTCAAGCAGATGGCTCTACACCAGTGCACATGCTGATAATAAAAGTGGGCTTTATGGACTTAAAAAGTACATGAAGTTGGAAGAGAAGAATTGGTGAATAGAATGGGAAGACCTGGAAGGGAAAGACTGCAGGGGTAGGGATTTGATTAAAAAAATACTTTCACCCATGAAATTCTCAATGATATTTTTCAAATTAAAAAGAAATCTTTCAAACACATAAAAGCTTTTTAATCTAAGTTACTAGTACATAGGGAAGTTTACTCTTTCCATTGGAAAAAAATGAGAAAATGTACCACATTCATTCTGTGAGATGAGTCAGAGTATAGTCTGTACGCTTTAAAACACAGGTGTAGGTGAAGCTACAGGGAAGAGCTCGCTTGTGAAAATAGAGCCTTCTCGGTCTTCTATTATGTACAATTATGCCATGTTTAGTGGGGATAATAAGCATGTCCATACACACACACACACACACACACACACACACACACACACACACACACACACACAGAGTCCAGTATCTTGGCCCTTCTCTCCTTCCACATAGGGTCTAACTGAATAGGGACCTACCCATTTATCTGATAGGTAAAGTAGTAAAGACAGACCAATGAGATGCTGAAACTCCTTCTCATATTGGTGTTTTGTAAAGTATGTTAAGTATGTCTTTTATTGTTCAGTACAATTTTGACAGCTGAGACTATAGCTCAGTGGTAGAGGGTTTGCCTAGTATTAATAAGGACCTGGGTTTCTTCCCCAGTCCCCAGCATGGGAAAAAGAATGCATTTGTGCAGCTGGTTTGAGCAGCGGCCGTACTGGTTTATGTGTAATGGAGAGCAGTTTCAGTTTCAAAGCATTCATATTTCATTTGAAGAATCATGGTTTCCACACTTGATGAGGAAGTGAAGACCAGGAGTCAGGGATGTGTTCAAGTTCAAGAGTGGACCGAGGCTTAGCCACCACTCGGACACCTTAGATCTTTCCCATCATGTTTAGTCATCTTTTCTTTTTTCCCACTCCATTTTGATGATCTTTTAGCTCTTCAAACTTGAATACATAAATCATTGTAAAGATGTCATGGTAGAGAAGGATGGGAAAGAACATAGAACAGGACTGTACGTAAGTCGGGTACCTGTAAGACAATCTCTTGAATTGATGGGAAAATAAGATGTGGGAGAATCTGAGACGTGGAGATACACACTGAACGAGAGAGCTGAACAGAAAGGAAAAGAAATCTGGGTTCCCACTGTGTTCTCAGAGTGACTAGGAGGTCAGAACTTGCATCCTTGAAGGATATTACCTCATCTTTCTGAAATGTGTCTTTGTTCAGGGAAAGGGGCTGGACTTTTGTAGAAGAAAAATATATTTAACAACTATTAGTTTTAAACTCCTTTTCACAGAAACAAGACACAATTCTGTATCACTTCCTTTTTTCTTTACTTTTCTAGAAATAAGAATAGAGTGTCACCATTTTTAACCATTTAAGGCCCTTCACCTATTTACTCATTCATCTACGGCTTTCATTATCTTTATCTTAGTTATTTAAGAATAAGATGATAGATATTAATGTTTTAAGAGTTTCAAAATAAAAATGCATGAAAATCAAAAGATTCAGAGGGTCAAAGCCATATACAACCTGAGTATCTGAGTATAGCCTAGGAGCTACCAGCATCCTTATGCTACTGGGCCAGTCTCAGGACAAACCCCATGCCTGCTGAACCAGACTGCACTGTGAGTGATTTCTGTCTGTTAGCTTGAGAATATAGGACTCCTATCCTCAGATCAGAATGTATTCCAGTACAAGTCATAGGAAATGAATATCCTCTCCCCAAGTAAATAGAATGTGCTCTATTCTGCCAGAATATTTCTGTGTTCTTCAGGAGAGAAGACACATTTTTCCAGCACACATCTGGGGCATCTGCCTTCTCCCCTGTCCACAGCAGGCTTGCCAATGGCTGCTCTTGAAATGTACCTCAAAATATTAACGGTATACTTCCCGCTACTTCAGTTCCACATAGTAACCTGTTATACATTTGGCAATTATAAAATTGTCAAGATCACATATTCCTTTTTTTCTTCTTCTTCATATCAGGTTATTATCTGGTAAAATAATTCTGTTCTTCAGTAACAAGTCAATTTCAATATTTTGATGCTGGGCTTTGTGGTTAGCATTATTAACTATTTGAACACTTGGAGATCTTGTATGTACAAATAGAATTAAGATGGTTGTCTGTGAAAATGTACGACTGGATTGCCCTGATTTTATCAGTGCTTGAGTCTTACAAGAGGAACAGACTCTTGCCTCCAGAGAAATGGTTAAAGATGTGTCAGCACAGGAATGGCCTCTGCTGGGGCCTATGATGAGAGTTCAAAGCAGACAGGGAGACAGTTGAAGAAAGGAGTTTTTCAGAGTAAGTAGGAGCTGGAGAACTAGACTCTCATGCAGCAGGGATTTTAGCTTCAGGTTAATGGAAAGCCATCTGACACACCCATTTTTTGCCCCAAGTAATATTGAAATTGCATAATTTTATATTATTATATGATTATTTTATTACTATGATAAAATTACATTATTTTTAAAAATTAAGATAGCAATGTAAATATTATACAAAGTATAAAAGCAGGCCAGAGAGATATGTAGCTAACTTTTGGCATTGGTGGTTTGGATAGGAGAGACGGCATACACAGCAGGTGCGCTGGCAGGATTTGATGATTAACAGAACATGGATGTTATCCGTGCTCCTCATTGAAAGCTTTGTGGATCAATCTACTATTGTGAGTGAAGCACACTCTGACCTTCACACAACATTTCAGTCCTTCCATTTGCCTCATCAGGACCTGTACCTCCGTGATCAAACAAGGACTCCGAGGCTAAGAGCCATGCTCTACCCACAGTCATAATGGCACAGGGACATTCTGCCAGAAGAAGGAAATTCAAGTCTGACTCTGGCGCCTGGCTAAGAGAGGCCACGGCTTTGCCATTTTCCGCTGCTGGGCAATCAGAGTGAATGAGGCTCTAAGAACTCAGAATGAGCTGAGGGACTGTAGCAAGCCGCCGTCACTACGTTCCTCTCACATGCCAGAAAATCAGGATTTTTCTGATATGGAGACAGTCTAGATTACTTTGGTCTTTGACGTTAGCATTTCAGAAGCAGATTGTATAACTCAGCAAATATTTAATTCTGTGACCCTTTCATGCAAGCAAACTAAAAGTAACCACCTAAGCATGTAAAGAGATATAAAAAGAAATTTCTGCCCATAAACTTGTGTCTTGTAAGTCTCATAGAGAACATTTCTATATGGGGCAAAAATACATATAAAATACTTCCAATCCTAATGAGGTGGGAAGAGAACGTAAGAAACTGGTTTCAGCAAAGTACTGTGATTCTTCCCTGTTTCTGAAGCACCTCCTCCACCCGCAGGGGGTTGTCTCACAATAGGTGCCTAATAAACATAAGCTGGGTTACTGACATTGTACAGAGCGGGTTCAGATAAGAAACCATTTAAGTAAATAGCTCTTTGCCATCATCCTAAGAGGCTCCCTGCAGCCTATAGAGCACTGTTTTGGTGCCTGACTCCAGAAAGTTGCAAAGCATCCCTGTACTGTTGCAGTAGCTCTGACATTTTTAACAATTCCTTTAAGCAAAATGGTCATGCCAGTACATCTTGATGGTACTTCATTGTCCTCTCATCTCTGTTTCCTTTGGGTCCTTGGGATGAGCTGGGAGGTTCCTCTATCACTTTACTGTCGATTTAGCTCTAGCCTGTTACTCCTCACCTGATATGAACCAGGACCTGTTTTCCTGGCCCTTTGATCTACTGTAGCAGTTATGCAACCATTTCCTCCAAGATTGAAACATTATATCATGTGGAAAGCTCCTTAAGCAGGAAGGTAAATAACTCAAAATGGCTTCAGGATGTCCCTGAAACTGACCAGATTCACTAGGTGCCCTGCTAGAGTAAGCAATAAAAGCTGAGAGTCCCTCTCTGGTGGAAGGGAGCTGAGCTGCAAAGAAGATTCTCAGAGAAGCTAAACCACAAAGGAGACTCTGAGAGCAGACCAGCTGTTCAGAAGAAGAAACCAGCTGTGCTGCCTGGAAGAGGTTGATACCAACTGAGGCACCTGTAAAGGACAAGGACATTCTTACCTGTTGAGCTGCCTCTAGGCTGAGCCACGTGCTCCAGGTTCCCAGTTATGCTGGCTATCATTCATGATGGAGTGGACTTTGATGATGTAGCTGTCTGAGTCAGTTCATACTCACCTATACTCCTGTAAGTAACCCCAATAAAACTCATTGGTTCATCAAATTGGACTTTCTTGGTCTCCATAATTAAGTCTGTTGTGGCTCCCTCTTTGGGGTGAGTAGGGGTGTGTGTGTGTGTGTGTGTGTGTGTGTGTGTGTGTGTGTGTGTGTGTGTGTGCAGTGTTTCCCCAGGATAAGTTTTCTTATATAATGCCTACAGCAAATCTCTCTTGGCTGGTAGTTGCAGTTAACACATAGATGGACAGATCCCCAGGTGTAAGGCCTAAGAGACCACTATTCTGCTCTTCTGTCTTCCTCAGAGTCTGCTCTGTTCAAAGTCTCTTCCTATTCCAATATCCCTAGCTCTCTATAGCTTCCTCTTTATTCTAGCCTTTATGAAGATCCCTGCTGAGATATTCTTCCTCACAGCTGCTGTCTCTGACCTCAGAGCCTGGAAGATCCTCCTTCCCTGTCTTCTCCAGTCCCTTTGGTGGTTCCATTTTCTGTATGGGGCCTATTCCTCCCTGGAATGGGTGTACTAAGCCAATATCATTCTTTACTTGTTCTTCGTCTCTTTGACCACAGTGTGAGCCTGACAGGTGCAAGCACTTCACAAATCTTGTTCATTGCTGAATCATGGTCCCTCAGCCAGATGTTACAGCCTCTGTACCCAACCAGTGCTTGGCCAGTTGCCCATTGAGCTCTGTGGTTCCACCATGCTTGTTGTTCTAAAGCAGCTTCTTCTTGTTGGTGGGCCTTGGTTTTAATTACATCACTAGGAGCTGCATTTTAAAGCTTTCTTTGATCAAAGCATTATGGAAGATGCAGCCCATGTGTTTAGCAGACACAGCTGGAGAATCACCAAAGCATTTTTAAAAACCAGGTTTGTCATACAAACAGGAATATCTTTGAACTTGAACAATTAAATGCCTTGTTTTGTCGGTTAGTGTGACGAGTAGAATGTTTATGGTCTTTTGAGAAGATGACACAGACTACCTGAGGTTGACAGAAAGTGGGTGAAGATTTAAGGTCATTGCTTATGGATGAGAGGAGAGAAAAGTCCACAAGTTTTTGTGGATTCTTCTTTTCTGCTATAGTTGTCTCTGTTGTTCTAACTTTTATTGTGGTTCTCATTCACAAACAAAACCAGTGCATCCCAGTTCAGAAGGTCCAGTGACTAGCCCATGAGGCCACACTATCCAGTAGAGCTTAGTAAGCACATGGCTTTACTACAAAGCATACAAAGGGACCCCTTATTTCCCATCTTGGACTGTCCATCCCCTCAGTGTGTTACCATTCCATGACGTATTGAGTTGCTCCTTAACTGTCTCTGGCCCTGATGGTATTTGGTCCCTTCCACTCTTTCCTAGGCAGCCATCTGCTTTCATGGTGAAAACCTAGGCCTAGAAAGCCCAGTGGATTCCTCTTTCATCACATGGCCTGTATTATATGATTCCTTATGTTGCGAATCCTTACCTAAAAAATGCTGACAAGTCCAAGTTATGTGACATAGGCAGATGTTAATTTGTAAGAGGGCTCCTAGATTTTTCCTGGCTATCTGTTAAGACACAGCTTAGGAAAAGATCTGGTCTGTCATGTTTTTCAAGTCCATTTCTTCATAGCTTCTATGTCTGTTTTTCTTTTTTGTCTCCTGCTCACTAGTAACACATTGAACTGAAACACAGCTCCAGGCTTCTTAGTTCTCTGGGTACTTATGATAAATTTCTGCACCTGAAATATTTTGCATCCTTCTGCTTGAAATTTATTTCACTAGGAACAGTTTGTGTGTGTTTGTGTGTGTGTGTTTGTATGTGTGCATGTGTGTATATGTGTACACACTAATTGCTTTCCCAGAATGTCTCATCAGCCTTTCCTATTTCTGAAAGGTCCTATTTTGCATTATGACAATTGAAATCAAGACTTTCACTTTTTTAGGTTACACATCTCACCACTTTATACTTTAGCTTTTCCTCCATTGCATAGAATTTTCATCACGTAAAGAGAATGGTTTCCCCTTTTGTCCTATGCTCAAATATTTTATTTGAATTAAGAATTGCTTTGACTGGAGAGATGGCTCAGTGGGTCAAAGATGACCACCTAAGTTGATCCCTGACAGGACAATAGAAAGACAGAACTTACTTCTGCAAATTTTCCTCTGACCCTCGCCCCCACATGCACACTGTGGCATGCACAAAATAAAACTAAAAAAAAAACAGATGTAAAAAATTAAGAAAATAATTAGTTTGAAAAGTTCATCTAAGATAGGTAGTTATGCAAGCATTATGTCAGTTCTGCCTAATTTATATTCTCTGATTTTTTGTGTTTCTTCCAATCATATTATCTTTGATGCTTCACCCTGATCCTGTCTTCATCACCTCTGTACTCTCTGTGATCTATTCTGAAAAAACATATCCCAAATCTCCCCACCCTTCTTCTTCCTCTTTCCAAATATTCTTCCCTTTGCCACCAGCAGCTGCCAGGGCCTTCCTCTGTATTTTTAAGGAACTACATTGTTGTTTTTTTGTTTTTTGTTTTCTCTTCTGTGATTACTCTTTCCCTAAAACTTATCCCTACACAGTGCAGTTATTGCATAGATAGACAGATGAACTGATAGGTAGACAGAAAGACAGACAGTCAGACAGACAGGTGATGGATGGATAAATAGATAGATAGATAGATAGATAGATAGATAGATAGATAGATACATACATACATACATACATACATACATACATACATATATAAACAACATGGATTAGCCAGAGATCCTGCCCTACTTAGAACGCTTTCTATCACTTTCAGAGCAGAATCCAAAGTCTTTGATATGGTTGTAAAAACCTGCATCTTGCCTCCTGATCCCTTCCTCTTCTGTGATCCACTGATGTCCTTTTCTTTTGTCAATTCCCCAATCTAGTGCCAGCTCAGGACCTTTGCACCAGACATTTCTCTGCCCAGGATGCTCTTTGCCCTGACCTTTCCTTCTCTGGCTTTCTCTTTCTGTTTAAATCTCAATGTCAACATTATTTCTCTATGACCCACTGCCTAAACACTCACCATGTGCTTTTCCACATAAGCTTATTCTAATTTTCTGCATGGCAATGAATATCAGCTAGTATTGGTTTCTTGTTTATATTTATGTGCTATCCATCATTATGCCTACAATATGAACTTTATGGTAGGTCCCCAAATGAATACCTGATTTATAGCAAGCACTCATTACAAAGACTTTGAATTTAAAAATAATGGGTGAAAATATTGATGCAACTTGTCTTTGTAAATAACTTGTGTAGGATATTTTGTTATTGTTGTTGAGTCCCTCCATTACCCAACTCAGTTTGGAGTACTAAGTTAGCAATTGGCAAGACATTTATTAGCAACTTAGCTATTTTTTTATTAGCCTTTTTGCCAAATTTAATTTTTGGTAAGTTGACATCTCAGCTAAAGTAACTATAAAATCAAATTTGAGGGTGTGTACAGAACAGTCTTTGGCAACTGAGTCGGTTGCTGCCACCACCCCCTCTTCTCTGCTGACATGTGCTGGGGCTAACTGCCTCTGCTCCATCTCTGCAGAGAATGAGATGTGAAGGGAATGATTGCTTTGGGAACATTGCACAGGAATTTACTTTCATTTTGTTGCAGATCAACAGGGAAAAAATTGCTTGGTTGTCCAAGAAAAGCAACCAAGCATTTCTTTCCTCCCCACAGGCTCTCTTCATTCTAGGAGTCATTAGTTGCCCCGAGATGGTGGGAATTCTCCCAGCTGTCTCAGTTGCAAATCCAGAGGACATTTTGATAGGGAGAAAGCATTCACTGTTTTGTTTCAGCTTTACTTTTCATTTTCTTATACATTGCTTTCGGACTTTGTCATATCTTGTAGTGACCCATCCCATGCATTTTAAGCCTTCTTTCCTTTGGTAAACTGAATCTGCTTTCCCAGACCAAAGGCTATAGCTATCTATGGTGCATTTATTTGGGCCATTTCTGTTGACCATTGTGCTTTTCTTGGCCTTAATAATAGTGAGATGGGGCAGGGTTACTTCCTTTAAAATGTGTTCTCCTTTCCTGTAGTTCTGATTCTGTACACTTGGCCATTTAAAATTAGAATGCCCTTGACTTTGGCCCTGTCATGAACTGTGCACCAGGAGGATCAGAGCAGATGGATGACAGAATGGAAACTTTATTTGACTCTTTGGCAGGTTTTAATTTTACATTGCTTTTTTATATTAATTCAATTTCCCTTCAGAATGAAAGTTGGCAGTCATTGAGGGAAGTACTCAAGGAGGTTGGAATCCCTGGTATAATGAACTTGAAAGCCCTTCATAATTATGGCACTATGGAGTGACAGCAGATTCTGTGAACAGAGCTATCTCCACAAAGTACCATTCTCACCTGCGGAGACCACAGCACAGGACATACCAGCCTCCTGCAGCAATCCTTTCTTTTTACATACAGAAACAAAAAAGCACAGTGCACTTTTGGATTTTTACAACCAACCAACTAACTTTAGTCAACATCTTTCTTGTTTGAAAAGACAACAAAATTGAACCTCTTCTAGGAATTTAACTCTTATTGTTGCATTCCTGGCTTGAAGGGACACTTGTATCCTAGGGGCAAGTTTTGGCATTCTTTGGACCCTTTCTTAGTACAATGCCACATTTGCCTTTACAGCTAAGTCAAGGACTTAAATATGTATTTATCACATGTGCTTAGACAATGCAAATACAAACAAACACCTCCAAGTTTAATAATAGAAGTTAAAAAGACTAAATATTTTCATGAAAAGAAAATAACAGAAATCTTTGTGGCATACCATTCCTTGAAATTATCCTCACTCAATTATAATCATGCACTTTCTACTCTCTATAATTAAACAGCAAATTTCATTTATTCCAGATGTATCTGCTTCAAGTCATTCAGAATACTCATCCTTTTGTGGGACTTTGGGGTCGCTTTAAATTTATTTCAAGTAATATAAAATGAATCTTGACATGGGCGTTTTAAAATTGTATCCTTTGTGTAGCATATTTATGCCAATGAATTTGATCTTACGTTTTATAGTATGGAGTGGCTATCCTCACCTGATGGCATTCTTTACAAATATGTTCCTATGCTTCTCCAAAGGCATTGTGGACCTTGACTACCAGTGAAGGGAGGTTGAATGAGTTTTGCTTTGATTCTAGTAACACCACTGAAGAGAGCTATTGTGGCAATTCTGAGGAGTCTGCATGGCTAAGGAAGGTTGGTGTCTTCAATTTACACCATGCAGCCCTTTAAGTCAGAAACTCTTGGTCAGATATATCACAAGTCTGATAGTTTTTATTTACCACACTTACAAATTGTAACTTACAAAGCTAACTAGCAGTAGGTCTGCTGCTCAGTTTTTAGTCAGTTTGACCCAAGCTGGAATCATCTTGGAAGAGGGAAACTCAGTCGAGAAAATGCTCCATCTGATTGACGCATAGGAAATTCTTTGGGGGCATTTTCTTGATTAAGGATCGACACAGTAGGGCTCAGCCCACTGTGGATAGTGCCACCCCATGGTAGGATGTACTGGGTTAGATCAGAAAGCAGGCTGAGTGAGCCATGAAAGGCAAGCCAATACAGAGCATTCCTCTGTGGCTTCTGCTTCAATTCCTGCTTCCTGGTACCTGCCTCGAGTTCCTGCCCTGACTTCCCTTCATGATGAAATGTGATTTAGAGTTATCAGCCATCAACCAAATGAAACCTTTCTTCTAAAAGTTGCTTCCAGTCATGGTGCTAACTGTGATGCTGGAAAGCAAACTAGAACAGCAGTCCATAAACACTAAGCAAGATTTCTACTCAAGATGTTTGTCAGAATTTGTGATTAAAATCCATTGAATGTCTATTTTATAGCAAAACTTCATCCAAGTTTGTTGTTTGTTGTTTAAGCAGTTTAAATAGAATATTGTGTTCATCACGCAAGCTAATGGTTTGCTCAGGACTGCCAAGTAGACGAGTCTACCTTACATCATTGCAGGTGCATTGCATGGACTAGCTGTGCAGGGATGCTCTAGGTATCCTGCTGCAAGCTGGACAGTTTGAGTCAGATCCACATGTTGGTAAAAGAAAACTAACTCCCAAAAGTTGTCCTCTGGCCTTCACATAGTCATACCACAGCACATATGCACCAACCCATATCTACCCCCCCACACACACTGTCTCACACATACACAAATAAATGAATGAATAGTAATAAATGAATATTACAAAAGAATAGAATTTCCTATTAATGCTGAATATCTTAATTTATGTGTTTTCAACTTCCCATCATTTGCCCTTCTCCTTAGTTTTTTTAGAACAATGAAAATGTTTCCTAGATTTTCATTGGTTGGGACTGGAAAGATATCTCAGCAGTTAGGAGTATGTAACATTGTGGAGGGCCTGGGTTTGGTTCCCAGAACTGTTATTAGGTGACTCACATCTGCCTATAGCTGCAGTACTAGGGAACCTGAAGCTGCTGGCCTCTGAGGGTGCCTGCACTAGGGTGCACATACTCATACACAGATACACATGTACACATAATTGAAAATAAAGTATCTATTTGTTTATTGGATTACTCTTTAAAACTGGTCTTCAGTTCATTCGTTGCATTCTGTGCTTCTCAGGGTTCAGAAGAAGTAAAAGAAAATGAGGTAGATGTGAGTCTGCACTGAAGTTCTAAAGCATTGAGAAGCAAATTGTTGTCGCATCTGCTTCCCTGTGGTGTTTGCCTTCTCACCACACAGCAGCACCAGATGCCACATTTTATATGGAACAGATTCTTCCTTTAGGACTACTCCTCATTGATTTTCACTTCTGTATCAACTAACTGCACTTGTTAATTTCTATGTGCTCTGACCTGAAGAAGAGATGCATGCACGTATTGCATACAACTAAATATACAACTTTTACTGTACAATATCCCCAGACCCTGCACATCTCTCTCAGTATAGAATGAATGCACGGGCAATCTTGAGATGATCTTTCAGAAACAACATATCTCCACTCCTCAGTTCCCAAGAGGTAAAGATGGAGATGGAGGTAGAGATGATGATGGAGATGATGGAGATGGAGAAAGAAGTAGAAGTGATGATAGAGATGATGGAGACATAGATAGAGATCGGGTAGAAATAGAAATGGAGAAAGAAATGGAGATGGAGACAGAGAGAAGAGATGGAGGTAGAAAGGCAAGAGGAGAGGAAAAGTGAAAAAGAAACTTTTTTTTAATAACTTTTAATCTGACACAGATTGTCCTTCCAAAGAATAAAACTATCTCATGTGTCAGCAGCCTATAATTACAAAGACTTTGGGACATCCAGGTATCAACACTCTTCTCTCTTCAGTCTCCACAGGAAGGTAGGTGCTGTTTAATAAAAAGGCTTTTAACAACAGGAACAGTGCCAGAGATTTGTTAGCATCTCTATGTTCCAGGCACCAGAAATTTCCAGTCCAAACCATGACAATGACCTTAAGTATTTAGGATTGCAGCACAGAGTTTTTCCTAGCTTGTGAATAGTCTATACAGTCATGCTGATTGACTTTCCTAGTGTAATGTATATACATATGTGTGTATTTGCATATGAGTTTGCATATGTATGTGATATCAATGTGGAGCCATGTTGGCAATGTCCTACATCTGATTGAGCTACACTCTGTGGTAGAAAGATAAAAGATTCATTGCTATACAGACACATTCCCCGAATTATCCACCAGATGGCCTTGTTAGTCATTCTGAAAGTGGAATTCTGACTAGTGGCTTTTTAATTATTGTTGCTTTGGGGCTTGTTTCATTTTATTTGGGAATTGGGGAGGGATGCAATTTTTGTTTCTGTGAGACAAAAGGAATCATTGTAGCTTGGGCTAATCATAAGCCTGTTGTGTAGCTGAGGATGACCTTGAAATCCTGGTCCTCCTCCTTCTGTCTGTTCCACTTCTAAGAGCTCTGATAACAGGTATACGCCACTGTGCCTGGCCTGATCAGTGTTACTGAATTCAAACTTTAAATCTAGATAAGCCAAAGATATGGAGAGCTAACAGAAACAAGAGGAGTTACACCATTAGAAGGCACTTCTGTAATTTTAGAAGTCTGTTCTTAGAGGCCAGCTTAGCGAGGCTTACTCTAAAGAAGAATGCATTTCCAGTTGTTCTTTTAAAGTGACTAATTCCTCACATGTGACATGAAAGCTGGGGGACTAGATGGAGGGAAGAAGAGGCCAGCAGGATGGGCCAAGGGAGTGGGGAGGCCTTGGATGATCACAGAGAAATGATACACAGGAGCAAAAACATGGCAACAAGATCTATTACTTTGTAGGCTAATTTAAAAGACTTTGAAGTGGCCAGTTCTTAGAATGATCACTTTAGAGAGAACATATGAATTAAAGAAACTACAAAACTTTAAGACCTCCATGTAAAGAATCTCTGAATGAATCTATTTCGATCAGTGAGTGTAGACTATGAATGAAAAATCTACATATTGTGCTTGCAAAGTAATGCTTGACTACTCTTGGTGCTTCCTCAAAACACAATGTTCAAACTAAATCCTGTCTATAATCTGAGGAAATTGGACAAATGACAAATGTTCATCAGGGTACCTTTTCCCTCCTCAATTATTTCATGTTAAATGTTTGAATGTTCAGCCAGACAACCTAGCCCAGTCTCTAGAACAGAAATGGTTCAAAGAGAGAACCTACTCCCCCAAATTATCCTTTGACCTCCGCCATTCGAGCACACACAGCGGCATATGCGTCCTCTCCCACACAAAATTAATAAATAAGTATATGTTTAAAATGTTGAACAATAGTATGATAGAATATAAGTTTCTGTGTTTTGAGGTTATGCAAATTTTAAGCACTTCTCTGAAAAGAAACAATCTGCCTTGCTCATCATAATGACAATTATGATGGTTGTCAGAAACCAAAATCATACCTGATAGGATTATGTTTGATGAAATGTGATATTTTGATAAATAACAAGAGAGGAGTCTAGATGAAAGTTAGATAAAGAATACCAAATCCTAGATAGAAGAGACAATATAGAAGTGTTCATGGCACAGCAAAGCATCTGTGTGCTGCAATAATTCAGTAATATATCCCAAGTGCTAGAAGAAAGAGGCTGTTTTTAATTTTAGAAAGTTAAGTTTGTATATATTCTCTCAGTTGGAGTCTATAATATTCAAGCTAACAGTTAGTTTGTCATAGTTTTATGGATGCCTAAAGGAGGTGTGAGATTCCTGGGTCAGAGACACTGTGTCCTTCAAAGGAACAGTCTCAGATACAATGTCATTTTCTTCAAGTGGCTTCCTGAACCCTAATCCCCACAAGATGATTATAAGAGGCAGCTAAGTTTAGGAATTCCTCTTCTTTGACAATGTGCAGTGATTATTCTCACTTTTGTATCCCAAGGCTTTATTTTCCAGGGATAATTAGTTGACAAGATAAGCATCTCTAATCCAAAAATAAACCCTTTAAAATACTCGAAAAATATAGAATGTTTTAAGTCCCAGCATGATGTCACACATCAAAAATACTTTACTTCATGTACAAAATTATTAATTTATCATGTAAATTTACCTTTCGACTATTCCTGACAGTCATGGAGCACTAGTTTTCTCAATCTGTGGCTTTCCTAAATACTCCAAGGCATTGGTTGGCCTAGTGGGGCTGAGTCACCAAGTGGAACTGTACAATTGACAGCTTTATGGGCAGACAGGGAGCCTACTGAGGTGTGCTGCCCTGAAGTAGCCAAGTCCTTAGCATTCTGAAGAGACTTAAACAATTGTCTTGGATTTCCTCTAAGGAGGCAAAGTTTGGGAACAGTACTATGCTATGGGATGTTCTGTATGTCAAATGTGTTGCTCTGATTGGGTAAAATAAAGTTCTGATTGGCCAGTAGTCAGGCAAGAAGGATAGGGTAGGCAGGACAAGGAGGAGGAGAATTATAGGAAGTAGAAGGCTGGGGAGAAACTGCCAGCTGCCATGATAAGAAAGAGATAAGGTAATGGTAAGCCAGGAGCCACGTAGTGAAATATAGATTAATAGAAATGGGCTAAATATAAGAGTAAGAGCTAGACAATGGTAGGCCTGAGCTAATGGCCAAGCAGTTTAAATAATATGAATGTCTGTGTGTTTATTTTATAAGTGGGTTGTTGGACTAACAGGGCTTGGTGCGGGCTGGAGAGAAGCTCTCCAACTACAGTACTACTCCAGGAGGAATGACCAAGCATGTTTTATTTGGTTAAAATAGCAAGTCTTCCTAAGCACATTTTATTGCATGCTTAGCAAATACCAAATGCTCTTCAGATTTTCCACCCTAGGCAGTAGTGAGGAAGAAAATGGGGACTAGTCGCCTATGCAGCTCAGCCCACCATGACCCTGTTTGGTAGGAACAAGTTATTTGAGTTTTGACTTTGGTTCACTCAGATGACTCTTGTAGACTTCTGTCAGGATCTCAGAAAAACTTGCACCTAGACAACAGCGTCCCATTTAGTTCTCTTTGACAAGTACTGAGTATTTGAAAGAAAGACTTTTTAATGGCATCCAAGGGAGCCTGGTGATTTTCTAAGTGCAAGGTGACCTAGATGATAAGTTTAAAGCTTACTAACAGGATCCCCATCCATTCGTGGAGCTGGGAAATCATGTAGCCAAGCCCTTTAGAAAACTGAGTTCCAAAATGTTCATTTGCCTAAAACTGTACATCTAGTTAAAGGCTAAAACGTAAATGCTAGCTTTCTCAGTGCAACTAAGTTGGGATAGAAGATGAAAAGCCAAAGATTTCTTGAGAGATGCTGCAAAGCTTAAATGCTGCAGTTGACTCTACCTGCAAGTGGATCTCTTCTCTAGCTATGTAACCAGTTCTTTTTGTATAACAGCACCTACTTCATACTATATAATGACTAATGTTGTAACCAAGTTTAGGAATAACTTTCATGACATTTGCTAAATAGAAGAAGGCAGTCAGCAAAAGGGGCTTTACATGCAGTAACTCCATTGCTGCAGATATTTTGAATGGGAAAAATATACACAAAGCAGACAAAAAGATTGTAGAAGTTAAAATGAACTTTTTGGGCATGATGATGGTGAATACCTTCTCAGACCATCATTAAAATGTTTATTGGTTCTAAAAATCATTTTTAAATATCTAAAACTTTTTAATTTTTGGTGTGCATGTGCTTGTGAGTCTCTGTCTCTCTCTGTCTCTCTCTCTCTCTCTCTCTCTCTCTCTCTCTCTCTGTGTGTGTGTGTGTGTGTGTAAATTCCACGCATGTGTGGGTGTTCCAGAAGACCAGAAGAGGGCACTGGCTTCCCTGGAACTGGTGTTATAGGCTGTTATGAGTTGCCCTATGTGGGTGCTAGAAACAAAACTTGGCTTCTCTAGAAGATCAATAAGCACTATTAACCACTGAATCATCTCTCTTTTTGATGATACTCCAAAAATACAGAATTAAAGTCAAACTGTGTTTTAAAGCCAAAGCCAATTAGTCAAACTTTTAATGATACTAGGATCCATGTCATCTCAAATTATTGCAAACATTGGTATTTGGCTTTCTCACTATGGAAAGTACTTAAGTGTAAATAAAAAAAATTGTATTTTTCTAATACTTGAATTCCTGGGAAATAATTCTTCACAAAATTTTATAAGAAAAAAAAAGAAAGAAAGAAAGAAAGAAAGAAAGAAAGAAAGAATAAAGAAAGAAAGAAAAGAACCAAACCTCACTTACCATGTCAATCCTTGTGCCTATCTAGGCTGTCTTACAGAAAACTGAGTCATGAGGAAGACAGTGGCCTTGACAGCAGCCTTGTCAGTGTAGACAGTAGAGGATCAGCCTTGGCTGTGTAGACAGTAGAGGATCAGCCTTGTCTGTGTAGACAGTAGAGGACCAGACTTGTCTGTGTAGACAGTAGAGGATCAGACTTGTCTGTGTAGACAGTAGAGGATCAGCCTTGTATTGATAGGGACCCAGGATGGAAGTCAATGACAGGGCCACAATATAACTCAGTTGGAAAGATTCTTCAAAAGTTAAAACCAAGAGCTTAAAGGTTTGAGTGGCTAGTTCTATGGCTGGGATCTGAGGTGCAGTTTCTGTCATGCAAATATGTATTCATGCAAATGTGCTTCTGTTAGACATCCACACAATAACTTACTTTATGGCTTTGAATGAATTGTTTTACAAATGATGGAGCTAAGCATTTAAGTCTTTTTTTTAAAAAATCACTAATTTATGAAACTCTATTGTTATAAGTAAAATATTAGACAAAATTCTGAGTCAACATTTGAACAAGAATTTTTTAAAAATGTGTAGAATATTTCCACCTTCAAGTGGGTGTCTTATGACTTAGGCTAGAGTTCAACCATGTCAGTGACTAGAAACATTGCTGCTGAGCAGTGACTCTGGGCAACCTTCCATGTACATTTTATAAAACTTGAAAGGGCTGACCTTTGTTGGTCCTATAAGCTTCCAGACACTGACAGGACTTCCTCAGTAAGGATAATATTGGCTTCTGTCATATTGAAGTGCTGATTTTCTTTCTTAAGACCCAGGGAAGTTAATAAAAAAGTTATTTTATTTTTAAAATATTTTTTAATGTCTGAGGATCTAGTAAATCTATTCTCAATATTATGAATAGCTTGAAGAAACAAATGATAAAGGAGAATTGTGTCAAAATTGTATGTGCATATCCAATACCCATGCTATATCACTGACCCAGTGTCTGCCCGCAGAACTACTTAAAGCACTTGTCTCTTATGCTCAGGATGGTGCTGCTCCACTGGTGTCTGCTGTGGCTCCTGTTACCACTCACCTCCAGGACCCAAAAGCTGCCCACCCGAGATGAGGAGCTTTTTCAGATGCAGATCCGGGACAAGGCATTTTTCCACGATTCATCTGTGATTCCAGATGGAGCTGAGATCAGCAGTTACCTCTTTAAAGATACACCTAGAAGGTATTGTCCTTGCTGTGTTTGCTGATTAATGTCCATAAAAGAGGCTCCATAGAAGACAGTCACCTTCCAGATGGAGTTTGGAGAGTCAACCTCTGAGCAGCATTATGTGGGATTATGTATGATATGCAGGATTAAACTGAAATTACTTCAACATATATGGTTCTTCAAACATCTGTATTTGTGGAAGGAGAGTACCAGGAGATAGGATGAAATTCTGAGAGAATCAAATAGTGAAAAACTGACAGCAGTCATTTCTTCCACTCCACTTTAAACAACAGGGCATCCATGGTGTTTTTAAATATGCCTGTCTTCATAGAAATGATATACTGCAAACTAATTATATTTAAAGTTACCAAAGTGCCATGTTTTAAATCTTCTCTGCCCTTCATTGTTAATTTTTTGAATTTTTACAAAAATAATTTTTCCTTTTAACCTGAGATAAGTTGCTTTCTAAGATGTAGAATTACTCCACATCCCTAACCCACTTTGCAAAGACTGAGATGTGCAGGATCTTCGCGTCATCAGTTTCATGGAGGGGGAACGGTGTTCTGAACCCCTTCTATCTAGAGGCCACATCATTTTCCCTCTGGCCAGTTGGGTAAGCACAGATGACCAGCTTTTAGAGGTGAAGTGGGCACTTGTTTCAAGTTACTGGAGTAAAGGAACTTGTTTGAAGGAATGGGACAGATTAAGAACTGACTCAAAGTGTAAATAATTTGAACTTTTAAGTCATATTCATGAGACTGAAAACTTAAGATGAAATGTTTAATACATGGAGGAACTTGCTGCCATGGTCTGCACAAAAGCTCAGTCTGTGAGAATAAGAAAGATACACAAAACCATGCATGACTTCAGAGGAATCCTTAATATTAATCAAATTGTCATTGAGCACAGTTTACATTTTTGTCCTTGAAATATCTGAGTGAATGAGACCAAACCAAAATTTTTCTTTAGGCGTAACTTTCAATTCCCAAATACACTTGGGTTCTGTTCTCTTTTAGTAGACTTTAAATACAGCTTCCAATTATACAATCATGTCACTTAATCAAATAAATGGCTTATCCTCTGATCTTCTAAAAATTAAATATGTTGTAATTCTAAGGATGGTATTAAAAGTGGCATTTTCTTCTTTAACACGTTTTTGTTATATGACATTACATAACCGTCAGTACATCTTCCTTCATCTTTTCTTTCTTTCTTTCTTTCTTTCTTTCTTTCTTTCTAAGTTTTGTATTTTTTTTTTCCTAAACAAAATTTTAAGGCCTTTTGTATTTACAACTGAGTGAAATGTTTGCTTATACTAGTTAGGTAGAGCTGTAGTTCCAAGAAGAAATTTAATTTTGGAGTTGGGACTATACAGCGGTAAGTACACACAGCCATTGTGTTCTGCCTAGAATAAAATGTCTCATAAGTTTGTCTGTAGGAAGAGGAAAAGACATCAGATGTACAAGTTGTTCTCGTGTTTACACATGTATTACAAAAGTGGCTGGTTTGTAGTGTGGGCCCTCGTTCATGCTTCCTCGTTCATCCCATCTCCTCCAGCCTCACTTGGTAACACATATCTGAACACCCAGGTCATGCCCCATCACTTCCAAGTGTCCTTCTGTTCAGCATGTGCTCTGTGAGTGCTTACTAACAAATGCATTACATGTTGAGCTGGTTCAGATTCTCATTGATTCCTAACTTGCAAGCTTTCAGATGAAAGTGTTATCTTGGGGTGTCCTGCTGCCGTACATACCTAGTGTCCATCATGAGAGATGCAACATCCTTCTGTTTGTCATCAAGTTACTAACACCCAGTTGCTTACATAAGAGAATAGACGTTTTATTTATTTATTTATTTATTTATTTGTTTGTTTATCTATCTATCTATTTATTTATCCATTCGTTCATTAACTTATTTATTTGTTATTTATTTATTTATTTATTTATTTATTTATTTATTTATTTATTTGGTTTTTCGAGACAGGGTTTCTCTGTGTAGCTTTGCACCTTTCCTGGAACTCACCTGGTAGCCCAGGCTGGCCTCGAACTCACAGAGATCTGCCTGGCTCTGCCTCCCCAGTGCTGGGATTAAAGGCATGCGCCACCACCTCCTGGCCTTTTAAAATCTTTGTTTGTTTGTTTGTTTTGTAGACTGTTTTCTTAAAGGGAGAAAGCATGAGGCAGATCTGCTTGAGCACTGTTTTTGGCTTTGGCATTGCTATCTTGTGCTGCTCAAATAAAAATTCAAGAAACACACTACAAAATTCCGGGCACTATTTGATGTCTCTTTCTCTGTGATATGATAGGCTCAGCTTAATGTCATCCATGCTAACAGATAAAAATAAAAACAATAAAAAACAAACTTCTCTTCAGAAAGTAGGCAAGTTTAAGTATCAAATATCCTTTATGGGTCACTGTGGTATATCCAACTTTACACATTAAAACAGCTGAAGCATCTAGTTGTCTTTCTAGGTGATTGTCTAGTATTAGTTTTAAGCACTTGCACTTGCTTAATATGCTCCTCACTCTGTCTTGTCTTGCCCCATAGCACTTGCCATTTCCAAATTCATCGCTGAATAGTATAGAGGAAAACTGCTATTTTTATTCAGATTCTATGTACTCAAATAGAAACAGATTCTGGATATAATATCCTTAGGCTAGACTAATGAGATTGCTGTCAAGATTGTTGAGTTTTGCTCATTGAATTAGTAATTCATTCATTCAAAAACGTCTAGCAAGTGCTCATCACAAGGCATACGGTGACACAGAAGATGAGCCCTAAGTGGGCCTTAGTGCAGTATGAAAGCGAATAATCACACAAATGCATAAAGTCACAAATTGCAGTGAATGTGAGGTCTGAGCAGCACAGTGCCTGAGAGACTGTATGCAAACCTCTTCTGGAATGAGTGAGGAAGGGCATTTCTGAAGAACCACAATTTAAATATGAGTAAGGCAGAGAGACAGGGCTATCAAAAAACATATTTGAAAGACCCAGGAAAAGGAAGTGTTTGGGAGACAACAGAAGTCCTATTTGTTTACAGCATGAAAAGCCAGAGAGGTAGAGACAAGAACAGAGCCTGGTGAGGAAGGCAAAAAAAAAAAAAAAAAAAAAAAAAGCCAAGAGTAACTCCAAAATATTTGTCTGGGATGGGCTACAGGAATTCAGATTAGATGCCTCAAGTTTGAAATGCCACTGTCTTATTAAGGAAGGAAAGAGTTCAGGCTAAGGATTTAAACCTGAGAGTTATTAATACACAAAAGGTAAAGCCAGGCGTCTGGGTGAGGTGATAAGGGAGCAAGAACAGATGGAAAAGGGACATCCATGTGACGGCCAAGGCTTACCAGAGAGATGAGGTGCCTGGGAGGTGAGCAGAGTCGGCAGGGGAGGGTAATGTGGTCATTTGAGCATGTGTGTTGGTAGTGGGTGTATGAGAATGACATGAGAAATGATGAGCTGATATAGCATGCAGGAAGGGAAGTCCACTCACTCCCCTGGCCATAGAACCAGTAGTAGGCACCTCTGAGCTAGCCAGCACTGAAACAAGTTTCCCTCATTTGCAGGGGTACAGTCTTCGAAAGATAGTTAAGTGAAATCATGAAAGCAATTTGGAGTTAGAATATGCATCATTTTTATAGGTTAATGATATTTTTATTCTTCATAAAATGTCTCCTGAGGTACTATAAAAAAATGTCTGAGGTAAAAGAACAGAGTGGAATGTTTTGATATTTTTAAAATTCTGTTTTAAAATTAGTAATGTACTTGATTCAATGTTTTAGTAGTAAGTAAATAAACACACACACTCACACTACACACTACACACACACACACACACACACACACACACACACACACACATCTTGCCAGAGACCAAGGGTACATTTTAGAACTATGATGTTGTAAACTGATCTTTTGGCATAGTTGGTGACATGTCAAAGTGCCTTCAAGGTAGCACAAACACTAGTCAAAGCTCAGTGGTATAGGGCACACAGGGAATGTGTAGTGCTTGTGACTTATTTTATGGTGGGAACTCCTACAGATGGACAAGAGTTTGCATTGAATTCACAACACTTGGTTGAATATCCTTTTATTATTTTCCTTGTATTTGTTGATGTTTGGCTTGTATTGTTTGATGTATTTGTTGATATTCAGTTTAACTGCCAAATTGCGTTTGGACTTTGAACAATTGGACTTTCATAGTTTCATGTTTTCTCTGAAATGTGTTAAGTGAGTAAAAATGAAAACCAAGTGGCTTTTCTGGTAAGTCTCGATTATTGTTATTAGAATCATCATAGGGTCTAAACTTGCTCCTAGGTACTTCTTCATGGTTGAGGAAGATAACACCCCATTGTCTGTCACTGTGACACCCTGTGATGCACCTTTGGAATGGAAGCTTAGCCTCCAGGAGCTGCCTGAAGAGGCGAGTGCAGAAGGATCAGGTAAGTGGCAGGATGCACCTCGCCTCAGAGCTCTGCAACACCCAACTTTCTGCAAGGAAGGGGAACAGCCCAGATGCACATGTGAAGCTGGAGCCTAAAGTGGAGAAATGGCATGAGATGACATTGATCTTGGTAAAATAGATGAGGCAAAAGGGAGTGTGGAGGTTAATGGTTTGGACAGCTTCTGCGTCTGCTATCTGCAAACCTGTCTGCATATGTGCAGCATCTGAAACCCGAGGTACCTTGATTTCAGCCTCAAATGTTCTGGCTTAATTATTGTGGGGTATAAAAAGCCCCCCATAGGTGATTTTGGGGCTCAGGCAAGGTTAAGAATGTCTCATTTCTGGGGAATAAAAGGTGCATGCAAAGAAGTAGAGAAGCAGTTAACAATATTTAAAGGCAGAAAGACAAGCAAGTCAGTAGGAGAAAAGGGTTAGTCACCTAAATAATACAGAGAAGGTGGGAAGCAGATAGCAGGTAACGAGTGAAAAACAGTGGCTCCTTCTAAGGGCATCTTACCTTAAAGATAAAGGCCTGCCAGCTGCTCCTCTGGGAAGGATGCTTGTGAGTTACAGTACTTGAGCAATCTTGGAAGAGCCCATGAGGAAGCAGTCAGACTTATGTAGTACAGGATCTCTGATATTAATGGATGTATGGTTCTGTTCTTCCCATAATTCTGAAATAAGTCATTCAACACACTTTCAACTTTTGGTAATAAGCTGGAAAATAGCTGTTCACTCTGGTCACCCAGCATTCCATTGGGTTCTAGATATCTTATGCTTATATCTGCATGGTATTGATGTTAACAGTAGCCAAGTTTTATATTTTAATGGGAAAAAAATCCCCTTAGTTTTAAGACTTTCTCTGTACTGCTCCTGGGAACCAGTTCTAACCACTGGTCCTTAAGTGCCTGTACTGGTGCTTTATATCCTGTATTTTAATCAGGTCATCCAGTCACGAGGTTAGAACAATGGCTGGCCATCTGCAAGCAGCATGTTTGAATCATTTTGGTTCACACCAGATTAACAGTCTTTAGAAAGTTTAGTCTTTGACCTAACTTTTCCTCTAACTAGATTCTGCCCCACAGAAATAATCAAAATGAAGAAAAGCTTTGCTCATATATGGGCATCACTTTAAACAGGAAAAGATAAACCAATAGTTTATTTTGTGACATGAGCAAGAACTGGGTTCTAAAACTAATGGCTTATCTAGATTCACATATGTATGAGGGTGAGGATATATATATATATATATATATATGTTTTTTTAATTAAGTTATGGAGAGAAATTGGTGAAAATAACATTAACTTCAAAAATGTGTAAGAGAAAAGACTGGATGGAAGTATAGGAATGTTGTTGGTGTTTTATTTTGTTTATTCCTCTTTGGGGGCCTACCACCCAGCTCCCAAATAAATACACTGAGACTTATTCTTACTAATTTCTAGATAGCTTTTCTTGACTTAATTATCCCACCTACCTTTTGCTTCTGGACTTTTACCTTTCTCTATTCTATATACCTTTCTTTACTTCTTACTCCATAGCTGGCCCCTGGCATTTTACTTTCCTTCTTCCTTTATTGCTCTTCCTTCCTTCTCCTTCTACTTATTCTCTCTGCCTGGCAGCCCTGCCTATCCCTGTCCTGCCTAGCTATTGGCTGTTCAGCTCTTTATTAGACCAATCAGGTGTTATAAACAGACAAAGTAACACAGTTTTACAGAGTTAAACAAATGCAACATGAAAGAATGCAACACATGTTTGCATCATTAAACACATATTCCACCGCATAAAGGAATGTAACACATTTTAAGCTAATATTCCACAACACAGGAGTAAGAAAGGACTCTCTGGTGAGAAATTAGTGACTTTGCTATGTTCAGCTTGCTTCCTTTGGTGCCATTGTCTGTTAGGACTATGTCATATCTTTGACATGAAGATAAGATGTTTGAAAACATATTCTAAGGTTGGCAAGCCACAGTAGCACTCAGTCTATTCTCCCTTGTTTTCCAGGTGACCCAGAACCACTTGACCAGCAGAAGCAGCAGATGACTGACATGGAGGGCACAGAACTGTTCTCCTACAAGGGCAATGACGTAGAGTATTTTCTGTCTTCAAGTTCCCCATCTGGTTTGTATCAGTTGGAGCTTCTTTCAACAGAGAAAGACACACATTTCAAAGTATACGCCACCACCACTCCAGAATCTGATCAGCCATACCCCGAATTACCATACGACCCCAGAGTCGATGTGACCTCCCTTGGACGAACCACGATCACTTTGGTCTGGAAGCCAAGTCCCACAGCCTCTGTGTTGAAACAACCCATCGAGTACTGCGTGGTCATCAACAAGGAGCACAATTTCAAAAGCCTTTGTGCAGTGGAAACAAAGCTGAATGGAGATGATGCCTTCATGATGGCACCCAAACCTGGTCTGGACTTCAGCCCCTTTGACTTCGCCCATTTTGGATTTCCAATAGATAATTTGGGTAAAGATCGCAGCTTCCAGGCAAAGCCTTCTCCCAAAGTGGGGCGCCACGTCTACCGGAAGCCCAAGGTTGACATTCAGAAAATCTGCATAGGAAATAAAAACATTTTCACAGTCTCTGACTTGAAGCCGGACACCCAGTACTACTTTGATGTCTTCGTGGTCAATACCAACAGCAACCTAAGCACGGCTTATGTGGGTACTTTTGCCAAGACCAAGGAGGAAGCGAAACAGAAGACAGTGGAGCTAAAAGATGGGAGGGTCACAGATGTGTTTGTTAAAAGGAAGAAAACCAAGTTTCTGCGATTTGCTCCAGTCTCCTCTCACCAAAAAGCCAGCTTCTTCATTCACTCTTGTCTGGATGCTGTTCAAGTCCAAGTGAGACGAGATGGGAAGCTGCTTCTGTCCCAGAATGTGGCAGGCATTCGGCAGTTCCAGCTAAGAGGAAAACCCAAAGCAAAATACCTCATTCGACTGAAAGGCAGCAAGAAAGGAGCATCTATGTTGAAAATACTGGCCACCACTAAGCCCAGTAAACAGGCTTTCCCCTCTCTTCCACAAGATACAAGAATCAAAGCCTTTGACAAGCTACGCACCTGCTCTTCAGTCACCGTGGCTTGGCTAGGCACTCAAGAAAGGAGAAAGTTTTGTATCTACAGAAAAGAAGTGGATGGGAACTACAACGAAGACCAGAAGAGAAGAGAGCAAAACCGGTGTCTGGGACCAGACACCAGGAAGAAGTCAGAGAAGGTCCTCTGCAAGTATTTCCACAGCCAAAACCTGCGGAAAGCAGTGACCACAGAGACAATCAAAGATCTGCAGCCTGGCAAGTCTTACCTGCTAGATGTTTATGTTGTAGGACATGGGGGGCACTCTGTGAAGTATCAGAGTAAAGTTGTGAAAACAAGGAAGATCTGTTAGTTACCTTGAGTGAAGATGTGGAGGACTCCAGGAGAGACACAGAATCACTTTGTAAACTGACTACTCTCATGGCGGACCAAAGTTGTGACCTGTGCTTGAAAGGAAGGATACCACCAAGTGTACATTGATGTCTGTGTAATGTAACCTGGAGACTTGTACTCGCACATACTTGTGGTACTTAGGGTCCATCTGTCTGATACTGGTTGATGTCAAAGGAAGAGGGTATCTTGATGGATATCACACCTTGCTTTGAGCATTGCATGAACTGTTTCTAAATTATTTTATTACCTAAAAATTTAAAAATATGCCATTTGTTGCACACATCCACAAATGCAAATCATTCCTCTCTGTAGATGCTAGGGGAAAATATATAAATATATATATATATATATAAATTATTTTATAAATTCTGTTTTAAATGTTGGTATTTCTATTATTGTAAGCTATTAAATTCTTTCTCAGTTGTAGATCTAATCTAAGATCACATTGCCCTCTAGGCAGTAATATTGTTGTTGTAAATTCTTATTTGTTCAGTAAAATGGTTAAATGCTGTATGTATCTCATGTAAAAAGTTGATATACATTATATTTATGTACATAAAATTAAGAATATTAGATTATTACACTGTTCATTTTCCCAAGCAGTACTGTGGTGTATTCAATTTCTTACCTGTCCCTAAAACTGTGCTTTTCTGTAAACTGGCACCAAAATCTACTATTACTTAGTAGCTAGGATAGAATATTGCTTCTCTTGACCTTTATTGGCATCAAGAGACAAATTGTTATTCAAATCTGGATTTGGGCACCAAGTGCAAGCCAGCCTCTGTGGGAGCTGAAGAACCATAACAGATCTGTTGGAGAATAGGCGAGCCAAATACTCTCAGCCTGATAATCATTTTAAACACTTATTTTAAGTGCCAAAGTAGAGATATTATAAGTATTCCATTTGCTTAAATATTTGCGGATCTTTTAAACTACTGGTTGAAGCAACTGAGAACATTTTGATCAGGACTTTGGTCCATCAGAACACGACCATTACAGCTGCTGTTTAAAACATTCACAAACCACTGCTGCCGTTAATTTTGAGTTTTCATCTTGTTCTTGTCTTTAAAGGTAATTGAAGTGAGAGACACAAGTCTAGCAGATAACAGCTGCAGCCTCTACCAGGACAGCATGAGGGAAGTTTTATCCTCTGTAGGTTTTACTTATAAATACCAAGACATCATGAGACCACAAGACCAAGACTCAGAAATACCTGTCATTTTTAATCACCAAAAACAATATGCCTGCAGGAGAATCTGTTGCTGCCCACCATCCCCCTTCCCCATTTATAAAGTTGAAGCGGTAGTAGATGTGGCTGCAGTTACTCTGTTAGATGCCTTCTGTCAGAAGAAGTTGCTATTTGTAAAACTTGGGCTCTGTGTCCTTACATTCTACAGCTACAGTGGGGGACAGGCACACCCGTTACTCTCTCTTTGCTGTCTGCTGCATGCCAGCCCAGCCTTTGCTAGGGAGAGTTCACAGGCAGCATTGCTATAGAGTAGAGGAATACAGTGGCTGAGATGCAGCTATTCCCTGTGACATGTGCTCTGCTTTCCTAAGAGTAATGACAGTTATGACAGACCCTCTAACTCCTCTGCAGAAACTTTCCTGCAAATATGTTTCATCCCTATAAGGCAGGAATGATACCTGAGATAATTTTTTGATAGCAGAAGACTGTGTACCCAATGCTTTGTTTAAGCAACTGCCAAACAAGGAGAGACTGACATTTAACACCCAGAGAAAATATATTTAGTTGTAAACGTGGGAGAAACCATTTCCTAATGTTGCTGAGTGACTTGTAAGTGGGACTATAGTGGACCAGCTTCACTGAAGCTTTGACTGTCTGGGCTCTTGGGTGCTACCTAACAACCATGAGCTTAGAGCCAGACTGAGCTGATCTAACCCAAGTTGGCTTTTCCGCTAGCTGTGATGATGGTGGTTTCTTCATATTCTGGACAAATACAGGGATCCTTTCATGGCCCTAGAAAAATTTGCCTTTTAAACTAAGGAAAATGATACAGCCATCATGAAATGTCTACTGCTTATAACAAAGGGGAATCCATGGCAATCATAACCTACTACTGATGTGCCAATATTTCAAGAACACCCGGGTAAGATCAGGGACAAGAAAGAAAGACTCATTCACATTAACAAAAGAACTATAACCTTGTTAGTGTGAATGAAAACCCAGGCCTATGTTAATCTCCAAGTGAACAATAGATACTGAGGGAGGGGGAGAAACACAATGCTGTGTGTAGATGGATTTGAAAAGAGAGGATTTTGAGGTATTTAGCTCATTATCTTTACTTTTCAGGTGCAATGACAGAGAGAGAACAGAATGCTTTTAAAACAAGAGAAATGAAAATAGATAAGCTTTGCCGAGGTGTAGTGGTACACTCTTTTAATCCCAGCATGCAGAAGACAGAGGCAGTATGAGCTCTGAGTCTGAGATCAGCCTGGTCTGTTTAGTGAGTTCCAGGCCCACCAAGGGCTACAAGGTGAGATACTGTCTAGAAAACAAAACAGAAGAGGACAAAACAAACAAATGACTCCCTTACCCCCTCCAAAAAAAAAAAACCGAAACAGTTTTATAGTTGAAACAGCTAAGCGATTTACTATGCAGACTTCAAAATCCTTTCCAAATACCAATCACTAATATTTGGTTGAAAAAAAAGTCATTTTAGGTTAGCTTTTAAAGAGTAGTATTTTAATCCCAGTCATTTCTAATTTTCTTATTCAGAGACAAAATATTTCTAATGTAGGTTTGCAAACATAAAGTTAAGATGAGAAGGATATTAGTCTGTGTATTAATGGTAAAACCTAAATTTGGGAGTCTAAAATTATTACGACTCTATAAAACATATAACAATTTATTTGTTAATTTGTAATCAGTATCTACATTAATTTGTTTTGTGTGTATATGGGTATTTTCCCTGCATGTATATCTGTGCGCCAAGTATGTGCCTGGCACCTGTGGGGGCCAGAATTGTGTGTTGGATCTCTTAGAACTGTAGGTCCAGATGGTTGTGAGCTGCCATGTGAGTCCTAGGAAGTGAACCTTGGTCCTCCAGAAGAGCATCCAGTGTTCTTAACCACTGAGTCATCTCTCCAGCCCCCAGATTAGTTTTTAAAGATGCGTTCCAAGTTTAGAGCTGAAAAAGACACGCGCGTCCTTAACTTTCACTGCCCAGCACATCTGCAGTAACTATGTTTTCCATGCCCTGAATAGTTAAGTGAAGTCATGAGAGCTCAACTGAAACTTAGAATTTGAATTTGAGCAACACTTGATGCTTCTTTCAAATACTTAAAAATTACTTTATTGTATGTATATGGGTATTCTATGTGCATGTGTGTGCTTTGTGTCTGCAGAAGTCAGAAGAGGCATTGGATCCCTTGGAATTGGAGTCACAGACAGTGGTGAACTGGCATAAGGATGCTGGGAAACGAACCTGGGTCCTCTGGAAGAGCAGCAGGTGCTCTTAACCACAGAGCCATCTCACCAAACCCATAACTTAATGTTTCTTACTTACTTTTTGGGCGGTTGGGGGTGGAAGTACTCAGTGAAATCACACACGCACAATACATTCTTGCTTATAACTTCATGATTAGGTGTAGTTTAATCCAGGATCCCTTCTAGCACTTTACCAAACCCTTCCATATGCCAATTAGTACTGTCATCCCCCTTACAACACAGGAACTGAGAGCTCCTCAGGACACCAACCCACATTCCTTATTCCCCTCCCAACGCTTTGCCAACCCTTCCACAGAACGTCTAACATGGCCATCATAGTTTACAATGAGGAAACTGAGGGCTCTCCAGGACTGGAACCCAGGTTCCTTCATTTCCAACATAATGCTTGCTCAGGACTTGGTTTAAAGCCTGACTTCGCTGTAGGAGGCAGACAACAGCTTACCCATCTGATCTCTACAGACTGGCTGTTGGAAAAGTGGCACAAAACAAAACCTGGTGGCTGCCTTGAACAAGCTTTTCTGGAGCTTTACTGTGGTTGCTTCCTTTCACACTTTGATTGGGGTGTCATAGAGATAAAATCTACAGGGAACTTCTCTGCAGCTTCTCTCCCCAGGACCAAGTCAAGGTGACTGCATGCAGATGTCAACTGCAATCTGTTTGTAGTTTTCTGGGTGGCCTGGGAGGCATCAGGGCGCATTTACCATTTGTTTTCCTCCAGAGATCTTTGGCCAGAAATATACATAGTAGTGTGATATCTGGGCCTTTGCTGTTGGTTTGATAATGGGAAGTTCAAGAGGGAAGAGCAGACCAAAAAGTAGAGTACAGAAAGAAGGGCAGTTTTATCTAATTTCCTATTCTGACAGGCCCAAGAGATAAAAGAAGTAAAAGTTGTCATGCAATCTGTTTTATTAAGATTTTGCATGCTGTCCTACATGCAACTCACACTGGAGATTCTGACCCAAATCACTATCCTCTATTAGAATTGTGTCCTACTGACAGACACTTTTCATTTCCTAGGAGTGCCCGACCATGTGTGCCAACGTGATTGGTTTAATTTCTCTTTACACCCTTCTTTCCAACCCGTGAAAACTCTTCTTAGTAAACAAAATGTTATTACAGATGTACTCTATATTCCTTTCATAGATAGTTTTATAGTATTCTTCTCACTTGCAAAAGGGAAAGAGAGATTTCTGATGCACTCCATAGAAAAGCAATTGGCCCAAGATTGAAGAATTGAGTCTTAGGCACAGTGACACGGCTGCATTGTCTCTATGTAAGTCTCAGTAGAGACAGAAAGGAGCCAGTTTAGGTGATAGAAAGGACCTTGGATTCTAGTAAAAGTCAGGGATGTTTATATTATTCTGCACTAACATGTTTTCACAGTTGGAGGGATTACACCAAGAGGCAGTTAGAGACAAGGATGCTACTGGAACGTAGCCACTACTCACTAAGCTGCTCAAGACTTTTGGGAAAGTGGGTATTCTTAAAACTTCTTAGAAATGTAATTTTGAGACTGAGCCAAGGGCAGACTCATAAGGCAACCTACTGGGACAGAGTCTTGCCCCAAGACATCAGGTATGGGAATAGTTTTTGAGTGAACACAAAGGTGTAAATCAGAGCTATTGGAGGATCAATGTTGTTTGAGAATAATGGGATGCAGATGGTGTGGCCTAGAAAACAAGACTAAATTGAAAACGAGATGTTGAATGAGCCTGCTGTTTAAGGTTGGCCCTGGCATAAAGCTGGGCTATTTAATAAGCAGCAGTTTCTAATCATTGTCTCACCTTCCCTCCTGTTCTCTTTTTTCTCTCTCCCCTTTCTCCTCCCATCTTCCTCTTTCTATCCCTCTCTCCCCCTTCTCACAAATACTGCCTAAGATCAGCCAGCATCCAATTAAATTATGAGTTGGACAAAAGCAAACATGCAGTTCTTGTCTGCAATTGCCTCTTGGTATAATCTCTCTGACTGTGAAAACATGGTAGCACAGGATAATATATGCCGTTGTTTCAGGGTGAACTTTACAAAGCCCTGAGGTGTCTGTATTTAATTATTATTCTAGCAGGATTTCACTCCTGAGTAAAAATATCTATACTAAGCAGAACCAAGCATTTAATACTTGAAGCACAGAGGGTTTGAGGTATTTTAGAAAATGTGCTCTGAACTCTCAAGGAGGAGTTAGCACACCAGTACCCTTACCACACTGGCTGGAATAGTCATATGCTGCTACACAGACACCACAAGAACCACTGGGGAAGGTCTGTCTACCTGGGGTTCAGGAAGTGGCTCAGAGGTGAAGAGTACTGGCTGTTCTTCCAGAGGACCTGAGTTCAATTCCCAGCACATGCATGGCAGCTCATAACCATCTGTAACTCCAGTCCCAAGGGATCCAATTGTCCTCTTCTGGCCTCTGAAGTCATGCAGGTTGTGCACAGAAATTATGCAGACAAAATATTCATACACATAAAACAAGAAAATTAATTAAAAAAAGAGTCTCTGTATGCATAGTAACCATTCCTATAGTAATGACAATAGGCACAGAGGGCTACAGCAGTTAGCAGCACTGCCATAATCCAATGCTTGGTTGCCATGCAGCCCAGCAGTGACTAACTCTTAGAATGCTTAGTGTTCACTGCATTTTCAGGATGTAGTAAGAACTTCAGGTGAGTGAGACAAACGAGCACACATACATTTGCTTAAATAAGGAAATAACATTCCAGCAGTTTTATCATGGCCACTGTTTTATAAGCCATTCACATTGGTAGCATTAACTGTCTCCTTTTTATGAATGTAAAGTTTGTCAGTCTGCCTTCCAGCTGTAAGCTCCAGGTTGTTGAATTTCTCACCCTTCCATCAACACAAGACTCAGTGCTCAGGTATGGAAAAATGACAGAAATCTGAAAGCACCGTGCTGAGTCAAAACATGAGCAATTCATTTTTGTCCAAGTCTGAGTGACTACTGGTAGAGACCAGTGTTTCAAAAACAACTGGGTACTGAGCAAACTTAGCTGCTCTCAATATCAAACGACAACCCATTAGTCACTCCCATGTGTAGGCATTCCAGAAGTGGTTAGATGTGTACTGAGTTCTGGAAATGTTAGTGTCAAATCATACAGAATGTTCATTTCTGCTGTGGAAATCTTAGAAGCGCAGAACTACTGTTTTTAATGTCTCCGAGGACTTGAAAGTGTTCTTGGAGTGCTTACTGCTCTTCCTAAAGCTCACTCCTACTTTCAAAGGCTCAGTAGCTTGCTCATATTAAAAAGAAGACAATGTATCTTTATTCCACCGAGTTTTCTTTTTTCTGAAGTTATGTGGCTTAATAAGAGAAAGGAGAGTGGTAGAAACAAACTTCGAGTATTCTTTTAAACTTGTGGGACTTAAACTTCCTTATTTGTCAAATGAGGATGGCGGTGATGGTCACCATATTACCTTCTGGGAAAACGAAGTCCACACTGAGTGCTGAACATTTGAAACAGTAGTTCAGGGCTCATAGAAATGATCACATGAAGCCAGGATCGTATTCTTGTTTAACAAAATGGAAGGACAAAGAAGCTACACAGTGTGCCCAAGGCCAAAAGGTTAGATGGGGTAGAACCTGGATGTGTGAGATTCTTCTGGTTCTAAATGCATGCATCTCTCTGCCCACCCATGTTTATGAATGGTCATGCTTATTTGTGAGCCAGAATTTCATTAGGATAGGATACCAGAGAAGCCAGCTGAAGGACAGAGGGAGAAATTGGCATGCTCGACATTGCCCTGGACATTGATAGGTTACCTGTGAAATGACTTCATGCATATGGACAATTAGAAACAGGAGACATACTGTTGACAAATTGTTGCTGAGTTCTTCAAGTTGTGTAAAAAAGGTTGGGATTTGACTCTGTCTGTTATGCTATAGAACATGCTGTAATTCTTATACATGGTGTGAATGTCTGTAATATGGATTAATAAAGGTTTCTTTAATGCTCCTATTCGGCACACAGACAGCTGTCTCTGGGTGCCTTTGTTTCTCTCTTGACTTTGTGCATATTGCTGTACTTTGTTGCTGCTTTTTTTCTAATAATAGATATTTGGGGGGTTGTACCACACAGCTGCCAAGTCTGGAGTTGAGGACTTTATCCTAAACTTAAGAGTTGTATCTTTGATCCACATGACCAACTTCTGATGCAGATTCTGTTGTTTTCTATATTTTACTGCTAAAGAAACCCAAGATCAGAGGAGTTGAGAAACTTTCCCACTGCCTGCTTCGAATAAGTGGTTCAGTCACAGTCAAGTCCTATAACTGGTTCCAAAGCTGATGCTAGATGGGATGGTTCTGGAAGATCATCTAACTGCCTTCCATGGAAGAAACTAACTCTAAGTCTTTGGGGCCACTCACTTTCTTATAGGACTTGCTTGGATGACACACCCTGCACTTGCTGGTGATATTCTCATTTGCTATATTGCACCTTTGTTCCCACATACATTCTTCCATGCCTCATGTAAGGAGCTCAGACACAGCCACTGCCTTTGATATAGAAATGGAAAAGCAGAAGGCCAGGCACGGGATTAGGCAGTGCCTTTATGGCTTTTGAGTCAGCTTCTGTGGTTTCATGAGTTACTTTGCTGGACAATGATAAAGGGTGGATGATAGCTCTGCTGATTCTCTTGCCCACTCCAGTTTGAAACCATTTTTAATTGCTGAATTGTATGTATGTAGATATGTACAAACTGCATTTCTGCCACTTGGCCACAAAACTTGATTCTTAGCTCTGATGCTTTTCCACAAAGAAAATATTTTAACAATTTGACTTGAATTCTTATACTTTCTTCAATTCACACACACACACACACACACACACACACACACACACACACACACCATTTCAATTCTAGCTTATTCAAAATTGTACTAAGTACACAGTTCTTCCACTGGCTTTCCATTTCTACATATTTTAGCCCATATTCTATTTCAGTTTGGCCTCATTTTTAAACAGTCTGTTTTCTCTGACCACCATCCTCGTGCATAAAGATGTGTGTAGTGTGAGCACATGGTGGAGGCCTGAATCAGTCACACTTCAAGTCAACCTCTCCTATGTCCACTTTGTCACAGAACCTTCCTGTGCAGAGAATTAAACTACTTCCAAAAGCTGTACTTGTTATCAGTCTGTTAGCACCTTGGTGACTATGCTTCCCAGACAACATAATTCTTAAAATCAGACTCTACTGCTCAGAAATCAATTCTAAGAAAATTACTTCAAAGCCCCAGTTCAGTGATTTTTACTTTAACATTTACATTATTTTACTTTCTGGACTGATCCCTTATCTCTTGTTCATACTGATCAAGTCAGCATTTGGAATTTAAAGTTGACACTCTTGGTACCAATTTTTCCTGTATGCGTGGGACTTAGTAGTTGAATTAAAAGCAGGCTATCCCCTAGCTTCTCATTTACCATCCACAGAGCCTGTGACTTGCGCCCAAATACATTCCAGTAAGGGCAAAACCAAGCATTTTATTTTTCCATTTTATTTCATTGTGGTAAAACATTCAACATGAGATCTAGACTCTTAATGACTTTTTCATGCTAACAATATTATTGTTAACTATTTGTACAGTTTGTGCAGCAAATCTCTAGAGTTGAATCTATCTTGCTTAACTGAAACTTAACCATCATTGAGAATCCCCCTAATGCTCCATTCTACAGTTCCTAGCACCCCTCTATTCTGCTCTTGACAACTTCTCTTCTTTTTTTTTGTGTGTGGGGGGGCTGGCTTTTTTTCACTTAACATAATTCCCACAAAGTTCATTCATGTTGCTGTACATTGAAGAGTTTACTTGTTCTTCTGAATTTTAATCCTATTCCATCACACACTTGCTACACCTTGGTTTCTCCAGCCATCTATTCATCGACACTCAGGTTGTCTCAATGGCTCAGTTGCTTCAGTATCCTAAATAAGCAGGAGACTATTACCATCTTTTCTTTGTTTTTGTAACTTTAAAACTACATTTCTTCATTGGGGGTGAGGCACAAGTGTGCCATGTGTACATGAGGAAACCAGAGGACAACTTGTCGGAGTTAGTTTTCTCCTTCTACCATGTAGATCTCAGTGATCCAACTCAGGTCACCAAGCTTGAGAGGAATCTCTCTTCCCCCTTACGTCCTTTCAAAGCCCTGATTTGAATTAATTGGATAAAAACACCAAAGTAGGATTGGTGGTTTACATAGTACTTTAAAGTATTTTAATAACTTGCATAGTTTTTCACACTGGCTAAATTGTTTTACATTTTTATCAAGTATGCTTGGATTCCAGTTTCTCCTCTTCCTCACAAGAATGTACACTCACTTTTTATTTTCACAATAGCCATATGAGGTGGGGCCGACTTACAGCTCCCTGATGATTAGTGATGCAAGCATGCTTTCAGGTTACTTTGACTACTTACATGCCTTCCAGAGAGAAAGGTCTATCTAAGTCCTTAGTCCATCGTTAATCTCGTCCTTGGCTTTTGCCTGCTGTTGGTGGAGTTCTGAGTTTATCTTAGAGATTGCATCTTCATCGGTACTTGGTCTGCAATAGGAATCCCATAGGTCACCTTTTGATTTCTGATAGCATCCTTTGCTGTAGAAAGCATTGTTTCCTTTTCCCATGATCTTAGTGTTTACGTCTTCCTGTGCTGTGCTGTTCTGCTGATACTCCCATAAGGCAACTCTGCAGCTGATATTTCCATAAGGCAACTCCACAAGCATTTGGACCATATTCAGACAACCTGAAGAATTTGAACATCTTCTGTTAGGGCTGAAGAGTGAAAGAAGGAAAGAGACTTTCCTTTGCACCCTTTGCTGGCAAATAATTCTGTTATCAGTGAAAATGTCTAAAGCTCTATGCTCTACATACTGCTTTCTGGAAAGGGAAAGAGAGAGACTTTTTTTAGCAATGAAGATTTGCTTTGAGACTGGTTCATATTAAATTTCTGTAAATGCTCTCTGAGGCTTTTTGAGAATGGGTAGTCTCAGGCTACTGAATTTCGGTAGATAGAATATACAAAATAGTTGGCAAATTATGTATTTCAAACATTGCATATAACTTTTTAATTTTTTTGTTCTGTTTAGTTCAACAAATTCTGAGAGTAATGTATTAAAATCCTCAATGGTAGTAGATTTATCAAATATACTATTTACTCCATTAATTTGGCTTTATATTTAGTTCTATATTATAAATATATTTTTACATTATAAAGTTGTGTTTTATTACTTATTTTTTAATTTTTCACTTAAATATATCCTTGTGAACTGAGTCTTTTATAGTATTTTTATTATTTTATGTATCAGTGTTCTGCCTACATGTATGTCCATGCACCCCGTGTGTGCCTGGTGCCTACTGGGGCCAGAAGAGGGGATGAAATTCACTGGAACTGTAATTATAGATGTTTGTAAGATGCCATGTGGGTGATGGGAATTGAACTAGGGTTCTCTGGAAAAACAGCCAGTGCTCTTACCCACTGAGATATTTCTATAGTTCCCAGGGTTTTTAAAAATTATGTGTGTGGAGGGGTTTTGTAACTGACACATGGTAGGTAGAGACCAGCTTTGTGTAGTCAATTCTCTTTCTACTTTTATGTGGATTCCTGAAATTGAACTCAGACTGTCAGGCTGCTCTTGGCCTCCTTAGGTGTCTAACTGACTCCATAAAGTTGGTTTTTGTTTGTTTGTTTTGTTTTGTTTTTCTGTTTTTGAAATGAGGCATCATTGTATAGCTGTGGCTGGACTTGAATTTTCGGTATAGATGAGGCTGACCTTAATTTACAGAGGTTCACCTGTTTCTGTCTCCTGAGTGCTGGGATTAAAGATGCTTGTCAGATGTCAAATATACATAAAGTTGTAGGGATTTGTTTTGTTTTGTTTTTGAGGCAGGGTTTCACTTTGTAGCTCTGGGCAGCCTGTAATTTGCCATGTAGACCAGGCTGACCTTGAACTCACAGAGATCTTCCTGCTTCTGTCTTCCAAGTGCTCAGATTAAAGATATGCACCACCACAGCAGTCAATTTATGTTTTCATGTAATTAAAATTTTATAACTTTCCAGCAAAATTTGTTGATGACATTGTAGAATGATTTTTTATAGTAGATATTATTTTATGAATAAACCCATCTATTCAAACTTTCCTTATGTTTTTTGTCTAGTATAGCTTTTTCTATCTCTATAAAATATACTTAAATGTTTTTAATGACATAGTGGTAAAATATTAAGACCATGGTATGAATATTATTAAGGCAAGGTAGTAGATCTAAAGCAAATTTCAAATTCTAAGCTCCTTTTTATTATTAGAATTTAAAAAAGAGGCACTGGCAGCTAACTGGTTTTATGGCAATGAAGAAAAACTTTGATATCAATTCCTTGAAGAAATAAAGATTTCCTAGCACTGAGTTCTGAGTAGAACTGGTGTGAGAGTGGCTAGCCATGACTTTACACTGGCTTATTTGCCAGAGTTTGTTCATATGACCTGGTATGAGATGTATTCAGTACTTCCTGTTTCTGAAAATTTAACTGCAGTATAGGGTAGGGAGCACTTTCCCTACAGGGACAGAGTTTCCCTTGAAAGAATGATTCCTACTTCCTTCCCTCCTTCTTGGATTTCTAGAAAGATCTTCATAAAAATGCCCCACACTTATTATCTAAAATTCCTCCCCCCCCCCAGGGAAGGGTAGAGTGAAGAAATAAGTTATGAAAATTATCTTCTTAGTCTTCTTACCATGAATGCATTAAGGAATTTAATACATCTGCTTCTTTACATGCTTCAGAAAACACCAAGGGCATGGCCTTTAAACACAGGGTCTATGTAAGCAGTCTGCCAGGAGCCAAGACAAGATGGTAGCAGCATGTACCTGACAACCTAGTCTTGCAGAAGTCTAGACTATTTTAACAAGGGAGTCAGTGTTCCAAAAATATGATCTTCACTTAGTCTTACCATGAACTTTGTTGGTAAATTGGTATTCTTACTGAAAGCAGTAAGGATACTCTTTTGATATTGATGCCTCGGATGGTGACCTGACATACCTGCTTGACTCTATTCCCTGTTGCTCATAAAAGAATCATATCTTTTCTTAAAACTGAAGAATCTTAGTAAGACTAGGCACAAGATGGAGGAGAACCCTTTTATACAAAGGATTGAGGCACAGACACTTGATTTTAAGTAAGAATTTGTCTGCTTAGAAATACTAAGTACATGCTTAGAAAACCAAACTGCTAAGATACATATTATATACAATTTTAAAGGTACTAAACTTAATAGTACAAAAAGTGCATGTATCTTAATGGATGCAAACTTTTCTTTTGTTTCCAATGGGGGCAAGTAAAGAGTCAAATTAACAAGGCAATTCCACGTAGTTTTATCTGATAGTCAAAAGAGATTTATTTTGGTGTGACTTACAACCAGCAAAAGGATCGATTACAGAATTCAGGAGAGGTTGAGGCACAGTCCAATACAGTTCTCTGGAGAACTCTGACTTGGTCTGCAATGCAGCATCCAGGATCACTAGGTAGCCAAGAGATCGATCACTTATGCAGCATTTCTCCTTTTAAGGGTTCCCTGTCTTGACCATGCCCCAATTGTGGGCAGGTACCTAGCAGTTACCTGCTGCCTTCTAGGGCATGAATGAAGATGCACAGACAACTACCCCTACAGGTAAGGGTTAACAGTGTTCAGACTAGCATTCAGAAGATGAGGCAATGGGCAAGAATGATCCAAGTGGCAATGGGTTAAAGTCACAGATACTGGTATGTACTGTGCTTTAATTAATGTTAATGTAGATGATTACTCACAAAACTGCTTATGATTGTGTATATACAGAATGGCTAATATACATACACTAGTATATGTACATGTAATTCTATGCTATTAATTGAGAGAATGTAAAATAGCATACTTTGGCCTCTGGAGGGCATACCCAGTACCGAGATTTTGGTTCTTTATTATTACTTATATTGTTTTAAATTAATGAATCCATCTTTTGAAAAACTTACTTGTTAGCATAAAAACAGTGGATTTCATTGTGAAATTTCCACACATGTATCATTATATTTTGTATTTATCCATACCTCCATTGTCACTTCGTCCAGCTCCTTCTTCTCTTTTTGGTCCCCTTCATCCCACAAACAATTCTCTCCCTGCTTACATAACATATATATTCCATTACCCCTTTGAGTTCCTCATTTATTGTAAGATTTACAAGGGAAAGAAAGATAAGACAGAGAATGTAGATTGTCTTAGGAGACTGATCTCCTCTAGGCACACTTGTGAGAGCATTTACAGAGAATTTGAACTGGTGTGGGAATGCCTACCTATCCTGAATGTGGGCAGCATCATTCATAGGCTGCATCAAGGTCTGAATAAAAAGAAGGATGTGAGCTGAGCAGCATTATTTCTCTCTCTCTCTCTCTCTCTCTCTCTCTCTCTCTCTCTCTCTCTCTCCTTCTCTCCCTCTCTCCCTCTCTCTCTCTCTTTCTTGACTTGAATGCAATATGACCCTCCTTTTGTTTTATACACACACACACACACACACACACACACACACACACACACACACACACTATAAATAAAATAAAACATTATTTTTGTCTTTTTGAGTCTAGCTTATTCTGCTTAATAAATGATGGCTAGTTCCATCTATTTTCCCTAGGAATGTCATAACTTCATTCTTTTTACATTTTTTCCACATTTTCCCAACAAAATTCCATGGTGTGTACATACTGCATTTTCCATTTTCCTTATCCATTTGTCTGTGGTGGACACACTGATAGGCTCCATACTGTGACTGCTAGGAACAGGGATGAAATGAACTGAAGCAGTGATTTCTGTCATCATTCTGAATTCTGATAAAAAGGATAAAGGACTGAATGAATTTCCAGGCTGGGGATGAGAGACAAATCTTCCGGGCAGAATCTCAAATAATTTATGTGGATCCTTTTCCTTTAAAAGGTGGAGACATTTTCCTACTCCTTAAGTGTGGACTATGTATGGTGACTTCCTTTCAAAAATATTGGGTGGAAAAGGAGGAGAAAACAGTCATTTCACAGAACAAAGAATGACAAGCCTACCACAGTAGGGTGGTGAGGAAGACCAACATCCAAGGCTCAAAAGAGATTTTACAGAATTCCCTGCTGAGTGAAAAGTTGAGAAACTGCTCTCACTTCTGTGGTTTTGTAGGGTAAACCAGCTAATATTTCATTACCATTTATTTGTTTATTCTTGTGCTTGCACATGTGCATGGAGGTCAGGGGACAAGGAATTGACTCTCTTCTCTCAGAAGGTCAGTTCCAGACACCCAACTCAATGTCATAAAGCTTGACAGCAAGCACCTTTAACTGCTGAGCCCCCATCCGTCAATCTGGTCATGACAAAAGTGAAATGACAACTGAAAGACTGTAAGATCTCTGACCATAACTCTCGAGGTCTTGCAGTATAGAACAAACTGCCTGACAAAAATCATTGAAGAAAGGGAGGGAGGGAGGGAAGGGGGGGCAGAACATTTAGTTTCACGTCCAGTAGGAGGAAAATCATGGTGTGGAAGTCTTGAGAGCAAGAGAAGGAGCTGCTGGTCACATTGCATCCAAGTCAAGAAGCAGAGAGAGAGATAAACAATGCCACTCATCTCACTTCCCCTTTTACTCAGTCCTTGGCCCAGTCTATGAATGATGCCCCCCCCCCCATTCAGGATCGGTATTCTCACACCGGTTAAATCTCTCTGTACATACTCTCACAGAATGCCTAGAGGTTAGTCTCCTAAGACACTCAAAATAGTCACCACAGTGTGCAAAATAAGGAGCGCTGGAGAGAGTATGATAAGCAATTGGAGCATAAGAGGCAAAACTACTGACTGTTGTGTGGGAATGCTCAGGGATCCTGAAACAGAATGGACATGGGGCAATAGCTAAGCAAACCTTGGTAAAGTAGGGGCTTTGACCGATGATGAGATATGGATAAGGACTCACTGTTTGGCCAAATGCATGGCACTAGTATACTTGCTCATAAAAGAAGCCTAGTGTGAAGTGTGTGAAAATCCTCAGTTCTGCCTTTAAATGGCTCATAACCCCCAAACCTCAGGTGAGCTGAAAAACTCTAGACAGAAAAAGAATCGGACACACTGATAACATCTTCTGCAGGAAAGTTGGATCTGGGAAGATCCTGAGAAGATTGACACACCGCCCTCCTGTTGGCATTTATAGCTTTCAGGCAATAGGGGAATAGCTCTGCAGGGGGAAGCTTCACACCCAGAATTCACTTCTCTGCTCTATAAAACCCCCAGAACTCCTGTGCCTGGGTGCACAGCCCCCAGCCCCTCGGAGAGACCCCTCACTGCCTTCCCTGCCGCTATTGAAGTGCAGCCTGCTTCTGTTGAGGCTGGTCTCCTTTCTTTCATTTCCATCAAGCCCAATCTAATAGTTTTCATAGTGGTTTTCCCCCTGTAAGCTGTTCTAAAAAATATATGTAGTTTAAAAGCAAACTTTAGAAAATATGTGTTTCCCTGTGTCCTCAGGGGGGAAAAAAATCACAAATATCACCTAACATTCTAAGATTAAAAAACACACATTTCCTAGTGAATTCACCAGAAAGTTTTATATGTGAATGCGCTAAGCATCTAAGAAAACGTTGTGTATCACATGAGGTTACTGATTTTAAAAAGACTAATACAGGTACTTGAGCCTTTAGTTATAGAATGACTTGCTGTATCATAGCTTTAGTTGTCAATTAGGAACACCTGTGAAGAGGGAACCTCAACTGATGAATTGCCTCCCTCAGATTTGCCTATGGACAAGTCAGTAAGGCATCTTCTTAATTGCTAATTGATGTAGGAGGGCCTAGCCCACTCAAGGGGTGGGGAGTGCCATCCTTAGGCAAGTGTGTCTGGGCTGTATAGGCAGGGTAGTTGAGCAAGCCAGAGGAGAAAACCAGTAAACAGATTTCCTCCATGGTCCTTGCCTCAGTACCTGCCCCCAGGTTCCTACCTTGAGTACTGGCCTTGGCTGACAGACTGTAACTTGTAATCAGAAATAAACCCTTTCCACTCAAATTGCTTTTGCCTATGATGTTTATAACATCAACTAAAAGCAACCTAGAAGACTTATTTCCTCAAAGCAAGCATTAGCTCAGTGCCCTCCAAGAACTGGGCACAGCCACTCCCTTCACCAATAGTAGAATCAATTGAATACAAAACCACTTTCTGGAGATAACCAAGAGGAATCAAGTACCTGATGAGGTGACCCAGCAATAGCAATCCAGAGCAGAGAATTTTCTCATGGTGAGGAAAGGAGGCACCCAAGTCTTTGGAAGAAGTTTTAGTCATTGATTAAAATTTTTTTTCAGCTAAAATTAGAAGAGAGCAGAAGGTCTCAGAGCACAGTCCTGTTTTTCATAGGCCCACCATCTCTGAGGCTCTGACACCGTAGCTTCAGGAGACTCTTTCCTTCCTTGGATTCTTGCATCAGCCAACATACAGCAACATCATTGCCTGGGTGATGTGAATAGAGAGGTCACGTACAGAGAGGACAAAGCCACAACAAGTTTGGGAGGTCAGAACCATGCACTCCAGGTGTAGCTGTCTTAGTAAGACATGAGAAGGAGCCAGCCTTCCAAGAAATATTTCAGAAGGAAGTAGCTGAAGTCATTGTCTATGCCAGCCAAATTCTTTATATGTGAGACATGCATTTTCACCAATAAATCAAAAGCTAAATTAGTACAGGCTTACAGTCAGATAGCCTGAAGTTCCAGAATGGATACCTCTGCCCACTAGCAATGACAATGTCACCTGGGATAAATTGCTTTATTTAGAAAATCAAGGCTCAGAAAGGTTAAGACTAATTGCAAAGTTCACAGGCCAAAGCTGAACTTTGAATTTAAGTAGAGCCCTAATCCCAGGCTCTGTCAAGCTTCACAAACCTCCTTTCTGAGCAGAGCTCCAATGTCATTCCTCACAATCAGGGATTCTTCCTTGTTACCATGGGGGAAATTGTGAAAGTGGGCATAAAGGGCTGCATCTTGGTGAAATAAAACGGTATTCCATTACCTCAGTATAAGGGACTCTTGTCAGTTTGCAGTGAGAACCACCCTTAAGTCACAAGTGCCTCACACTTCATAAAAGAAAAAGAAAAGTATGAGTCAGCTTCCAAGGATATTAGGTTATTTTCTAGTCATCACACTCTTTTGCTTTGGATTTTCCATTATTTTACTGTCTTGGGCCTATTAGAAACTGGCTCTTGGTTGACTCTGTTGGCCCATACAACAATATTGCAGAAAACTGAAACGTACTCTTGTGCTGATTAATACAAGTGTATTTTAGCTTCTTGAACCATAATCTTCACAGAGAAATGAATAGGAAAATTAAAAAAAATACTTTCTAGAGAAATGTGAAAAATGTTTGTTGAAAATATTCTATGTAAAGTGAGATATACAAAATGAAGCAATAAAGAATAGTGCATTCCTGTAATGATTCATAGTTTCAAGGAACCATTTACTTTCATATGTAAAAAAAATTAAGTGTTTTTGAACTAGACATTACCTTGATTTCTTAAACCATGACTAGGAGTTCATGGCAAATATTACTTTTTATTTAATTAAGGATCAGAAGTGTCCGTGAACATAGACACACAGAGCCCTCACATGCACACAGAAACACATGCAATCACACATAAAACTCTCTCTCACACAAGTACAACATATATGCATTTCCACACATATTCACATACAGACACACTGACATGCATACACACACACACATACACTCACACAGAGATACACATGCACACAAACATGCATCTCCACACATACTCACACAGAGACACATAGACACACACACACACACACACACACACACACACACACACAAACATGTTCAGATACTATAGAGAAGTTTGGGAATGGTACACTTACCCAAATTAAGGGTCCTGTGTTCTCTCTCACGTGTTGTTGATTGCTTGGAAAGCCAATATTTCCAGCTCATTTACTCCAAATTCATTCCACTCCAAGGTATTATTTTGCATGGCCAGCACTCTTGTATTACCTCTGGCTCATGTGTTGATTTCTCTGTAATTAAAAGCTTTCTGGGAAGGCAGAAATCTGGCCTTTACACCATTTTCTCATTAGTTGGATTTTTCATTCCCATTGGTTCATTGTTCAGGCTTGTCACAGCAAAACTTTCATTAGAGTCTTTTGGCTGCAGTGTTGTTTTAACACAGCAAAGGGATTTGGAAACCCAAACAAATACCTGTTTATCATTTTCCATGGATCAAAAGGAGATGTGACTATCAACACAGTTTTAACTGCTCAGATACCTGGTCTTCCCATTTAGGAGAAGTATCATTTAAGAAATTCCCATGAGTATTAAACTTTAATGGAATCATTGAATTTAATTACTAGGTATAGATTCTAAGATGTCAGAATCTCAAAAAGGCAAAGGCCCTTGCAGTGTTGTTGACGTCCATCCATCATTTAGAGTGTCAGTCTTGATGATAGGACTAAAGCTAAAACCAAAGTTGCCATTTGGAAGAACCCTGCAATCCTGTATCTTTACATTTTAACTGCAGCCATCTCCTTACTGGACCATTTGAATGCCGGTTTATGAGCATGACCAGGAAAGGCAAATTCACAAGTCCACATCCAACAGCTCCTCTTTTCTGGAAGCCCAATGATTGCCAAGCCAGACTGGAGCAAGGAAACTAGCTGCCTCCCTTCACAATTCTGCTCTGGACTGACCCTTAGCAAGAACATGTCTAGGGAGTCAGTCTTGTACCAGGCTTCAGCACATAGATACATCGCAGACACAGGCCATAAATAAACTCAAGGTTGCTATAACCATTGCAGACAGTAGGATCAAAAGAAGAAATTCCATTAAAATGAAACCTGATTTCAGATAAAAGACATCCTCAGCCTCCAAAGGCATCCCTTTGTGTTGATGTTGCCCCTCAATCTTCTTGCATTGGCTTTGCTTAATTTTAAACCAGGGTGGAATCTGGGAAACACAGATGTAGCAGGGTCTGGGGAAGTACAAGCATCTTAAATCTGTACAAATTTGATGACTTCCCTTGACTACATCACAAAATAATCATGGAGAATTGTCACTTGGATAAAAGAAGAAAAAGTGTGTGCTAACAAAACTGCTTGTGCACCAGGAGCCGGCAACTGCTGCCCTTTAACTTGTTATCCAAGCATTACATGTACCACTGAGAATGCCTCCTTGCAACAGAGTGTAAATACCACTCTTTTGGTTCTGCTTAATATAAGCCACACTTCTGTGATTAGTCCTTTTAACACATGCCTGTTCTTATGCAATGCTCCATTGTTTCAGTCTTAATGCATTCAAAATCTGTGACCATCCACATTTGTAAGACAGATAAGACCAGTGCTTTTGAAACTGGCTGTAAATCTGCAGTGTTGTGAAACACATGGCCTCACATGATGAAAGAACAAGATGACTCCTTAATTCAAAAGAGAATGGAAACAATCTCACCCCTCCACACCTAGTAATTTCTTGAAAGTCATAAAACCATAGATATCGAATGTTCTAGACAAGTTCTTTTTCTCCTAAGTATTTGGTCACAGTGATGAAAAAAAATGTAAGAGAATTAAATAGCACATTATTGTATGAACAGATCCATCAAGCTCAGATACACCTGCTAATACAAACATTTTGTGATGGGTGATATCATTCTGTATGCTGTGAAAATGTTTTGTTCTGATTGGTTTATAAATAAAGCTGTTTGGCCAATGGTAAGGCAGAATAAGGTTAGGTGGGTCATTTTAAAGAGAGAGAGAGAGAAAGGAAGAAGGCAGAGCAGGGGAGACACTGCCAGCTGCCACCATGAGAAGCAAGATGTAAAGATACTGGTAAGCCACAAGCCATGTGGCCAAGTATAGATTTATAGAAATGGGTTAATTTAAGATATAAGAACTAGATAACAACTAGCCTGCCATGGCCACAGTTTACAAATAATATTAGCCTGTGTGTGTGTGTGTGTGTGTGTGTGTGTGTGTGTGTGTGTGTGTTTATTTAAGTCCGAGCAGCTGCAGGACTGTGGGCCAGGTGGGACACAGGAAAACTTCCAGCTACAATTTTGGTTCTTTAACTATAAATCTTCTGGGTAGGCAATGTGATACCAATTTAAGCACAAGCAGAGGATGAGAAACCCGCTGCTGCTTATTTCTATCCACTGGGCAGTGTCATCCACCCTCTGTAAAAGCTGCAGTGGTAGAGCTTGGAAAACTGTCAGCTGGTATATTCTATTGTCTCCACATACAATTCCCCATTAAGGGTAGACTGTGAGCTCTAATAGAGCAATGCCCTATTTCCTGCAGAATATCGGGGTTCGGGAGGAGGACATAGGGAGGTGACTCAGAGAGTGAAGACCTTAAGTCTGATGCCCAGTACCCACACAAAAAATAGTTGGGGGCAGTGGTATGTGGCTGTCACACCAGCACTGGGCCGGGTGTGGGGACATGAGGAAGGGCAGGAACAGGTGGGTCCTGGGGCTTCCTGATCAGCCAGTATAGCTGAAACAGTGAGATCCAGGTTCAGTGAGACCCTGTTTAAAAGGAACAAAATGGACAGTTGTAAAGCAAATCTTAAAATGTCTTATAATAAGGGCTGGGGATTTAGCTCAGTGGTAGAGTTCTTGCCTAGCAAACGCAAGGCCCTGGGTTTGGTCCTCAGCTCCAGAAAAAAAAAAGGGGGGGGGGGGTTATAATAAAAAACCCAGATACTTTCAAATATTTCATCTACCCATTGCTAATATTCTAGAACTCTCCTTTCTCTACCCAAGAAAGGAAAGCAATCTCTTAATTGAGCTCTGTAAAAAAAAAAAAAAAAAAAAAAAAAAAAAAAAATTCCCTTTGAAACTTCTTCCTTGGACAATTCTGATTTAATTTTGTTTGTGCCTAAGAATTAGAAATATAGGGTTGCAGACATGGCTCAGTGGGTCAAGTCCTTGCTGCACAAGCTTGAGGACCTGAGCTAGATACTTGGCACTTACATAAGAGCTTAATATGGAAGTGTGCACCTACATCTTGGGGATTAAGGCAGAGACAGGGAAATCCTGAGGCTTGATGGCTATCCAATCCAGGCAAAATTCCAATTCAGCGAGAGACCCTGCCTCAAAGGACAAAAATGGTAGAAAAAGCAATTTAGGAAGGCAGCAGATATCAACCTCCACTTCTAAATAAGCCTGCCCAGGCAAAGGCATGTGCTCACATACACATAAAGCACATACACATAACACACACACACACACACACACACACACACACACACACACACACACACAGGATAGGACATCAAAACATTAAGCAGGTTATATTTATTTCAATCACTGATCTGAATTTGCTATTAGAATATGAGCTTCAACCAAAACTAAAACCATCCAAAATTATCACTAAATTAATCCCTGCTGAAACCACCAAGTAATAAGAGCAAAGCTGCGAACAGTCTGTGCAGACAGACTTGCTAATGCTTTACAATCCGATGCATGTCCTGATCTCAACAGAAACTTGATTGAAAGATGGAAACAAATTAAACTTTACACCATAACAGTGGAGCCTCATTTAAAGTCTAATGATCCCAAATTCCAGCATAATGATCTCACTGTTGCCGTGCTAGTCAAGCGACATCCCCTAAAATGATTGCACTCATAGCACTTCAAGAAGAAGATCCTTGGAGAGATTTTTTTAAAAAATAAACATTATTAATAGCCAGAGATAGGCCTTAATACATGGGAAAAACAAACAAACAAAAAACAGGAGGAACTGGGGAGGTGACTCAGAGAGTAAAGATCTAAAGTCTGATGTCCAGTAACTACATAAAAAAAAAAAATAGTTGGGAGCAGTGGTGTGTGGCTGTCACACCAGCACTGGGCAGGGCATGGGGGACATGAGGAAGGGCAGGAACAAGTAGGTCCTGGAGCTTGCTGATCAGCCAGTATAGCTGAAACAGTGAGATCCAGGTACAGTGAGATTCTGTTTAAAAGGAAAAGGTGGGCACAAACCTTTTAATGTCTTATAATAAAAAACCCAGGGCCAGATATTGGGGTGAAAGCTGAAAGATCAGAGTAGCAGAATAGTCAGCCACTAGCTTATCTCTACTAAATCCTCAGCCTCAAGAGATCAAGTTCCTGTTTCCTCATGTGTTACATACCTTTCTCTGCCCTTCCACCACTTCCTAGGATGAAAGGCGTATGCGCTTCCAAGTACTAGGATTAAAGGTATGTGCCACCACTGCCTGGCTCTGTTTCCACTGTGGCCTTGATAGGATTAAGGAGTGATAGGAGTGATAGGATTAAGGGTGTGTGTATGCCATCACTCTCTGGCCTCTGTGTCTAATTTAGTGTCTGGCTCTGTCTTCTGATCCCCAGGTAAGCTTTATTGGGGTGCACAATATGTTACCACAAACAGTGATAAAGGGAAGACTCCCAATGTGGCCTCTGTCCTCCACACTCTCACACACAGGCACACACATGCATGCACGCATGCACACATGCATGCACGCTCATTAAAAATAAACAAATAGAAACCCAATGGGGGCATTGAGAAAATACATTGCTTAAAAATAACTGTGCTCTTCATGAACTGGTACATGGACCAACTAATCTGGGGTTAGCAAAATGCTTCAGTGTGCTATCCACAGGCACATTTTTAAGTGGAACATGCTGTTGAAACATCACTGACTATGTGTCTCAAAGAGGACTGCTAAGGTCATGTCCAGGATACACTTGCCAACAGCACAATACTGGCAAAACTGTAAAGAGGGGAATGGAAACCATCAAATTGCAAAGTCCTTTTAGACACTTCCAACCCTTGTTGCCCTAAAATTGGACAATAAATATATTTTGCCATTGTTTACTCAGGATGAAATGAGACATTTTCTTGCTAAGAAAAAGGGCTCTTGTGGTAGTGGAAAAATGTTTGATTGTTGTCTTGTTTATTTTGTCCCTGGTATGGGAAATTGAGCACATACCTCACTATGGTAGGACACAAATTTCACAGCAATCTTACTGGTAAATTTTCAAAGCCCCTTTCAAAGGCTTTAACTAACAAAAAATTTTATCTGCCATCTTCACTAAAAGTGGAGAAAATCGATGAAACTTTAAGACTGGAATGAGTAATGCTTCCAGTCCCCGGAAGTTAGTTATTTCATGATTTTAACCTTGTGATCACCTGGACTTGTCAGCTTCCATCTTATAAAGAGTGGGTAACTCCAAGTACTTAAGGATTCCACCTTCAGTTCCCCGTGCAAGTTTATAGGACCAAGCACTGTAATGAATTCAAGCACATACACAGTCTTAGTACACAGGAACATCCTTATCACCACATCCTACGGTGCAGACACCAAGACTCAGTCCAAAGATCTCAGCTGCTGGAGGAACACTGCCCTCCAGTCTTGATAGAGAGCACTGGGTACTGCTGATGTCAGCACCGTGGCAAGCTCTAGCCTCTGATGCCTAGGTCCTGTTCAACATCGTCAGAAGACCTTAAGAAAGCAACAAGTCTTAAGACTCTTCCAAAAGGCCAGTATTCAAAACAGACTTGCCAACCACAGATCTTTAATTCCAGCTAATAACAAAGTGGATCAAAGATGATACCATGTGTTTATTTTTTCTGGAATCAATGTTTTCCTATTTATCTTTCTTTATTGCTAATTTTATTTGCTCTTGTATTCTTAGTGGCCTGTATAACTTTCCTCCCAAATATTCATCAGTATTTTTTTATGCACACTGTAATTTTGAAAGGTAAAAATCCTTTTCTCTACTGCCAAAAGAAAGAAAATCTAACAAGTTGTTGGACTTAGTGCCCACGCTGATCCTGCAAGTAAGGCTCAACAGCTATCCAGCTAAGCCAACTGACCACATTTCATTCCAACACCCTTCTCAAGCACATGGAATTTATTCTCATTATAAAGTCCATCTTCAGCTTTTTGTTTTTTTTTTTTCCAAAACTAGCCAGTAAGTATGTTGAAATGCATATGGACGTGTCAGTGGCCTTGACTTTGAGATTGTCTTAATCCATTTTATGTTCCATAATAGAATCCCACAGAGTGGGTAACTCACAAACATGGGGATTTTTTTCCCCTCGAAGCCCTGGAAGTAAAGTGACTAATAAAGGCTTACTTGCTGCATGCTGGCAAGGATGGACAAGAGAGAGCTCCCTGGGAGCTGGGCAAGCCCTAGAGCCTTACTTACCTGCAAGGGGATGTCCTCCTTTATCTTTGAAGCCCCCCTTCATGCTGTCTGATTAGCAGCCCTCAAAACCCAAGTAGATGTGTTCAAGTCACAACCAGAGTTAAAAATAGACATAAGGCTATCTTTTCCAGCACCAGAAATCATTCTGTTAATGTTTTTATTAATATTCCGTAGAGTGCTTTGTAGAACTTATTTAATTATGTTCAAGAGATCAGTAAGCTAGTGTAAGAGACCAATTATCCTAATTTGCACATGATTATGAAACCAATTTTTGTTCGTGTGTGTGTGTGTGTGTGTGTGTGTGTGTGTGTGTGTGTGTGTATGCATGCTTGTATGTACAGATGCAAACTGATGCAAATACATATGGGTGTGTGTATATGTCCTTGGAGTCCCAAAGAGAAGCTCAGGCGTCATTCTCATTCATCAAATGCTGGCAACCTTTCTTTTTTGGAACTGAGCTTTTCATGAACCAGAACTCACAGAGTGGATAAAGCTGGCTGGGTAGAAAGCCCAAAGGGTCTGCCTATGGGTGTGCCTGTCATCATACTCAGCTCTTCTTTTCTTGTTTACATGGCTTCTGAAAATCAAACTCAAGAACTTTATCAACTGTGCTGTCTCTCCTATCCAAACCACTATTTTTTCCTGGATAGTCTGTGGAAATGCTACACAAAGGACGCTACCTTTCTGTTTTTGGCTCATAGTTATCTTCATGTTATTAATATGGAACAACTAAAGTTAAAATTTGGAGTCTAACCTTCAAAATAAAACCTTTTATTTTTTTATATGAAAAATCTGGCCATATTAGGGAGTATGTTTGGAGAGTACTCTAGTATACACATTTGCATTTCTGAAAGTCAGTCTATTAAATAATATTTATACTTAAGATGCACAATTCACATTAACTTTGGCATACTTTTAAATCATATTTCATTTACTTTGAAAATACTAGGAAAAACACAGTAAATTGACTGACCACTAATGGATTATATAACTTAACTTGTAAATAGTATGTTACCAGCCTAGTGATGGTTTATGTGACATTTTAACCATGTATGTTCACTTGTACAATAATTTTATGTTTTGAAAAAAAAATGATTTTTGAAGAAGGTTTGGAGATAGCTACTGCAAGTAATTCCATCTGAGCACTGTAATTTCTTCCTCTGAAATTCAATCAACAAGTTAATGTTCAAGTACTGAAGCAAAAACACAAGAAATATGAAGATTTAAAGCAATATGACTCCTCTGAAAATGACTAAATCCACAGTAAAGGACTCCAAAGAATGGTAATTGAATGAAATACCTGACAGGAAATTTAAAAGATTGATTATAAGAATGTTCAATGACATTTTTAAAAAGGACACAAAAATTATAAATGAGTTCAATGAGCTGAGGGAAATAAGTCAATAAAAGATCTGAATAAATTTGAATTCAATAAAGAGATATAAATGCATTCAAAAACTCAAATGAAAGTTTGGAAACGAAAAGCTGAATTAGTCAAATGAAAACCCAGTGGAATTTCTCTGGTAGAAAGGATCAGTAGGAGACAGGCTATTGGACCTGATGGCAACCTAAAGTATCAGAAGTTTCAGACAATGACAAGTACTAAGAAGGTATGAACAGAACGTATGAGGTTTGTGGGACACATGAAAATATCAAATCTTTCCACTGTGGTCACAGGAAGAGAAGCTAAAGGCATGAAAACTATATTCAAGAAATTCACAGAAAATAGTCCCAAAACTAGAGAAAGAGATGACTGACAGGATGCCAAGCATTTAGAAAATCAAACATTCAAGACAGGAAAAAAAACAAAAAACAAAACAAAAAAAAAATGAGCCTCCATATGTCATACTGTGGTTTTTTTTTTTAAAAAAAAAAAGAGTAAAATTGAAGTTGTAAAAGAGAAACACCAAGTTTCATACAATGACAAACCCATCAGAAAAACAGGTTTCTTAAGGCAAACTCTCAAGTCCAGGAGGTGTGATTATGCATTTCAACCCCTGGAAGGAAATTAACTGTCAACCTAGATTACTATGTACAGCAAAACTGTTCTTCATAATTGACCTAAGAAGTGATAAGTACAAGCTAAAGAAAATCATTCCCACTAAGCCGGCATTGTAGAAGATGCTTAAAGGACCCTAAACACTGAAAGAAAAAGATAAACTCACCCTGGGCTCAGGAAAGAATGAACCTCAATATAAAAGTAAATAAGCAGTGATAATCGGGGAAGTGCTGAATAGTACAAAACTATAGAAATAAATAGAATTAATAATACTCTTCAATGATAACTATAAATGTTAATGTCTTGATAGACTAATATCAAGCAGTGACATTAAAGCAATAATAAAGTCTTCTAATCAAACAAGAAAGATCAGATCCTAAAGAATTCACTGCTGAATTCTGCCTACCTGAAAAGAATAACAAATACTAATATTTCCCAAATAATTATCTAAAACAGAAAAGGAAAGAAAGCTGCTGTCATAGTCATAGTTAGCTTCAGCTGTCAACTAGACACATTCTAGAGTCATCTGAGTGAGTCTCTGTTAATGGATTGTCCAGGTCAGATTGTCTTGTGACCCTGTCTGTGAAGGACTGTCTTGATAGGTGATAATATGGGAGGGTCCCAGTCTATTGTAGGCAACACCATCCCTAGACAGGTGGGCCTGGTCTATATGAGAACGCTAACTGAGTGAACAAGTCAGTAAGTAGCATTGCTTCACAATTTTTGTTTCCAGCTTTCTGTCTTGAGTTCCTGCCCTGACTTCTCTCAGTAAAGGACTGTTACCTGGAGGAGGTGTAAAGCAAAATTATGACCCCAACTTGCTGTTGGTCAGTGTTCTATCACAGCAACAGAGAACCAAGAATGGTAGCTACCAAACTCTTTTTATGAATGAAGTATTATGAAGCCAGACATGGGCACATACCCATACAAAGAAAATTATCTGATTATCTTCCTTATGAACACATACTAAAAATTTCTTAATAAAATACTGTCAAACCAAAGTATCTTAGTTAAGATTTCTACTGCTGTGAAGAGACACCATGACCATGGCAACTCTTATAAAGGAAAACATTTAATTGGGGTGGCTTACAGTTTCAGAGGTTTAGTCCATTATCATCATGGTGGGACATGGTGGCAGCATGCTGGCAGACATGGTGCTATAGAAGGAGATGGGAATTCCACAGTTTGATCCACAGGCAACAGGAAGTGAACTGTGACACTGGGAATAGGTTGAGCATAGGAGACCTCAAAGCTCACCCCCACAGTCACCCACTTCCTCCAACAAGGCCACACTTCCTAATAGTGCCACTCCCTTTGGGGATGTTCATTTTCTTTCAAACTACCACACCAAGTTAACTCACGATGACTAGTCAGGCTTTATTCTAGGATTGAAAGGGTGATCCAACATAGAAAAACAATAAAAATCATATGATCATCTCAATGGAAGTAGGAAAGGCCTCTAACAAAGTCCAATACTTCATAATAAAATCCCTGAGAATCTGAGATAAGAAGGAATATATGTCAACAAAAAGGTAACCAATACACCAACTTGTCTCTCCTGTCTTAGTGCAAGGGCTAATCATACCCTGGATTTTGTAATAGTTTGTTTTCTAGATATTATCTGCTCCTCACCTCTTCTCTGTCTCTGCCTTGCTCTCATTACACCTTTTTTTTTTTTCATGAGTACTTATTATGTATAAGAAAACTTCTAAGCACTTGAGATACTGAACAAAAATAAAAGAGATCATCTGTTTTATGCACATTAAAATTTAGATTCCATTTTAATAAAACACCCAGCCCAAAAGGATGTTATAGATCGTAAGTATCTCAAGAAAACCTGCATGTTCAAGGCTTGCTCCTAGATGACTGTGCTCTTGGAAGGTGGCAGAACTTTTTAGAAGAGGGGCCTAGGAAGCCGAAGTAGGCCATTTGAAAATGTGCCCTTGAAAAGACTGTCGGGAGTGCTGGTTTGAATGAGAATGGCCTCCAAATGCTCCTCTGTTTAAATATGAGGTCACCAGTGAATAAAGCTGGTTGGGAGGATTAGGAAGTATGGCCTTGTTGGAGGAGGTGTGCACTAGTGGTGGGATTTGAGGTTTCAAAAAGACCTTTATTCCCAGTGTCTCTCTCACCCCTACTTGCTGTTGCTACCACCATGCCTTTGTTCCTCCATTATGGACCCTGAAACTGTAAGCACAAATTAAACACTTTCTGTTATAGGTATCCTTGGCCATAATGTCTTATCTCAGCAATAGAGAAATAACTAAGACAAGACCCAGCCCCTTGCCCTCATTTTCCTTGTTTCCTGCCATAAAGAACAGCTTTGTCACAGACTTGAAAAAACCTATCCAAATGACCACAGCTAAAACCTATCAAGTCATAAGCCAATAGAAAAATTTCTTCTTTCAAATTTTATTGGTCAAGTATTTTGTCACAGCCATGGGAAGTTAACTGGTAGAGGCTATCCATCGTCCTAATCAACTAAACTAATGGCTTCATAAAAAAGAAGTCATTAAGAGCAGAGAACATCTAAACACTTAGTAAAACTGTTGTTTGTCAGAAAGAGCATGGATTCAACTGACTATATGGAATTGATCTCTGTGTCTGATTTGGGTCTTAGCAGATCTCAAGTTCTTCAAGTTAGTTTTCTTTTTCCAGCCATTCAGAACAGATCTCTGGCTCTCTGCCCTTAACTGAATTAAGGGCATTAATTCTGAGCCTTCCACTTCTGTCTTTATATCTCTGTAGAAATGAGAAAGAGCAAGCTCACCATCAAATCCTTTTGTTTCACATTCTAATCCTGATGGTCCATCACCACAATTGTTCAGCCTGCTTGAAACTTGTCTCCAGTAATTCTTTCTTCCATGATATCATGGGGGTCATTTAAATAGTTGTTTGTAGGTATATTCCACATCTTGATCAATTTCTACTGATAATTTTTTCTCAAGTAGGTCAGATAACCAAATTTAGTTTGCCAACATCAACATTTAGTTTCATCAACATGAGAGCAATAACTGCTTTGAAATTATACAAGATGATGATACATAACTGACTTTCAAGGAAAAAAATATAAACAGACCTGGCCCAGCTGTGGAAAAGAGAAAATATTTGGGTTGTTTCAAATCTTAAGAAATTCTGGAGAGTGGCACTTCCAAATAACACTGCCCTGTTGGCTGGCTGAATGAAGGTCTACCTGCATGGTTACCATGACAGCTGGAAGCAGGAGACTGCAGTGGAACTGCTGACTTCTGAAGCACACTCCTTGACTGAGCAAGAGACATGGTGGTGACACCACGGCATCTTCTCACTAACAAGGCTCTCAGATGAAGACAGGCCCCAGTGTGCTTCTAGTCCTTGTAGCGGAGAGTGCTCAACAGCAGGGAGATCACCTCTGCTCACAGGTGTCTGCCTCTGACAGTCTCCCTTCTGCACAACTATCTCTGAAAGCCAAGACCTCAAGCCAGCATCCAAAGCCATTGTGCAAGGCTGTCAGGAATATGGGAGACTCACCAGATATAGAGCTTCAAACAGATATCCATCTGCTGTGTCCATTACAGAAGATTTTGTTCTATAAAAGTAAGCATTATGGGACATGTTTAGGACTCTGGTGTTAATAAGATCATAGATAACATAATCCTCAGTCTACTATTTCCTCTAAATAAAACAAAATAGATTAAAAAACACAAACAAATAAATATTCCAACACACTGCATTTTCTATAAAACTGAAAAAAACTGAGACTCCAAAATTTTAGAAGATCTAGCAAAATAAATTCTGAGCACTCAAATGGCATCTTGGAATGTGCTGTCTCTTTGATAGAGGCCAACAGGAGGCCTCTGGAGTAGGATTGGAGGTAAATTTCTTTCTGACTCAGATATGCCCCTTGAGCTGGTTAGTTTTTTTCAACTTGCCACAAGTGCAGATATATCTGGGAAAAGGGAAATTATGTTTTAAAAAAAGTCTCTATTATATTGGCCTATGGGAATGTCTGTAGGGCATGTTCTCCATTATTGATTGATATGGAAAGGCACAGCCCATCGTGGGTGGTGTCAGCCTTGGGAAGATGATCCTGAGTTGTATTTAAAAAGCAAGCTGAAAAAGTCATGGGGATAAAGCCATGAAGAGTGCTCCTTCAGCCTCTGCCTGCAGGTTCCTACCTTGAGTTTCTGCTCTGACTTCCTTTCCTGGAGGACTATTAAACTGCAAACGGAACTCCTTCCTCCCCAAGTTGCTACTTGTCACAGTGTATTTTCACAGCAATAGAAACTCTGACTTGGAGACCAGAGATAGTTACCCAGAGAAGTCCCACAAAAAAAGAAGAGAGAGAGAGAGAGAGAGAGAGAGAGAGAGAGAGAGAGAGAGAGAAAAGAAAGAAAGAAAGAAAGAAAGAAAGAAAGAAAGAAAGAAAGAAAGAAAGAAAGAAAGAAGGAAGGAAGGAAGGAAGGAAGGAAGGAAGGAAGGAAAGGAAGGAAAGAAAGAAAGAAAGAAAGAAAGAAAGAAAGAAAGAAAGAAAGAAAGAAAGAAAGAAAGAAAGAAAAGCAAGCAAGCAGGCTTATCCTAAGAACATAGTGATGTCCACCACTAGGGGCAATTTCACCCTCTGGGTATATATGACAATGGCAAGAAAGCTTGGTAGTCTCAACAACAAAAACAACAAAATCCATTGCACACAAGACAGCCCCAACAACAGTTATGCAGCCCATATAGGCAGTGTATCCCTCTCCTGGAAAGCTGGGACCCAGAAATGCTTTAGATTTTCTGCTTAGCTCTAAAGGTGGAAAGGAGAGCCGTTGAGCCTGGAGCTCCAGATTGCTGCCTGTCTCCCTTCCCCTCCGCCAGAAACTGCAGCTAACAAGAACACAGAAATGGGACTGGAAACACAGATTTTTCTGAAAATACCTTGAAGGAAAATATTAAAAATTCATCACCAATTTTCTCATAGATGATGAAAAAACATTAAAAACACTTCCATGAAGGTTATGAAATTTTAATCCATCTGTCCTATCTGCTGAAAAAGCATTAATCCTTGATGGTTTCTCAGAAAAAATGCTATCAAACCTTTATGGGAAAGGTGATTTCAGTGTTGTTTTGAATGTTTCAGAACAGAAAAAAAAAGGCTGATTATTATCCTGTTTTTAATAGTCTTTTTAATAGCACAGGACAATGGTTTCATCGTGACTTTTTCATATGTGCAGAAAATGTAGTGTGATTGTATTCACTGCCCCCATCCTCTCTCACATCCATCCTCCCTTCCCCCAGCACCTCGCCTTCCCTGATAGTCTCTGCTCTAGTCTACTTTTCTCACATAGGAAGATATCTGGGCAAGAATCATGGATGTGCAGGATGTGTCTGTATTGTCTGACTGATTCATATGGCAAATCTATTTTTAGTTTTATAAGGAATCTTCATAATGATTTCCACAGTGGTTGAACTAATTACATTCCAACCAAGGTGGACACAGGTTCCTTTTTCTGTGTATCCTCAGCAGCATGTGTTGCTTCTTGTTTCTCCCATAAGAACCACTCTGACTTGGGTGAGATGGGATCTCAGTGGAGGTGTTTTGTTTCTTTCATCCCTTGTTTGCTCTGGTCCTGGGGATCAAATCTACAGCATGAACTAGGCCAACACAATGAGCTTCATTTGCAGTGATGTGGAGCCCACAGTGGCCTTGAACTCTCTCTTCCTTTGTCTCCTGAGGATTACAGGCCCCATGATCACATTTCTGTAGTCTCAGTACAATTTAGGTTTGCATGTCCTTAATGACTAAAGACGTTGAGAGCATTTTTTTTCATGTATTTTTGGCTTTCAGATTTCTTTACAAAAGGGTCTGTTTATTGTTTAGGTTACTTGTTCCTTTGTTGTTAACTTTAGAAATCTTTATATAGCCTAGATACCAATCCCTTGTCAGATAAACAACTGGCAAACACTCCTCTCCCACTCCATGGGTTGCTGTCTCTTTAATCTCTTGCTTCTTTTAATGTGCATATTTTTATGTATTTTAAAGACATAAGTATACCTCACAAAAGAACAGAAAAAAGAAGTTGTACTTTGTGCCTACTGCTATCAGTGGGAAAAAAATCTTAAAATATTCATTAGCAGTCAGAATCCACGGATCCAGGAAAAGAAAAATAGCAGCTGTTGTATTCTAAATCATTTCACTGAAGACTATAAAGAAGGTTTGACAATGAAATACATTAGTAAAATTTATCACACAACTTGCAAGAAATCACTTCTGTATTTAAAGACAATTATTTAATGTCCAGTCTGGAGTTTTAAAAGAGAGCTTCAATAGTATAATAATTTTAAATAAAAATTGATGGGCACTTCCTTACTACATTTTGCATGTATCATAAGGTATTTGTACAAAGAGTAAATTTGCTAAATTTTGTGGAAAAGTTGTTTTCTAACATGAGCACCCCTTACTGCTATACTGGTGCGGTTAGCGAGTGTAGTTAAACTAGAGAAACAAATTAGCTATACACAATGGAAAGAGGAGCTGACCTGTTCCTTCCTGCAGACCACCCACTATACACCAAAAAGTCCATGAGCTTTCAACTTAAAACCTGTCACAAATAATAAAACTATTTCATTGGTATTGAAATGCAAAACAAGGTAACCCAAAATATGCTAACTTGGTACACACAATGTTTTAAGGGGAGAGACTCTGAGAAATGGTAGGTATAGAAAGAGCTGTGCACCTTCCCGAGAGGAGTGGTAAGAATTTCACAAGAGGGATTGGACAGTTGACTCAGTGGTTGAGAACACTTGTTGCTTTTGCAGGGGATCTGAGTTTGGTTTCCAGCACCCACATGAAGTCTCAGAATCATTGATAACTCACGTTCCAGGGGTATCCAACAGTGTCTTCTGGCCTCTGTTGGTGTAAAACATACATTGTGCGCATACATACGTGCAGGAAAAATACTCATATTATATATATATATATATATATATATATATGAGAAACCTTTGATATCTAACTTCATTTGTAGTTTTGAGTAAGGTGGGTTTAGAATACAAGTGCTACATATTATTCTTTTCTTGGATTATGACTGCTAAGGAATACTTTAAGATTTTTCCACTGATATGAGGCAGAGAGAGATTGAGAGAAACTATTTCGAGTGACAGTTAACACCTCTATCCCTAGAGTAAAGGGGCATCATCATCTCCAAAGATGGGGCCCTCTGAGGAGTTCTCCAAGTTCCCATAGCTCTCGTTTCCCCACAGTTTCCAACCTTCACTAATCCTAGTGTACAAAACATTCAGTCATTTCCTTAGGAAGGGGCTATTGTCACAGAAAACTGAATAAACCTACACTTTTCTCTGGTTAACCTATTTATAGAACTTCAGTTGACGAGCTCACAGGGTGAAAAGTACCGTTTTTCTCCTTCTGCATCAGAATGTTAAGATCTCTCTCTAAATGTATAACTGATACCTGTAATATCTTCAACAGTGTACTACCCAGAAGCAAGGTGAATAAAAGGCTACATCAATATTTTAGGAGAAAAACTTCAGATGACGCCTGAAAATATCAGATAACTCCAAATAAATAGAAAAGTCACGGTCCTCACAGGAAAAGGTTCAACATCTGATATTATTGCATGCTTACTTTATAAATTTATGCAATACAAAATAAAATTACTTAAGAATATTTGGAGGTATATACTTATTATCTTGAGACTTATTCTATTTCAATCCTGATGTCATTATTCAGGAACAGACAAAGTAAAAGTGATTAGGGAAATTGAAAAATGTAAGTAACCCCATTAGTTATTACAACAAGGTGTAAAGCTTCAGAATGTACCAAGCACATGTATATCTCTGAGTTACACCTCCAGCACTAAAGTCAGTGGTGATGAAACAAAATGCAATGCTTCCATAAATAAAATGGCCTGATACAAAGAAAGGAACAGATGGATTGATTACTGAAAAAAAAAATGTCAAAAATTAGAAATAGACTCAAATGAATACAGATGTGCTGTGGGATGTTCTCTATGCTGTGGATGTGTTGCTCTGATTGGTTAATAAATAACGTGCTGATTGGCCAGTAGCCAGGCAGGAAGTATAGGCTAGACAAAGAGAGAGGAGGATTCTGGGAACAGGAAGGCTGACGGAGGAGACGCTGCCAGCCCCCACCACCATGAGAAGATGTAAAGTACCAGTAAGCCACAAGCCACATGGCAACTTATAGATTAATAGAAATGGGTTAATTTCAGATGTAAGATCTAGATAGCAAGAAGCCTGAGCCATTAGGCCAAACAGTTTAAATAATATAAGTGTCTGTGTATTTATTTGAGTCTGAGTGGCTGCCGGCCCAGGCGGGACTAGAGATAGCTCCAACTACACAGTTGGCTAGGATATCAAAGGTATCACCTTTTATTAAGGCAATGATGGTCATGCCATTGGTACAGTTGCAGAAGTTTGGGTCTGATTTTATACAATCAATTCTAAGTGCATTTTGCATATATATATATATATATATATATATATATATATATGAATTTCAGAATTTCCTATATATTTATTGGTGAATTTCCAATTTTTCTAACATAATTCCTTGACTCAAAATTCAAAATCTGTAGCATAATAAAAATTGAGATCAACTTGATTTCAGTTTTTAAGAAAGTCATTATAGGTTTTCACTCACAGAGCTAGGAAACATTAAAATGATGCTGTGGTAACATACAATTTTTTTTTTAGTAAAATTCATGAGTTTGATAAGGGAAATTAAAATATTGAGAAATTGCTGGTGGGCTAGAAAATGTTGCTGCAATGGAAAACATTTGTTGGACTTTACTAAAATCATAAACTCCCCTGTCATTTAACTCAGTAAACCTATCATAGGAGATGTACAATACTGAGTTACCTGAACTCTCAGAAAATGGCATAGAATGTGGAAGCATAAATCTCCCTCTAGTCCATCAACAGAGCACTGGTAAATTACGTTCGATCACAGAATGAAACCATACACAGTCTTACTAAGAAGGTGGAAAGAGGAAAGGGAGAAAGGGGGACAGATATAGGGATGGTGGAGGGAGAAGCATAGTAGTTTCCTTATTTTTACTGATATGGGAAGATTTCTAAGATACATTGTTAGTGAAAAGAAGAAAGTAGAGAGGTAAGTTATCAGATGTTGCCCTGCATGTCAACACCTGAGAACACACATGAGTATAAAAGTTAGAGGCACATGTACAAACTAACACAAACTGATCTCCAAAAGGGAATTACTTGAACTACAAGGTCAGGAGAGATATTTTTTTTCCTATATGTTTTTTTCTTTCTGTACTAGGATGAAACCTAGATTTTTTGCATACCAAGTAAGTGTTCTATTTGTGAGCTATGTTGCAGCCCTACAAATCTATATATCTATCCATCTATCTATCTATCTATCTATCTATCTATCTATCTATCTATCTATCTAACAGAATTTTGAATGTAAAAACTGTGAATAACATACCTGTTGCTAATATGAATTAAAATGGCTAAAAGAGGGACTGGAGAGATGGCTCAGCAGTTCAGAATGCTTGCTTCTCTCTTTTTAAAAAAATTTTATTATTATTTTTATTATGATGATGATGATGATGATGATGATGATGTGTTTTAAATTTTATACATCAGCCATGGGTTCCCCTGTCCTCCCCCCTCCCGCCCTCACCCCCACCTTCCCTCCAGCCCCTCCCCTCCATTCCCATGTCCTCTAGGATCAAGGCACCCCTGGGGATTCATTTAAATCTGGTGGATTCAGTACAGGAAGGTCCTGTCACCTCCTTCCAGACTGAGCAAAGTGTCCCTGTGCTGGCAATGGTCGAGAGAAAGCCTGATCTGACCTAGTCTGGTGATCAGATGACTAAACACCCTAACAGTCATCTTGGAACTCTCATCCAATAACTGATGGGAGTGGATGCAGAGATCCTCAGCCAGGCCCCAGGTGGAGCTCCAGGTGTCCAACTGTCGAGAAAGAGGAGGGTCTGCAAGAGCGTGAATTGTTGAATCCAAGATTGCAAAAAGCACAGGGACAAATAGCCAAACGAATGGAAGCACATGAATTATGAACCAAAGGCTGTGGAGCCCCCAGCTGGATCAGGCCCTCTGGATAAGTGAGACAATTGAATAGCTTGATCTGTTTGGGAGGCACCCAGTCTGTGGGATCAGAATCTGTCCTTAGTGCATGAGCTGGCTTGCTTCTCTTACAGAGGACTGGCCTTCGAGTCCATGGACCCCCATCTACAAGTTTACAACTGCCTATATCTCCAGGGATCAGAGTTCCTATTCATCCTCCATGAGCACTTGGATGCATGTGCACATGTATATCCATATCCACATAATAAGAATAAAATGGGGGCTGGAGGGATGGCTCAGTGGTCCAGAACACTTTATTCTCTTCCTGAGAATCAGTGTTCAATTTCTAACATTTATGTCAAGTGGTGCACAACTCTTTATGGTTCTAGTGCCAGGAGATCTGACACCTTCTCCTGGCCTCCAAGGGCACCTACAGGCATGTGTGCATAGACTCATGGGCATATACATAGTAAAAAACTTTTTGATCTTTAAAAATAAATTAATCATTTTTAAAAAATAGCTAAAAAATACAGAAAAGGAGCATTAAGGTCATCTACCAAGCATCATATTTTCTGAATTAACCTTGGTCCCAACTTGCAAAATAGAAAAGAAAAAAAAAAAAAGATGGTCATTCTCGATAGATGACAAAAGAGGGTTCAGATACAGGAAGCTAATTAAAATGATGAGTAACTATGCAAAAGCTCTAATCATATTTAATGTGAGGACCTCCTAGGTGTGGGGTTCCGCTGTATGCTGTGTGCCGTCCTAGTTATAGTGAAGGTGGGGAGATGCTGCTGAACACTCTCTGTCTCTCTCTGTCTCTCTGCCTCTCTGTCTCTGTCTCTCTCCTCTCTGTCTCTGTCTCTCTCTCCCATAATACACACTGAATCCCATATCACACACATGGGCAAGAGATTGGTGGTAGCATTATGTATTTGAGGAGGAATAAATGAGCAGGCTAAAATACAAACTTGTATAATAGCCCACAACAAGTTGGATTCCTAATAGATTATAAGTAGAAATGAGTGGATCAGAGTAACACAGACTTGGGAAATCCAGAGGACCGGGGAAACTCACACTATATTTTCCTTTTAAAACATGTATAAGTTAAACTTGTTTAAAAGGAATGCTCAATAATGCCAACTAAGAAGAAAAGGAGACTACTAAAGGGGTGTCTCAGAGGAGTGGGAGAGATGAGAAAGCTTTTATATTTGGCGGGGCCTTAAATGTCAATCACAGGGCCATCGGTCCCTATAGCCTTTTGTTAAAACCATCTGCTCTTCTCACTTCCTTTCCTTCTGCATAATGCCCTCATGGTTTCTATGGAGGCAAACCTTCTCTTGTCTAGCAAAGTATACATGACCCTGGGCTTTTGCCATGATTTATCAAACCTTCAGCTTTGAGCCCTTTGAGATAAATTGTCAACTTCGTGTGGACTACCATAAAAAGAAACTTGACCTTCCAGGGTGCATTGATTGTTACAACTTAAAAAAAAAAAATGGCTGAAGTTTTTGTTCTAGCATTGTCAGAATAGTTTTGTATTCTGCATAAAAGCCAAAACAGCATTCCATTCTTGCATCTTTCTTATAAGTGGCTACCATTCTGTTGCCCATGTGCAAATCTAGCATTTATTTTAAATATGAATACAAGAAGCCATCATTTCCAAAGGACTAGATTTGCCCACGAGTGCCTGGAATTTAGTCATGGTAGCCTTTCAAATATTACTTCATGTGAAAATAGAGTATTTCTGTAATCTGGCAAACTATATGCTGCCTCGCAGTGACTGGGTGAGGAATTGTCGTCATCATCATCATCATCATCATCATCAATAGTTTCTATTCCCGAGAGAAAGAGCCCCAGAAATTCCCAAAGGTAGTGATAGGATCTCTGAAAAGTTCAGAGGAATTGAAAGGTGATGTGTGGAAATGAGCTCTATAAATCACAGCTAGAACACAGTCACCCTATAAGCTGAAGTTGCTTAAAGTGAGGTGAATTGCCCAGTCCACAGATTGCAAAACTGAGTGTGTCCAGGAGAGGACCCCAGTATACAAGAAAGAAAATCAAGAAAGGCCAAGATAATTTTAGTGCACGTAAGACCTGTGTCCAATCCAGACACAACAGCATCAGTCGTAGGAAAGACAGCTCCGCAGCCTTCCCTATGCCATGCTTGGAAGTGCCAGTCTCAGCTTCTGAAGATGCAGAAAGAAGTTGCCCCATCATTTCATCTTTTCTTTTCTTTTGTCCTGCCTTTTTCATTTTTGTTGGACTTTTGACCATATTACAGTATTTTAACTTTACTCTATTTTTTAATTTATCTTTTATTTCTTGTTTCCAGTCATATAATTTTGATCATTATGGGGCATTCTTTTTTCCTGATATTATTAGTAATATCTCAATTTTATTATAATGGATTATTTTGTTTGGTTTGGTTTGATTTTTCTTAAATACATACTTTGTTTTTCTCTTCCCTTTTTCATATTTTTCAATTTTGTGATTTATTATTATTGAGAAATCTTTGTTTTTTTTCAACCATTCTAATCGATTAGTCCACTCTGCTTCCCTATAAAATTCTTTTCCATTCTTCTTTTCCTTTTCATTTATTTATCCTTGCTTCCCTCTATTTTCTCTTTTCCATTCTACCTCCAATTTTCCACTCATTTAGTATTTCTATATTTCTTATAACTAAGTTATGATTTCATGCTGTATTCTATATTATGTTCCCCATTTTATGGTCATTGGTGGTATATTAGCAGGATATATCAATTATTAGTGTATTTATATGCAAGTGGTTTGATAATATTACTGAAATAAATTTCTTTTTCATCACTCAGTGGACTGGAATTGAGCATTCAACTTCAGACTAGTCAATAGAATAGATATTCAACTTCCCCATTCCCCTTTTTACAGACAGACAGACAGACACACACACACACACACACACACACACACACACACACAAAGAAATGTTAAGTACTTATTATCATAAATATACTCAAGGACAGAAACCACCCATTCATCTTATCAGATACAGAAAACAATTTTGACAAAAATCCCCCCATGATAAAAGTACTAGGGAACCTAGAAATACAGAGAACATATCTTAACATGATAAAGACATCACAGCCCAAATTCACAGCTAACATCATGCTAAGTGGAAAAAAAAAAAGTACAAAACAAAGCAAAGCAGGAGCGTTCCACTAAGGTCAGGAACAAAACAAACACATCCACTCTCTTCATTCTTGTCCAATATAGAGCTTGAAGTCTTATCTAGAACAATCAGACAAATGAAGGAGATACAGGATATACAAATAGGAAGGAAATCAAAATACCCTCACTTGTAAAGGAGATGATTCTTTACATAAAAGACCCTAAAGACTGTGCCAGAACTGATGAATAGATTCATCAACCTAGCAGCAACACACAAAAACTAGCAGCTTTTCTATACAAAAACAACACACACACTGAGAGTGAAATCAGGAAACAATTCTGTTCACAACAGCCCCAAAACATACAAACAAATTGGAATGAATCAAACCAGGAAAGTAGAAGATTGGCACAGTGAAAAATGTAAGCTAATCAAAGATCTAATCGAAGAATACATGAGAAGATGGAAAGAGCTCCCATGCTGGTGGATTACTAGGACAGTCGTGAAAATGTCCATCCCACTGAGCAAAGTTGTTGTACAGATCCAATGCAACTAGTGTAATTCTTCACAGAAATTGAAAAAAAAAATTCTTACGTTTCATTTAGAAATAAAAGAGACCCAAGGTAGTCAAAAACAATTGTGAACAATAAAAGAAATGCTGCAAGTATCACCATTCCATCTTTTAAATATTACAGATCTATAGTAATAACAGCATGGTACTGGCACAAAAACACATTGACCAATAGAATAGAACTGCAGACACATATATAATCCCACACTTGCATATCTACCTATTTCTTGACAAAGATGCCAACAGTACACTTTGGGGGTGGAGTGGGGGAGACAACATCTTCCACAAATGGTGCTGGACAAACTGAATAGCAACCTTGTGGTAGTTTGAATGTATTTGACCCCCATAAGCTCAGGGAATGGCACCATTAAGAAGTGTGACCTTGTTGGAAAAAGTGTCCTCTTGTTGGAGAAGGCTAGATGATACACTCCTTTAATGGAGGGCACACCTTTAATCTGGGGCACAGCTTCTGGAGGAAGTGTATCACTATGGCTTTGAGGTTTCATATATTCAGGATACTGCCCAGTGTGTTAGTTGCTTCCTATTCCTGTAAGATGTGGGACTCTCAGCCCCAGCAACACCTCTGCCTGCATGTAGCCATGATCCCTGCCATGATGATAACTGGCTGAACCTCTGAAACTGTAAGCAAGACACCTTAGTTAAATGTTTTCTTTACACGAGTTGCCATGGTCATGGTGTCTCTTCACAGCAATAATAAAAACCCAAACTAAGACAAACATGTAGAAGAATGAAACATAATCCTTACCTTGAACCTTGCATAAAACCCAATTCCAACTGGATCAAGGATCTCAGTGTAGGACCTGATACCATGAGTATGATAAAGGAGAAAGTAAGAAATAAGCTTGAACTCACTGGCACAGGAAAGAACTTTAAATGAGAAAAACAAAACTAAAAACAATTTCTGTATTATCAGGAATGAGGCAAGGGCGCCCACACTCACCCCTCTGATTTGATATTGAACAAATGTTCAATGATAGCAGAAATTCAGGAAAGGGATACAAATAGGAAAGGAAGATGTTAAAATAAACCCCATTTGAAGATTACACGATACTTCAAACACCCTAATGACTCCAGAAAACTCTTGGAACTTATGAACAGTCATGGCAAAATAATAGGATACACACACACATACAAAATAATCCCATTCACAATAGCTTCACACACACACACACACACACACACACACACACACACACACACACAATAAATAAATAATGTAGCAAAATGTCTTAAATGATGCATTTTGGTAACAAGGAAAAGAACATCAGCTGAGATTAGGGAAAGAGAAACAGGAAATTCCTGGTGTCTTGTAGCCCTAAAATTGCATTATTTTGGAATGTTAAAATTATGTACTAATAGCTTGTTATTGTCTGTGGTTGTTATCATAAACTTACAATTTAGGATATATTAAAAATATTTTTCAAATAGCTTAATTTTGACTATAGGCAAATACAAAATGAACACAATAAAGTATTCAGCTTATTAAGATGTGAGAAACTGATATTATGACAAGTTCAAACAAATACTTATGAAATGTATGTGTTGCATCTATTTATATATGTATATATAGTTTCTGTATTTTTAAAAAAGAAATATAAAGTTAAATTAATCAATGAGATATTAAGCTGTTTAACATCTTGTATAGGATGACTAACTCTGGGGGTACCTTGTCCTCCAAAAAAAGAAATTTACGTGTATCTCTAGTACACAAAGTCCTGCAAGCTAGCCTTTGGTACTTCATAGTAGGAATGTGCCCCAAATAAGTAACCATTAAGTCAACTGCTGCTCTAGTTGTGCCAGAGGTCTCTGCTGCCCGTCTCAAGTTTCATGGTGCTTTCCAATTTGCAAAAGATGTGTTTTATTGTGTTTTCTTCTCTATTCTGCTTCATGTGTAGTATACACAAAAGAAGTCCCGGGATGGTGGAGCTTATCAGCTAGGACTAGGGATATAGCTTGGGGAAAATATTATGTGGTGGAAAGTGAGTTAGAAATAGCAAGTAGGGGGCTGGAGAGATGGTTCAGTGGTTAAGAGCACTGGCCATTCGGACTGCTCTTCCAAAGAACCCGGGTTCAATTCCCAGCACCCACATGGCAGTTAACAATTGTTTGTAACTCCATTTCTAGGGGATGCAGCTTCCTCACATAGACATACATGCAGGGAAAACCCAAATGTACATTTAAAAAAAAAACTTAAAAAAAAAAAAAGAAATACAAAGTAGAATAATAGAATTTGGAGCGGGTATTTTAAGAGTGTGTTCTCTATTACTGGAGTATTCACTATAAATTTATTTTTAATAGTTGCTATAGAGAGTCCACCAGATAAGACCACTCAGACACAGTCCATACCCAATTGAAAGTCTTTATTCCAGCCAGCTGGATCCATACTCAGGTATTCAGGAACGAAGTGTAGCTCTTAATATTTAGAGGAAGAAGCTTTTGAAGGCAAAAACCACATCCTGTATTTCACTTAGCAGTTACAGGGGGAAGTTTGTACAAGCAAGCAGATTAACAGAAGCTAAGATAAGCTGTTAGCTGGTATAAGGAGCAGTCTGCACAAACAGACAATTTAATAGAAACCAAGATAAATTAGCTGGAATATTTTGACCTCGGGTTCCTGAAGAGTTGTGTAATTTCCCCCAAGATTCTCCAACAGATTCTAGTTAAATCTAAAATCATCTCAGCAAGATACATGAGGGGTAACCTCTGTACTGTCTTGCCCTGTCACATAGTCAGCATGAGAGGGCCAGGCAAATATCATGATAGCCTGTCCTAATAACTCAAGTAAGAACTAGGCCTCTGTTCCTTCTTCTTGGAACTAAGCAGGCAGTTTCTGAGGAAGCCACAAACGAAAGAAAGTTAATTTCCAACATCCCCAACAGCAAGGACGAGGAGGCCTGGTATGTGCAGTACCAGGCCTGAATCACAGCAGCTCAAGATAATAATCAAATAGAGACAAATCCTGGAACTTGTCCAGACTTGCCCCAAAATGGAAAACTGTAACCTTAACCAACCCTTGCTAGCCCAAGCCAATTAGAACATACTGATATTATTGCCACTCACATAAGCCAATCATATCTGAAATGACCTACCTGCTAAAAACTCCCCTTGGATGTGCTTAGAAGGAGCCTGTGAGCTTCTCTTGGGTCCTCACCATTTTGCCTTTGTGTAGGATGGTCAGCCCCAGCATTCTGGAATAATAAATGCTCTTGCTGATTGCTTATGTGGATAATGGTCTTTTGGGGACTTCTTCAGAACCCTAACAAGCACAGAAGGTCAAATTTGTAATGTGGAGGAAAAAAAAAAAACAAACTTTTCTTTTTAAGACTGGGAGCAAAGGTAACAATGCCCTGCTGCAGCACCAAACATGATTCAGAGACTTCCTTAGTTACTTCACATAAACTCAGTTTGCCTCATTGGCAGTTTCATAGTTTAAACTTGACCTACTGTGAACCTTAAAAGAAAAAAAGAAAAAGAAAAAGAAAAGAACATGAGTAAGCCTTTTTCTTGCCATTTGTTTAGGTTGGTCTGTTTGTTTGTTGCTTGCTCATTAGTTTGACATAGGTTCTCTTTAACCCTGACTGTCTAGAACTCTCTATGCAGCCAGACAGGACCAAGTGCTAAGACTACAGGATATACTGCCATTAGTGTCCAGCTGGCCATGAGCAGGTTTTCTTTAACAGCAAATTTTTCTTTTTAAAAAATTTCTAATTAAAATGCAATTACATTACTCTCCCTTCCCTGTCTTCTCTCCAACCCCCTTCATGTTTCCCTCTCATTCCATCTCAAGTGTATGGCTTTCTTTAAGAGCAGAAGTTTTGAAGAATGATGGTTTGAAGAAGAAACTTTAGTTTGTGTTGCAGCAATCATAGCTGCACTGTGTGTAAATTTCTCAATTTCTTTTTATCTAACTAGTGTGTGACTAATTGTGATAGAATAATTAAATGCTTTTGGAGTACATACTTATTTTCACTTTTACATTCCTCAAAGCATCTTTGATGGACCATTACTGTGCAGCGGTTTCTTCCATGGTTAAAACTTTACATCTTGGAGGGAAACGTCTTGAGACATGGACTATAAAAGAAAAGGGAAACAATAGAATGTTTACAAGGAGGTGCAACAACCAGATACTCTAGGATGAGGTGTAAACACTTCAGGGACACATCATAACAGGAAGTAAACAACGAAAAAGAGCTTCAGCAAGTCCCTGTAGCTGACCAGACTCTTTAGGTACCTCTCTCTCCAAGAGAACATAACCGGCAAATCGTACTGAGTCACTCTCAGATGGGCAAAGCTGCAAAGGAGAAACCAGCTGAATAGCCTGGAAGAGGCAAAGACCAGCAAGACTGCCTACAAAGAGGTTCCAGGCAATTAAACCACATGGAAAGGATACTCTCCAACTTGTTGAGCTGCCTACACTCTGTGCAGTGTACTCCCAAGTTCCCAGCTTTTGCGAGCTGTCACTCATGATGAGTTGGTGCTGGTCATGCAACTTTCTGTGGGTAATTTCTGATCTTATAAGTAACCCCTCACCCATAATCCTGTAAGTCATGCCAATATAACTCAGGGGTTTGCCAATTTTGACTTTGGCAGCATCTGTACTTGTGTATGCTGTGAGTTCCCTGTCTGGGCTGAGTGGATGTGTGTGGGGCGTGTGTGTCACCAGGAAGTCTGTCACACAACAGCCATGCCATTTCCATCTCTTTTGTCAGCGGTAAGGCATGATGAATGTAATGCCACAGTAGACAGTTAGAAACCATGAATGTATTGCCCTGGGAATTTGAAGAGATCAAATCATGAGGATTTAAAATTGAACTAAATTTCAGATTCTTGAAAGAAATACTTTTGACTGCCAGGGATAAAAATCCTAAGATGAATGATTCTTCAGAGGACTAAGACTGGGTTTTTAATGGGTGTTGCATCTGATTAATGAGGTGTTTTGTCCCTGAAGGGAATTTAATACAATAGGATAGAGGAAAGGCCATATCAGTCTTCAGTGTTCAGACTTGGGAAACAGAAATGGCATTACTTTCAGTGCTAGAATTTGTCTGTCATTTATCACCAAGTAAACTCAAACGCGAAGACCTGATTCTCATTCTCTCCTTGTTAAAAAAAAAAAAAAAAAAGAGGCCTTAATTCACATGGTTCTAACAAAGAAGCCCAGAAATGTTCATATGATTTTCTTGGGTGGGGGTGTGAGAGTTACTTGTCTTTCCATGTTAACATATTGGATACCTGGTAATTGAACTGAACATGTGTCTTAAAATTACAGTTACCCTCTGCAGCTTTGCATCATCTTTCCTTTTTAATGCAAAGTTAGATTACATGTATTTAGTACACAATGAAGGGAATAATAAAGATATACAGCTATATCATTTGCTTTGGTCATTCTTGTCCTCTTGTTTCTTCCCATACACACCCCCCCAGATGCTCTTACTTCTATTGTCAGTGCTACCTTTCATGTCATAAGATTTTGTGTATCTATATCAAATCTAGAATGGAATACTGATTAAAAGTTCATGTAATTTGTTTTTTAATTTATTTCTTTTAGTATATGATTTCCAATTGTAGCCATTTTCCTACAAATAATAGATGTTTTTTTCCCTTTGTGGATCACTAAAACACCTGATGTCTACAGACCACAAATTCTTTATCAATTTATCTATTGATTGCCATGGGATAATGCTTTTGTACACTGGGTTAATAAAATACTGATTGGCCAGTAGCCAGGCAGGAAGTATAAGTGGGATAAGCAGACAAGGAGAATTCTGGAAAGAGGAAGCTGAGTCAGGAGACACCAGCCTGCCATCCAGGGAGCAGCATGTAGTGGCATATAGGTAAAGCCACAGAACACATGGCAACATATAGATGAACAGAAATGGAATGAGTTTAAGTGTAAGAGCTAGTCAGTAGTAAGCCTGAGCTAATGGCCAAGCAGTTTTAATTAATATAAGCCTGTGTGTGTTTACTTGGGTTGGAGCGGCTGTGGGATCTGCAAGTGAGAGAGATTTGTCCTGACCCCAGGCCAGGCAGGACACAGGAAAAGTTTCAGTTACAACTGATGGATGCTTAGAATTATTGTATAATTTGGCTATTGTGAATAGCATTACAATAAAAATAGATGTGCTATAATTTTGATATTTGATATTCTTACTGAGAAGTGTTCTGTTTTTATATTTAAGAATGCTATAACTGTATTATATGGTACTTCTGTTTCTAACTGTTAAAGGAACCTCCCTGATTTTCATTCTGCTTGATGAAGTTGTTTCCCCTACCACATTTCTTTCCCCACATTCTCATCAGAACTTGCTATTTATTTTCTTTTAAAATTTTTTATTAACTAATTTATCATTTTCCTAGCCTAATCACATTTCCCCCTCCTTCCCAACCTCCTATTCCCTCCCTATTTATTTTCTTAATGGTAGTCACACTGACTGGCATGGTATGGAATCTCAATATTGCTTCAGTTTTTATTTCCCTAGTGGCTAGTGGCTTTTGGCATCCACAGTTCAGCTTTTAAGCATTCTGTGTTCATTTTCTCAACCATTTTATTTATTAGATTATTTGATTTCTTAAAATTTAGTATTTGACTCCTTTATATATTTAGATGTTGATCAGTTGCATAGCTCACATCAATTTCGCCCCCATTCTGTAGGCTGCCTCTCCACCCAATTGCTTCCTTTGCTTTATAGAAGCCTCCTTAGTTTCATGAAACCCTACCTGTCATCAGTTGGTTTCATCTTCTTAGCTATCCAATTCTATGTCGGAAGGTTTTTACCTATGCCTATGTCTTGAAGATCCTCCCCTATCCTGGTTTTCTTAGAGCAGTTTAAAAGTTTCAGTTCTTAAAGTAAGAGCTTCTATCGATTTTGAACTGATTTTTCTACAGAGTGAGGGATATGGATCTGGTTTCATTCTTCTACATGTTGGCATACAGTATCCCAAGTGCCATTTTCTGAAGAGATTGTCTTTTTTTCCCACTCAATATAGGTTTTTGGCATCTTTGTCCAAAATTAGTTGTTCTGCAGCTTGGTGATAGAGGGCTTGCCTAGCATAGGACCCTAAATTCAGTTTTTTCATTGCAAAAACAAAAAAGAAATAATTTGGCTACTGTGGCTTGAATTAGAAATGTCCCACATAGGTTCATGTAATTGAACACTTGGTCTCCAGTTGGTGGTTCTATCTGGGAAGGTTATGGAACCTTTAGGAAGTACAGCCTTGTTGGAGGTAGTTACTAGTACCACACTTTGAGGTCTCATATCCTGGTCTCACTTCTGGTTACCTTTCTTTCTTCTTGTGGGCAGATACAACGTGACCTCTCTGCTTTCTGTGTGCAGATGAGATCTCTCTGCTTCCTTCCTTCTTCTCTCTCTCTCTCTCTCTCTCTCTCTCTCTCTCTCTCTCTCTCTCTCTACCTTACAGGTCCTTTGGATATGTATTATGGCTTCAAGATTTGTGTTTTTTATGGGAATTCTGTGTACTCAAATGTGTCTCTGCCTCTAAATGTGTTTCTTGTGCTTTATCTTCAGCTTTTTTTCCTGTTTGTTTCATCCTATTCTGATTTGTTTTTGTTTTAACTAAATGTATTGTATTGTATTGTACTGTGTTGTATTGCATTCTATTATTATTTCTTAGATGTCTGTTTGTTTTCTAATGAGAGATAGGATACGGATCCAAATACAACAGGAGGTGGGAAGGTACTGGGATAAGTAGGAGAGCGTGAAATTGTAATCAGAATATATTATAATGAAAGAAAAAATCTATAAAAAAAGAAGAAGAAAAGGAAAGAAAGTAGGCTGGAGTAAGCCATGGGGGACACATCAGTAAGGAATTGTTCCTCCACAACCTCTGCTTCAATTCCAGATTCCAGGTTCTTGCCTTGAGTTTCTGTCCTGACTTCTTTGGATGATAGAATAAGGTGAAACAAACCCTTTTCTCCCCAAGTTGCTTTTGGGCATGGAGTTTTATCATAGTAATAGAAGACAAACTAAGACAATGGCTATGTATATAACTTAAAATTAAGGTGGGTGGTATCTCCAGCAGTTCTTTTATTGTTTAAGATTATCTTGACTATTGTATGTGTGTGCATGTGGAGTTTAAGATACTTTACATTTTTCTGTAAAAATTATGCATCTCTGTGAATTCAAGGCTACTCCAGGATACATAGCTAGGAATCTTTTTTTTAAGTTGACAAAAATTCTAAATATTTATATGTCATGCTGGTATTACATCATTGCTAAAAAGTGTTTTTAGAAACTATTAACAACTAATAAGTTAAATCTACAGAAAGTCTTTTATTTATTTATGCATCTATTTCTCCATTTTGGCTCTTTGCAACAGAGTTTTGCTGTGTAGTCCAGGCTGGCCTTGAACTGTGTAGCCTCCTGTCTTATCTTCTTAATGTTAGGACTTCATGAATATACTGTGTTATCTGATTTGTAGGTTTTTGTTTGTTTGTTTATTTGTTTTGGCTTTTGGAGTTTTTTGTGCTAAGATTCTATAATAGGGTTAACAATCTAGATGAAATTCAGCAACAAGCCAACCATATAATCAAACTGAACATGAAAATGGACCAGTGTCCCAAAACATAAGTGATTCACAACAGCCAATAAGTAGTGACCTCTTCTATCTGTGCTGACATGATAAGAACCCATAGTTAAGTACTGTCCTCATCCCTCATCAAGGAAATTTCTTTTTGCAGCAATCATTTTAGAAAACCACAATCAATCCAAATGCATTGGTGGAACCCAGTCCCAACAGATAAGATCTACACCTCAGATCCTGAACCTAAGGCTCAGGGATCATTTTGGAAAGGTTGGGGCAGAAAGAAAGTGAGAGCCAAAGGAACATGGACTTTGCTGTGCGACTGTGTCTCCCAGGAATGTCAGAAGTTACAGCCATGATTCTCATCAACGTGACTGTTTAAACATGAGCTCAATAGGAACAACAGACATTCCAAAGTGGATGGGACAAGCTAATGAGGCCTCAACCAGACAGAAAATATTACGGTCAACTAAGCAATGCTGAGAGTGGGAGGAATAGTCTTCCCCAGTGAAGAGCACACCAACTGGCTATCCAATACCAAATGATCAGCCCTGAAACACATACATACAAGTGACATTATACATTCTAAGCAGATTGTGTGTGTGTGTGTGTGTGTGTGTGTGTGTGTGTGTGTGTGTATAACAAGAATTAATGAAAATAGAGGCCACAAACTTGAAAGAGAGCAAGATGGGTATATGGGAGCATTTGGAGGGAGGAAAGGGAGGGAGAAATGCTATTATAGTCTCAAAATTTAAAAAGCAATTAAAAGAAAGATGTTCCCTTGCTTAGTCACTAGGAAGAAGAAAATCTGGGGTAACCTGATGGTCAATTCCCTTTTTTGTACTCTGTGATTTCTTTATTCCTGTTCAAATTTCCTTACAAAAGTTACTGTTCTGCCTTCTGAAAAGAGCCTTCTCTATCATAGAAAACTACTGATTGACTTGTGAATCACTAACCAAAGTCAGTGTGATTGTTTAGCTAAATGTGTTCAAGTTTGCTTCCTGACATAACAAATGTAAATTTGTAGCAATAGTGCTGGAGGAAGGACTGAATTGTTGAGAACTGGAATGATACAAGGTGTTCCCTGAGGCTATGATATATGGAGAGAGAACATAGTTCCTTCTCTAAAATCAAGAATATGCCTGGCAGAGCCGGTAATGGCCTGGAATTGGAGTCCTGGAGAGCTGCAACTTCAGATCTTGAAAACTCAACTCTTCCCACCATATGGGGATATGGCTTTCAGTCCCAAGGTCACTGTGTGCTCATCTATAATGCTTGGAGATACCCTATGTTCCCTTTGTACAACACTGATTTATTAGCTTCCTGGTGATTTCATCCTATTGTACGATAGTTTCTGATGACTCTGTCCTGTTTCCTCCCTGGAAATAGTATGTAAGATGCTATACTTCTTATTAAGCTTGCTTGGGGCAAAACATAAACTTGTACAAAACCTCCTGAGCCCACTTGTTCTGTCTTGTTTATCTCCGATCCTATAGACTGTCCTCTCGGATCCTCTAGATTTTCCTTCTCATGACTCTGTCATTGAAGAACGATCTGCTTGTCCAGATCACCAAATGCCCTGTCTCTTGTCTCTGTGCAAAGCAATAACTAAATCTTCACTGAAAGCAAGCACCAAAGGGGTGAAGCAAGAAGAGGACTCTAAAAGGCTGTCTACTATATTGAAGTTTTTCTGACATTCTGGATGTTTGTGGCTATAGTGACATTTAAAATTTTTATTCTGAGTTATAATTTATAACCTAAAATGAACATGTCTTTTTTTCTAGCTGCTTAAGATTTAGTTTTTTTTTTTTTTTCTTGTTCTAAATAAGGTCTCACTTTCTTATTTAATTTTTTGTCCATGACCTGGAGGTTACTACCTCAACTATCTAATCAGCAGGCCCCACAGAACCTGAAGCCATGGCTGGTAGCTCACGGAGGAACCCTGGGCCCCAGCGAGGGCACCCTTTCCTGTCCTCCTGTTTCCAGCATCTTAACATTAAGTGGAAAGCTGCCCTCAGGGTTAGAGGTCCTCAGATCTGCGAGTAAAAGCTTCATTGACTAGATTCAAAATTCCTTTCCTCAGTGTTCAAAGCCTTCAAGTGTTTTTTTCTGAGTCCAAATTCCCTTTTACCCAAACATTTACTGCTGTCACTATCGTCCTCAAGTTGTGTCTACTCAACTTGTTTACACATCTTAACTCATGAATATTCTCAGATTAGTAACATACAGCAAATTTAAAAAGCTTACCCCTCGACGACATTTAATAATGATTATCTAAATGATGTCCCATGACTCTGGTGTTTCTGCTATTCTTCATGTGTTTCTTTATATTTCAAGTATTCCTGCTTTCAGGAAAAAACAAACAAACAAAGAAGTTAACAACAACAAAGCAAACTTCAGGACTAGCTATCTCAGATAAATGTTTTCAATGATTGTTTTTAAAGAGCCTTGAGTAAAATGCATACCATTCAGACTTTGCTGTGAGCCATTCTTAAGAACTTGGGCTTCTCATTGCAGATACAGGCAGGGACCTAGCATCCCTGTGATCTTCTACAGAAGTGCCATTGATTTATTCAGCAGCCGTCAGCTCATCTCTTAGGCTCCTAGCTTCCCTTTGTAAAGCACGGATAATAGCCTTTCTTGAAGACATACAATAGCAAAGTAGCTTAGGTTTGTTAAGCATTTCAGTTGAGACTGGGTCTTAATACTTTTAATTTTTGGTATTATTTAAGCCAATAATGAGGATGGTAATTACTTTTCTCAATGCCTGCTCACACAGTAACAGAAATAACTTCTTTACAATGTATGTAACTAAGATTTGGGGAGGAGGCAGAAGAGCTGGATAACTGAGAACAAGCATGTTTGAAAATAATAGCCAGGTAGAGAAGCCATGTGTCCTTTCCTTTAGAAACCCCACTTGTTTATTTGTTTGGGGGTCAAGGTATAGGGAATTTAACGCGGCAGAAAATACAATTTCACAGGAAGTATTACTCCCAATGTGAATTGGATGGGAGAAAACACACCAGCAAAATGAGCAATTATTTGAGTCAAAGCCTCTCTCAGCTATGGTATTGTCAGCAGCAGGAGGAGACACAGAAGGCCCAACCCAGCCACCTCTGTTACAGACAAGAATTTGGGAAGAAGAAGAATAGATAAAAGCTGGGGAGCTTTCAAAGTATTTAGACAGTCATAAAGGACGGTTTGCAAGAAGTAGATGAGGTTGCTCCAGGGCATGCACATGTTGCATGTGTGTGTGTGTGTGTGTGTGTGTGTGTGTGTGTGTGTGTGTGTGTGAGAGAGAGAGAGAGAGAGAGAGAGAGAGAGAGAGAGAGAGAGAGAGAGATATTCATCAACATAAGAATGTAGACAAGGCTAAGCAAGCAGAGTTTAAAATATTGGGACAGTAACAAATTAAATTTTAAAAAAATCTGAATGAATCTACTCTTTAACAGAAATCTCTCTTGTCAATGGAATTAAAAGGTGCATTGTTTAGAATTAGGGATGAGGGTACAGTATTTCCATGGTAAAATCCAAGGAGACAAGCACTCTGGCCCTAGATAAGCGTATTTCACATGTTTGTTTGATTGGTTGTTGTTTTTGTTGGTTTGATTTTTGTTTTGGTAGATGTGTTTGGAGTTTTTTGTAGTTTACTTCACTAAGATGTTTTTAGGAAAACACACATTATCTGTGTTCAGAATTTTGGCTTTATCTGTTGTGTTCAAATTTCTGCAATTTCAGTCAGTAATGAGGGCAAACAATGTCCCAGAGTGAAGGACTCCTTTCCCCACTCTCCCCTCTTCGTTTTCCTTGTCTTCTAGCGTCAGCAGCAAGTGAACCGGGAAATGGCACTTTGCTAAGGATGTCTCTGCTGACCAGGGGAAAAAAAATCTTTCTTAAATTCAACATAATTGTGTTGATATAAGGGTAGGGCTCATGATTTCTGAGGTTTGGGAAATAATAGGCTAAACTGAAACAGTGATTAAAGCCTAATAGTTTTGAAATAACTTCTAGAAGCAACTGTTACCAACTTTTTTTATTATAAATCACTTGATTGTAGCAAATTAAAATATATTACAAGAAAAATGTGTTCTTTAAATTATCAAAAGTGTCAGCAAGAAATATGACATTCTCTAGTACTGGGGGTGAAGTGGGTGAACGGGCAACAATTTCCTTAAGAGTAGAAAAGGCTTTTTTAAGTATTGACGAAAGGCCTAGTTAATTGATTAAGAAAATAGGTTGTGTCTTGAATTTCTTTTGAGAAACACAAAGTTCAAAATCAGTAGTGAACATGTGTTTTGTGTTGAGTTCATGTCAAAGTGATTCGATCCAGGCCTTATATCCCCAACTGTCCTGTTGCTAACACCAGACTAGAAAGAAAAGAGGGAGTCCAAGTCTGTGTTTCAAAGCAGACTGCAGTAAATAGGACATCAGGGAACCTCGCTTGTGCCCCGCAGTGATGCCATGTCCACACCTTAATCCTTATCCCTCGTAATGTCACAAGGGGACTGGCTCCTTTGGCACCGAGAAGTTACAGTGGACCTACAGGGCCTGTCAGGAACAATTTTTCTAAATTAGGTTGTCAACATGCAGACCTTGACCCTGAGATCTAACCAGACACTGGCCCAATAGCTGCACATACTCCTTTGCACAGGCGAAAGGTCTATGCCCTTCATGATGCTAGGGGCTGTCTTACAAAACTTTTGACCCCAATATTGGTCTTTTGAACATTAACTAAAATCTCCCATGAGGGAGTTTTTTTCCGGTTTCGTGGTTTTCTTGACATCACTTCAATTCGCTTTGTTGTTTTAATCAGCAGTGAGTAGAAGCACAGCTTGTGTTCATATTTGCTAAGTGGATTATGGGATTCCTAGATAAGAACCTACACCTTCACAACTCACGGGTCTGTAATTATGTTGTAAAAGAAATGTGTGGTAGTCAAATAATGTTTCCCTGGGTTTGAAAATGTTTGGTTTTATTTATGTTTCCTAGTCCCCTCCCACCCCACCCCATGTACATGTGTGAGTGGTGGTGCACATGTACCATCCAGTATCGGGTTGCCCCTTCCCTTTGGGATCCAGGGATTGAACTTGATTGACATAGTGTGCATCAAGCCTGTTTACCCACTGTTTGTCTCACCAGCCCTGTTTTCCCACTTTTCTTACTGGCATTATATTAATCACCAAAATAAAAGGAAAGCGTAAGTCAGGGGAGTGCTAAGTTTCATTCCAATATTTCTTTTTATTTTTGCTACTGACTTGCTTGTCTATGGCAGTTGATCTTTTGGCCAGCTGGGCAGCAAATCAGATGGTACTGCACCCTCTCAAAGAAGGTCTCTCCCACACAGCTAATCCTTCCAGGAAATACCCTCACAGATACACTCAGAGGCTTGTTTAAGCTGGTTCTAAATCCAATCCAGCTGACAACCAAGTTTAGCCATCACAGCAAGTTTCTTTCTGATAAGAGCACATCAGATTTTTGTCTCCCTTTTATTCCTGGTTTCCTCTTTAAACTATTGGGCTTTTTTTTTTTTTTTTTTTTTTTTACCATTTCTGAGATTACTATTTGGTGATTGGCTTTGTCTTTTGGAGTCCTGTTGATTTGATGAAATGGTGAAGTGAGAGATCTTGCCTCAATATATAAGGTAGAAAGTGATCAAGGAACACACCTTTGCATCAACCTTGTCTTTTGTCAGTATTGAGATGGGGTAATTTTGCTGCTGTAGTAATTGTTAATAGATATAGCGTTTTGTTGTAAGTAATTTATATTAGCATATTTTCAGACCTAATTTGGAATGTAAGTACATTGTAAAATTATCAAGATTTTCTTATTACATTTAATAATTTATTATCTTTTCAAATTTAATAATTTGTTAATATTATAATACCAATATTAATTTGTAATATGTTTTCTTATTATCTTGTTGGACTTTTGACTAACCAAAACATTGTCTTTTAAATATCGGTTTATATTCATCTTTTAAGTGACCACTTTATAAACAAATATTTTAGTGATTTTTATTACAATAAATACCTTATATATCTGTGTTTATAAATATGTAGAGCTTTCTGTCTGAATTTATATATTCTTTGAAAGTTTAAAGATTTAAAGACTTTTAAGTATAATAGGTGCAAAGTGACTGCTGAGTTCTCTTTGTATGTAATGACAAATGCTTTGTTTCTGGACTGTTGACACACAAAATGGCCATGGCATTCTTTGAACATTTGTTATCTATATGTGTATGAGTACATGTCATGTGCATATGCATACACACCGATCCAAGTATGGGTAAGTATGTGTGGACACGCATGTTGAAACCAGAGGTCAACCCTTGGCTGTCCTTCCTCAGAGGCCATCTCCCTTTTTGGGGGGTATGGGGCAAAGTCTGTCACTATCTAGCCAGCAGGTCCCAATGGTCCTCCTTCTTCTGTTTCTACAGTCATTTCTACACCCATAAAGGGTCCCAGACATCTTTTTCCACAGGCTTTCTTTCCCAACTACCCATGTTGGTGGGAATATGCCCCCTTGCTGTGGATAAACATGGTCCTGCCTGTCTAATGTCATACATAATTTTAAAGTTAGTTTTAACATTTGCTCTTACTGTCTACATTTCTTTAAAGATTTATGACTGTTGTCTGTTAACATGCAGCAGAAATACAATTTCTGACAAAAGAACCTGAGGAGTATTTTAGAGATGCCAATACATTATCCACAGTACAAGTAATTTAAAACTCAAGAATGGACTTAGGTTTGTCCACCCTAAGAGTTATTACTTCTAAAACTCTTTGTTGTTTAAAATTGGTCATAAAGAGTTTTACTTCTACTAAGGTATTAACATCTATTATTTGCTCTGCTCCTCCCCTAGTGTGGAATAAGACAAGACCAACTGAGACAGGTATCATCCAAATAATGAGGGGCAGACAGAGAAGGTCAGGCACCAACATCTTCAAATAACAATACTCAGAGTCAAGGGGAGAAGTTGTAAGAATCGATATCAAGTCTATCTGGGAATGGTTGAGGCCAGTCTATGTTTCATAGCAAGACAAAAATGGAGTCCTTTATGCTAGCCTTTCTAAAAGTAACTAGAGCCAAGTGGTTATGGAGAAAAGCTTCTTACATACGATTACTTAGTACTGACAGTGTCTTCTGGCATTGGCTGCTACTTGTATTCTTTTTCTATTCCTATTATGATATTGGTTTCAAACATAAGTATATTTCACCTCAAGACTGAGTTGTTGTTGTTTTGGGTTTGTTTTGTTTGTTTGTTTGTTTGTTTGTTTGAGACAGAATTTCTCTGTGTAGCTTTGCGCCTGTCCTGGAACTCACTCTGTAGCCCACTGACTTCAAACTCACAGAGATCTGCCTGGCTCTGCCTCCTGAGTGCTGGGATTACAGGCGTGTGTCACCACCACCTGTCACCTCAAGACTGAAAAGAAAAACCAGACTGTGAAGGTGTCATCACTCGGGCAGGAATGAAGATTCCTTGTGTCCTACCCTTTAACTACTCAAACCATAGTCCACTGGCATTTCCCCAGGAATTTCATGCTGAGAAAAAGAAAGCCTTAAGCTTTTCTGATTGCCAGCCAGAGGAGGAATTGTTTCAGGAAAGATTCCCCACAGAGCCGGGCGGTGGTGGCGCACGCCTTTAATCCCAGCACTCAGGAGGCAGAGCCAGGCAGATCTGTGTGAGTTCAAGGCCAGCCTGTTTTATAGAGCAAAATACAGGACAGGCACTAAAACTACAAAGAGAAGCCCTGTCTTGAAAAAAAAAAAAAAAAGATTCCCCACATTTCATCGCATGCTGCAGAGACAATCCTGATGGGTGGGACCACACCTTGATCAGTACTGCCCTTGACCAGTACAACTTAGTTCTACATACCTCTTGATCTCTATTTAAATCTAATTCTCTATAGATGGATATGGGAAGCTTTCATCCATTCATCTTCCCAAAATGGCCACATTAAATACATACCTACTTGGCTGTTTTCCACTTGCTCTTTAGTTTATCTATTAAGCATATTAATCTGACCCCAGCTTTTGAGGGTCTTAGGCACAGAAGACTCTGGGTAACCAAAGCAATCTTGATCCGAAAGAATAATGCTGGAGGTCTCACATCATATTAAGCCATGATATACATCCATAGTGACCAAAATATATGTTACCAGTACAAAAAAAAAAATAATAATAACAGAGCACCTAGCTATGATCCAGACAGATCCAGGCCCCTGACTTTTGACAAAGTTGTCAAAATATACATTAGAGAAAAGATAACCTCTTCAGTAAAGAGTGCTGGGTAACTGGATCCATATAGGTAGAATGAAGCTAGGCTCTGGTCTCTTACCCCTACAACTTCCAATGGCTCAAACATTTAAAAAATATTTTAGTTATTTATTCTTTTTTGTATGAGCGTGTGTGTGTGTGTGTGTGTGTGTGTGTGTGTGTGTGTGTGTGTGTGTGAGCTTGTATGGAGGACCCAGGAGAGCCCACAAAAGTCAGTTCTCTCTTTCTACCATGTGGTTTCCGAGGACTGAACTGAGGCCATCAGCTTACTACCAGGACTTTCATCCCCTGAGCTGTCTCTCTTAGACCTGAATTCAATCTTATAGTACAGGACCCGAAACTCTGAAACCGCTAGAAGATAAAGGAAAGAAAAACTTTAAGGTCTAGGCATAGACATGGACTTTCTGGACAGGTCTCCAGGAGCTGGGAAATAACCCTAACAACTGGCAGATGAAACCTCATGGAATTAAAAAGCTGGACAACAAAGGAGGCAGTTACATCAGGACAGATTTTAGAATGGGAGAACACTCTGAGCTAGCTGTGTGTCTGACAGGATTGATGCACTTTTCCAAAGATTTGTTACTGTTTTTCACGGGGCTATATGTATAGGGTGCCTGCTACAGCAACTCTACTTTTTCAAAAGCATTATTCTGAACCAATTAACATTAGATAGCACTACAATTTATGTTTAAAGCCTTGATTCAGTTCAGTTGGTTTTTGTTGTTTTGAGGTAAGTGATGGTCTCATTGTAGTCCAGACTAGCCTCAAATGTTGTAAATAGCAGAGACTAGCTTTGAGCTCCTAATCATCCTGCCTTTCTCCTGAGAATTGGTATTGCAGGTGTACGCCACCACTCCCAGCTTGAATTTAACAGTTAACCATTACACCTAAATTCTGAGATAGTAGCTTGTCCTACTTGCTGTCTACATGGGTCGGGCATTGACATTCCGTTTGCCATCTGTAAACTGCTAAGAGTCCAGCAGTTGAGCTTGTGGGGAACTGGTGGAGACTGGGGCTTCTTTTTAGCCACTGAACAATGTCTCTTGGCTCCATACCCACGTTCCTCACAGGGATAAAGGTCAGAAATGGCACCTTACAGACTCAGACAAAGATTCTGAAAGTGAAAGTCCTGATTTATGACTGTGGTCAGGAAAGAGGTGCACCAGACACAGAGGGAGTCCTTTCAAGGGCAGATAATGGGGGAAGTGAGGCAGGAAGCAGAACAGAGAGGGGACTTGCAGGACTTACACAAATGCTGGGAAATTAGCATTTGAGTAGAACAAGTTGGCAAGGGAAGGTTGGAAGCACCAGACTGAGCTAAGAGCAGCTAGCACCATGTGCACAGTGGCTCTGTGGAGTGTCTGATTCTCACTGCATTAGTCAATCTGCCCAGATAGGAGAAATCTTCAAGAGCAATCCAAGAGACTCCAGACACTTAACTTTTACAATAGGCTTTTGGTGTTTTCTACAGAGACAAACAAAGACAGCCCAAAGCAGCCAGGAGTAATGACTATAGGCACAGGGATAAGGTAAGTCCCATTGATAACCGCACTTCTTAGGAACAACACATTTGCTAAACAAATAGGAAGAGGAATCTGAAAGTCAACACTTGCTGCAGGAGCCAGAGTATTGTCAGAGCTAACTTCAGTAGAGTTCTAGAAAAACAGGCCCTTGCCCTCTCCACCACAAGGAATCATTTTAGAGAGGGTGTCTCACCTTCTGTAGGAAGGACAGGACTTCTGTGCCAATAGTTAAAGGAAATTTTGGGGAGTCTGACTGCAGTCACCACATGATAGCAAGGAAATAGAATTCTCCCCCACTCCCCTGAGATTCTCAATCTCATTAAGAAAAAAATTTAAGAATTGACAAAAACAGAAACTCAAGAATAATTTTATTCTGGGGCAATAAGATGTAAATCTTAGCAGCTGTCTGGAGGAGGAAGATTTAAAAGAGAAATAGAGAAAACCATGTTATCTGAGCTAAGGTGGCATAGAAGTCAGCCACATGGTAGACAAACACCCACAGAGCAGCAGGGAGAGCTTCAGGAAGCAGAGCTTCAAAGAAAGAATAAGAAAGCCTGGTACCAGAAAAGGCTTAGTTAGGCTTTTGCCAGCATCTACATGAAAAAACCAGAAAAAAAAAAAGGGGGGTGGGGTGGGGAGAGATTACAGCTTTTGAGTCGTTCAGAAAGGCAGGCTGTCCCATCAGAATTTCTGCAGTGGCTGCACTGGGGGCAGTGGTTGGACCTCTGGTAAATAAAAGTACCTTATCTTATTTAAAGGCTAATTATTCTCCTATTTACTTAGCATGGCTTAAGATGAATGCCTTCTAACTGGATGCCAACATGTAGAAGGATGCAAATAGATCCATATCTGTCGACATGCACAAAACTCAAGTCCAAATGGATCAAAGACCTCCACATAAATCCAGTTACATTGAACCTGATAGAAGAAAAAGTGGGAATTAGCATTGAATACATTGGCACAGAAGACCACTTCCTAAATATAACACCAGTATCACAGACACCAAGAGCAACAATTAATAAATGGGACCTCATGAAACTGAGAAGCTTCTGTAAGGTAAACAACATGGTAAATAAGACAGAATAGCAGCCTACAGAATGGGAAAAGATCTTCACCAATCCCACATCTGACAGAGGGCTGATATCCAAAATATAACTCAAGAAACTAAACATCAAAATACCAAATAACTCAATTAAAAATGGGCTACAGATCTAAACAGAGAATTCTCAACAGGAAACTCTCAAATGGCCAAAAGATATTTAAGGAATTGCTCAACATCCTTAGTCATCAGGAAAATGCAAACCAAAATGACTCCGAGATACCATCTTACACCTGTCAGAATGGCTAAGATCAAAACCACTGAAGACAGCTTATATTGGAGAGGATATGTAGCAAGGGAAATACTCCTCCACTGCTGGTGGAATTGCAAACATGTACAGCCACTTTGCAAATCAGTATCGTGATATTTCAGAAAATTGGGATTCAATCTACCTCAAGACCCAGTGATACCACTCGTGGGCATATACCCAAAGGATGCTCAATCATACCACAAGGGCATTTGCTCAACTACATTCATAGCAGCATTATTTGTAGTAGATAGAACCTGAAAAGAACCTACATGGCCCTCAACTGAAGAATGGATAAATGTGATACATTAACACAATGGAATATTACTCAGAGAGGAAAAAACACTGGCATCATGAAATTTGCAAGCAAATGGATAAAACTAGAAACCATCCTGAGTGAGGTAACCCAAACCCAGAAAGACAAACATAGTATGTACTCACTCATAAGTAGATATTAAACATAAAGCAAAGGATAACCAGGCTACAATCCATAACCCCAGAAAAGCTAGGTAACTAGGAGGACCCTAAGAGGGAAATGCATGCATAGCCCTAAGAAGGGGAAATAGATAAGAAAATCTCCTGAGTAAACTTGGAGGGTGAGGGGTGAAGCCAGGAGGGAAGGGAAGAATAGTGGGTAAGAACATGAGGAAATAGGATGGTTGAGTTGGGAGAGGGACAGAGAGGAAGAACAAGGAAAGAGATATCTCGATAAGGGAGCCATTATCGGGTTAAGAAGAAACCTGGTGCTAGGGAAATTGCCAGTAATTTACAAGGATGACCCCAGCTAAGACTCCAAGCAGTAGTGGAGAGATGCTTGAACTGGCCTTCCCCTGTAATCACATTGGTGACTACCCTAATTGTCATCATAGAACCTTCATCCAATAACTGATAGAAGCAGATGCAGAGATCCATAGCTAAGCACTGGGCTGAGCTCCTGGAGTCTAGTGGAAGAGAGCAAAGAGGGATTCTATGGGCAAGGGGAATCAAGACATTATGTGGAAACCCACAGAGACAGCTGACCAGAGGTAGTGGGAGCTCATTGACTCTGGACTGACAGCTGGGGAACCTTCATGGGACCAAACAGACCCTCTAAAGGAGGGTGACAGTTGTGTAGCTTAGTCAGTTTGTGGAGTCCCTGGCAGTGGGACCAGGATTTATCCCTAGTGCATGAACTGGCTATTTGGAGCCCATTCCTTATGGAAGGATACCATGCTTAGCTTTGATGCAGGGGGGAGAGATTTGGTCCTCCCTCAACTTGATATGCCAGACTTTGTTGACTCACCATGGGAGGCCTTATCATCTTTGAGGAGTGGATATGTGTGTGTGTGGGGGGTGGGCTGTGGTTGGCATGTAAAATGGAAAAAAAAAACTTTTGTTTTTTGTTTTCACCAATGTTAGTTATTATGGCGCTCTTACCATGCGAGGAATACGTCCCGAACATGACAAATCCACAGAAGAGCTGTTTATTAATATAGGATAGATGATAGAGGTGACAGGCCTGTGTGAAACACACACATGAGTGAGGAGAGGAGAGAAGAGAAGAAGAGGAGAGAGAGAAGAGGAGAGAGAGACCTGTGCAACATGGCGCCGGCTTTTTAAAGAGTGAGCTGCTCATTCGTACAGGACCGCATGTGGCTACTCCATGCATGCACGTAGATTACATGGCTGCACACGCTTTATGCAACCATGTAAAGCCACGGAGTCCTAGCCACATGAGATGTTCTGACCTGGAAATGGCTATTTTGAACCGGAAATAACTAGGTGGTCTGCCGGGAAAGCCCAACCGTGTGGACATGTTGTGATTTCCTATCATTCCCGACTCATATGTTCTTAAAAAATAAAAAAAAAATGTGGATAGATGGGTATGGGGCGCCGTTTCTCTCAAAGACTGCTTCAGGCTGAATGGTGGACATTGATTGGTCCTTGAAGGGAAATGGGAAGGCTGGCTCCTGAAGTCCTGGGATGAAGTCCTGCAGCTGTGTCCATCCTTCATGGTGTGGCTGGTCCTGGGATGAAGTTCTGTCATGCCTTGTCCTGCAGCTGTCCGTCCTTCATGGTGTGGCTGGGAACCTTCTGTCTGACAGGACACTGGTGACATAAAAGCTTAGAGAAAAGACTCATTATAATTTTGTTTTTTGGATTGACATTTATCTGAGGTAGATCTGGCCTGTCTGGATGGAGACATATTAAAAGGCGGCTGTGATGTTCTAGTACTCTGCTTAATATTTTACCTGAGACAAGCATTATTCCAGGTGGTTTATTTAAGGCACCTGTTTGTTTTGTTAGTTTAGCATTTGGGATACACAGGTGATCAGTTGCTGAGTATTGAATAGTGATAGACTGTTATATCCTTACCGCCTGGATATTTTGATGGTTCCTTTTGTCTCCAGCCTTATGTGGCCCTAGTTGGGACTATAAACCAATCCTTTTGGAAGACTTGCCTGAGGCTATAAGCTGAGTTTTTTTTGGCTTAGGAGCCATCCTGATTATTGTAAACTTAATTGTTTAGATCTCAGCTGCTTTTAGACCCATCTGTGGTTCTCAAGGCAGTTTGAGAATGAGTGGGTGGAGTTAAGGTGAGTTAGGGCGAATCTTAGAAACCACCCAAGCCCACACATTTGAGCCCGCCCACTGCTGGCACGGATGTCAGACAGAAAAGGTTACACGTGGCTGACGCCTTAGTGGGAAAGGAAAGAAAGGGTTTAGAACTTTAGCAGAAAGCTTGGAGATGAAGTAACTCTTATTTTCCCGTTCACTGGCTGAAGTACCTGCCACACTGTTATGCGGTCAGGTTTACCAGTACCCGCCCCATCCGCCAAGGTAAGTGAGTGGTATCCGCCCTCTGTCCCATGGCTGTAGCTGAGTGGAAAATAAAAAAAATGAAACAACAAACCGGGATCAGACTCCAATCTTGGGTGTCCCCAAAGAATCGAGAGAGATCTAAGAATCAGCTCAAGTTTGCCATCCTCTTTGTCAAGGGATGGGAAGGGCTGCGACTGTGCTGCAGTGGTCCACCCGCTAGACCCCAGATGCCATTTTTGCTCTGAGCAAAAATGTGCCTGCCATTGCCAGCACAGCCTGAGGACAACACCTGGGATTGTACATCGTTGCAAAGATATAGCTCAGATTTCAGCCATTAGAACAGCAGACTCACTCTGAAAAATCATGGCGGTATCAATAGTGGAAAGCCGCACTTCTTGTGGCTGGCCACCACACGTGGTGGCCAAATGGAGGTGCGCTCTGGTTGGTGGAAGAATCACAAGCCATGGTTATCTTTCTAGAGCTTTATTGAGAGAGAGAAAGCTAAGATAAAGAGCAACTCTTTCCATTCGCCTGTTCACTGTCCAGAATTAGATAACTCCCATAAAAGATTGGGATTTTTTTGTTATTTTCTAAAGCATACTTGGGACATCTCTCAGTACAGAGACGGATAAGCTTAGGAATCTTTAAGTAAAGCTTCAAGAAGACAGCCTAAGGGAGAATTAGGACTGATTGAGTTGAAAGCCTTATTTCCTATGTCTGCAGTGGAGAGGCAGGAAAAAGAAAAAAAAAAAAAAAAACATGATCCGGAGCCAAGACCTCCCAGAGGCTGGACAGATCTCGGGCACAAGCCGCCTTATCAGCTCATCAGCTGATAAGCAGGGGGGAAGGAGGGTGGGTGCTGTGTGAAGCAAGAACTCCCCGGGAGCCCTTAACGCCCAGCCGCCCCATCGGGCGTGAAGAACGTGCCAGCTTCACACAGCCCCAGGATGCACCTGACGGTGGTGGTCCTTTCGCGAAAAATATCTCAAGCTGCAGATGTGGGAGGTGGCTGGAAATCTGGGCCTGTGATGGGGGCTGACCTTAGCCAGTGAAGACTGTGGCCGGGGGTTCCCCAGTTTCAAGAATAAACCAGTGAGGTGCCAGACGCTCAACAGTCGTTCTCACGGATTCAGGAAACTGTTTACACTAGCCGAAAAGGGGAAAACTCACCAATCAGTAGCGGTGTTGTATGCGGAGTTGTGCGACCAGGCTAATGGAGAGTGATCTGTCGCGAATGGAGCAGAGTTCCCGGCTAGTGTAGTGCAGAGTTTTCGTCCCCGGTTCCCGGGTTTCCAGGCGCAAAGTGCCCGGAAGCACCCGTTCCCTCACAGCACCAATGTTAGTTATTTAGGTGCTCTTACTCTGTGAGAAAACACGTCCTGAACACGACAAATCCACAGAAGAGCTGTTTATTAATATAGGATAAGAAGAGATGTGGCAGGTCTGTGTGAAGCACACACGTGAGTGAGGAGAGGAGAGAAGAGGAGGAGAGAGAGAGAGAGAGAGAGAGAGAGAGAGAGAGAGAGAGAGATGAGGAAAGAGAAGAGAAGAGAGGAGAAGAGAAGAGAGAGAAGAGAAGAGAGAGAAGAGGAGAGAGGAGAAGAGGAGAGAGAGAAAAGGAGAGAGAGGAGAGAGACCTGTGCAAAATGGCACCGGCTTTTTAAAGAGTGAGCCGCGCATGCATACAGGACCGCATGTGGCTACTCCATGCATGCACATAGATTACATGGCTGCATGCGCTTTATGCAACCATGTAAAGCCACAGAGTCCTAGCCACGTGAGATGTTCTGACCTGGAAATGGCTATTTTGAACCAGAAATAACTAGGTGGTCTGCCAGGAAAGCCCAACCGTGTGGACATGTGGTGATTTCCTATCAGCTATCTTCTTTTCCTAAATAAGTCAGGACTTATTACAAAGTGTGAATTTGATGCAAGGCTGCTTAACTGATTCAAATATCAGCTGTTGTGAGGTTGGAATGTTGTAGGTCTGGAGCCAAATTACTGTATATATAGCACCTTGATAGCAATTCATTGCCTTCCTGTGTGTGTGACACAACATCTGTGTGACTTGTAAGTAAGTCTTTTAGGATGTACAAACAGACTACCGGCTGACACCAAACAGAAGGCTAAGAATGTGGTCAGACACCATGTGAAGCTATAGCAGATATTTCCCCCACATTTCTGAGTCTCACCTACCTGAGTTTCAACCAAGGTAATTTTGTTTGTTTGTTTTTTTGTTTTTTTTTCAAGACAGGGTTTCTCTGTGTAGCTTTGCGCCTTTCCTGAAACTCACTTTGGAGACCAGGCTGGCCTTGAACTCACAGAGATCTACCTGCCTCTGCCTCCTGACTGCTGGGACCACCAAGGTGTTTTAAAAAAACTTCATTAAACTGTTACCATGTTGGAGTGTGGAATTTGTGGTAACCTGGGTCTGTAAATATAGTATTTGAAATATTAGTGTTACAAATATTAATCAAATATAAAACATCTCAGTGGGGAAGAGACGGTTAAGTCTGTAACCAAATGTGAGTGACCATGGCCTAAGAAAACAGCTGGATTGGCCTTTCTCTTGGCCTTGAAAAAGGTTCAGTGTGGGGTATGGTTTCTACAGAAGCTTTCCTTAGCTAGTTAAAGACTAGTAAACTGCAAATCTACAGCAGTTACAGCTGACTGACTGCAGGTAAGGGTCTAATTTCTCTGTTTCAGGAGACTAGGCTGTCCAGCAAAGATACTGACCAAATGAAAACAGATTCTAGAATGAAAGATTCTGTAGCCCCAAGCAGATGAAAAATATTTATTAGTGAGTTTATGATTCATGTTACCTGGAAAGACAGAAAATATCTCATTAACTATCCTAGTCACCTGCCTTGTGGTAAAATGAATTATAGTTTCAATTTTTAAAAAACTGTTTAAAAAGGCAGAGACTTGTATGATCTCTCTCTCTAATTACCAAAGAATTGGAACTAAGTTGTCATCTTTTCTCCACTTAGTACAGAGGACAAGATGCATATTCTGAGACAAAGAATGACAATTGTATTTTACTCAAGTGCTTCCCTGTCAAGATGGCATAGAGGCTTTGCCACACCAACTGAAATATCTCAGTAGTTGTCTATCCCTTCCAACTCTCCACAGCCTTAAGAACATCCTGAAGATAAGATTGCACATACCTGGAAACTGTTAAAAGACTGGTAATATATTTTAAAAAACAAAAAAATAAATGTTATCTTTCCTTCTTTGATTCAAAGATAATTCATATTTACAAACCTATTAACTGGTTGCAGTGTAATAGTTGCAAATGTATCCAAAGAGTGTCCCTCAGTCTATCAGACTATTCAAATAATAGACCCCAAGAAAAGGAATTTTCACAGCAATCTCTTTTCTGGGTTTATTACAGAAGACTCAATGAAGCAGTTTGTCTGTGGGGTTTTTCCTTGTGTTTTGCCATAATTTGGGATTATAATGAGAAACAAAATTGGTCTGTATAGTAGTAGGAGGAAGACATTTCTGTTGAAGACAACCCCAGGGGCCCCTGAGGTGGAGGTATAGTCAGATCAGGTTGGGAGAGTGTGAGGGCTCTGCAGCATCACTGCATCCTGTGGTCCTTAGATGCCTACAGACCCTGAGGTCTATAGTCCCTAAACTGGGAAGACTTGTGGCCATGATGCTGGTGTCACAGGATGGAGTAGAAAAGCTACAATATGTAGGTCATGGTTTTAGGCTTTGCTTGATAAGGGACATTGTCCTGATTTTGTGCTCAGATGTCCATCTGTCAGGATTCATTACTACTTTCCCTGGAAGATGGTACTTGCTAATAGGTGATTCCAATTTGATTATGGCAGCATCTGGAAACATCTATAATCTGATGCCTGCTTTTTTTCCCTTAGGCTAGTCTGAGTGAATCATGTGTGTTTATTTATAGTCATGCGCAAGAGGGAGAGAGAGTCCTCCCAGCAAAGCCCCTATGTATCACACTTGTTGGAAAAATATCAGCATAGCAGACCGCAAGAATATATTATATAGATTCAGCTGTACCTTGACCAACCAAGGAGTCCTTCAAGAGGAAGCCATTTATCAAGGAAAATTTGGTGTTATTTAGCTTATTCATATATACATCAGCTATCTTCTGCTATGAAATTCTTCTTATGTGCCCATATACTACTAGGCTGTATGGCAAGCAGTGTAAGCTTCTCAGACCTATGGCTGATCCACTAGGTAACACCCATACAGGGCCTAAGAGACAGGCAGGCTGTAGGTGCATAGCTTTGTTTCTTGTGTAAATGAGCTCAGACCTTCCTTCCCCAGACAGGGAAAATGGCATTCCAGAGCAATTAACTCAGAACAAAGGAGGTTTTTGCATATCCAGGTGGAGTGAAAGATGGAACATGATTCCTGACCAGAGCAGAGTTGCATGGCTGAGAGAGAGAGGACAAGCTCCTGGGGATGTCTTTCTGTATTCTGTGAATGTGTTGCTCTGATTGATTGATAAATAAAACACTGATTGGCCAGTAGCCATGCAGGAAGTGTGGTATAGGTAGGATAAGCAGAAAGAAGAATGCTGGGAAGTGGAAGGCTGAGACAGGAGATGCTTGCCATGAGAAGCAAGATGCAAAGTACCAGTAAGCCACAAGACATATGGCAACTTATAGATTAATAGAAATGGTTTAATTTAAAATATAAGAACTGGATAGCAAGAAGCCTACCATGGCCATACAGTTTATAAGTAATATAAATCTTTGTGTGTTTACTTGGGTCTGAGCAACTGCAGGAGCCAGGTGGACACAGGAATATATCAGCTACACAAGGCAGTTTCTGTAGATGGCAGACAGAGCTGCATGACCAGAGGGAAGAGAAGGCAGAGTTTCTTAGAGCAGGGGTAAGGAGCAAGGAAGAATAGATGGAGGATGAAGGAAAAGAGGATGAAGATGATCTTGAAAGCATTGGTGCTTAGTTAGGACTATGACAGGGCAGTAGGTATAGAGAGGAGCTGTATGTGAGGATGGAGCTGAAGCTGTATAGATAAAGCTAATTTTGTCTTAGAGAAATAAAGTAAACAGACAAAAGAGCATGGTGTACATGGATTCTTTTCCCTCAGATAACCCCCTGCCAGATGTAACATCTTCCCCAGAACCCCAGGAGGGATTTTTCCAGGGCAGGTCCTTGGGAAAATTCCATTGTATCAGTCTGTCCCAGCTTATCTCAAGAAATAACTTCCATCATTCCCAATATGTACACATGGGGTTCAAAGATTATATGAGATAAGCATTAAAAAGAAGTTTTACATTGTATAAATATACATCAATAGTCATAGCATGTGCATTAAGAATTCATGCTATGTTAGCATACAATTTTTTTTTTCCAGTCTACTGTATTTCTTTTCTTTTTTATTTTATGTGTGGAGCTTTTTTTTTTATACTTCTGTTGAAAATGGATTTTTTTCCTCATATAATATGTCCTGTCTATAGCTCCCCTTCCCTCTACTCCTTCTAGGTCCTCTCTAACTCCCCTCCTATCTAGGCCCACCCCCATTCTGTTTCTCATTAGGAAATAAACAGGCTTCTATGGGATAATAAAATAAGATAAAGCAGAAACTAACACATCAGAGCTGTACACAACAAACAAACCAAAGGAATGAACTCAAGAGAAGGCACAAGAAACAGAGACCCAGTCATTCACACACCCAGGGATACCATGAGAACACTAAACTGGAAGTCATACTATATACACAAAGGACCTGTAGGGTAAAAAGAGAGAAGAAATTGTGTGTGTGTGTGTGTGTGTGTGTGTGTGTGTGTGTGTGTGTGTGTAATTTAAATACATGTTATTTATTATTTGCAAAATAATAAGATAAAAATATTTGACTAAAAAGGAAGAGCTCTGACATGACATTATGAAACAAGGAACCTCCAAAAATGTCATTGAGTTCATTTTCTATTGGCTATCTACAGCTGAACATGAAGCCTACATTTAAGAATAGTTTTGTTTTCACAGTGGTACTCTCTTAGAGAAAGGTAAATTTTCAGTTGCAAGTAGCTATCAATTGGAGATTGCATCTGGGTTATGGATGGGGGCATGTTCCAATTCTCCTTTCAGTTCTAGGGCCTCAACTGGTGCAGACCCATGCAGGTCCTGTGAATGTTGCATCAGTGTCTGTGAGTTCATATGTGCTTGGATCATGTTGATCTGGAGGGCCATTTGTTTTCTTGGTGTCCTCCATCCTCTCTGGCTCTTACACTCTTTTTACCTCCTCTTCTGCATGTTTCCCTGAGTACCTGATTTGAGGGAGACATTCTCTTTTGTACCTTGTGCAGCTGTGGGTATCTGTGTTTGTTTCTATCTGCTGCAGGAGGAAGCTTCTCTGATGACTGTTGAGAAAGGAACTGATCTGCTTCCCTGGCCTGAGTCCCAAGCTATTTTTAAAAACCACCCATGCAGTAGTTACTACATAATGCTGAATGTGAGCCCCCCCATCCCTGTGTATGTGATCATAGATAATTAATGACTTATACCTTAAATTGTGTTTTGTGAAATTGACTATTTGAATCTGTGGGAGCTCACAGAGGTTTCCTAATGAGAACTTACTCAGGGTAAGAGAATCTAAGCTTGCTTTACCCAGCAGGGCTGCACAATGGAATGATTTGACCACAGGCTTGGTTACCAGTTGTTTGAAAGGGTCTACATGTGGCTGTGTGGTGAGCTTTGATCTTGCAAGGGGGCAGTCTTTTGCCTCTCCCCTTGGCATAGTATAAAAAGCCATTTTCAATAAAGGACGAGGCTGTTAGGTATTGACCCAGGCCCTCCTGAAGCTATTCTGTTTCTGTCTTTCTTCTCGTTGTTTAAGTCTCTCATTCTATCTGACATTTTCTTATCCCTCTCTCCTCCACCTAAGAACCTTAGAAAAGATGGGAAAGGCAGGGGCTGGACTCTCACAGGATCCCACATGAATCAAAGACTAATTGTATTGAAGTTAAACCAAGGACACTTCACAAATAATTCCCGCCCTGCCTCTTCTCTTCTGAGTAAAATTGTTCAATTTTAGGTAATATTTTTCAAATATTAATTCATTCTTATTCTTTAAGAATGTTGTCTTTATGGTTGCTATAAGCTGAATGTTTGTGCTCTGTTGATAAAATTTCTTTCCAGGAGGAGGTCTACTTCTAGTCCTAGCGTCCCAAGGACAAACCAAAGTGTACTTCCACCAACGTTTACCCTGGGAACTAATGAGTTTATTGGACCTCCCTATAGAGCATAGATGAGGGGCTACCTATGGGAGTGTGGGTGCTCCTCCACCCAGTAGGCCATACCTAGCAGGGATAGGGGCATCCCCACAGCTTCATAGCTGGAACCTCTGCTTCCTGTAGTTGTCCTTCCCTATATGTTCTAGCCCTTCTTCAAGTCATGTGCATTTATGACACAGGTGGGAGGGAGCAGCTGGATACTCAGGTGAAGGTTTAATGACCGCCCCCATCATCCAAAAGAGGATATGAACAGTCTGCAAGCCCATCGTGGATAATGTTTTTGCAAGGAGGCACAGCTGAACTCCTCAAGATAGTGGTTGCTTTGCTTCTGGGATAGTTACAACATGCTCCCATAAAATTAATATATTAAAATAAAAACCAAAGTGATAGTATTAGGAGGTGGAGCCTTTCCTTTGAGAGATAATTGGATCATGTGATCAAGCCTTTTGTGAATGAAATGAATGCTTTGTAAAAGTTTGAAAGTGAGCATGCTCTATAACCATAAGATACACCGAGCCAGGACAGTTGCCCAGGTTTAGGGAAACCTGGGCTGCATAGTATTTTCTAGGTCTACCCAGGGTACACAGTAAGACTGTCTTATGAGGCTGAACAAAGTTATTAGAAGTTGCCTTTTTGTGGTTGTCTCATATCACAGCATGCTGTCCTGGTTTCACACGTATTGTAGCATATATGAAGATTATGTAGTCACTTTGTCTTTAAATATATTTTTGTTGTTTATATATTTGTACACAATGTGTTTTGATCAAATACACTTCTAATCCCTTTCCTTCAACTGTTCACAGAAGCCCTTCTATGTTCTCCTGATTTTCATGTATTTGTTTTCTTTTTTAAGTTATTGAGTCCAGTATGTTCGGCCTGTATATGCATGCATGTAAAGCCACCCAGAGGAGCACAGTGACCTAACCAGGGTGGCACATTTGATGGACAAGTGTTGTTTCCATCACTACTATATTATCTTATATTGACATCAGTTATAACTAGTACTATGCTTTCAGTTTTTTCCTCATGCTTTCTTCCCTTCATTTTTGTCTGCTGTTTTCCCCATCTTTTTACCTGGAAGTATCCTAGTTTTTAAAAATTCAAAAATATGTATGTGTGTGTATGTGTGTGTGTGTGTGTGTGTGTGTGTGTGAGTGAGAGAGAGAGAGAGAGAGAGAGAGAGAGAGACAGAGAGACAGAGAGACAGAGAGACAGAGACAGACAGACAGACAGACAGAGACAGAGAGTGATGGAGCATGCACAGTTCTCCAAGGAGTCCAGAAGAAAAAAGCATGTAAAGTAATGGAAATCCAAGCATGAGCATGGCATCTAACTGGGTGCAATGGGGAGAGAATAAATGAGTTCAGTTGGATGAGGGATCTGAAAGAATAGTGGGAAGTAGGTCCAAAAAGTAGGGAAGCCGATTGTGGCAGCCTCTGGGATGTGGATTTAGGAACATCCAGTTAGTTTGTGGATGTATTCAAGTTTCTAGAGAGGAGAGGTCAAGGCACTTCAGCAATGCTATCCAAGCAGTGACCTCTGCAGCACATTCAAGGGGGAAAAGCTCAAACACAGTGTGTCCCTAATGTTCTGTGGGTGACACTGTTAGTGAGGGAGGAAGTAGGAGAAGAATGGACAATTCAAAACTGAGGCTTTTGATGAACAAGGAGAACTGCAAACACAAATGCACATGAAACTAACTCTCCAGAGGAAAATGAGAAGACTGAAACTTGTTGAAATTGTGTCACAGAATGTCCAAGTTCAAATTTTGACTATTGAATTTAGTGAGAACAGTAATTGAACAGTTTTTTTTGGGGGGGCATACTACTATTTATTCTATTATTTTTCTTCTTGGAACCAGCATTATGATCTTATGCTAACATCTAAATATATTCCATAGACTGACATGGTTCTTTTGCTCTCTGCATTAGGCAATAGCTAATTGCAGATTCAAGTTTCAGTTTACAACTAATTAGTGGGTGAAATAAAGTCTTTATCTTTTACAGAAAGTGATATTGGTTTGGATGAATATTTTTGAATAAATAGATAAACCCTTCTTTATCAAGGCTGTTGTTAAAGGTGAACTTAAAGGAGGGCTTGTGGTATAGCTCTGTTGGTAGACTGCTTTGTGCACAAGGCGCTCAGTTCAAAATATCCTGACTCACAGAAACAGCGTGTGTGGCACACTGGCACATACCTGTATTCTCTGAACTTGGGCAGTAGAAGCAGGAGGATCAGAAGTCTGAGGCCATCCTTGGTCATAAAATGCTTTTGATGCCAGCCTGGGATAAATGAGACACTGAATTTAGAAAATATTTAGAAAGCTTCAAATCTGGTAAAATTGATGATTTCTTTTTTAATTTAATTTTGCTGCAAGTATTTTTGAAGCCTTGACTTTGAAAGACCTGTAGCTACTATGCAGTCGCAAGCATTAGGAATATTTTATAGACCCTGCCACCTGATAATCACTTTTAATTTCATGAGCCAAGTTCCCTCCTCAGATCCACACTTTGTAACTCTGAATGAAATGGAGGAATGTGTTGGGTCCTCTGAAGGCAAAATTCAGAGTTACATTTGCAAAGGTATTTACTTTTCATAAGGCATGTTTTATTGAAAACTTGGACATTTAAATTGATAAGGATTATCTGTAATAAAGTATTTGAAACTGTTGCTACTTAGAAATACCAGGAAAAGAAGAAAAATAATATTTTACTGCAAGTTGCTACTTTCAGATATCAGTTTTCATTTCCCATGAAAAGATAAAGAGCTGCAGAATTACAAACCTCCATATTCCCCCACTGATAGAGCCTTAGAAAGCACTGCATTTTTTTGCATAAAATATTTCTTGCAGCATACAACACCACACCAGAACTCTGGGAGACTGGCAGGAAATAGGAAAGCAGGTAGTAAGAGGAAAGGGTGTGTGTAATCTACTGAACACTGGGGTCCAAATTAAATTAGCAAAATGGCTCACAAGATCCACCTCATATTAACTCATCTCTAGCTGCTCCTTATCTTAAAGTCACTATGGTACCTTCTGATGTTGACTTTAATCCCTTTCCTAGATATTAGTTTAGTATACATGTGATGGAACTCTGCAGGAGTTACTGCTTAGTGGGCATTTATCTACACGAGGAACCAGACTGAAGACAAACCTCACATGAAAATGTGTTTAGTTCTGTTGGGGGTAGTTAAGTACTTTGTTTGTTTGTTTTAGTGTGGAAAGCATTTACATTCATAACTAGCTAGAGAATATAAGCACCAAGATATTCCAAAGTGTTAAACTGACAAATCATTAAAACTAAATTCACTGAGACATGATACACTCCTGTTACACCAAGACTTGGGAGATACAAGTCGTAAGAACCAAAGTGAGGCAGGGCAGGGCTATATGTAACCCTTTTTTTAAAAAAAGCAAGTAAGTAAATAAATAAAGTAGGTAATGAACCTGAGCATGCGCTGCTTACGGCTTTTAGTGGCACATAGGATGATAGAAGCTCTTTTGAACAATATATTGCCTTATGTGCTGTATATTATTTTTGTCTTAATTAAAAAATGTTAAAGGGCTGGGGATTTAGCTCAGTGGTAGAGCACTTGCCTAGCAAGTTCAAGGCCCTGGGTTCGATCCTCAGATAAAAAAAAACTCTAATCAAAAAATGTTAATAGATATATATTATGTACATGGATGATCAGAGTAGCAATCATACATTCCTCAAAAATTGCCATTTTGGGGGGAAATGTTTAATTCCTACTATTTTTGAAACACACAATTTATCATTGCAACCACAGTTCTTTATTCTTCCATACAACACAAGTCATTTGTCTTGTTTAGGACAACTCTGTTCTTCCTAACTACCCTCCCTTTATAACTGCTTCCATCTTCCCTTGTAATTGTCGTGGTGTGTTCCTCTTCCATGGCACTGACAGTGTAAGAGAGAACAGTGCTTGTCTTTCTATGCCTGTGTCATTTCACTTGATGTAACTTCCTACAAGCTCATCCACATTGCTGCAAAAGACAGGAGTTTGTGCTTTTTATGGCTAAGTAGTATTCCACTGTCTAATGTTTCATATTTTCTGTATCTTTTCATCCATCAGTGGATTTCTAGATTAATTTTATATATTGTTTATCATCTGGGAGAAAGGTTTTGTTTGTTTTGAACATACTGAGTCCAGTTTCTTTGGGTACGCACCGTAGAATTGCTAAATCATATGGTAATTCTGTTCTTGTACTTTGGAAACAGCAACCTGTTTTCTATAAGGGTAGCACTAATTTACATTCTAGCCAATAGTGTGTACAGATTACTTTCTTCATGTCATTGCCAGCACTAACAATTTAAAAAAAATTATCGCTCTTATTATTATTTTCTGAGTGTGCATGTGTGCATGTATATGTGTGTGTATGCATAGGGGTGCATGATACTGTGTACATGTGGAGGTCAGAGAAACTTCATTGAGTTAATCTCTCATTCCACTTTTCTGTGGGTTCTGGAGATCAAACTCAGGTCATCAGGTTTGTGGTTTTACCCCATGAGCTATCACCAACCCTCCATTTGTTATTCTCACTCAGTCTTTGTTTTCAGACTGTGTCTCACTATGTAGCCCTGTCTTGCCTTGACCTCCTGGAGAGCTTCGCCCTGTCTCTCAAATTCTGAGATTAAAGGCATGAGATTAAATGGCCAACTTTAAGTCTTTCTGATAACTACTGTTCTGAATGTAGTGAAGTGACCCTTCAATTTCGGTTTTGATGTATAATTCCACGTAAGTATAAAATTTCCATAGTCACTTTTGCCTTTGATTTGTAATTTTATTCCATGACTGATTTTGTTTTTAAGTGTTGAAGACTTGTTTTATGGATGAAAGGGTGGTCTGTCCTGAAGAACATTCAGTTGAATTAATGAGAAGGATGTGCTTGCTTCAGCACAGGACAGTGTTCTGGAGGGGAGTCCCCCGAGGCTGAGAATCTGGTAAGTCAACTCTGGCTTGTATTCTGGACACTGTTGAGATAACCACCTCCATACTTTCCTGCCATTTCTTCTTACAATGTCTTCTAGGGACAATTGGTATGGTCTGAGTAAAGCCCACTTCCCTTTTCAGTCCTTCTTTTTGGCTGTATATGTGTGTACAGTTGTTATGTCTTCTTGTTGAACTCATTATTTTTATCATTATATGTTAACAATAACCTTGTCTGTATTAAAGTTTTTAAGACTATTTCTTTGGGGTGTGTCATCCTGGATACAAGCTTTTCCTGCTCCTATGCATTTATGTTAGTGTGGGACTTGTTTTCTGGCCCTTCACTTTCAATCAACACATCCTTAGTATTTGTCTTAGTTAGAGTTTGTATTACTGTGAAGAGAAACCTTGACCATGGCAACCCTTATAAAGGAAAAATAATTGGGGTGGCTTAGGGTTCACAGGCATCACCAGAGGCTAAATAATCCCACACAGGTCTGATTGGAGACCCATCCCCTATGTGGCTCCATCTGTCAGCTTGACAGGAGGACCTCTTGGATTTGAATCTAATTGACGTTCTGTTAGTGTCATGCATCTAGATGACCATCTCTTTCTCTAGACTTGGGCAGTTTTCTGTTATCATTTCGTTAAATGTATTTTCTATTTCCTTCTATGGCTCTTCTGTGGAATTTCAGTATTGTAAATATTTGGTAACTCAATGACTGCCCACTGCTGTCACAGGCTTTCTCCCCCCACCCCAAGACTTCCATCTCTGTTTTCTCAGTCTGATCTTAAACTCTTTCCCAAATTTCATTGTCTATATTCTCATCACTTGCCGAACTTCCTTAAGATTCATTGTTTTAGTTATCTTTTCAGGAGGTCTGTAAATTTTCTCTTTGGGGTTTTGTGACTGGAGAATTATTAGTTTTCATGACTCCTTGATATTTTATGTTTCCTGTGCACCTGAATTGATATCTGTGCACAGGATATCAGTGGGGAAGCAGCTGTCTTTCCCATTTTTTGTTGTTGTTTTTTCCCCTATAGACACTTTTATTCTATGTATGGACTTGTGGTAGCATATGGTGTGCTTTGATTTTAATAGGTGTTATGTGTTACGATTTTTTGTTTCTTCTCATCAGTGATATCTATTTGCATCAGTGGTCTAGGCTGTAGGTATTTGTGACTACAGTTCTGTGGTGTGGTTTTTCTGGGTCAAGGCTCCCATCTGATTGGCTGCTGGGCTAGCTCTTGATGCTCCTGCAGGGAGAGTGGAAGGTTATATATATGATTAAAATACATCACATACATGTATAAACTTGTCAAAGAATAAATAAAAATAATTTAAAACATTATTGCATAAGTTAAAGGATATTTTGTGGCTTTCATGCATCAGTACTCTGTATCTGCACCAACCCTCCCCTTCCTCCTCTACTGTCCTTCTGACCATCCCCCTCTCTAATTAATGACCTCTTCCTCTATACATAGAATTATCCAATTAGTGTTGACCTATTTGTGTGAGTTTAGGATTTTGGTCTTGTAGCTGTAATTCTTAACGGTCTTATCAAATAAGAAACACAAAGCCAGGAGCCAGATATTGGAGTGAATGCTGGAAGATCAGAGAAGCAGAACAAGCCACAGCTACCTCACCTCGCCAATTCCTCAGCTGATCCTCTTTCCTCAGCCTGGAAACTTCTGAGTCCTCACCCAAATAGATCTCAGCTGAACTGCTGCTCAAAAGCCTAAAAGCTTAACCAGCTCTAGTTCCTGGTCCTCACACCTTATATACCTTTCTGCTTTCTGCCATCACTTCCTGGGATTAAAGGTGTGAGTCACCATTCCTGGCTGTTTCCAGTGTGGTTTTGAACTCACAGAGATTCGGAAGGATCTCTGCCTCCAAAAGGCTAGAATTAAAGGTGTGAGTGCCACCATTTTCTGGCCTCTATGTCTGTCTAGTAGCTGTTCTGTTCTCTGACCCCAGATACATTTATTAGGGTGCATGATATATTTTGGGGAACACAATATCACCACATGGTCTTGTCCCTGAAAAACAACAACAAAAGAAACAAAAACAAAAGTTAAAAGTGGTTCTCCCTCCCACTGCAGTATTGACTACCTGTGGGTGGTTCTTTATTTAGGACTGGGTCTTTGTGGTGAGTTGACTGTTTTATTTTATTTTATTTTATTTATTTTTTCAATCTTGTGCAGGTATCCATATTGTTGAAACTTCATGGGAGCAACATACTTGTCCTATCCAGAAGAAACTATCACCAAGGAATTGTTCTGGTCCTTAGAATCTTACACTATATCCACTCCCTTTTCTGCTATGTCCCCTGAGTCTTAGGCACAGGAGTTATAAACCTCTCATTTGGAGTTTGGCATCCCATGGTCACTTGTTCTCTGCATTTAACAGCTGCTGGGTCTCTTAGTAGTCTCCATCTACTGCAGAAAGAAGCTTCTTTGAAAAGATGTGGGAACTTAACTTACCTATGGGTATTAGGAAGAGTATTTAGCTGACTGCAGTTAGAAACAATCTTACTGCAGAAATCAGTAGTAGTAGTAGGCTCTTCTCTAGGGCTTAGGACATCTCAGGCATGAATTCCCTCCAACTGAGTGGGCTTTAGGTTCAGTTAGACAGCTATTGGCTGTCCCTATAATACAATGGCCACTATTGCATCATTGAGGATCTCTTGCTGGTCCTATCATTGGTGCAGCTCATAAGCTTTACACTGGGTAGGACAATTGATACTTTTTCTCTGTTGGCCACATGCATAGCACCTCCCAACACTATGAGTATTCCCAGGGAGGAGGCTTTTATGCCAGTTACAGCTTGATTTCTCCAAACCTGTGACAGAATGTGTGGTGTTTCCAGCAATAGCATGTTGTTACCTTCATGTTTTAGTAGGTAACCAAGAGCAATGACAGTAGGCTGTCTTGTTTTGGATGTCTCTTGGATCTACTGACCAATAACTTGAATGGAAGCATTACCTTGTGTAGCACTGGGTTTCTTTTAGATAGTCTTTGGTGTCTATGGCATACATTATCCTGCCATGTGGGGTAACTGCATTGAAAATATCATATGTCTGTCTGTCTGCTTGTCTGTCTATCTGCCTGTCTATCTTTGTGTTTTACATGCATTTTGAAGTATTCTTTAAAAACATAGGATACCAACATCTACAAATATTATCATCTTAAACTCACCTCTGAGGCTGAGACAAAAAATACTGTTCTCAATAGGTATATAAAACACGCCCACTCAGTGTTCATTTGTAACTAGAAACAACAAAGATAAATTATAAAGTTAATGAACTTTAAGCAATGTTAATTTAGTATGATCTTTCACAGTCTATTGTGATGGAATCAGCTACTTACCTGTCTGGTAATAAATTGGCATCTGAAACTTCAAGCTGCCAAACACAAGAAGAAACAAATGGCAGAAGAGGCCTTGTCCTGCCCAATTCCATGTGGAATATATTGGCTATGGTTGTGTCCTTTAATGGAGTTTTCACTAAAACATCAGCACTCAACTATGGTGTTTATTTTAGATAACATTTTCTAAGGGGAAACTTGGTCTTGCTCTGTGCTACATAACCAGTAAGACAGTACTGTACTGTGTCTTCATGGATTCAGATGGTTCTAGAAAACTCCTTACTTCCTTAGAATGATCTGTGCTGTGGTTTGAATGTGTAACAAACCCCATCCGTTCATTATTGGCTTTGTATGAAAATGGGGGTGCTATTGTGGAAGTCTCTGTAAATTCAGAAGGGGGCTCATGTTTAAGGAAGTAGGCCGCTGGGGGCAGGTTCTTGTAGCTGCATTATTCCTGGCTGTCTCTTGTCTTGCTGCTTCCAGGATTATTATTTGAACTGGGTGATCTATCATGCCTTCTCTCCATGACTCACTGAATCCACTCAAACTGTGAGCCACAACACATCTTCTGTAAGTTGTGTCAGTCAAGGATGTAGTTAATGCAGTTGGGTAAGGCAGCACCCTTTATTTTAAAATAATTCAGAACTCAAGTCACTCTTTTGTTTTAATAAGGGAAAGGGGGAAATCCATGCAAGAACATTAGTCCCGCCTTTTTGGTGAACTTCACATGCTTTTAAATATTATCATTTCTGTGATCATGAATTCATAAATGAGATAGACTGCAGTTGCAAACAGGCCAAATACCTGCTGAGTTCACAGAAATTCTGGAAAGACAAGGCCTTATCTTATAGGTTCTCCTGGAGAAAGCAACGCTGTTCTTCTGTTGGACACTGCTGAGTGAAGTGAGTTGAAAAACTGACCAGTGGCCAGGTGGTGGTGGTGCAGGCCTTTAATCCCAGCACTCAAGAGGCAGAGCCAGGCTGATCTCTGTTGAGTTCAAGGGCAGCCTGGTTTATAGAGTGAGATCTAGGACAGGCACCAAAACTACACAGAAAAATCCTGTCTCAAAAAAACAAAAAGAAAAACCAACCAGTGTATCTTATTGTTTATCCTGATGTGTTATCTACTTTGCATCATTATAATGAAACACTGGAGAAAGTCAACAAAGGAAGTCAAGGTTTATTTTGTCTCATGGGCTCAGAGACTCCAGTGGGTAGTGAGCTGGCTCTATTGCTTTTGTGTGCTGTGTCAACACAGAGGCTTCTTGGTGTGGAGGATATGGTGGAGAAAGGCTGCTCACCTTGGCATCCAGGAATCAGAGAAAGATGGAGAGGGACCATAGACAAAGATGTCCTTCAAGAGAATGCCGCTAATGACCTACTTTGTCCAATGAGGCTCTACCTTCTAAATTCTACCAGCTTCCAATAGTGGTATCAGATAATGAACATGTCTATGGATGAATCCATTGATTAGATCAGACCATTCATGATGTAATTACTTCCCCAAAGCCTCTATCATTATCATTGCCCTGGAGGGACATGTATTCAACACATGAGTTTTGGGGAGACATTACATATTTAAATTACAGCAGTAGAAAAGACCAATGAGCTTAGTCATCAAATTTTCAGCCTGCTTCTGAAGGAGTAGGGGGAATGGGAGAGAGAGAGAGAGAGAGAGAGAGAGAGAGAGAGAGAGAGAGATTAGTCTGTTCTAGGTAAGTGTTGCTGTGGAAGTAGGGAAGTAGTCAGGCTAAGTAGGTAGTATCTATCAGGTTGGGACACCCCAAAACACAATTAGAGAGAAATGTAGATAACTTACCATTGAAGGTTGGGAGGTTGTACAAGACTTCAGTCCATTGTCTTTGGGAATGGAGTTGGGTCTTAGGAGGGCTTTATTTTTGTAAGCTATCTTTGAGGACACCATCTATGATTCTACCATAAAGGTTTGCTGTTTTTGGCTGTGCGACTTGACAGATACTTTTGGTTTGTAAAGAAGTTCAGTAGTGCTATTAATACTTAGTATTTTGCCTAGCAGAAGCCTGTTCATAAATTCTGCAAGGATGTTTTTCCTCCTAGAGAGTTTGTGTACCAGGATTTCTCTTTTTGGGCCATGAACCGGCTCCCAAATCATGACACGGAGACTTCTTATTAGTTATGAATGCTTGGCCTACCTTAGGCTCATTTCTGGTTAGCTCTTTTAACTTAAATTAACCGGTTTCTTTGCCTTAGGACTTTTTATTTTTCTTTTTTCTGTATATATTACATCCACTGCTTCTCCTGTCTGTCTGGTTGCTGGCTCTCTGGTTTCTTGCCTCAGGCATGTCCCCTTCTTTCTTTTTCTTCTCTTCTCTCTTCTTTCCTTCTTCCTTGAGCCTACATTTCTCTTCTACTTATTCTCTCTGCCTTCCAGCCCTGCCCATGCTTCCTCTGCCTAACTACTGGCCATTCAACTCTTTATTAAACCAATCTAGGCAGAGAAGGTGAAACAAATGCTACATATCTTTACATACTTAAACACACATCATTACATCATTGAGAAATGTGGCACAAACAAATGTAACACACCTTTACACAGTTAAAATATTATTCTGCAGCATAAATACATCTTTGCCCAATTAAAATGATATCAAACAACAAGTTTGGTTAGAAATTTCTTCAGTCTGAATTAAATATATATTTAAAGCAATTTTGTTCTATTGTTCTCTCCTCTTCTCATTGGAATGTCTGGGGCAACCCAAAACTGCTTTCAAAACCTAGCTGGCAGGGCAGTGGTGGCGGCACATGCCTTTAATCCCAGCACTCGGGAGGCAGAGGCAGGTGGATCTCTGTGAGTTCGAGGCCAGCCTGGTCTCCAAAGCGAGTTCTAGGAAAGGCACAAAGCTACACAGAGAAACCCTGTCTCAAAAAACCAAACCAAACAAACAAAAACAAAACAACAAAAAAAAAAAACAAAAACAAAAACACAAAAAAACAAAAAACAAAAAAACCAACCAACCAACCAAACAAACAAACAAAAACCCTAGCTGACTATATGCTTCACCAGTTGTGTCTACTTTAGGTTATGGATACACAGTGTCTAGACTTGTAAGAACTCAGTATATGAAACTCTACTCTCTGTTTTCTCCTACGTTCCTTTGACTTCTTGTCACCATATATTGTACACACTGAACACTAGCTTTTGTGGTGATATGACCACTGATTTGTCTCTCAGCTTTCCTCTTTGGTAACTCATTTTAGTCCTGACCACTTGTAAATTTTTTCATTAAATATGCACATATGTGATGTCCGCATCTGCTTAGTTTAGGCACCATCTCTCCATAGTGCTATCAATATTTCTGAATCATTGTCAGAGATCTTCAGAATATCCCATTGTTAAGAACGCTGCATTCCCTAATACAACAGTGTGCCACCTGCAGCCAAATTTCTGGCCAGGAAATACAGATGACTTGGGAGGTTTTGAAACAGTCAAGGTATAAGCTGCTTTTAAAAAAAACATTGACTTCTCACTTGGGCCCATAGTATCTAGATGCATTTATGGAGATCTAGCTGTGCCTTGCTAGATGGCAACATCCATAGTGTGAAACTATTGAAACTGTGGTGTTCATGTGTACCCTATCCTAGGTGTCTATAGTTTATACAGCAGGATTTGGATCTACATTGGGTATGAATGTAGTCGTAGAATGTTGCTACATTTGTACGAGTAGATGCCACCAACTGTCCAGCACCAACCTGGAGGCAAAGACTGGTAACTGCTTTATCCCTACAAGCCAAAATGTAGAACAAAAGGTATCAAGGTAGATCTGGAGCATATGGGTGCATCACAGTGTTAAAGAGCAGTATCTGAAGAATAAGGCCAAAGACTCACAGAATACACCAGACCAAGGCAGTACTTAGTATATTCTAGAGATCCTGTGCCCTTCCCTTTGACTATCAGACCACTGAAATTATTTAATGGACCCTGGGGATTTCCCTGGCACTCTCATAAGTGGAGAAGGAAAGGCTGAAGCCTGGGCCACAGGAAGAACTCCACCCCCCACCCTTCCAGGAATCAGGTTTACAAAGTTCTGATAACTTCTCAGACTATGGGGCAGGAAAGACGGCAGCTGAAATGATGAATCTGTAGGTGCAACCACATTTTGACCAGCCTACTTTTTCACAAATATTCCTGCCCTCTATTTAAACCCAAGTTTCACGGCAGCATCCTGAAGATGGACCTAGAGGAGCGATTATTCCTCTCTATTTAATCCTCTTCCTAATGTAGTCACGTTGAATAGAATCTTGGATTGTTTCTTTTTTAACGAGTGCTCTACTTTGCTTTGTTTTCTATTTGCTGTGATAAAACCTTCTGACCTAAAGAAACTTGGGGAGGAAAGGATGTTTTGGCTCACGTTTCCCATCTTGGTCCATCACTGAAGAAAGCCAGAGCAAGAACTCAAGGCAGGAACCTGGAAGCAGGGACTGAGGCAGAGACCATGTCGAAACACTGCTTGCTCCTTATAGCTTGCTTTTTTTTTTTTTTTTTTTAATATACATCCTAGGATCACCTGACTCAGGGACAGCACCATCCACAGTGGGTTGGTCCCTCCGACACGAGTCATTAATCAAGAAAATGTCCCACAGACTTCCTACAGACCAATCAGATGAAGACATTTTCTCAAATTTAAGTTCCCATTTCCCAGAGGACACTCAAGTGTGTGTCAAGTTGACAGAAAAACTAATCAGGGTAACTGGATGCAAGAGCCCAGGCTCTATCTGGTAACAGGACTTTGCAATCACAAGCTTTGGAAAGTATAATCACTTTCCAGAGGACACCTCACCATGAATATTACTTAAATAATCATGTCCAACTTTCAGCTTGAACTAGAGCCGACTAGTTGGCGGCTCATTAGTTCAGCTCTGGACCTGACACAGCCACTAAGATTCAAAGGTTTCCCAGACCTTCAGGGTTGGTCTCAGCTGTGGTTAGCAGAAGGCTGTTTTGGAGATGCCAAGGTCCCTTTCATTGTGCATTTGAGGAATCCTCTGCCAAAGGCAGAGGTGGTGAGGAGGGTTGGTGTGGCCACAGGCTCATCCTCAGGGCGGGAGGCTTGGGGGGCCTGCGGTTTGGGGCTCCCAGCGGCCACCGCCAACTTTGGGCCAATCAGCGTGGCTCGGTGTCCCCTGCGCCCCGCCGCTCCGGCGGAGCCTGCCCCGGCCGAGGAGGGGCCGGGCGGCGGGGAGCCGAGCAGGGAGGTGGGGATTCTGGGAGCAGAGCTCATTTCCTCCTCCCGGCCGCCCCTGGCCCGCACCCCATCTCCACGTGCGGCGCCCGGGGCGCGCGGCCGAGCGGCGGAGGATGCTGGGCATGTACGTACCAGACAGGTTCGCCCTGAAGTCGTCCCGGGTCCAGGACGGGATGGGGCTCTACACGGCCCGCCGCGTGCGCAAGGTGGGTGAGCGGCCCGCGCAGGCCGCGCCACGTCCCAGGGCCTGCGGGGAGTGCGGGCCTGCAGGGAGCGGCCATCCTGGCTGCCCTCCGCCGCGGTGGCGTGAGGCCGTTTCCCCGGAGCCCCGCGGCAGTCGGCCTCTGCCTTCAGAACAGTCGCTGTGGTCATACCCTTTCATTTCATGTGCAGATGAGCCCGGGCAGCCCAGAGTGCGGTGCAGGCCCTGGAGCCTCAGAGAGGAGGCTTTTCGCACTGCCACCCCTGGGGTGATGATCTGGATCTTCGGCCTATTTTCTTTGCGCGTTTGAATTATATTCTGGCGTTGGATCATCTTCCAGAACTGCAACAGGCGTGCGATCAGGGCAAGCGCAGGTTGCCCTGTCTGTGTGATGACGCACTACAGATGTTGCAGAGATGTAGAAGACAGGATAGGAGAGCACTCCAAATCTTAAGTTACAACCTTAGAACATGGTGGCTTGAGGTATGGTGGGTTAGCAGATGCGAAACGATCCAGGGGAGGCCGGGCAGAAGCATCCAGAGTAAGCAGAGCCAAGGTTCACAGAGCAAGGCCCATGCTTGGTACTTTGTCCATATATTTCATTTGACTTTACCCCCTCAACACTCTCTGGAGCCAACACTTAGTTCTCATTGAACAGGTAAGCGAAGGAATTCTAAAGTTAGACATCTTGCCGAGTTAACGAATTAGGCCTCAAGCCTATGGTTTCTGAATAGAGAGTGTATGTTCTTTTTACAACATTCTGGTATACAACAACATGCTTTATAAGCCCTGCCCCTGTCACCTTTCCCAGCTTCTCCCCGCTGCCAGGCTTTGCTTTTATATTTGGAAAACAGAGGTTCAGAGGATAGCTCTTGAGACCCCAGTTTCAGCCCCTGATACTAAGAGCAAAGACTAATAGACAGTGCTGGCTGGGTTCACAACATAACCCACAAGAAGGTTCCATAGCCCAAATGGAAAAAAAAACAAAACCAAAAATCACCCCACATATTAACGTTTCATCGGTGGCTATGTGGGAGGATGTTCAAAGGTAAACAAACAAAACACAGGAGTTGATACTTCGTTTACTTTAGTAATGAGTTGGATAGATGCTGCCCAATGACCAAATGTTAAAACCAACAGTCTTTCAGAGCCAAATAAAAACAGCCAACCATCAGATGACTGCCTTGTACCACTTACATTCTCCTTCTGTTTTAGTCTTACAGCATGAAAAACTCCCAAATAGACTTTTCCTAAAAGTTTCTGGTATAACTATAATTAAGAACTGCTTTGTGCTCATGAATAGTAAGACACCAAACATTTTGTTCAAAAGTAGGAATTGTCACATAATCCTTGTTTTGCATTACTCAGCTCTTTTTCAGTCATTGGGCTGTGCATTTTCTTTTGATGTTTTCCTGTGATGGTGCTTGGAGCACTCCTTGGTGTGGGATGAAGTATCTGGAGTCATAATATCGCTGTATTGGTAGGGACTCACTCTTCTTATGCTGCTAATGGAACTTTAACAGAAAACACAGATTTTTTTTTTTTTTATTATTTTATTTTATTTTTTTTTTTTTACCCAGATTACATCTACCTTGCTGACCATGCAGAACACTGCTTACAATAATCTAGACTACTTTTGACAGAGTTGTTATTCCAAGATACTCAGTCACATGGTCATGACTGGCTTCACAGATGCCTGTTAGTCGACTTTGGCTGTTTCCTCCACTGAACACTGGAGACAAAACTGAAGCCACACAGCAGATTTTAGCTGAATTGTAAGATCGAGCTGAATGTTCTTTCACGTATTACCCATTTCACCATGCCTCCAATCTTTTTTTCCAAGTCACCCATGTAAGACTTATCTGACTATATTTCAAGAGGTCTAAGAAAATACTAGCTGTGATTGGAGCTCTGTTAAGAACCTCATTGAAAAATGCTCATGTTTCTCTAAACAGACTTTGGGATTTACCACTTTAGAGCATGTGTTGACCATTACAGATGTTATGTCATACTTTTATAGCAGGTGTGCTTGTATAATACTTCTCTTTCACAATGTAATTGAAATTCAAGTTATCTATGGATTTAAAGTTCAGAGATTAGCAGGGCGGTGGTGGCACACGCCTTAAATCCCAGGACTCAGGAGGCAGAGCCAGGAGGATCTCTGTGAGTTCAAGGCCAGCCTGGTCTACAGAGAGAGATCCAGGATAGGAACCAAAACAGAGAAACCCTGTCTCAAAAAACCAATAAATAAATAGATAAATAAATAAATTAAAGTTCAGAGATTAGAGTCCAAAATGGGCTTGGGGAATCTTCCAAGAAATGCCCTATTTGTACATTCCTCAGGTTTATTTGGGATTCCCTTTCCAAAGGGACCCCTTACTTCTGTAGACTCACCCCTTTGTGAAGCATTTCCTCCCTTCATAATGACTAATTGGAGTAACAGTTCATCATGTCCTGGTTTGTAGTGATACACTCCTTGCAAATGGACTGATCAGTGTTTTGCTTTGTTTGCAGGTAGCATTGGTTCTTGATTGCTTAACATTTATGCATTAAAGCCTGGGTGTGTTCCTTTAAAAGGGGAAGAGGAAATGTGTTTTGGAGCAAGAGTAGGAAAGAGTAGATTCTAATAGGTTCCAAATAATGACGTTTTAAAGAACATCATATGTGCTCTAGTCAACACATTATCATGGCAAAGGTGAGCACACTAGAGGCCCAGAGGATTATAGCTGCCTCTCAGGTTTCCATTCTTCCCACAGTATGGTCAACTCCCTGTCTTTCAGATGAAGTCAGACACTTATTTCTGATGAAAATATATTAATGAAAATAAGTTTAATGCCCAGTTTATAAAAATTAGAATGAAAATTTAGAAAGGAAAGGAAAGTTGAAAGTGTGCAGTTTAGAAGAAAATAAATGATCAAAACAAAACCAAACAACCAAACAAGCAAACAAACAACCCCAAAAGAGAAAAGAAAAGCTAGCAGAAGAAAGATTACTGCATTTCTACAGGAAGACTAGACTTTGTGTAATAATGTATTTTGCTAAGAAGTTTAGAAGATGACCCCTTTAGGACCAATGAATTTTTGTGCTAGGGCTGAAACTCTGCCAGTAGATGCTTATTTCATTTTCTGGTGGCTGATGGTAACTCACTAATCTGGAAACAGAAACACTGCAGTGACACTGTCTCACTGTTTATATAGTCAGGTCTCACCATGGAGAGCTGTCAAGGCCTGTGCTTCTCACTCTTCTTACAGATTTTTAAAGGTAGATCATAGATCCACTTAAACCGTTTTCCTAAACTTTGTGTTTTGCTTTGATAATGATGGCAGCTACCGACAAATGTTTTGATTATAATTTAATATAGTTTAACTAATGAAGCATTTATGAAGCTGTTGCAGTTGTTAGGAACTGTTCTTGTTACTGGAGACAGAGGGTGAATGACAGAGAGAGCAGTCAAGGATGCTTTTCTCTGTTCTTTCTTAGGCCATGTGCAAAACCTTGCTTTGTAGGCAACAGAACTGATGCTAGGGGAAGATCTATCCATACTCACGTGGTTCATCAGAATTTGAACTCAGGTTCTCCCACAGACAAGTTGGGCATTTCTAATGTAAAATTTGAAACGTTCCAAAATTGGAATATTTTGAGTCTATATGATACCAGAAATGGAATATATTACATGTAGCCAGGCATACTAATTATTATATGAAATTACCTTGTGTGTAATTCCAGACAACGTGTAAGTGTATATGAAACATATAAATTCTCTATTTAGACTTGGGTTTCATCTCCACATATTTATATACCTTTCTGTCTGTATATCTATAGCTATATAATATCCTTCCCTCAAATCTGGAATTTACAACACTTTGGCTTTTTCATAGAGACCAGATTAGGAATAGTCAACTTGTACTCTTTCTATTGAAGAGGTGTTTTCCTTGTAATCATAAAATATTAAGTTCACAAATGCAGATTCAAATGTACTCAATCATAAATATTATTTTACAAAAAATAAAAAGGGAATATGTATAGTCCTGAACATTTCTCATGCAGCAGCCTGTAGATAATTTCTCTTACTTATCTACTTTGGCTCTTATTATTATAGTTATTTTACCAGTGATCTTTTTTACTAAGCCATGTTAGTTGTGTAAAATAATGAGTTTCATTGTGATATTTTCATGCGTGGATGACATATACTTTGACCTCACTCACTGTCTTTCTCATCTCCTGTCCCCCATCTTACCCCACTGATCGTCTTCATTTTTCTAAATAAATCTGCTTCTACTTTGATGTCTTAGTTTTTTTGTTTTTGTTTTTTGTTTTAGTATAGATTTGGCATATGAGAGAAAACATGTGATACTCATCCTTCTGGCTTGGCTTGGTTCGTGCAGCATGATGGTTTCCACTTCCATTGATTTGCCTACAGATTGCATAATTTCAATGTGTATGGCTGAATGTAACACCATTGTGTGTACATGTGTATAACTAATTAGTTAATATGCCACATTTTCATCTGTGTATCTGTTTATGTGTACCCAGACTGATGCCATAACTTGGCTACTGTGAACAACTCTTTTATGGTGATTGAATACATTCCATATTGTACTTGTACCATACTATTTGTTTATGTTCTGTTACACACAGTCATTCAAACACTTTAGTCACACTATAGGCCAACATCTGTACTAGACACTTGGCTAGAATAGTAAAGAAAATGGATGTTCTGGCTCTTGTGGAGCTTGTATGATCTAGTAGTTAAATCACATACTGTATTAGAACATGATAAGTACTATAGAAAAAAAAAACAGTAGGAGTAGGGCTGGGTGTGGTTGGCTGGTGAAGAATGTTAATGAATCAGGTAGCCTAGTCAATTTCCATTAAAGTGAGATTTGAGCAATGTTTTGAAGGATGGCAGGAAACCAGCCAAATATATTTCCAGGAGGCGAACGTTCTGGCCAAGGGAGCAAGCTAGTCTGAAGTCCAGAGACAGAAGTAGAATTCCTGACTCCTCACTTTGCATTTTTGTGTCTTCAAGACCATTCCCCCATAGGTAACAATGCCATGTTTTGTTGCCTAGTTGGTTTGGACATTGGCCAATTTAAACCATACGCTTTCAGTAGCTTTTGTATGTTGAAGCAGTTGCTTTCTGGGAGTCAGCAACGTCTTAGGCTTTTTCCTTTCACTAATTAGAGACTCATTGGATGGGGTCTTGCCCTGAGGCCACCTTTCCCTTTGTTCTATTGTAGAGCAGGCCTCTCCTTAATGGTCCTAATCTCTTTTATCAATCACAGCCTCTTTTCCGGCACATGCCTTGGGGGCATCATTAATCTTCCTAGTGCTATTTTTCTCTCTAAACTGTATTTGGTATCCTTCTTCCCCATTTGCTCTTTTTCATTGTAGACTTGCATAAGTATGACCAGTAATAACCATGCCACTGACTCATTATCATACTGTCTTGAAATGCCTTCCACCAAAGAAATTCATCCCTTTCGAATTTAGCCCTGGGCAACTTTTTAGGGCATGGGCAGAAGGCATTCATATTCTTTACTAAAATACCAGGAATGGCCTCCAGTCAAGTAGTTAATAAAGTGTCCTCCGAATTTCATGAACCAGGCCACTACTGGATGCATTACTCTAGTACCACCATCTTCCTCTGTTATTAGAAGGTATTAGTCTCTGATTACAGCATTCCACTGCTATTCCAGTTCCAAGCTCCAGAGCCTCTATCCTAGTTCATTTTAGTTAGTGGACTTCTTGAAGGTTTTCTTATTAAGCCGTGTGTGCAATATTCCTTTTGAATCTCTGTATGAAAATTGCTCTCCTTACTTTTAGTGTTTTTTGTTTGTTTGTTTTTATATTTACTGAACATTTTCTCAAGGTCCCATTTGATTGTTTATATTGGTTGATGCTTTGGGTTTTACACATAATATTCTAATTGAGCTGGAAATCTTGCCAGGTCTCTTGATTTATCTCTGAAGTTCAGAGAGTTTACTAGAGTTTGCCTAGGCTCTGATGCCACCTTGCACAAGAGTCAGTTACTCTCATGTCACCTAGCAAAAGAGTAAGAGATTCTGATGTCTGCTTAGCATGGGGGTGACTCTGATGTCATTTAACAAAGAAGTGAGTGCCTCCAAGGTCACCTAATACAAATTGAATGTCTCTGATGTCACCTAGCATGGGAGTATCTCACATCACCTAGCATGGGGGTGACTCTGATGTTAGGCTACAAGAGCGAGTGACTCTGAGATCAGTTAGCTTGGCAGTGCCTCTGACATCACTTGGCATGGGAATGAATGAGGCCATTTCATCTACAGAGGCAGATTTATCTTCAGCTTTAGAAACCATCTTCCCAATTATTGCCTTTCAACCTACTTTTTAAGTATCTTCTGAACTATATAGATTAGAGCATTCCTTGAACTGTTCTCCAGAAATCTCATTCTTATCTCTCTTTGGTTTCCTTTGAGATATGTCTTTAATTTGATTCCTGTTTCTTCTCATGTTTCAATACATTTTCTAAAAATATCCAGTTGTGAAATCATGGCTTTTAATTATTAAAAGTTTTCATTAATGGTGATGGATAAAGTGCTAGAAAAGTGGAATTCAGACATTCAGGACCAACATAAAAGAGCTGGGGGCCTTTGCAGTTCACCTGTTATCCAGAGATCAGGAGATTGGGGATAGGGGATCCACAGAGCGAGCAGGTAGCAGGACTAGACAGGTTGGTGAGCTCTGCGTTCCCCGAGAGACCTTCACTAAATAAAGTGGTAAACAACTGAGAAAGACACCTGCTATCAACCTCTGGCCTTCATAGACATGCACACACATTTATGTGTGCTCTCACACAGGTACACTCACACACATGGGATATGCATACATCCATGCACCTATACTACGAACAAGTACTCATTCAAGTAAGTTTTTATTAAGTAAATCTTTTGAGTTGCTCTATTTCAATGCCTCTGAGTTCCACTAGAAAATTCTGTGTTCTCTTTTTATTTATTATAATTAGTTTTCTTGTTTGCTGTGCTAGAATGGGGGCAAGACATTGTGCATATGAAATAGGTCCTCTCTCACTAGCTGTACCCTCAGCCCGTAGTGTTCCTGCGACTGAGGATTCATTCCATCTGCCGGAGGAGTTTGTCTGTCTTTCTTTTTTTTAACCCCATGGGTCTCATTTTTTCACTTTGATCTCACTCCCTCTGTCAGGTGGACCCTGTTCGTTTAGGCGTTTTTTTGTGGAGTCAATTCTGCAGGAGGCAGTAGGCTCTTAGGTCCCTTCAATCAACTCCCTGGCCTCCATGCACTTTTCTGCACTCAAGGGCAGATGCCTTCCCTGAGTCTGACTTCGAAGTTGTCCTCATAACTCTCTAGTTTTCAGTGACTGGCCCTTTGCCCTACCTCTCTTCTTGCCTGTTAGCCTCATTCTGGTTCTTTCCGACCTCCGTTCTCAGTGTTCCACAGTTGCTCCCAGATGCTAATGGCACTTGTTTTCCTGAGAAAATCAAGTATGTAAGGAAGTGGAAAGGAAATCTGCTGCTTTCTGCGATGATATTAGGATATATTTATGCCTATGTCTATGTCCGTCTATGTATGTATCTATCATCCTATATATATAGATATACCTCCACCATTTCGTCCTCGTAACTCTATACTGCTTCTTCCACATGTATTTTATGTGACACATTTACATTGCAGAATGAAGAGTTATGGGTACCATGGCATTTTTTCCTCCTGACACCTGCCATAGCAACTGTGAATAGTAGACATGCCTAGATTCTAGATAGGGAGAAATAGAGAGTGACAGAGCCATAGGATATATCTTGTAGTTGACTTCAGTTCAATTAAGGACTTCTGAGGTAGTCTCGCATGATGTCTTCATATAGGTCATTAGTTCTCTCATCCAGGTAAATGTAGTTTTTTACCTGGTTACAGTAATAATATTCATAACAAGATCAAAGTTATAATAGTAAGGCGAATTGATATAGGGGACAGTTAGATTCTGCCTTAACATTCACAGCTAGGAAAGAAGACTGGGTGATCTTCCCATGGAACTCTTTAGAACACATTTAATGTACTGGTGAAGGCCTAATTGTATTATAAAAGCATATTCCTGCACAGTACTGTAACAGTGAGACATAATCATGTTCTAAAGGAGATGCTAAACTCCTTTGAAAAAACTAGCATTATTTCAAATACACATGCTTCAACTTCTGATTTGTTCTGAAGTAATAATTTATGTCTTCTCCACATATGTGTTTACTTGTGAACAAAATAACATAAAGTACTTCAAATATTATTTTAATGTTTGACAAAACAGTAATTTCCCAATGCCTTTCAACACCAGCCATATTCACTTTACTCCAGTTTCCTCTTTTTTTTTTTTTTTTTTTTTTTTTAATAACTGTTATTTGTGAAGATCTGATCAGGGACCATATATTCCTACTGGATTTTTAAAATTTTTTTATTTTATTTTTTGGATGAAAAGCCTAGGTTCCAACTCAAAAGCTGGGATGGCCCACCACCCACAATACACGAAATTATAGAGGCCTAACGGGAAAAAGCAGAGAGAGAAGACTGGCCACATTAGGAAGAGGAAGGAATAAGGGGGTGTAAATAGCCAAAGTCTGTCTCAGGGTGCTGTCATGGGGTCTAGGTTTAAGCCGAGGGCAGGAAGCATGCATATTGGCACCATATTAGTGAAGTGGGGTCCCAAAGGTTGTTATGCTGTAGGTCTAATCTGTCCTGCAAGGTGGGCTGATAGATTGTTACTTGTTGATGTGTTAATCCCTGAGGGTGCCACATCACCCTGGAGACAGGTTTCCTTCTTTGTGGAGTCGAAGGTGAGTTGAGACAAAGGTTAAGGACAATAACTTCCCTCTGTGCTGTTTGCCAAAGGGACAGAGAAGCTGGGCTTTCTTTATGGTTTTAGTTATTTTGTAAACCCAAGAGAGGAACAGGGCTTTTTAGCAAAAACAGTTTCTCCATGTCTGCTTCAATATGATGGTTATATCTATCAAAACCCTTTATCAGGCTTTCTCTCTCTAACAGTGGCTTTCAAAGGAGATGGGGCCTGTTTGCAGAGTATCCCACATTTGGATTTATCTTTCCCAAAATTTAACTAGTTTGTCTTTGCTATTTCCTTTAACTTGGAAATTCTGTAAATAGTTTTCATCATGAATACACCATGTAGTAACACTATGTGATGGCTATTATTGGTTTTCAACTGACTACATCTGAAATGAACTAAAACACAAGGGGATGGTTACCATGAGAGTTTTTTCTTAATTAAAACATGTGAAGTAGGAGGATCCATCTTTAATCCGGTCCACACCTTATGGTGGCAGCCTATATAAAGGACATCCATGAAAGAAGGGTGTTTTTGCTCTGTGTCTGCTTGCCCTGTCTCTCACTTGCAAGTCTATTCCTTCATTGGTATCAGAGCTTCCTACTTTGGGATTCTAGTGTATACTCAAGACCAGCTGAGCTTCCAGCCTGGTGGGCTGAAAAACTACTGTATTCTTGGACTTCTGTTGGTAGACAGCCATTGTTGGACTAAATGGACCACAGCCTGTAAGTCATACATACATACATATGTATATATGTGTATATATATATATGTATATATTCAAATGAATATATATACATACACACATATGTATATATGTGTATATATATGTATATATATTCAAATGAATATATTCATATAAATCCTCTTTATATATAATGTATATTTAAATAAATTTATATATTCAAATAAATCCCCTTTACACACACACACACACACACACACACACACACACACACACACATTTCATTCTACCTTTTCTGCTCTTCTAGAGAATCCGACTACTTACATACTGGTTTACTTCATTTTATAGTACTACAAGGGGCGTGTGACTGACTTTCCCTCTTCTTTGATGTGTCTGGGATGGTATTCATTGCTGCTCTAATGATCCTGATGAGTGCTGTTACTGAAGAAAATGCAGGACAATATTCTGGATGCCTTCCCTTGACTAATTTTAATAAATTGTTCTCTCATTATGGCAGATAAAATTCTTTTCTTTAATTGTCTTAAAACCATAGTTTGTGTTTTATTTATCTTCTTGATCACTTTTGTTTCCAAAGTTATTCTAAATTTGGCTGGAGGAAGCTCTTTAGCAGAACTGTAGAGCTGGAAGAATCAGCTATTCCAAGTCTCTACTTAGTGGAAGAGGAAACTGAGGCTCATCTGTTTGGGATACATTGTCATTGCTAATTAATAGTAGGTCAAGGCCTAGAATCCACATCTTGTGAGGCCTCACCTGTGGCGACCCCTACAATTCTAAAAGAGGCAGCAGGATCTTGGCTTTCAACCCCTTCCTAATAATACTGAAAGTCAGAGAACATGGACCAAGTTTTGCCACTATACTTACTAAAAGTCACTACAGAGATGGATGAGCGGTTAAGGTCATTGTCTGCTCTTGGAGAGGATCAGTTTCAGGTACGCCTCAGTACATGGTGGCTTATAGCCCTCTAATTCCAGATCCAGGGTATCTGACACTCCTTCCTGAACTTGCAGGCACCAAGCATGCATGTGGTGTACATACATACACACAAGCAAAACATTATACATATAAAATAAATCTTTTAAAAGATGAAAGTCACTGTTGGATCATAAATTGAGGGATCCACTATGTACTTGGTTAGGAACAACTCTGAATGAAAAACAAAAACAAAAACAAAAACAAAGCCATTGTAACAGGCTATGTATGTGATCATCCTCAGAGAAGAGTTTGACACCCACAATTTGGTGTGTTTATCTAGAATCTGTCCTGAGATCACATTTTACATAACCTATATAGCTTTGAAAACTCAGAATTCCTTGCCAGAAGTTCCACGTACATATTTGAGTTACATGCTTTTCTTAAACTACTGCAGATATTAGAGCTTATTGCTCCCACTGTGTTGCAGCTGTCTTTAGCAGTATCTTAGTTGGGGTTACTATGGCTGTGGTAAAACACCATGACCAAAGGCAAGTTGGGGAAGAAATATTTGGCTTACACTTCCACATCTTCGTCCATCAATGAAAGAAGGCAGGACAGGAACTCCTAACAGGGCAGAAACCTGAAGGCAAGAGCTGATGGAGAGGCCATAGAAGAATGCTGCTTGCTGTCTTGCTTGCTAAGCTGGCTCAGCATGCTTTCTTAGGGAACCTGGGACCACCAGACCAGGGGTGACCCCACCCACAATAGGCTAGGCCCTTCCCCATCAATCACTAATTAAGAAAATGCCCTATAGGCTTGTTTGCAGCCCATCCATCTAGAGGCATTTTCTGAGTTGTGGTTCTTCCTCACAGAGGACCATAGCTTGTGTCAAGTTGACCTAAAACTAGCCAGCACAGTAGTACTGGAGGCTCCTCACACTTGACTCTGCCCTTTCCATTTCAGCTCCCATCTCCCTCCAGGTATCACATATTCACGGTGCTGCCCAGCATGGGAGTAGTCAAGGGAAGGAAGTGTAAGATATCTAGAAGCAAGGAATTTTAGGGAGTATTTCACACAACATCTTGCACTGAAGGTGATAAAGGTCATGTAGGAACAGCAGAACAACAAGAAAACAGAAGTGGTGGGGATCCAGCTCAGACATCAACTCTCCTGGCACCAGAACTCAAGGTTTTCTAAGTTCCATCTCTAAGACTGGAAAAAACAAGGGAAAGAAAATGGTAGACAAATAGCTTTTCTGCTCTAAATGAGATCTGTAGGCCTTTTAATTTGAAAACTAAAACTAATGATGATCAAGTTTGTTAAAAATGTTTTGAAGGCTTTTAAGATGACTGCCTGAAATATGGGAATCCCTTTCATATCATTAATTATTAACTGTAAATGTTTAATATAATGACACACATTTGCATAATTCACTTGTGATGAGTCGTATGAAAAATGGTCTTTTTTTTTGTAGGTTGAAAATGGTCCAATGTTGGCAATTTCCAATGGTCCAAAGGAGAAACAATTACATGTGTGTGGGTTTTGTGCCCTTGATTTTTCTTTTTAAGTAAGCTTTCAACCTGATTTAAAGCCACAGATGTTGGAAAGGCTTCTACTTAAGTTAGACTCCACAGGAAGTGGTTAGTGACTGAAAAATCAATTTTAAGGAAATGCTGTTTGTATAGAGGAGACAGCAGTGAATACAGGCTGCAGAAGAGTGGGACATTCCATAGAGCCTTGACTGAGGGTACTGTTCAGATTGAGTGCAGGTGCAGAGAGCAGACTCCATCTAAAGCCAAATAGATGTTCTGTTGTAGATATCTGCAGCATTTCTACCATAAAGATAGACAGTTCAGACACTGCACGTTCTAATAATCTTAGGTAACACACTTGCATTTCTAATCATTACGTTGCACTCACTAGAGTGCTTGTGAAAAGATACATTTGAACCAACAGTTTTAAGAGACTAGTCACTGTTAATTGGCTCCCTTCTGGGGCCATGAGCACTCAACACATTGTAGGCCATATGGCCAGAATACCAAAGGGAGGAGTCTTCAAGTACACACTCAAATGATGCAAAGACCTTTCACTGGGTACCATCTTTCTTAAAGTTTTCTTTACTGTGATACTGGAAACCAAGCCTTTGTTATGAGAACACTTGGAGGCCATTGGAAATCTAAACTGTAGAATCTTAGCAACCTGCATCCTGAAATTTCAGTGTACCCCTATCCCAGTATATTTATTTGGTTTCTTATCTCTTCTTCAGTCCTTTGCACATAATTAAATCAACAAATTGTTATTTTTCTTTTCCCCTGTACTGGGAAGAGTAATTGATTGGCTTGTGTGGATCCATGGTACTGAGAGTGTATGTTGAGAACTTCCAGGAGCAGATTCACATTGCCCAAGCATGTGTATCCCATTGTGAAATGAGTTTGATGAGGATTTTGTCATTATACAACATAATAAAGGCAAAAGCCAAGAAGATTTTCCAGTTCATTGGTGGGAATATCAGATGGGCCATTTACAGCAAAGTGGGGAACCCTCTGCTATAGATTCTGATGCTGATGACATTTATGTTCTTGGTTAGTGGAAGCTAGTCATCTACAGAGTTAATGTGTTCCAATAGGCTTCACCTGATAGTCATATGGATGTTAGGTTAGATGCAGAGGTGAGCAAGGTATGGCTGTTGATGGACCTAAAAGCAGTGCAAGATAATTTGACTCTAGATCTATGACATTCCAGCTCTCCACCTTCAGGAAGTTCTAATAAATCGTGCAATCTTGTAGAGCCATTAATAAAGCCAGGCTTTTACATTCCTGTGGGCTTGAGTTCACATTACTTTTTGCAAAATTTGATAAAGGTTAAATATATGATAGAGTGGCCTGAAAATTGACCCTATCCACTAATGACAAATCCTAAAATTTGTTACAAAAGCACTGTTTTTAGATTGGTCTTAACCTTGTTTTAACCAGTTTTTTTCAACTCAACAGACTTGAGTACTGAGTGTCTACTTTGAGGAAGGCAGGGCCCTGCAGACCTGCTGGGCAGTGGGTGATGGAGTAACCAATGGTGGGGCTCTCTGCAGATGCCTTTGGCTTTTATTAGCTGGTAGAGTGCTGTGGGATGGAGTTCTGTATGCTGTGAATGTGTGTTGCTCTAACTGGTTGATAAGTAAAACACTGATTGGCCAGTGGCCAGGCAGGAAGTATAGGTAGGGCAAGCAGACAAGGAGAATTCTGGGAAGAGGAAGGACTGAGTCAGGAGTCACCAGCTGGCACAGAGGAAGCAAGATGACAAGGCAGAACTGAGAAAAGGTACCAAGCCATGTGGCTAAACATAGATAAGAATTATGGGTTAATTTACATGTAAGAGCTAGTCAGTAATAAGCCTGAGCTAATGGCCAAGCAGTTATAGTTAATATAAGTTTCTGAGTGATTATTTTATAAGTGGGCCACAGGACTGCAGGGGCCTGGCAGGACTGGAGAAACCTTCCTACTACAGTAACATGCATGCAATCATGCTACATAAAGTCCAATCCTCGGTGTCTGTATCTTTTCCAGAGGGGAGCTTTTCTGGTGTTAATTCCCTCCCACGGGTCTCATTTCTTCTGAAGTGTTTGCCGGTCATCAAATACTGGTTTGGTTTCATCTTGAGATGGAATCTCGCCATTTAGTTTGGTTGGTTTGTAGCTCAGTGTATGAACCAAGGCTGGACTTGAAGTTGGGGCATTCCTCCTTCCTCTGTCTCCTGAGAGCTGTGGCTCAGATGACAGACAAGCACCATCATGCCTGGCTAGAGGAATGGTTAGTTTTTGAGGAAAACATTTTTGGAGTTATGTGTCTGGCTGAAGAGTGCATGAGGTGGAGCGACTCATTTCAGCATGAAGTGAACCAAAGGGAATGCATAGATTTCTACATCTCCAAACTGTGTTCTCCAAGGATAAGATTAGGACCTTTGGGCTGCTGCAGTCAGCAGTCTCTGAGCGTCCTCAGTCTTCTTTCAGGTTATTTAAAATAACCTAGATTTGAAAACTCTGTATATGTTTTTCATCCTAAGGTAAACATTAAAGAAACAGTCTTGTACTGATGACGTGGTATAGTGGGAAAGGGTACTTAGTGCCAGGCTTGATCTTCTGAGTTCAATCCTCAGGACCCACATGGTAGAAGGAAAATAGTCCTCTGACCTCCACTTGCATCTTGTGGTGCACATATGTGTGTGTAAAGTAAATAGGTAAATAAATAAATGAAAGTTTAAAGAATGATAAGAGGAACAGTCTTGGCTCTGCCACTGTTTATGGCTCCCAAAGACATCTCTTCTTCATCTGTAAGTTGAGGAATGGGTTTGTCATTTGTAGTTCTTTTTAGCTGTGTTAAGTTTTACTATTCCCAGCTTTTTATTGCTTATTAAATAATTTCTATTTCTTCAGACATTTGAGTTATAGTTATTTTTCCCATTAGCAAAATTAATCAATAATCCTCCTTTGGTTTTGATCCTTTTGCATATCTCTACTCCCAACAAAGGGAAGTTGCTCCTAGAAAATATTTTCAGGTAGATTGAAAGAAAGCCTACCACAGCTTGAGTGGCTATTGGCTCTCTGCATATCCAGCCACAGAATTTCTGATAAATGGGACCCATTAATGCTGTCTCCTCAGGCTCTGCTTTGATACAAGCACCAGGGTTAGAGGTGTACCGTGGAGGAAACCCAGGTGAAGTCCTTTGCACTGTCTAAAAGTTTATTTGGAGGTCCACATGTGTAACTCCACCACAAGAGTATCAGAGAAATAGATGAAAAGCCTCAGCAGCTCAGCTTCATCTTCAGCTACACGTGGAAATGGAGGCCAGCCTGGGGTACACAGGACCACAGTTCAAAACACACAAACATAAACAAGTAGTCATAGAATGGGAGACCAGCTTGGGGAACATGAGACCATGCCTCAATACCCACATACAGACACACACACATACACAGTCATGAATAAATAGAGTGGAGTTGGAGACCAGCTTGGGGTACATGAGGCCACATCTCAAAACACATGCATACACATGAATAAATAGAAGTGTCCCTTTCCTATTACATATGGCTTCATAAGTACCCACACATTTAGAGAAAATGCCTCACAACTGACACAGCAAAGTCTGCACCTTACAGTTACACACCCAGAGTATGCACCTCACAGTTGACAGTCTCAGAATCTATACCTCACAGTTAATACACTCAGAGTCTACACCTCACAGTTACACACAGATGATGCATTACGTCTCACAATTGACACTATCAGAGTCTATGCCTTACAATTGATAGATCAGGGAGTCATTTTTATCCACTTGATCTTTTGCTCATGGTTTACAGGGCCTTTCCCTGTGCTTCTCACCAGGATACTTGTCAGAATTCTGTCTCCTACACTCCATTTCCACATCCTGATTCTTAACAAAGTATAGGATTCGGTACTTGAAACAACAGCCCCAAAGATTCTCATGTGCTTCAAAGCACACATTTTGAGACTTCCTTCGTAAAGTATGACCACCAGGCCGCTGGAAAGATTGGCAAGCAAATTTAAATTTTATTTATGAACTGCCTTTTCTGAGAACGGTAAGCATACTTCTTTCTTGTGCAAAATAGGGATGGATTTATGATTTTTATGGAAACCAGGTGATGTTCTGGCTGGTGGGCTTGTCTCTCAAGTCAGGCAACTCATGCTTTTCATTTTAACCCCCCTGCCGGAGGCTGTGAGGAAGATGGAAGCACAGAGCATGGTCTTCAGAGCTTGTCAGAATTTGTAAGTGGAGTAGTTTAACCCTTTTATGTTGGCTTCTGTGTTGTGGGTTGAAGCTTTTAGACTAAAACAGACTAATCTGGATTTAAAAAGTATGGAAACATTTTGTATTAATTTTGCATTTTGTATTAAATAGTTACTATTTTAAAAATGAAGATGTGATTAAAAAAGATTCCAAAAAATAAACTGGTTTATTTTAGTAGCTGATTATCACATTGATGCCTTTTCAACATAATTATTGCTATGTAGGGTGAAAAATTTGGACCCTTTGCTGGAGAGAAGCGAATGCCTGAAGACTTGGATGAAAATATGGACTACCGACTCATGTGGGAGGTAAGGTGTGGCTGTTCAACATCAGGGATGTATTCCCCTTTGTATGATGCTACAGTATGATAGTGAAGTAAGGCCATTGAATGAATACTGGTCCCTGCTGAGTTTTAGGTACTAAAATGTCTTTGTGTGTGTGTGTGTGTGTGTGTGTGTGTGTGTGTGTGTGTGTACATGTGAGTGCAGGTGGCTGTAGAGTTCAGAAGAGGATGTTAGATCCCCTGGAGCCAGAGTTATAAGTGGCTATAAACAGCCTGACCCCTGGCAGTGTAGCATGGGCTCTTAGTCATGGAGCCATCTTTCCAGACTTGGAACGTCTTTGTTTTGAAGGTCAGCATTAAAAATGTTAGACTGGGGTTGGGGATTTAGCGCAGTGATAGAGCGCTTGCCTAGCAAGTGCAAGGCCCTGGGTTCGATCCTCAGCTCAAAAAAAAAAAAAAAAAAAAAAAAGAAAAAAAATATTAGACTGCTGCAATAGTCTTCTAGACAATTCTCTTAGAGCTCCAAAATTTAACTGTTGTCACCAGAAATGATATTTTCTATGGTTAAAGGTGTTTAGATTTCAAAGTAAACATGCACTGAATTTAGAATTGGATTTTGTAAATGAAATTGTGCTTTTCTTTTAATCTTTATTTCCCTATTGCAGTTCCAATTGTATGGAAGTGACTTTGCATTCCTGTTCAGTCCACACCTCACACTTAAGCTATACTTACCTTTAGGATGTACATGTTGTAAACTATCATAGGAAGCTTCTCTTCGGTGGGATTTGCATATGTGTATTTTATTTATCATGCAAATTTCATATTCTATTTCAATTATTTTTTGGCTTCTAATTATTAGAAGAAGGGCCTAAGGATCAGGACTAGGGAATCAGAGGCTTGGAGATAGTTGAAAGGGGAATTGGAAGATCTCAGCAGTGAGAATTCTATTAGGTAGGCAAGAGCTAAGGCATGTATAGATGGGTTGAAAGGTAGAGGCTGTTAGTCAGAAAATTTGTTTTTGTTTTATTGGTTTGCTTTTGAGATAGGATCTCATGTATCTGAAGCCGACTTGGAACATATAAAAAGAGATGTATTTAAACCATGCAGCTGTAGGATTGGAAATGTGTAGGTATTGTGGTATTTGAATGAGAATGACCCCCATTGGAGCAGATGTTTGAATACTTGGTTCCCAGTTGGTGCCACTGTTTGAGTAGGTTTAGGAGGTGTGGCCTTGCTGAAGGAAGTGTGTCATGTGGGGTGGAATTTGAGGTTTCAAAAGCCATGTACTATTTCCAGTTGACTCTCTGCTTCCTGCTTGTTGTACAAGATGTGAGCTCTCAGTTGTCCCTGTTACCATGTCTGCCATCTCCTGCCCCAATTCCCTGCCATGATGGACAGACTCTTTCCCCTCTGGAACTGTAAGCCCTCCTAAACCCTTCCTTCTGTCAGTTGTCTTGGTCATGGTGTCATATCACAGCAATAGAAGGTAACTAACAGAAGGTGAGACCCACAGGCTGGGAACTTGAGTGAAGGCTGATGCTTGTCTTTAGGCAGATCTGCTTTCGGAAACCTGACATTCTTCTCTTAAAACAATGGACCAGTGGAGTGAGTGTCCCACATACGGTGGTAGGTAATCTTTTTGATTTAAAGTGACTTATTGTGCAGAATATCAAGGTTAGTGTTTGGTTCATTCATGTACTACAGCTTCACTAGTTGACATATAAATTCATCAAAGCATGTTGTCTGCAAGCAAAGCACACCTATGTTCATCCTACTGTTATTGACACTGTTGGTGAGGTGTGCAGTTGTGTGAAAAAGGATTCCAAAAGGTTTTTTGCAACACAAAGGTCAGCAGCAGAAATTAGCAACAGCCTATACTGTCATACAAGTGGAAAATGTTATTGATACAGTCTTAATTTAACATAGTTTTAATTGCTTATTTTTATGAACCTAAAATGTTTTTATGGCCTCCACCATGTTTTCATAGGGTTTCCATAAGCACTTTATTCTCTTGCTATAGGATTTTCAGAAATTAAATGTTATGTGACAAAGGAACACCTCCTCCCCAAGGAAAACACTCACAAATTCTTTAAAAATAGCAATATTTAACAAGTTGTTAAGGCTTTTGATATTTGTTGTCTCAAGATACAATGTGGGATTAAGATGCCCTTTGCTTCTGTGCATTTCATAGGCTTTCAGCTTTTTCCTGTACTGGCAACCAGGATTTAAACATCTTTCTGTCCTTAATGCTTCTTGATGGCTTCTGATTTTTACTCTTATTTTAAGTAAAGTATCTCCCCAGAAGAATGTTGCATTCCTTGGGTTTTCAGCCAGCTGTGGGACCTGAGGGTGGAGCTAGTGCTTGACCACAGATGCTTACCTTGAACCATTTGGTGGTATGTGCCCAGCTGTCTGCATTGTAGCCTTTTCGGCACTTAATTGAGGGGTCCCTTTGCCAGGCGGTTTAGAGTTAGAACTACATTTCCTTTCCTTTTATTTTCTTAGACTCATCCTTAGGACTAAAATACTTCATGTGCCAAAGCTGTCTGTAAAGCTTTGTTTTCAGTCTCCACCACCCATTCCTGTGATGTCTATTTAGGTATTTCCCACCACAGTTCAGTCACCTCTCTCTAGCACATCCCTTGACACCGTGTGTGCACTTCACTTTCCACTTGCCCTTGACTGCCATGCAGATGTTCTGAGGTAAGCATTGCAGTGTCTACTGTGTGAATCTTCCAAGTAGCTCAGAACTGCTGGCCATAGGGTTCCCCTTCCTTTCCCAAAAGACATCTGGCCTTGCCTGTAGGAGTTTGGTGTCAAAACTATCCTATTGAGTCCTTAAACTTACTATCTTGTTCTGACTTTTCCAGTAGTGCCATTTACTCTCAAGCTTTGCATCTGGGCAGAGCTCACAGAGTCTCAGTGTGCCCCTCTCCTCTTTCTACCCCTCTCCTCTCTCTGCCCCACTCACGCTGTGCCTCTCAGCCTTTAAATAACTTACAGTACAATTGAGCGTCCAGTGTTGATTCCTTATGCACAGAGCAGATGTAACCTTGGTCAGTAACATTGGGTGGGCCCTCTAGGAAAGGACTATTTGCATTGTGCAGCCAATTAAAAACTCATGTTCAGATTTTTCAAGAATCAAATAAAAACTGGATTCAAGTGAAATATCCACATTCTGTGTGTTATTTTAATAGGAAAAAACTCTTTTGCTTAGACTCAGGTCAATTTTTTTGTTATCATATTATATATCATACTTAATAAATGTGTCAATCCAAGAAACACTAGAAACAAAGCAAATAGATCTTAAATTTTGATTTTGAAAAAGTACCTCACTTTTATGAGGATTCCAGTTATAAAACAGTTTAGCTACAAAGTGCTATGAAGCAGTATGTTTTACCTGTGGGAGAGATGGAGTAACCAGAAGTGGAGCACAGAAATCCTGCCTTGTGCCAGCAGTCCCACCAAGCTAACCAAGCCTTGCATCACTAGATGCTAATTACAGAGGTGAGTAAAGGTGAAAAGCAGAGGAAGATTTCATCCACATGTTGGGAGAAAGGGGATAGAAAGGGATTCCAAGGTCAAGAGTTCATCTTCCCTTTATTGATAGGAACTTTAGATTTAGACAGAGGAAGAATAGATGCAGTAGCAAGAAGTACCTGTAGTTAAGGAGTCTTGGTCATGGTATGGTTTTGCCCACCATTGTCTCAGTTCAGGTCCTGCAAGGTGGTCCAGTAAATTGTTAAACTGTCAAACATGTCATCCCTGAGAGAACCCATTCTGTGACTCTTATCTGCTCGAGCATGTAGTCTGTCCACCATAGATGATTGTTGTCATCTTGGGGTGGTCTGTTCCTGGCATCAAAGACATTTGTGGGTTTACCACATTGTGCCTTCAGTCTAAAATGGAAGAGACAGGTTAGGTAGACAGACACACTAGTGATTTTCATGACCATGCAGGGTCAAAGAGAAAGAGCCAACAGAATGGAGGCAGAGCTGGCAGGTTGTCATTGTGTTTAGTTTCCTGTGGGTCTAAGTAAAGAACTTAAAATTTGACATTCTCTTATATTCCTAAATCCATCGCCTGGAGGAGCAGTGAGGAAAACCTTCCTTTTTTAAAGCCCAAGATCATTGAAATTGCTAGAGTCATTAATCATTACTGCCTCCACCACCCATATATTATAAAAATGCAGCATGTTACACTGCTTTAATTTTACTTATTTTAGTCTGCAGAAAAGAAGTCAATATTATTTTATTATTATCTATTATTATAATTAAGTAAATAATGTTTTAAAAATGTTCTTGTCCAAGTATTTGAGGTTTGTAGGTATTTTTGTACTGATTCCTGATTTCCTATCATTACGGCATTGCTTTAGAATAATGGTACTCACCTGGTGGTGTGAGCTTCGTGGAATAACTGATGGTCTTCCTATTAATAACAGTTAGTATAGACTGCTTTTGGTACTTCATTCTCAGCCTCTAGTTAGCACATTTCTTCACACTTGTGTGGTCCCTACTTGATAACTTTTCTGTCATTGGTTTTACTCCATGAAGAACACACAGGAGCCAGATGAAGAGGAAAATCTCTACATTATTAATGAGTAAGTAATAACTTCTAAGTATGTGGCTCCAGAATAGTTTCCTTAGAGCATGTGACTGAGACCCTAGATCATAGTGGAAATACTGTATTATTTTTTACATCTTGATCTTAGAACTACCTGTGACAAGAGTTAAGTCTGCAGAGTAGATACTGAATGCATTTCCTAACCATCTTCTTGGAGACTCAGTACCAGGCTATAACTTGATAGAGAGCATCAAAAGAAGGAAGGAAGGTCTGCTGTTGTGCCCCTTACTCTTCAAGAACTGCACTTAGGGAAAGCCAAATCTTTGACTATGCCTCAGAAAAGAAGTTGAAGACAGAGGGAACCCTCAGAGAGTTTATCAAGATAAAGGAGAGTACATACTTGACACTGAAGCATGGCCGTTCAAAGGACAGTCTTAGATGCCTCCATAGATGTGTGGTTTTTAGAGGTATGTTGTTCAAAGGATGAGATTTGCAACAAGGTTTAAAGATTAATTAAGCAAGTGTTAAAATTAAGTAAAAAAAAATACAAGTGAGTTTACATGCCCAGAAGAACAATGAGGAAGATCATTCTTAAGGAATTCTTGTTGTGCATGAAATGGTTTTTATGAGCTGCTTTCATTAGCTTTAGGGATGAGAGAGGACTCCAAAACTGTTAAATGCAAGGCCACAGACATTCTGGCTCTCTGTAAGCAAGCATAGTTATTTGCTTTTAACGTCTTTGAGATGTGTTTTGGAAGATGAGCACTACCCCGTTTTATCAGCTCTGTTAAAATTTTAGACTCATAGCCTGTCCCATCTACATCCCTCCAATTTTCCCTGTATGTTTTTGTAGAGAACTGGAGATGCAATGACAAATCAGACTGCAAGGGTTCTTTTGCTAGAGAAGGCATTCATAAGGAGATTTAAACTGTAGAACAGTGCAGTCTAATGCATAACTCAAAAAGTGTGTGCCTCTGAAGTACAGGGTGTAGTGAGGTAAGGGCAGCACTACCCTGAGCGCGGTAAGGGAGTGGTGTCCTGACTTTGGACATCTGGTACTGATTTGCTAGTGCTGGTGGAATGCTTAAAATGTGATTGGAAGTAACGGGTGCCTGGCGGGCTTGATGATGCTTTTGTGTTGAGAGAGAAAAAGCAAGAGTGACTCTGAGATACTTTTTTGGGTAGAATGTGATTGTGATCCTTAGTGATGACTGTTATCTTGACAGGACCTGAATAGTGCAGGAGGCAAGCTTCCAACACCCATGAAGGGTTATTTAGATTAGGTTAGCCTTTGGGCACATCATTGAGGTATTACATTGATTGGGTTATTATTAGAGGTGGGTAAACTGCACTGTTGCCTGGGCTTGGTCCTGTGATGCATGGAGAGGAGATGGACGGACTCATTTCTTGCTTCTTGACAGTGGACACAATGTAACCACTTGTCTCAGGCCCCTGCTGCTCTGACTTCCCTACTGTGACCATCTGGAACCTTGAAGGAGCCAACACAAACTCCTCATGTAAGTTGCTTTCAGCAGGGCATGTGATCACCACAACAGGACAAACAGCCAACAGCGATGGATTTAAGTAGAGAGAGAGAGTGCTTGGACACAGATGGGATGATGGGATGGACTCCATTTCCAGGCCTGAAGAGAGCTTATTCTGTTGTCTAACTATGATATTTACTTCCAGGTCTTTCCACAGTATATCTACAACGTAAATATTCATGAATAAATGTTTATTTAATATTTAATAAAGACATTGAATAAATATATACTCTGCTTGTTATTTAGCATTCTTGGAAAAATATGTGATTCAGCAGTTAGAAAAACAACTTCTTGATTGCCTCATTGCTTGATTATGTTGTAGACATCTTTCCTTTTTCATGAAGAGGGGATCTGACTGAAATTCAGTCTGTAAAGGAAGCTGCCTGGTTGGATATTGAAGCAGACATTTTATTTGGTTTTTTGTTTTGTTTTATTTTATTTTATTTTTTCATTGCCTTTGTCTACTGTTTACAGCTGCTCTGCTGTTGGGAACTTGACTCAGTACCAGTTTCCTAATATGTTTTAGTTTTTGGAAAAAAAAATGTTTTCAACTGTTTGAAATCTTTTTTTTTTTATTGTTTATAGAAATCCTTTTAGGTGTTTGGAACAAAGAACGTTCTTTATGAAATGTTTCTCTTTTGCAGATGGTAACATTTTTAGGTTCCAAATGGAACCACTTAGGGGAGACATTAGTGGAAAAATACCACCTATGAAGCCTTCAGAATGGTAGAGCTGGTGACACAAATGTTGTAGTGTAGGACATCCCTCCTGACACTGGTCCCTCAACTAGAGAGGCAGGCCAGTGAATATTAGTGCCTTCTGGGTGTTTTTCATTAGCTGAGGCTGTCCTTTGTCTACTCTTCCACATTGGCTCCCACCTAAGTACATCCAACTTCTGGCCATTCAGCTAAACCTCACATAGGATTAGAAGAATATTGAAGTGGCTGGATTGTATGATTGAAACAAATAAGCAAACAGTTTTCTTTATTTGGGGAGTACACCTGTGGTCATTGTGGTCTGACCCTGACTTATAAACCCAGCAGGAATTTTATCTGACACAAGCAGTTGTTTATAATTACAAGAACTTAAACTTGTTAAATAATAAAGAAGACCATGATGTCAGAAAAAAACTCAGTTGTTGAGGCCTCTGTAGGGATGATTGTCAATCGGCTTAGGGATGATAGCCAATTTCTCCCAATCTCATTTTCCCTTTGGTAGTGACTTAGCCCCATTGCTGGCAGATACCATGGGAGATTTTATGTTCATGTTAATATACTACATGACATGCTTATCTGAGTAATTTCCTAAGTACACTAAGACATTATGGTAACAATTTAGTTAACTCCCTAAGAAATGTTTTCCATAAAAATTGGTCCTCTGACAGATGATTGTCTGCATTTATGGAAGGAAGCACATTAGCAGTATAGTAAAATGCAGGGATTGGTATCAGTTTTACTGTTTATCGCAGAAGTAAAAACAAAAGAGCTTAATAAAATCAGTAGCTATTAGATTTTCTAAATCTTTTTAGATCTCCTGTTACATACTGCAGAAGAGCACAGAGTTTACCGAAGTGTGGTGTCAGGAGGATATATATTCATTAGCTTTTTTTCTTGCATTAGTTACTTTTCTAGTACTGTGATAAAACATGACCAAAATAGCTTGTAGAAGGAAGGGTTTATTTAAGTTTACATTTCAAGCTCTAACATGTAGGGAAGTGTGGCCGCAGGCAGGCCTAGTGGCTGGAACAGCAAGTGGAGATCTCGCATCTTATACTGTAAGCACAAAACAGAGAGCAAACTTGAGATGGTACAAGTCATTGTACTGTTAAAGTCCTCCCCTAAAATCCCCAGACAGCAGCAGCAGCTGGGGACCAAACATTCAAAGTCCCTGCCACTGTGGGGGCTCTCTTACTAAACTACCACATCTTCTCCTTGACCCCCATTGTCTCATGGCCACATCATAATGCACAATGCATGTAGTCTCACTTTTCAAGTCCTTATAGTTTTTCAGTCTCAACACTGTTTAAATGTCCAGAGTCTCAAGGCAATCTCTTACTTGTAAGATCTTGTAAAATCTAAAAGTAAATTACATACATCCAATATATAATGGCATAGAATATACACTGCCATTTAAAAAGGGAGGAATGAGGGCATAGTGAGGACATAGTGTGTAGTGGAAAGATTTCCTGTGTCCCAGCCTGCAGGCAGTTGGGACAAATCTCTCCCACTTGCATCCCTCAAGTAAACACACAGAGGCTTATATTAATTATAACTGCATGGCTTTTTGCTATCTAGCTCTTTCTTATATCTTAAATTAGCCCATAACTATTAATCTATGTATCGCTACAGGTTCCATAGCTTTACCTGTGTCCTATTACATGTTGCTCCTTGGGAGGTTCGCTGGCATCTCTCCCACCTTCTTCCTGTCTCCCTCTTTGAACTTCCTACCTGCCTCTAAGCTGTCTTGCCATAGGCCAAACAGCTTTATTTATCAACCAATCAGAGCAACACATATTCACAGCGTACAGAAAGACATTCCTCTATCACTTCCCCTTTTAGGTTTAAACAAAAGGAAGGTTTTAACTTTAACCTATTAAAATTACATATAACAAAACAGTTATCAAGCAAGAATTATAGTTATAATATCTAGTCTGTTTGTATTTTGTAAAATTAAAGGAAAGATTTGTGAATCTAAGGTTTCATATCTAATTTATCTTTTATCATAATCAAGGAAAATTACAGTTATAACTATCTAGTCTTCAACTACATCAAAGACCCCAGAAGAGTATAATAATATCTAAGTAAACAGGAAGAGCATTGTAAGCAACTTCCAAAGAATCTAGAATGACAGAGACAGCTGTCTGCCTGGACAGTCATCCAAAGTTCCTCTGCAACATTGGAGCATCTGTCTTCAGCCCACAGGCCTAGAGTCTCTCAGTCACTTTCCTCTGTGTCCTGTAGAATGTCTGGCAGTTTCTTCTGTGAAGCAGGCACCTGAAGGACCATCTCGCCTTGCAAAGTTCAGTGGTCCCTTCCTATGGGTCCTGCTTGTCCAGTCAATACAACATTTTGTCAAGCAGTCCAGGCAAGAACAGTTTGAATGAAAACAAGACTGAAACTTTATGCGAGGCAAAATCCAAACCTTGCGGCACCATATTTGTGTCAAAGGGTTCAGATGGTCCTTGCCTTCAGCTTTGCTGCCTATCACACTTCTCACACTTCAGCCACTTTCACTCCCTGTATCTAGGTCTCCTCGGCATTGTTGGGTCCAGGAGGAATGCGCAAGATAATGGGGCCAAACGGTCTAAAACCAGAAGCAAAAGTTTATGCCAAAACAATCACCACGGGGCACAAAAAGCTTATCAGCTAGCTGGGACCACAGCCAGAATTTGGGATTCTGTAGCTGTGGCAACAGGGGCAGGTTTCAAGTCCCTTTTTACAGTAATGGGGAAAGCATTAGGCATGGACAAAAATTTTTTTTACAATTCTGAAGTTAAACTTTTAGAAACAAATTGTCTTTTAGTTTTTACAATTTTTCATTAACAACGTTTTAGAGGGTTTCAGTTACTTGGTATTTGTATATCCCTGCAGTCTTTGTTATGATATGGTGCATGGGAGGCCTTGGCAGGTTGGGCCTAGGTGCCCTGGTGGGTGAGGGAGACATGCTATGTAAATGCTGTGGTGGGTGGCATGGCACAGTGGAAAGTTACTCACACCCAAGGCACAGCATCCACATGGAAGTTTATTTTGAAGGGAGGGGAGAAGAGATGGAGGGAAGGAGAGAGAGAGAGAGAGAGAGAGAGAGAGAGAGAGAGAGAGAGAGAGAACTCACTTTGTGGGAATAGAGAGAAAAAGAGAGGGGCAGGAAGGAGGAGTTTTCTTTTTAAAGGGGACTTTACATCAGGACACAGGGTGTGCCCCTAAGGGTCAGGCCAAATGCCAACAGTCTTTCCTGACACAGCTAACTGATGTTTGCCCCAAACCTGTAAGATGTAGCTGGGTTCCCGTAGTAGGGTGAATAAGAAACAATGCAAAGCAGGTTGTCATGGAGAACTCATTAAAAGTTAACTTTAGGGGTTGGGGATTTATCTCAGTGGTAGAGCGCTTGCCTAGCAAGTGTAAGGTCTTGGGTTCGATCCTTAGCTCAAAAAAAAAAAAAAGAAAAAAAAGTTAACTTTAGTTTCAGTAGTGAGTGGTAGGGTATTATAGAGAATAGCTAACCCCAGGGCTGCAGAGAGCAATTTTAGTGAAAAACTAACATTTGGGGTGCTGACAGAGCTGCACATCCTAAAACAAGGAAGGGCCCAGTGAAAGGTTAAGCCCTATTTGCTGGCAAAGCTGATGGCTGTCATCTTCCATCTCTTAAGCTTACAACTTTCTATTTCTATATTCCTATCTCATTCCTATATTTTTATCTTATTCCTATATTTCTGTCTTATTCCTATATTTCTATCTTATTCCTTTATTTCTATCTTATATCTATATTCCTGGACCCTTCCGTATCTCCAACATCTCAGGGTCTCTAGTGCAACCCAGGCTTCCCTTCCATAGTTTCACCCAATGGCCTTGCCTTCCCAAGGGCCTTTGTGGAGGGGATTTCCTGAGGCCTCAGTGGCTCTCTAAAACTGGAGGAAGATTTAACAGCCTCTTACCTTTCATGACTCTGAAGATAACACCACGTGGATTATACTGCCAAGTTTGGCTACCAGCTTGAGATGAACCTTGCCCGCTTTCATCACATTTGGATTACAGTTGCTTCCCAGTAACCTTAGGCTCTCTTTCACAAGTCAGAAGCAAGGCTGCCTGGGGCCTTGCCTGAGGGCTTGCCTAAAGGCACCATCCCTTTATTTTAATACAGATCTGGACTCTTCTAAAGGTGCTGATCTTAACAATTAGCCTCAGTTGTCAGCCTTAAGAATGTACATACCAGGAACACTATATGGGCTGAGCAGGTTATATTTAGGAATATGTAAGTATGTATGTATATATACATGTGCAATAACAGTTAATGAACAGAGGTCATTAATTTGAAAAAGAGCAAGGAGTCTGGGGGAGTTTGGAGGGAGGAAAGAGAAGAGAGAAATGTTGTTTTTTTAAGTATTGTTTTTCCAGACAAGGTTTCTCTGTGTAGCTTTGTGCCTTTTCTGGATCTTGCTCTGTAGACCAGGTTGGCCTCGAACACACAAAGATCCGCCTGCCTCTGCCTCCTGAGTGCTGGGATTAAAGGCATGCACCACCACTGCCTGGGGAGAGAAATGTTGTAATCATGCTATAATCACACATAAAAAAATGTAGCCTCTCTTGCAGCACAGCATTAACTGTAACAGTAAGCTTGTCAGTATTTGTTTTCGGTCTAAACTGTGTATTTATTTTGTATTTCTTTTGTGCCCTATTTACTCTTTTTTATTGTGGACCTGCATAAGAATGATTGTTAATAACACAGCAGAATCAATATTAAGCTGTCTTAAAATCTCCACCCAACAAATCGGTCCATTACTTTTAAACTTAACAACAGGCAAGTTTTTAGGACACAAGCTGGAAGACTTTGTCCCCCCAAAAATATCACAGAAAGGTCTCCAGCCCAGCTGTTAATACCGCTCCCTTCTGAAAGAATCATTGTGACCTGGGCTTCCACAGTCCATGTTGCTCTCTGCACTATCTTTCAAGAGCCTATGAAGATACCCCACTAATCCCTGCTTACAGCATTCCATCACTTTCCTAGTCCAAAGTCCCAAAGCCTTCCATATTCTTTCAAAAAACAGCATGGCCAGGTTCTTCTTAGTAATATCTCAGTCCCTGATTCTACCTTCTATATTAGTTCTCTCTCTCTCCCCCACTTCCTTCCTCCTTCCCTCTCTCCCTCTCTCTCTCCCTCCCTCCTTTTTTTTAAAGATAGGGTCTCTCTATGCAGCTCTGGGTGACTTGGAACTCACTATGTAGACCAGGCTGACCTCAAGCTCACGAAAGATCCACCTGCCTCTGCTTAAGTGTTGGGATGAAAGCCAACTAATCCACTAAACCAGGCTGCTTTTCTGTTGCTGTGATAAAATAAGACACCCTGACTGAAGCACCTTATCAAAGGAAGAGCTTATCTGGGTTTTTGCAACACAATGAGATAAGATATGACCAGACAAGATTTGTCACTACCATAGCAGGGAAGCTTGGCAACAAACAGGCATGGTAGCTGGAGCAACAAGTTGAGATCTCACATCTTAAAACCTTTAGCATGAAGGGGGCGGGGGCAGAAGATCTAGCAATGGCACAAATCTTTAAACTCTGATTGCTCATCTTCAGTGATTTACCTCTCTAATAAGGCCATACCACTTAAGCCTCCCCCAAACAAATTTACCTACCCAAGGCCAAGTATTGAAATAGCAGAGGCCATGGGAAACATGTTATTCAGTGCCACAGCAAGTACTGAAGACAGCTAACTTGACAGCAAAAAAGGTTTATTTACCTAGTTTGGGGATTTTAAAACTCAAGACTATGAATGTCATTACTTTAGTCTCTGGTGAGGAAATGGTTAGTATCCCATTATTATAGGAACAGTTGTAGATGTTAGTGGTCATGCCTTGAGACAGTAGCAGGGAATCGGAGAGGCCAGGCTAGCTGCTTTTTATAACAATTTTCTTGTAGTAACTCTGGACAGCAAGAGAACTATGAGGAGGTCATATGTAAATCACCTTCTTAAATATTTTGTTTTTAAAAACTACATCTGTGTGTTTAGAGGTCAGAGGACAACTTGAAGTAGTAGGTTTTCTCTTTCTACCATGTAGGTCCCAGGGATGGAACTCAGATAATTAGGCTAGGAGGCAAGGACCTTTACCCTCTGAGCCCTCCTTCTGGGCCCCCAGATTATCTTCTGAGAGAAAGTGTAGCAGTCTAAGGATTTCTCAGTATACTGTGCTCCTAAAGGTTTACAACTTGTGGACAGTGCCACTTGGGGACTAAGTCTTTAACATTTGGACCTTTGTTAGATACAATGAAATGATGATGATCACATTCTAATCCAATAATACTTAATAGCTGTATTTATTTTATATAGAAACCATGAGAATATTCAAACATTTCCTATCTTCTCTAAAAAAAAATACAGTAAAGCAGTGATTCTCAGCCTTCCTAGTGCTTTGATCCTTTAATATAGTTCCTCATGTTGTGGTGACCCCAACCACCCAAACATAAAATTATTTTTGTTGCTATTTCATAACTGTAATTTTGCTATTTATAGGTGGAGTTTTCCTGTGTCCTGGCAGTTGCTTCCCAAATAACCACTCAGAGACTTCTTATTAATTATAAATGTTTGGCCAATAGCTCAGGCTTGTCTCACACACACACACACACACACACACACACACACACACACACAACTTCAGTGTGATTTAAATTTTTCATTAATATCCCATTGCATATAAGTGAGCTGAATTTGGGGCTCCAAGGAAAGGGAAATAATATCCTTGTGAACTAGAACTTTGGGTAGTAGAAATCAATAACACCTTTACACATTTAGCAAAACATGTAACATGCAGGCGATTTTAATTATGGCACTTCATATTACATAATTTACTATGAGAACTATACCATGACAAATGCTTTTTATAATAAATTTAGATTGATTTTAAATTTATATATTATTTCTTTGAATTCAATTTCATTACTTCTTTCTTGATATTAGAGCCAGTAAATATACTTTACTTGGATAGTTGATACTTTTGAAATTGAAACATCTTTTTTTTAGGGTTAAATCAGTTTTTCTAAAATGATCCAGGTTTGTCTACTTACATAAGTACATTAAGGTTCAATCATTTCATGGTAGTTGGTTTAATTATTGGAACAATGATAAGTGGCTTTTTAACAACTTGTTTTCTCGTGTATGTATATATGTATGTATGTATTTACTTTTGTCAGTGTTGGGTTCAAGTTTTGCATATGAGGCATTGGAGGTCCGCATTCTACCACTATACTACATTCTTAGTCATGTGGTTTTTAATTGTGAATTTTGTACAATCTAAAGTAAGATGCAGTATTTCTTAGAAAAAGTAGCATATTTATTGGTATTAGTGGTACATATAAAATATCTGTAGATTTCAAAAACTATGAAGATGATAAAAATCTCATTAATTTCATGTAAGTATATGTTGAAATAATGTTGCAATCATTTTGGGTAGTATATGTATATGTAGTATATGGTTTCTGTTTTACTGAGTTTGGTGTGGATATATTGAAGTGGTTCCTGTGACTCATCTTTCGTGTCTGTTGGACAGCATGAACAGAATGTATAGAAAACAGCTTGGGCTAGTCCTTGAGAACTGGCTCATGGCAGAGGTGGAGAGAAGTGCCGTTCATTGGTAAAGGAAGTGGATATTAATTAATTTCTATATGTTTTAACTTTTAAATTGTTATATATTTTAACACTTAGCTTTAGGACAGGACATGTGCTTCCCGTGCTTACTTGGCATGTGCAGAGCACCAAGTGTACGGCATAAAACAGGGCATAGTGGGGCACAGCTGGGATCTTAGTCCCAGCACTGGAGAGGTAGACACAGGAGCAGAAGGTTAAGGTCATCCTCAGTTAGGTAGTGAGTTTGAGGCCAGCCTTAGCTTTTTTGAGATCCTATCTTAAAACAGAAAGAAAGAAAAGAAAAGCTTTAGTTTGTGTGTTTTAATCATTACTTTGTTGTTTAGAGCATTTTAGATTTATATAGAAATTGAAGAGTACTTAAGATTCCCATGTTCCCCTCCCCCCTCTCCAGTTCTTCTATTATTAACATCTTTAATTGGCTCTGAACATTTATTTCAGTTGATGAGGCAGTCTGGATCCATCATATTATGGTCTGTAGTTTACATTAGAGTTTATTCTGTGCTTTCCTTCTGGCAGTTGACTAAGTGTCCACCATTACAATGTTACATAGACCAGCTAGCTTCCCAACTCCTCAAATTCCCTGTGCTTTGTCGGCTACTCCTCCTGTGCCCCGTTTCAGTTGCTGACAGACACCAGGCCTCTTTTTAAATCTAGAATGCCATATATTAGAATCATGTGATATTTTAGACGATAAGCTTCCCTTAAACTCTGTATATTTAAACCTACTGAATTTTGAGGCATCTAAGTTCATTTGATTTTATTACTGAATACTAGGTTATTATACTCCACAGTGTGTGTACTCACTTATTGAATGCCATGATTGGGTATTATGATCACAATTGCTGTTGACACACATGGGCAGGATTTTGTGTAGACAGCCATGTTCAGCTTATTTGGATAATTGCCAAGTAGCATGGCCAGCTGGTCACACAGCTCGAGCATGTTCCATTTTGTGAGAAACCACTGAACTGCCTTGCAGACCCTGTGTCGTTTGGTTCCACCCAGCAGCGAATGAACATTTCTGTCACTCCAGTTCCCTCTCAGCATCTGCTGGAAGGAGGTCTGGCATCTTTCCTTGTCCTGCTCTCCAGTCTCTGAACGGTGCGTGATGCTAACATTCTTCATATGCTTGTTTGCCATCTGTGTGCCATTTTGGTTGTGCTGTCCTCCTGCCTTTTACCCATTGAAGCAACTGAGTTGTCCTCTTATCTTGAGTTTTAAGTGTTTTCTGCAGTTTTTGGATACCAGTAATCATTTTCTATCAATCTGTGGATTGTCTTTTCATTTTCTTTGTAATATTTCTCATGGAACGCTGGCTTTAATTTTAATGAAATCTAAGTTATCATTTTTCCCCTCATGGGTCATTGCTTTTGGTGTAGTATCTTCACAGTCATTATCAAACACAAGGATACTTAGGAGTTTCTCTGTTAATTTCGCAGAGTCTGTCTTAGGTTTATCATTGTTTTGTGAAAACATGATGACCAAACATAACTTGGGGAGGAAAGGGTTTACTTGGCTTACACTTCTACATCCTAGTCCATCACTGAAGGAAGTCAGGACAAGGGCTCACATAGGGCAGGATCCTAGAGGCAGGAGCTGATGCAGAGGTCATGGAGGGGTGCTGCTTACTGGCTTGCTTCCCCTGGCTTGCTCAGCCTGCCTTCTTATAGAACCCAAGCCCAGACAACCCACAGGGGGCACCACCCCCAATGGGATGGGCCCTCCCACACCGAATCACTAAATGAAAAAAATGCTCTGCAGGCTTGCCTACAGTCTGATCTTATACGAGTGTTTTCTCTTTCAAGGTTCCCTCCTGTCAGATGACTATAGCTTGTGTCAAGTTGACATAAAACTAACGAGCACAGAGCTTTTATAATGTAGTGTAAAGTGATCACAAAGTGATACTGCAAAGATAATTTTTGTGAGAAGTATATGTAATTCTATGTGTAGACATGTTTTAAAAATACCATTGTTGAGTTCTTCTAGCTGTACTCTTACCATTGAATCACCTTAGCTCGTTTGCCAGTATGCTTACCACCACCACCATCGTCACATTTTTGTTATTATGAAAATTCTCTTAGATTGCTTTTTAACCTAGCTGTTTCAGCATTTGAAGTTTCCCATTGAGGTCTTTGGTCCATTTGAACTTGACTGTGCAGAGTGCTAGATACAGGTCTAATCCCATTCTTCTACATGTCTACGTCTAGTTTTCCTAGCATCTTTTGTTAGTGATGCTGTCTTTCCTCCACTGTGTGTTTTCAATATCTTTGTAAAATATCAGGTGGTTTTAATTACATGTGTTTACCACTGGGTCTTCTATTCTCTTTTGTTGTTCCCAGTCCAAGACCTTCTGGTGGTCTCAGGACCCAGGGGAGAGAGAACAGAGGCTAGGGTGTGGGACCAGCTGTTAAGTATGAGCAAAGAGAAGTGCTCAGATCTGCTTCCGGGCAGCTTGTCTATTCCCAGGTAACAGGCTAGTTTATATATAGCTTGAAAACAAAGGAACAAATAAAATACACCTAATTTGCATACACGAGTGGGATTGAGGGCAAGCAGACCTGATCAGTTCACATACGAAAGAGTCCTTCACTGGGGAAAGTGCAGGGGAGGGAGCAGGGACTTAACAGCCACACAGGTGTGGTACTTCCTTCTTTATCAGCAGACAGGCTCTCAGTAAAATAACTTGTGTTGCCAGCTGCAGTGTGGCATACCTTTAATCCTAGCACTAGGGAGGCAGAGCCAGGTGGATCTCCGTGAGTTTGAAGCCAGCCTGGTCTACAGAGAGAGATCCAGGACAGGCACCAAAACTACACAGAGAAACTCTGTTTTGAAAAACCAAACCAAACAAATGAAGAAAACAAACAAACAACAAACTTTGTTGGCACCAGCTTTCCAGTGGGGAAGAAAAGACTTGCTGGCTTTTAAAATGACTTGACTTTCTCTCCCTTTGAAGTGGATCCAAGTTTTTCAACCAGAGTCTAGAATGAATGCCTGACTCCTACTGTAACCTCTAAAATTGCTTTTTGTTATGGTTTTTTTATTATTATTATTTTTTAAAAAATAGTATTTAATATATTAATTCTTGAGCTCAGTGGAATCTTTCATCTCCAATAATTTCCTCACTTTTCCCCCAGATATTTAAAATTTTCATTGTAGAAGACTTTCATCTCCTTGATTAGGTTTATTGCTAAGTGATTTGGTTTGGTTTCTTTTCGAGGCTACTGTGAATGAGAGTGTTTCTATGATATCTTTCTCAGCATTCTTGTTTTTGTTTAGAGAATGGCAGCTGGTTTTTGTACATTGATTTTGTATCTTGCCACTTTCCAAAAAGTGTTAACCATTTCTAGATGTTTTCTTGTGGAACTTTTGGGATCTCTTATATATATTATGTATCATCTGCAAATAGTTTGGCTTCTTTTCCTATTTGCATTCCTTTAAATTCCTTTTCTTCTCTAGTTGCTCCAGCGAGGCCTTCAAGCATCATTTGAAGAGGGGTAGAGATAGTGGAAGCCCTGTCTCGGTCGGTCCTGACTTAGTGGGATTGCATCAAGCAATTCTCCACTTACAATGTTGGCTGTGGGCCTATCATAAGCAGCCTTTATTATGTTGAGTCATCATTCTTCTGGCTATTTTCTCTTTAGGCCTTTTATTATGAATCCATGTTGTATTTTTGTCAAATGCCTTTTCAGCATCTATTGAGATTATCATATGATATTTGTCTTTACATCTGTTGATGTTATGTATTGCATTTATTGACATACGTATGTTAAACCATCCCTTCATCATGGCATGTATCTTTTTGATATATGCCTGTATTCCTTTGCAAGTATTTTGCTGAAAATATTTGCACATATGTTAATTAGGGATACTGGTCTAATCTCTTTTTGTTGTTGTTGTTGTTATGTCTTTAGTATGCTTTGTAATTGGAGTAATATGGTTTTGTAGAAGGAGTTTGGAAATGCTCTGTGACTATTTTTTTTTTTTGAATAATTGCAGAAATATTGCTTGTAGTTCTTACAAAGCATGAAAGAATTCTATTGGGTATTCATATAAACCTGGGTTTTGTTTATTCAGTAGACTTTTTATTATTGTTTCAATATACTTATTTTTATGGACCTTTTAAATTGGTGATCTCTTCTTGGTTTAATTTTGGTAGCTCAACTATGTCTAGAAATTTATCCTTTTCTTTTAGGTTTTCTAGCTTAATGGAGGAAAAAGTTTTAAAGTATTCCTTTCCAATTTTCTCAGTTTCTTTAGTGTCTGTTGTAATCTTTAATTTTATTAATTTATGTCTCTGTTTCTTTTGGTTAATTCAGCTAAGGGGCTGTCAATTGTTTATTTTTCAAGGAACCAGGTCTTAGATTCAGTGATTCTTTTTATTGTAATACCTTTTTTTTGATGTGTGTCTCTCTGTGTGTGTCATTAATTCTGTCTTAGTTTTTATTATTTTCCCATATACTGAGTTTGGGTTTGGTTTGTTCTTATTTTTTCCAAAATCTTGAGGTACATCATTAAGCCATTTATTTATACCTTTTCTAAGTTCTTAATGTAGGTATTTAGAACTATAAATTCCCCTCTTAGTATGGCTTTTAATGTGTTTCAGAGGATTTGCTATATTGTATTTTCATTTTCTTTTATTTCCAGGCTTTCAAAAAATTTCTTTTTTAACCCATTCATCAGTACTGGCCTATTTAATCTCTATGAGTTTATATATCTAGAGATTCTTTGGTTCTTGATGTTGAGTTTTATCACATTGTGGTCAGAGAAAATACATGGAATTATTTTAATTTTTTTTTAATAATCATTTTGTGTTCCAAAAAGCTCGCTTTTTAGATAAACTTCAATGGGCTGCTGAGTAGAATGTGCATTCTTTCATGTTTATGTACAATATTCTGTAGCTATCTGATAGGATCTACATTGTTTTCACATTAAGGAATGAAAAAATACACTTCTTCTTGGAGTCGTTGAGACTGAGATGAGCCCAAATTTGAATTCTCCACTTCTTCCCCTGTGTCTTTTATCTGTCAGTGGTTTGTGGTCTGTGGCCTGTTGGTTGTGTCTGATGCCTGTCTCTCCCTGTTTCCTACGTGTGTTTTCTGTCTCTGACAAAGGGTTCTGCCTTACAGTTATTGAACAACACAGAAATCATGGTGTGGGAAAGGAATTAGGAATACTTTTATTGATTTATTTTTAAAGACATCTTTAACAGAGGTTTTACTCAGGGAGAAGTCTCTTTCCTGACCCCAACTTATCCAGAATATCACTCAAAACTGCACACAGCTGTTACCAAATCATAGCCACATGTTGCTTTTAAATATTTATTGAATATTTATTGTTTAAGTCTGCTTTTAGAGTATTCCTCCTTGGCTGCTTCCATCAAAAAATTACCACAACACATACATACACACATTCATTATTCTGGTTCAGGGCCATGGAAAGGTACATAACTTAAGATGTACATTTAGCTTAGCTTGTAAAACTGACTACTTGGGAACTTGAAGGCATAGTAATATTGGGTACATTGTTTTCCTATAGGTGGGGTAAACTTAAAAAGGCTGAGCACAGTAGGACAACACACTAAGTACATAATTTTAAATGATATCAAGGCACATTTTTAATTCATTGCAAAGTATGGCAAAAGTTCAGTCTCTTCTAAGTCAAGAGAGATTTTCAGTGTTGTTCAATGTATAAAGTCAATTAATTCTGATGTTTTTCAGTTTATTTGTCCAGATGACCTGTCTACAGAAATAGTAGGTACTAAAATCACCCACTAACACTGGAAGGGAGTCATTCTGTGTCTTTATGTTACTATTATGCTTTTTATGAGATTGAGTGCATCACAGTTCGATGTATATGTGTTTGGGATTGTAATGTCTTCTTGGTTATGTGTTCTCTTCATCAGACTGAAGTATCCTTTTGTATCTCTTCAGATTAACTTTGGGATGCAGTTTGTTTTTATCAGATATTTGGATAGTGATGCTACTTGTTTTCTGTTCCATTTGCTTGGAAACTTTTTCATTACAAAGTGGTCCTTCAAGGAAGTTAAGATGTGTCTTTTATAGACAAAAAAAAAAAATCATTTTTCTTAATCTATCCAGTTAACCTTTGTCTTTTGCTTGGGGAGTCAAGGCTATTAATATTTAAAATTATCACTGAAAGGTGTGAATAGATTACTATCATTGTGTGCATCTTATTGTTGTTTGTGTTCTTAGTTTTATTTTGAATTTCAGTTATTACAGCTTTGCTTGTTTCCTTTCTGAATTCTCTTGGCTCTGCTTATGCCTCTCTTCAGTCCAAGTATTGTTTCCAGTGCTGTCTGTAGGGCTGATTTGGTGGACGGGAATCTTCTAGCCTGTTTGTGTCTGGAAAGCTTTCTTTCCCCTTCAGTTCTGGAAGGTAGAGTTGCTTTGTAAGGTAGTCTGGGTTGGCATCTGTGGTCTTTTAGAATTTGGAGTGTATTGCTCAAAGCTATTCTGCTTGTAAAGCATCCATTGAGAAGCCATCTGTTTTTGTGATGGGCGTTCCTTTGGATATCATTTTTGGATGGTCTCTTGCAGTTTTCAATGCCCATTCTTTATTCTGTATACTTAGTGTTAGAGCTATGGGAGCTTCTCTGTTGGTCTTGTCTATTGACATGATGAACTGTACAGTAACTTAACAATTGCATTTATTTTTTCATATAGTATATTATTCTTGCTATGATCAGCCTGGAATTCTTTCTGTCAGTTTGCAGAGATACATTTGCTTCTGCTCCCTGAGTACTGGATTAAAGGCATGTGCTACTGTGTTTGGTTTAGCAATTTATTTACAGAAAGACTTGAAGTTGACTTGTAGAAGTGAGCCTGTTATTTATCTGTTTATTTTTCAAATGGTGGAAGGAAAATTTGCTGAAATTGGGTGGAAAGTTATAACATCTGGTGTGGATGGGTCTGTCTCAGCAATACAAGTGTGAACTGAGGAACGTGCTGAATTTTCTAGGTGTGGAGGCTTTGGACATTTGTAGATGGCACACATGGCCTTGGTGCAGTGTTCTGCATCTATCCACTTTTTCCAGAAGATAAATGTGCCAAGAAAAAAATGAAATATTTTAGTTATCTTGGAACCACTTGACTTTTATAAACAAGCAGTATAGAAGAATAAACTGCATAACACTGAAATTTTGATAGCTTTTTTGCTTTATAAAGTAGTGTTTTACAAAAGTGAGTTTGAATTGAGTTATTTGTCTTTGTAATATGGCACCTGCTTTTAAGTAGCTGTTCTTTTAATTTTATTTTACTCTTTCCCATTTTACTGAAAATAGATTCTTTTCTCAAACAATATATGTGAATGCAGTTTTGTGGTGATATTGTGTTCCCCAATATATTGTGCACCCTAATAAATTTATCTGGGGTCAGAAAATGGAATAGCCACTAGATAGGCATAGAGGCCAGAAAATGGTGGCACACACACCTTTAATCCTAGCATTGCAGAGGCAGAGTTCCATCTGGATCTGTGTGAGTTCATAGCCACATTGGAAACAGCCAGGCATGATGACACACACCTTTAATCCCAGGAAGTGATGGCAGGAAGCAAAAAGGTATGTAAGGCATGAGGAACTAGAGGCTTTGTTAAGCTTTTAGGCTTTTAGCAACATTTCAGCTGTGATCCATTTGGATGAGGACACAGAGGCTTCCAGTCTGAGGAAACAAGATCAACTGAGGAATTGGCAAGGTGAGGTTGGCTGTGGCTTGTTCTGTTTCTCTGATCTTTCAGCATTTACCCCAATAACTGGTACAAGTTTTTTGTTTTTTGTTTGTTTTTTTATTAATTCGTGCTATACAGTTTCCCCTCCCTCTACTCTTCCAAGCCACTCCTTACCTCCCCTCCCATCTGAATCCACTCTCTTTCTGTTTCTCATTAGAAAAGAACAGGCTTCTAAGAAATAAAAACCAAACAGAAGAAAATAAACTATGGTAAGACTAACAAAACGATCACACTGAAGCTAGACTGGGTAAACCAAGAGAAGGGAAAGAGCCAACTCGGAGGAGCCAGTTGTTCTTACCCAGAACCCTGAGCTGTACTCTGTTCCCCAGGCAGTGGCTGTACACTTACCTAAGCCTTGCGTCTTGTCTGTGCCTTTTACTGGCTCTTTCATACACTTTGAAATTGCGTCTTCTGTATCACACTTTCTCTTTGCCCCTAGATAGTCACATTCTCATCTTTTCTTTTGAGTTCTAACACTGGCTTGATCTTTTTGTTCACCCACTTTTCTCATGGACACTGAGTTGAGAACTTGGTTGACTCCTATTCCTCAGAAACCAGTCATTGTTCTCTAGCTGTTTCTTAGGGACTAGTTAGGTGAGGACTTTAGGGGTGTCCTTGTGTGGTATTTGGAGTACTCTACACCTCACTTCACCAACTATTAAGTTCAGACCAAGAGGGGCTACTGTGCTCTTTCTGGGTTCAGCCTCATCCTCCCTAGCACAGGGAACACCACCACTCAATTGAAGCTGGATTACAACTCAAAATGAATTCTGTTTTTAAGCAAGCTATGCTGACATGGTCTGGATGTTTGCTTCCTAGGGCGGCCTGAGTATAGGGCACTGGCTAGCTAATAAGTAAATGGGAAAAATTTGCCACATGCCTTAGGTTATTACTTTGAGCCAGGCAGCCTACTTTAGATGTCCTAGCCATGAGCAAGGATTTATTTGGTTCCTCTCAGCATTTCCACAGGAAGAAAACAGTGTCCATCTGTTGCCTAGCAGAGAAAGAAACTTGTTTCCAACCCAGAGGAGTGCCTTGCCTCACAGGCCTTAGTTAACATGTGAGTGTTCTCCCAGCTCCCTCAGCACACTTCTGCAAAATGTTTCAGCAGCAGCAGATTGGCTATGGTTTGAGGCCCAGGCTGAAGGCCCAGATGCTCCCCAAAGACAAAAGCAATAGCTTGCAAGCACTGGCCTCAGTCTACCTACAGTGTCAGTGTTGGCAAGAGACACAATTTCAACCACTCTGGCACCAAGCATGCACATGGTGCACATACATACATGCAAGCCAAACACTTACAAGTAAAATATGATGAATAGTTTTAGTAAAACATTTAGGAGCCAAGCCCCACTTTTCTCTTCCTTCCACATTTCTGACAAGGACCATGAAAATTGAGTACACACTTGGCTGTATTATCTGTATGGCTCAGACTGAGGGAGGGTTGGAGAGTGACATTTTTTTTCTCATTCTTTTAAAACTTGCAGTAAATAATTATTGAAATTTATTTCTTTATTGAGACAGGATCTCACTATGTAGCCCCGAATGGCTTGGAAATCACCATGTAGACAAGGCTGTTCTCAAATTCAAAGAAATCTGCCTGCATCTGACACCTGAGTGTCACAAAACCTAGCCAAAATTTGCTGTTGTAATTACACAGTTTTATATGTCATCTATCTGTCTGTCTATCTATTTTTTTTTTTTTTGTGGTCCTGGGAATCCAACCCAGAACTCAATCCCTCAACCCTATATATTTACCATACAGTTCAATGTAATTATAAATATATTTACATTGTTGTGAAATATATCTCTTTAACTTTTCATGTTGCAAATCTAGTACTACATACTGTTAAATCTCATTTTCCCTATCCCCATTCCTTTCCTTGATAACCACCATTCTACTTTCAAGTTGTATAACTTTGACTGGGTATCTCAAGTAAGTGAAATCAGACAGTGTGTGTGTATGTGTGTGTGTGTGTGTATGTGTGTGTGTGTGTGTGTGTGTGTGTTTGTGTGTGTGTGTGTGTTTTAAATAATCAGCTTATTTCCCTAACTGTGATTTCAGGGTTCAGTGTATTGTAGATGTGATGGAATTTTCTTTCTATTGAAGGCTAACTAATATTCATTGTTAATGCATATTTCATTTCAGTACTCGTTTATCTACTGGTAGGTATTGGGGTTGACTCTACTTATTGGCTATTCTGAGTAGCATTATGGATATGTGTCTGTAGATATCCCTCTGAGAGTCTGATTTCAAGTCTTCTGGGGTTTATACACAGAGAATAGTTCTGTTTTCGATTTTCCATGGGACTTCTGTATTGTTTTGCACCCCATCAATAGTATTTAAAAGTTCTTCTTTCTTCACCATTGATGGTGCTGTTTACTGTTTGTTCCTGTTTTTAGCTGTAGCGTCTTAACAGGTGTGAGGGATGAGTAATATGTATATATTTTAAATTTTATTACATCTTAAAAATGGTGTGTGTGCACACACATGGGGGCAGCACTGATGTGCCACAGCACATGAGTGAAGGTCAGATGACAACTTGTAATAATAGATTCTTTCCTCCACGATGTGAGTCCCAGGAGTAGAATTTAAGTCATCAGGCTTGGCAGTGGGGGCCACTACTGGCTGAACCATCTCACGGGCTGGATAGATTGTAAGATATTTGCTTACTTCACACGTTTTTAATAACTAGCACGATAGACCAAAGGCAAATGCTGAAATTCAGCATGGGTAAGTTTAAGTTAGTTAGGATGGAGGGTAATTTAGACTTGATCCTGATTTATGCAAAGTGACTTCAGGGTATACTTGATTTATGCGGACATTGTCATAACTGGTATTGATTGGCAATCAGAACAAACCCAGACTATCACAGAAGAAGAATGGCTGTGAATGGGAGAGAACAGGCTCTGGGCACTGTGTATCAGCATCTCCCATTGGTCCGAGTGTGTATCAGCATCTCCCATTGGTCCGAGTGTGTATCAGCATCTCCCATTGGTCCGAGTGTGTATCAGCATCTCCCATTGGTCCGAGTGTTAGTTACAGACTTAGAAATCGGTGGCGAGCTGGGATTGCAACCTCATCAGCCACACAAGGAGAGGATCTGAAGCTTTTGACCTGTCACTCCGTGAGGAGACTTGAAAAACTGAAACAACAGTTATAATCATGTGATGCACTGTGATGTCATGTGGGAAATGCTGAAAGTTAGCTCTTAGGCAGACCTAACATGAAACAAAATGCTGTGAGTGGAATGAGAGAAGCATGTTTCTGATCAACATAAGGCAAACCTTTTTGGTGGTGAGAAGCATCCACCACAGAACCTGCAGCTTTGCAGTCTGTGGAGGAAGTGTGCATACAAAGGCCTGATGCTGACAGGCTCCAGCCCAAAAGGATACCCATCTCCCAGGCAGAACCTGGCGAGGCGACCCATGTACTGACTGTTCCTCCCCACATTGGTTCATACGAGTCTGAGAAAATAGACAAATGATTCCTATACACAAACAGCCTAGTGGAGGACAGTAGCTGACTTTGCTTGTGGAGGCACAGCCTACCCAGATGTTAAATGGAATAAATCTCCCCCTTTGAGTCTCCTAATGAAAAGGTGGGTGGTACTCTTTTTCCACATTGCACAAGGGCCATGTGGAAGCCCTGCTCTTCTGTTCTCTTTGTTCCCCAGCACTTCCTGTCCCTCTGTTCCTCATCTTTGTTCCTCTGTTCTCTACCATAGCTCCTTGGCATTTCCTGCCCCTGAGTTCTCTGTTCTTGTCGCATGGTTGACGTTCATTGAACCCGCCCCACCTGTGCTGTTGGTTTTGCCTTTACTTGGCCCGTGGCCTTCCCATTGCCCACTCTTCACTCACTGCTGGCCGCATCACTGGGCTTGTCCTCAGCAGCTGTGCTCTCTGCCCCGCCTTTTCTCCAGAGCTCTTTCACAGCGCTGACTCCATCCATGTTGTTGATCTTTGATTTCTTTGTGCAAACAACTGAAATTTCCTGACTAAAAGGAGTTTGTGCATGCTATTGCTTACCGTAGGTCTTGTAGGTGATTTGGGGCTTGTAGAAGAGCCCACTGTGCGCATTTCTTTCCGTTAGGGTCTTGATGTGGCTGGAATGTGCATGGAAATAAAATGAGAGGCAAGCTGCCCTTTCCCTGCAGCTTCTTTCTTTCCTGGTTTGCCCCTTACTTCTCATTCCCTCTTTCCCTATCACTTCCCCTTACCTGTCTTGGAAGCTTGTCCTCCTCTTCCTTCCTCTCCTCACCCCTGCTTCTTACAGCCTTGCCTTCCTTCCATTATTCTTTTACACTGTGTGCTTTCTTTTTCTATTGCTTACATGCACAGCTTAGCAGGCTGTTATCAATATCCTGTGCTTAGATGAGTTGTGGTTTCTGCACATTTCTGTGTCTCAGCACTTCTCTTTGTAGTTATTCTGTGCTTGTTTTAGTCTCTTGGTGCTGGCCATTGTTGGTTGGTTAGTATTAGAGTAGCACACGTGCTGTTTGGGTTCCAGTTACTTTGTATTTTTGTGTTCATCCAGGCCTTTTGCTGTTTTCCTGGGTAGTAAATTAAACAAGAACTGCAGGCGAGAAGTCTCCTTGAGAGCACTGCTGATTTTGTTCATGTGAGTTGTGAGCTTGCTTCCTTTTGACCCCTATAGTTATAAACCCTATCTCTCATCTGTGTGTTATATATTAAGAAGTGGGTCTAGTGGCTCAGTGGCTAAGAATTTTCCACAAGTTACTAATATTATTTTCTGCAACTCTAAAACCCTAGCACACAGTACACAGTAGAAGCTTGCCAGACAGGGCCTAATGTTTGCTTGAAACTACCTGAGAATCTTTGTTTGCTTTGCATATAAAGAAGATTAATGTTCATGAACTTGAATAAATTTCATTTAATGACTTGGCCTATAATTTCTTCGCTGTATGATAAATGACTGCTCTAAATTACTTTTGTTCTCTGAAGAACTTTTAGAGAAGCTTAGGTTATTAATATTTAATGTATGTATTTGCTGTTTTTTAACTTTTGATTTAATAAGCCATAGTTTTTAAGCTATCTTCCCTTCTGTCAGACCCTAGAGGTGGACTGAAATTCACATATGTTCTTTTGTCTGCAGTTGGCTAGTCTTGTATTTTCTTACTCTTAGATAATTCACAATTCAGGGGAGGGCTTGACTCGGTCCCCCAGATTGTCTCTAGTTTGTACTCTAATTTGATTATTGCCCTGATCTGAAAAGGAATGTATTTCTAAGCATAGGAGAGACTGCAGATCTCAGCAGTGCATGGCCTGTTTTTATCTTTGGGCTCCACACTCAGACCCCAGAGGTGTGGGAGTAAATAGTTCCCATGAAGAAATGGTGGTGCTGATCAGCCTTATGGAAACTGCATCCCATGCTGCCTTCTGCAAGCTCAGCACATCCTGCATCTATCTCTCTTTGTAGGCAGACTAGCATGCTCTTCTTCACCTCTGTGGCACTGTGCTTTGTCTCAGGGCCAGTGCAGAGCACCTGCTGTCGCCCTAAGATGTTTATTTTATCTTGCTGAAGTGAGAGGACTCTACTGGCTTGTCCAGTTACTTATGTTAGCCCCTAGCTCCATAGGCCCTCTTCTGCAATTAATTAAATCCTAAGAGCAAATAATATGTAAACATCATTATATCCTATATTACCTTTCTAAAAGTCCCTTTAAAAAAATCAGCTTTAAAAACACCTGTTCTAAGGAATCCCAGTGTTCTACAGGAACATCTTCAGTTTATATAGATACCAAAGCCCAAGATCTTTAGCTATTTCTGCAGGAAAATCTAGTATGTGGATCAGACAGCAGATGCTAGAGTCAGGAAGGTCCATTAGTGAACACAGAGTATTATCTGTTCTCATGAGAATAGGATGTCTTTAGAAGCTGTTTTCTCTTGAAGGATGCATCCTAAACAACCCTGCCTGCCAGATTGTGAGCGTGTGTGCAGGGTGAAGTCGTGAGAACAGTTTGGTGATCATTTCCTCTGTCTATGTATGCACAGGACAGCTTTTTCTCCATTAGAGTGAGAGGGTTCTGGAAAAAGAAAGTATTTCGTTACTTTGCAATTTTAGGTGACTTATTTTAAAGGGTAGGTATTTGCAACAAGAAAAGCATTCCTTTCTGGAAAGTCTTAACTTCAAAAGTATACTTTAAAACTCCAAACTAAAGACACATAACATTCTTTGAGTATCAGGGTTCCTGACTTCTCTTTATTGTGTTCTGCATCTGTAATTTTTAAGTGTTTATTGTGTATCAAGGTGACAAACTGTAGGAAACATTTGCAGTCAGCAGTGTCTGTATCATTGAGTTCTGATGCAACTAGATGCAACCGTGGAAGTATTTAGGCAGCTTTGCTGTAAGTAGGGAAGCACCAGCCATTCCAGCACTTAGTATTTGGAGACAGCTGATGAGATGGGAAGTGGAGAATGTGGTTTAATTATTTTCAAAATAGGAAGAATTGATTTTAATCTAAGAGTTAGCATAAAATATACAGTGAATACATAACATTTCTCCCTTGTTTCCTTTCCCTTCCCTTCTTTACATTTAGCATGCTCATATTGTTTTTTAAAGGGAATTAAACTATTGCTATATAAACAGTGATATTTGGAGATTACAAGCCATCTTTTAGTATCTCATAAAATGAAAGAAACAAGGTAGTTAGGCCCTTAGCCCCACAGCTTCAGGGAGCTGACTGTAGGCCAGTAGCTGGGATGAGTGTAGATATATCCCTTTAAGACTGTACCCCTCAGGCTCTCTCAGCACCCTGATAAGCCATTCCAGACTTGTGACCTAATATCTACCAGCCAACCAGTATTTTATGCTAATGTTTGTGATAATAAGGTTGTTATAATATATTAATCAGGATAGCAAACAGAAATCTTGGTTCCAGGAGTGAGATATTCATTACTGCATTACAAATTACCATGAATGCACTAGCTTGAAAAACTACCTTTTTATTATTGTAGGGTTCTAAAGAGGAGAAGCCCTGGTGTAACTGCTTACAGCTCACCAAACAAGGCTAGATCTAGGAGTTGGCAGACCCAAGTTCATTTTTCTTTAAAGACTTATTTTTAAGTATGCGCATGTGTGAATACTACATGTGAATGCCATGTGAGTGCCTGTTGTCTCCAAAAGCTGGAAGAGGCTGTTGGATCCCATGGAACTGGAGTTACAGACAGTTGTGAGCTGTCCTGTGGGTGCCAGGAACTGAATCTAGGTCCTCTTTAAACACAGTGCGTTCTCTGGTGAGTCATCTCTCCATCCCAGGCCTGGGTTCTTTTTGGAGCTGATGACTGTTTCCAAACTTATTCAGTCTGGCTACATTTGGGTCCCTTAGGCCAGTGGTTCTCAACCTGTGGGTCATGACCCCTATGGGGGGTGTTGAATAACCCTTTCACAGGGGTCACCTAAGGCCTTCTAAAAACAATGATATTAACATTATGATTCATAACAGTATTAATTAGCAATGAAATTGCAGTTGTGAAGTATTAATTTTATGGTTGGGGGTCACTAGACCGTGAACAACCATATTAAAGGGTTGCAGCATTAAGAAGGTTGGGAACTACTGATGTAGACTCTAAGGCTGAGGTCCTCACTTCATTGCTCACTGCTGGCCAGAGTCATCTTTCAATGATTAGTTAGTTCCCTTAGGGACACTTGTCAACCTACCTTTGGGACCCTCTGTCTCAGTGTTAGAGAAACTCTTTTATGTTGAATCCTTCTTGTGTTTCTGCTCTGACTTCACTCCTGAGGAGAAATGGAGGATTCTACAGTTCAAACAACAAACAAACACAAATTCTTAATTACTCTGTGTTCCTTTTCATGACATAACATGACCTAAGAAGGAATCCCTTTTCTACTTAAATGTTAGCTATTCTCGGATGCTGGGACAGTTATAAAGGGGTGGGCATTGTAAAAAAGTTTTCTTAGAATTCTGTTCACTAGTTGGCAGCAGGCGACAAGGTTGTACACATACTATGGTAGTGTAACAAAGAAAGTGGTTTTGTAATTTGATGGGCATGCTTCAAACCCAGGCTCCAGGAATAGCTGTGAAGGTGTTTTTGTTTCTATTTTTGTTTTTGTTTTTTCCCCCCAAGATACTGGTTCAGGTTGTCCCTTAGTTTCCAGAGAACCTGCACTTCTAGAACAGTTTTGAGAACTGTAAAGATTGTGTTTTATACTGTGTTACTATGTGCTTGGCACGTAATAAACACTCCATAACTATTAATTGTTATTACTGTTATTTGTTCTTCAAAGCAGAGTTCTTTCCTGGCATGTTTCAGTTCTCATGTAATGAACCTGACTATTAAATCCAAAGCATATGTTCAGTAAAAACAGCAAATGTTAAACAAAAAGGAGTTTTCATCACTGTGGAATCTGATTCTTGAGCATCTGTCTGGTTCATGCATTCTCCTGCTGCAGGTAGAACACTGTGCTCTAATATGGCTTGGGCCAGGGGTGTATGTTGCTGAGTTTCTGTTGGAAATGAAGTGGAAGGAGGGGAGAGAGACCTGAGGTAAGAGGGCATGTCAGCCTATGAAGAGAGCAGAGGGTGGTCTTTAAACAGATATTAGTTATGAGGGGATGGGCAGTTAGGAAAGTATGGAAAAACATATTTGAGAATAGATTTTAAGTCAATGTGGAAACAAAAAATCAAGTTATGAAAAGGATTTATATTCAAATAATGGGTCATTGTTGTATTGTTGAAACATGCCTCCAAACCAAGAACTTTTCTTGCCAAGAAATGTTACAAAGTCCTGATCCAGGTGAGGTGGGTCAGGCTGGGGCAGACTTGGTCAAGAAGAGGTGAGAGGACCTCTTAGCAGAACTTTTGGGACCCAAGCCTCTTTCTTTACATAGGATTCTTTACAGTGATGTCGGAACAGTGTATTGCCAGATTGTAAGAGAAAAGGTGAGGGTGGTGTCTAGAGAAACACACTGCCAGCTTTCATCTGCCATCCTCCTGTGTGGACCACCAGCAGTAAAAACTACAGCCACACCTGTGCCAAGTTTCTGTGTCCAGAAACCAACTGTAGGTTTCATTGGGTGCAGAGACACTTTTGGGGGCTTTCCACAATGTCCTCTTTGCTCTGGGGTTTATGTTTCTTCTCACTTTACCACACAAACTGTTTGTGCTTTATAGCCATATGTACTACATATTTTTAATGAATACAGTTCATATGTATTTCAACTTTATATTGCCTAGAATAATACTTTATGGGCCTAAACGAGGTTTCATATTTCCTTAATAAATACTCAAAATGCTGATTAAGTAGAAGACCTGTGTTCAAAGATTTCTTCTTAAGCTATTCTTGGCATGTCTTAAAGTTCCCAATGTTGGGTGCAATTAATGTTCAGTACTAATAAGGGATACAATTTTCTATTATTTTAAGCCTAGAATTATGAATTATTAGATGATAATGATAATTAGTAATTGAGACATATCTGATTGGGAGAGAGATGTTCATATTTCTAAGATCATAATGCACTTTACAGAACTGACACAAAGAAAGAATCAGTATACCCTAGCTCTAACAGCCTCTCTTCCACTGCCCCCCCCATCCAAACCTGTATCTTGTTCCTGCACCCATACTGCTCTTGGGGTGCCACCACTCCCAGCTGGGCCTATTTTATAAAGGATGAATTGAATCAAGATCTCTTAACAGGGTGCTTGAGCTACAGTGTAAACCCACGTTCCCTGGTTGCTGAACTTCTAACTCCTGCCCTCACACTGTTTTGGTGTTTATAAGCACCTGAACAAGAAAAACTTTAGAATCCTTTGAAAAACCACCAAGGGAAAAACACTTTGTGCTTAGAAACTATAAATTATCAGTTTGCTAGTGACAGTACTCCCGATCTCCGGGTGTTTTGGTCTTTTGGTTTAAATTTGATAACAATGAGATGTCAGATTTTACCCCTGAATCTCTTGCTTTTTAGCACTTGTAAAGTATCTTGACATTTGACTAATTAAGCTCTGAAGGCAGGGCATATGGTTTCTTTCAGTTAAATCGCAGAGTAGTGCTTGAAATTTAAATGAAAAGATGACATTTTATACATTAAAGACATGCGCGCCGTCAGACTCAGCATTCTAAGCCACCGTTCTGAAAAGCCTTGCTAAAGTACACATCTTCTCTGGAAAGGCATGCTCTAACATTTAGTCCTTCATCAAGGGTGTCTGTGCAACTGGCAGCCCTACTGCCGCTGACTTGTACCATTTTGCTTCTTCTTGGGGGGAGATTTTTTTGGATTAGCTTTGTTTTTGGAGTCTCCCTGGTGGATATGTAGGTAGTGATTTAGAAATACTTCAACGATTGAACTGACCAAAGGACATAATGATGAATGAATTTTTATAGTGCCTTCTTTTAACAGTAAATATCCAAATAATAGAGGAGTCTCCCTGTCTAGAGCTGACCTAATTTAACAAGGAAAATATTGAGCTTTAAGAGAAGTTGATTGACCCTAACAGCCTGATTTTTGCTTTTCTACTCACATGCTAAGATTTTCACTAACTGAGCTGAATTTTTGTGTATGCTTCTTCCTCTGAAATAAGCTGGCTTGGAAGATGAAGCGAGCTGTGACTTTTCTTTTGCTTTGCTAGACTTGGATCTGGAAGAAGGTGCATACCTGTGGTAGCAAAATGCCCACCTTTTTTCTTCCTCTTGGACATTTGAAAAGCAACATCAGTATTGAACAAGAGCTGGAAACAGTAGTGTTTCCTTTTCGTAGATGGAGGAGCCAAGCACAGAGAGACATAACCAGCCTGATTTTGACTTCTACTTTTCATAGTGTGTTTTTCCCTTTGACTTTAGGCAATTGCCTTGTGTTGCTAGTGTAGGAAAACTGTATAAATCGACAGAATTTTGAACTGAGATGATTTTGCTATGAAATGTTGACTTCATTGTGGGCCCCATTTTGTAGAAGACTGTTTTAAGTGGGATGGTAATAAGTTGTCTCACTTCCCTGAACTTTTAAGTGAAAGGGGATGGCCTTTGGGAGACTAGTTTTGTGCTTTGACTGCAAAGCTGGTGAGCTGTTGGGATGTGGTACTAAGAAGGACTTTAGTCTTCTTTGGCAGATCTCAAAATGTTGAATATATAACCATAGGGTTCATTGTCAAATTAAGACAGTCAAATGGAGACTTTAATAGTAGCTGTCTGCCTGGGGTTGTCTTGACTGATTTGTGCTGAATGAGCAAGGATGTCTCCTTCCGAGGGTGTGCCAGCAAGTATACTGTGGCAAGGGCAGGAAGAGGGAGATGTAGAATAGATAATGCAATGCCATTGACAAACACACATTCTTTTACTCATTGATAGGTTATGTGGATTTCAGCAATAGTTAGGGTTTTAAATTTATAGTTTCTTTAAGAAAGAATTTTTTCAGCTATGTAGTGGGATGACTGCTTGCTGTGATTAATTCAGGTATTTGAATTATAAACATTCTTTAACTGTAGTTATGGTTGTACTTGAAGGGAAAAACTTTATGCCAAACATCTACAATTGTTACTGTGTTAAATGAAATTTCTCTGAGTGGTAGGCAGTGTGCTTTAAATCCAGCAGAACAGTGTTGCTGGTGAGTATCCATTTATTTATTTAAATTTATTTATTTATTTGTATTCACCATGGGTCAATAAGGCTTGAAGCAGGGAGGCAGAGCAATTTCTCTACAAGTTTGTTATTTTATTAGAGGTATAATTAATTCTCACAGTTCTATACATAAGTATTCAAGAAACACACAAGGCTTTTAGCAGTTAAAGTACTGAAAATTAAATTTCTGCTTTCCAGTGGTCATTACAAATCTCATTAGCAATACTGTAAAAAGATTACTGAAAATTGGTTAGCTTTGGAAAAAACAGCTCTTTGATAAATGACAGATATCAGACAATAGGAACAGGCTAATTGATTTCTTTCCCCTCTACAATATATGTTAGAATCTTGAATTTTCACTTTTTCTTTGCCATCATTCAACAGATGACTTTTTAACAGATTTTTGTGTGGAAATGATCGCAAATACCCTGCAGTGACTGGTTGTGTGACTTCTTGGTGTGTATGTTTGTGGGTGGCTTGTCATCTGCCAGTTGATCTCAGTGCCCATCACTTTCTCAGTTGAGCTTATTGGATCTTCAGCCTTTTCACTGTTCCTTGTGTACATCAAATTCATTTATAAAACTCAAAGACTTTCTGCTGCCTTTGCTTGCTGCCCTCTTTGGAAATCATTCTCTAGCTCCTTCTCCTCTTTAGAGCACTTGAGTTCAAGGCACCTCATCAAAGATGCTGACCTGACCTTTCCCCCATTACTTCATTTTCTGGAGTCTGCTTTATTTTTCTTCACAGTGCTCATGTTTACATGAAGTTTCCTTTTATGTTTGTTTACTCTGAAGTGCTGTGAGGTTAGAGACTTTGTCTTACTCTGCCTTGTTTGTGGAAACATTCTTAGTCCTGGGCAGTGTAGGACTCAGCATTAGTTTGTTGAATGAGTGAATGTGCAAATGCACCATGAAAAATACATGCCCTATGGATTTGTTGACCTTGAAAGTTTTCTTCCCTTAAGTATGTAAAGGTGCATTTCTAGACTTTACATTTGTGTCTTGTGGGCTTTGTGTTTGGAGTGAAAATCATTCATTCTTATACATCCTCTGCTGTATTAAGATATTAATTTTTTGTTTTAGGTGTATGGTTTGCTTGCATTATGTCTATTTATCACCTCTAGCCAGAGGCCAGAAGAGGGTGTCACACCCTCTAAAGCTGGAGTTACAGAGGGTTGCTAGCAACATGTGGGTGCTGAGAATTGGACCTGCCTTCTCTGGATGAACAATAAGTCTCTGAAATCTCTCTATCTCTCCTCTGCTGGATTTCAGTAATATATAAACACAAGTGAAGATTGCTGCCCGTATGGTATTAAAGTGGGCCAGAATAATCAATAATGGCAGTTGGAGACAGTAATTCCAAGTGTCTTTAGTTCAAAAGTGTTCAATGGACTGATTCATTCCTTCTCCCTCCCTCCTACTCCTCTATCGTTCTTTCCTTCTTTTCTTTCTTCCTGTCTTCCTTCTTATCATCCTTCTTTCTTTCCTTTCTTCATTCTGTTACTTCTTTCCTTGTTAAAATATTATGTTTGACCAGCAAGATTTATGGCTAGATACTAAGTAAAATAAAATAATTAAAAAATGTTGTCCCAAGAAATTAATGAGCAGTTTGTTTAGAAGACAAAATGGAGTTGGTTTCGTGTGTCCCCTAGAAAGGCCCGTGTCCCATGAGCTGTCACAACCCCTTAGTTGGATAAACCAGCCTGCCTCCTTCAGATAGTTCTCTGAGCAGATGGAAAGAGAGTTCAAAGAGATTGCCCCAGCTCCATTCCTCTCGCCTGGGAGGCAGTGCTTCTCTCTTTGTGGAGGTAAAAGACAGATTGCGTGCGTTCTGATTATCTCCTGAACAACTGTGATTGTTGCACGTATATTCAAATACACCCACAAAAAGGACATAGAAAACATGATATGTCTCTGAGATTTGAGGACAGTTGTGAGTCATGCAGACCTCTGCCAAATTAAATAGTAGGCTTTCTTTATACATTGTTTAAGTCATGAGTGCTGTTAGTTTAACATTTATTCAATTCTTATCAATAAAAAGATGCATACTTCAGAAAGAATATGAAATATTTTACCCTTGGTAAATTTAGTATGATTAATCTGGATTGTTCTGTTTGTTTTGTTTTAGGTTCGTGGGAGCAAGGGAGAAGTTCTGTATATTTTGGATGCTACCAACCCAAGACACTCTAACTGGCTTCGCTTTGTTCATGAGGCACCATCTCAGGAGCGGAAGAACCTGGCTGCCATTCAAGTGAGCTTGTTGGCCTCATATTTGTACAGTGCACCATAAGAGTAATGAATTAATTTATAACTCTGCTCCGTGTCTTCAATTCATTTCCCTGTGATCAGCTTCAAATAACAATACCTAAGTCATAAAAGCTGAGAAATCATCTAGTCAGCATATGTAGGAAAAGGCAACTGAACTGTCAGCTAGAACCAGATCACTGGCTTTATGGGAATTCTTGGGGGAATGAATTACATGGTCTGATACTGTTCTTGGCAGAGCTTGCCTTCAAATACTTTTATTTTCTTCAGTCAATTTTTTTCTTTTTGATTGTTTGGTTTGCTGGTTGCTTTGCTTCATTGTTCTCTGCTATGGATTGTTCTTTGAGAAAGGTATCATGGAGACAGTTTGCTCATGTATGTTCCCACATAGTCAGACTGAAGCTCATGGGGATTATGTGCTTTTGAGATTTTTTTTTTTTTTCAGATAAACAGATCCAGTGGGATGCATTTAAGTATCTCTCTATGCAGATCTATTACAAACATTTGGCTCATTAAATAGTGGACACTGGCAAATCTCAAATCTGCAGAGCTAATGTCTCAATTTGAATCCAAGGACCAAAAGGTCCTTAGAGCCAGGAAGGCTGCTTTGAACAAGCTGAAGGCATGGTGTTTCTCTTATGGTGAACAAGCAGAGGGGCAGCGTTGTGTGCTGTTCAGACCTTCAGCTGAATGAAGCCCACTCATATTATTATAGTCAGTATTCCTTACTCAAGCCCACTGATTTAAATGTTACTGTCATCCAAAACCATGTTCATGAAAGCACACAGCATATGGGTTAACCAGCTATCAATCACTTCCTGCCCAGGTAAGCCAACCCATAAAAACAATTTCCACAAGTAGGACCATATTTAGCTGAACTCTGTTTCTCTATACATTAGTATAAAACATTTGGTTCCTGCACAGACTCTGAGTTGAACTTAGCAATTGCTCAATGGCAATAAAGGCATAAGGAAAAGAGGCAAGTTTAGAGTGAGCCTATATATAAAACACCAAATAGAAAAACCAGGAGAATTAGGGGATACCATAGGCTGATGCTAAACTGACTCATCCTGTATAAAGCTTCCTGTCTGACTCTGAACTGCAAAAGTCAAGAAGTCATGGCTGATAGAAACAAGAAGGGAAGGAGACTAACAGGAGCAAACTGTCTGTACTGTTCTAGATCCTTCACCTGTATGTGACATTGGCTAATAGAAACTTATAATGTAGAAACTTATTGACTAGTGTACTGATTACACTTAATTCTAAACCAGCTGTAGTGAGGGAAAATTAAATTTAATTCAGTGAAAAATACAGTTGTCTGGTATTCAATTTCCTATCCTCAGCTAAGCAAATTCTCTTTTAATGTAAGGGTTAGGAAAACAACATATTTTCCTGTATGGACACATAGAGCAGATTCTAATAAAAAGTTAAGGCATAACAGAAGATAGAATCTTTGATAGGAAAGATCGTCAAACAGCATTTTGGATTACGCTTGATACAAAGATCCAAACACAGATTGAAACGGATTCATTTTTCATTCATGTGTAAGCATCAATTTTTTTCAAGTTCATTTATACCTTTTCATGTTCCTGATCAAAGTAGTCCCATAGCATTTTTAGCTATGAATTCAATGGCCATGTTCCATTTGTTCCTTTGTAAATATTACTGTTGTCACAATTGCTGAGGAATTCATTTTAAGCCACCTATTGCTCCTTACTATGCTTTAGACACACACAGTAAAGACACAAACACATCCTCCTGGTATTGGAATATGGGGCTTTACATTTTCCCAAATTTTCTTTACTTGAGAACTTTTTCCTGTTGGATGATATTTCTGAGAATCAGTAATTTTCCTCATTTGCTCTAACTTTCAGGGTATTTGTTCTGAGGTTTGCACTGAGCTCAGACCCCTCTATAATTCTTGTTGAAGAATGTCCTATTTGTCTATGTTGTTTTAATCTCCGTTCAGTTAATGGAAATGGTTGTGTTTATGTTGATTTCAATCCTTTCTCATTCACATGCTACTCTACTGTGCCTTTTTGTTTTGTTTTGTTTTGTTTTACAACAATGGGGACATTGCACATCTTGTTTTTAGAAATCACCCTTCCCAAGGCACAGTTACCACTCTCATTTGGAACACTCAGTGACCACTTTCCTTCCCCAATGTCAACTGTATTCCTGTCCTTGAGAGAGCCTAGGAGCCTGTGGAAGAAAATGTTTGCAGTTGTGGTCCCTTAGGACATAACTGATGACTTAAGGGGGGCCAAGGTCAAGGCAGGGTTAGAACATGACAAGAGCTTCTGTGAAATTTCATTCTTGATTTAATTAGGGTCTAAATCTGTTCAGAAGCCACTAGAAGGATCTTGTTGCAGAAGCAGTGACACCAGCTTGGCTTCCTATAGTGTTGCTTTGCCCTTTCCTAGTGGGAATGGATGCACTGCTATCTTGGTTTTGTCATGGTATACTGTAGGAGCCTCATTAGCTCCCTCGAGGTAACAGCTTTCTCACTTGAACAGTAGCTGTAGTAACAGACTGCTGAGGCTTCAAAATCACATTGGAGTAAGGGGCAAAGAGTATAGTAGTCAGGTCTCATGACTGAAAACAAGGTCAGCCTTCTAACTGGCTTGGCTGCTCTCCTGAGAGTTGCATTCCAGAAACTCTGAGTGGGTAAGAGAAGAGCATAATGTTTCCTGCATTACATTATAAATCACTTGCATTCCAAATTGCATCTGAAATTTGGGGTATTCAGGAAATTTTTTATTTGAGCTGTATGCCCTAGGGGTAGAATAAATGGAAAACATTTGTGGCTGTGTGGCTTGCTTGGTGGAAAACGTCAATACTTGGTCCAGTTTTTTTGGACAAGTGATTGAGAATTTCAGGTCTGTTTTGGCAGACAATTGGAACTCCTTCATGGAAGCTCAATTATATTTGTAGTTTTGCGATTTGATTTTTGAAATTTTGCTTTGGAAATGATGATTAAGTATCTGAATTGCTGAAGAAAGATCTAGTGAGCAAATAGTTCTTCCCACGTGTACTCTTTTCAGAATAATCAGTTGAAGTGTGGATTTAGACTTTGGAAGCATTTCCAACTTAGATTAGAAAGTTCTAAATATGAAATAAATGTCTGTAAGTGATGCAGAAGCACTCTTAAACATCTGAACAGCGGTGATGCTTCTTAGAGTTAATTTTGTGCTACTAAATGAAGACATTTGTATAGTATTTGATAAAGAATCATAAGTCAGTGTTTTCTAGGCTTATAAAAACTTGTTTGTTTTAACAGAAAACAATTTAGTTAAAATTACTCAGGTAAAATAGTGAATTATCCTGTCTGGAAAAGAAACTGAATCACAATGCAGACTGAGAGGGCAGTCCCAGTATATACACCCATAAAATACTTTCAAACCTAAGGTCAGGGAAAAATGTGGAAGAGGGAGAAGAGAGATTGTAAGGGCCAGAGGAGGAAAGAGTTTGCTGTGGGATAGTGTCTCCTAGTAATATCAGAAGCTTCACCCATAAAGTCTCAAACACATGTCCAGCCAAATGTGAGCTGAGCATGGATGACATGCTAAACTAGATAAAGAAAAACCACGAGGCCTCAGTCCTACCTACACAAAGAACTACAGGCAACTGAGGAAGTCTGGGAGTGGGAGAGGAGGTCTTCCCCGGGGAGGTGCACACTAGTTGGTTTTCCAGTGTTAAATGATCAGCCTTGAGAACATACAAACAAGGAACATTATAATGTTACATAAACTATTCCAAGAGTACTAAGTATGTCAACTGTGTGCACACTACAGTCATATATATATATATATATATATACTTATATGTATATTGATCAGTCTGGTATACAACCAGTGACACCACATCAAAGTTGTTTTGAAAGTATAACTTCCAACAGACAGAACTGTTAATTCCAATATGCCACTGATGACAGGGATTTCATCCTGAACTAACTCAGAGAGCTCTGATAAAGATAATAAAGTCATAAAGGTTTACTGGGAAGTAACAGGATGGTATCTAATCATATTTAATAAATGTAATAGTGGAATATTTGTGTTTGAGAATCAGTGAACACTGCATTAGAGACAGCAGAACACTGTTTCTACTGCTGTAAGGTATAAGAGGTGTGATAGACATGAAAGAGGAAGTTTACAAATGCTTAGCTTGCTACAAAGTGTAATGACAAGAGGTATTTGCTGTAGATACATTGAAGCTAAAAAGCCCAATAAGCCCACTTATCAGAGAGGAAATTAAACTAATAGTCAAATGTGTGGTCATGTAAGTATGAATGTGTGCTGACACTAGAATCCAGGTTCTCCAACTAAGCTTGCTTGTTCATTGCTGTGGGGTAACATTCATTTTGCATGAACACACAAAGGAAGAAATATCCTTGTATTTTTCAAAATTGGAGGTACATTTGATGGTGAATTTTGGATTATTATTAGTGGTTGTCACTAAGATAGTAAGAAGATGTAAATGAAGTAAATTAAATGGATTTACTACCTGAATACAATAATTAGACATATTTTCTTCTTTGCCAGTGGATGTTTTTAGGGAAGTTTTCTATTCAAAGAAAACCACGACTCCAATATATGCATAGCTTCTCATAAAGTAATCCAAGACAAAACAGGAAGGCCTGCCTGTATTTCATCAGTGAACTACAAAGTATTCCAAAGAACCATTTTGATTTATGCTACCCAAAGTGTGTTCTGAGGGCTCTACAGTCTACTGATTCATAAATCCGAGGGACAAGAGTGGTCTTAGAACCCCGATCTGGTCCTCTTGATTATCTTTGTCATCAGTTGAAGTCTGACATGACTTAAAAAGACAGCTTGGGGGCAGAGCAGTGGAAAAAGAGGCTCCTATGTCATGGGCTTGGCTATAGATGTTTGTGACATCAGGAAGGTGCAGAGTCCAGGGAAAGGGCATTTGTTGTAAGATTTGAGCATGGACTTCCCTTTCACTGGGAGCTTTGTAGTCGATGTTCACAGACAATGAGACAGTGCTGTCTATCGTTTGGTTGATCTGTGCCCAACCCTTTGCACTGTCTTGTGTTTAATTAATTGGGCATTTGTCTTACTGACACACTTCTGATTCCTCCAGCTGGCTTGAGATGATCATGCTATTTAATATCCTGGCATGCACAAAGATGATAGCAGCAATGTATTCTGGCTTCTTTCCCTGGGTCAGTTGAGTCCTTGAGATGAGTCTTTACACTTTGTTGTATCATTTTCCATTTAGAGGCAAGAACAGAAAGGGAGTGGTCATTTTTGCTGAGGGTTATTCCAGTTCTTCCCCAGCTGGGTTTTGAGAGCTTTCTCTAACTCCACATAATTCCCATTTCTATAATTTGGAATACAAATATAATACAATTTCATAGATCTTACTTTTTGCTTTATGTTTTAAAAATGTATATTATCAAGCACATATTTGTTTATATTGACATCTTTGTTCATACTGTGTTTCAGCTCAAGAAAAGACTAATGCCAGGTATATAATGTTGACAGAATCATCCTTTAAAATATTTTGCTCCTTATTATAGGATAAAATTTATGCTTTTAAAAATTGGTTTAGCTCATCACTAAAACCCATATTATAACCTCATGATAACATTTCATTCTCAGAATGTCCATTAGTAAGTTTAACCAAAGCAGACAAGCACAAAGAAGTGATTGTCCATAAATTATGATACTTCAAATTATTGTAAAAACTTATCACATTTATCAGATTTTGCATTGGTGCATCCCAATATAAAATATATCTCTCTACTGTTATTGTTGAAAGCAAATGAACAAAAATCCTGTACTAGATTGCTGAACAAATCTAGTATATGATGTTCACAGGGCACAACAGAGTTAGAGCCCTGCTGCCCTATTAGACTGCCGATTTCTCTATGTGCACTGTCTGCTGATTCCAGAAAGTACATGCTTCTCCAGCTCCTTTCAAGCCCTGTCAGTCCTGTAGCACACTTATAAAACAAACACACAGACTCTTATATTACTTAAACTGTTTGGTCTAATGGCTCAGGCTTCTAGCTATCTAGTTCTTACATCTTAAATTAACCGATTTCTATAAATCTATACCTTGCCACATGGCTCATGGCTTATCAATCAATATCTTACATGTTGGTACTCATTGCAGCAGCTGGCAGCTTCTCCTGACTCAGCCTTCCTGTTCCCAGAATTCTCCTCTCTGCTTGTCCTGAATATACTTCCTGCCTGGCTACTGGCCAATCAGCATTTTACTTATACAGAGTGATATCCACGGCACTTCACTGTATATATTTGCTATTTTTTTAAATCCCAGAAATAGGAATGTTCTTTATGTAAAGCAAGGAGAGAGTTTTCATAGCAAATTTCTTTAGCTCTTTAGTGTTGGACTGAAATCTCAGGTGTGATGGGGCTGGAGTTGTTGCTTATTTGGTAAATTGAGTGCCTAGCACACTCAAGGTCTTGGCTTCTTTTCCCAGCTCTGTATAAATTAGGTGTAGTGGTATGTGCTTGTAATTATAGAACTTAGGAGCTGGAGGAAGGAGAGCCAGAATTCAAGGTCATCCTCAGTAATATAGCAAATGTGAGGACAGACTAGACTACCTATGTGAAATCCTGTCAGTTATGGCAATTCCTAGGGATGTTGGAAGAGTTGAACTTAGTAGCGAGCTAACCCCAATATTTGAGCTTATTAGATGAGGTAATCTCAAATCATTTGGTTTCCACCAAGTCATAGTCTGTGGTCAATACCCCATCACATTGGGTTTAGTGATAAAGATGGCACTGATAATAAGAACTAGCTAATGGGAATGTATATGTGATGGGCACAGTGCTTTTCAGTTTATATGTATCAAGTGCTTTAATTCTAATGCTTTCCCCAAATGGTGGTACTATTCGAGCTCAGGCTTACCAGGTATAGGAATGGAGGGCAGAACCACTGTTGTATGTAATCTGACATGCTCTTTTATTATTTAAAATCTTCAGATAGAGAGATCTGAAGAGCAGATAGTCAAGTTTTATCTAGAAGACTCAGTGGAATTCTTGTACATTTTAGAGCAGTGTTTTACATGCTTTAAATGCTTTATTTTAAAAAAGACCTAGGGCACCTGCAAGGCATATGTCATGTCTCTGAGCTCCACCATGAGTGTTGTGACATTTACAATGCTACAATACTGAAAGCTGGCCATTTTTCCATCTGTAAGACTTAGAGGAAAACCGTAGCAGAGAAGCCATTTGAGACTGATGGCACCTATTTGGGAGTTCATCCATTAAGATGACATTACTATGGAAGAATGAAGTTGTCTGTTTTAATCTTTAAAGCAACACTACAGTTTAAACACAGCTTAGAGCATATCTGTATTTTGTGAATGTTGAGAAAGGGGTTACAAATGATACTTTCATATCTTGACCTTGTGCTATCACACATCACATTACATTACAAACATACTTGCTCTCGATCATTTCTCTTGGCTTAACAGATGGTCCTCTCTGCTTTTTGAAACAGGGTTCTCTGTCTCTGGGTGTATGTGAAACTTGATGCCCTTGTCTCCATGCATATTTACCTTCCCTTCCTCTTGCTATGTCCACATCTTTACCTCCAGTGTACTGTTCTCCCCACACTAGCCTGACTTCTGCTTTCTCTAGCTGGTGGTTTTTCCTCAAGTCACAGTGGACTGTGTCATGAAGCCACTGGGTGTTTTTCTACCTCTGTTGACTAAATTCCTCAGCAACCTCCAGTGGCATTACCCATCTCTGTCCTCAGACACTTTGTTCTTTTCTTTTACTTCATCCACCCTCTCAACCACTCTTTTCTATTCCATTTTAAAGCTAAGTCACCCACAACTGCTGACTGACTATTGAATGACTGAGAATTCGTTGAGAATGGAAAATTGAGCCACAACCTATTTTCATAGCTCCTTCTATTTACCTAAATGACATTACTGCTTTTTATTGTCTTTTTAGTTCAGAACATGGATGCATATGGTAGAGTGCCTGACCTTGGGCCTATGTAGTCCCAAGCACAACTGTATGGTATATGAAATATGCACACTAGGCTCAGTGTATCAACACGTAATCCCAGCTGGAGTCAGTCAGGCCCTAACTGGGGCCTCAGTGGACTCCTTGAGTCCATTCCTACTTCCTGTGTTCTCTGTCTCTTGATGGCAGAGGCAATGTGAACAGCTGCCTCACTGTCCTGCCACCATACTCTGCTGCCATGATGGACTGGCTGTACTACCTGGGACTAAAAGTCAGAATAGAGCTTTACATTGTTCTGACCAGAGCTTTGATCACAGCAGTGAGAAATATAACTAATTCAGGAAAAGAGGAGGTAGGAGGAAGGAGAAGCACATGTTTAGCTAACTCTAGAACAATGTGGAATAGTAAATATATTGGGAATGATAATACATAATTTGAGGTATAATCCCTTCTCTGATGGAGTTTACCACCAGTCAAGGATTCAGATAAATAAATTCAGATGTAGTAGAGAGAGGTAGTAACCTAATGTCCAGGCCTCTGGCATGGTTATGTAGCTGAAATACTTCTTTCCTGATGTGATATGGACTAATATTTGATCAGTTATGCAAAGCTAGCTCCATTGGGAAGCTATACAATTTACATTTCAAATATTTTATTTTAACTTAAAGATAATTATGTATTTCTTCATCCAGTTTTTTATTCACAACCAATTTTTTTCATTCTGTGTATAGTTTCTCACATTAGAATTTTTTACTATATCATAATATAATATGGCAACCAGAAAACCACCTTCTGCTTGAGATGAACATCTTAGTGTCACTTAGCCAGCTCTGAGGACAGCTCTAGTCACATCCAGGACCCACCCTGTGGGGTTAGTTAAAAGAGCTTCAAATAGAGAAATGTGTGTGCAGGGCAATGCAGTCTGTCCTGGTTTGTGTGTCCACAAAGTGGCCCCCGAGCTTCCTATCCCTCTAGCACTATTTTGCTCTAAAATTTCCTGGTCTTAGACAAATTATGTGCAAGAAAGAGATGAAGTGTAGCTTTATTTACTTATTTTCTTTTCCTCCAGAGCCTTGGTTTGTTTCTTTTGCTTTAGCTTTATAACAATCTCATCTAAGGGGTATCAGAGAAAGATGTCTGTATTTGCTTAGGGGTCTACCACTGATGAGTCTTCGTTCACATGCTTGATTTCTAAGATTGTATCCATTCTCCTGGATAGTGCTAACTGTCCCTGCTGTGTAGTAGGTCATGGGCCATGATTCTAAAGGACACAGATTTCTTTGCACTTGTTTGCAATTATATTTTTCCTGTGCCTGCTTAATGTTATCTAAACATGAAATTGGTTGCTCGTGTCGATTTTTGCTTTGTTTGTTTCTTTCTTTATTTTTGAGACAAGTTCTCATCTGTAGCCCAGGCTGGCCTCTAACTAAAGTCGCTTCTTCCGTTCATCAGCTCCCTATACACACCCGATGTTGGGATTAGAGGTGTGTGTTGTTACAGCTGCTTGTTTTGTCTTTATGTTTTATAGATAAGGTGTTGTTTTATATCCGAGGCTGTTCTTGCATTCCTGATTTTTCCTACTACCATATGAGCACTAGGGTTATGGTATTACCGTCATGTCTAGAAGAAGCTCTAGCAGTTTACAGTAATAGAGTCTTATTATTTGTATGAGTATGGCTGCCATGTTGACTGCTTCACCCACATGGTAGCCAAATAAAAGGATTTTACTGCAGCTGTGTGTTTTCCTGGCAGAGAGAACAGTCCTGAGGCTGAGTGAGGACTTTCAAAGCTTTCTCTTGGATGTGGCTAATGGTGTTACCATTGGAATCCCATGCATCAGTGGGCACCATCTGCTCAGGCATGGCTAGAATGCAGAGAGTTCAAGGGCATTCAGTGATGTGGCAGCTTTCTGCAGTGCACTGGTAAGAAGGGAGTAGGTTGAAATGCTTTGTTGGTAGCAGTTACATCTCATGTTTAACATATTTTGTTGTTTGATTAGTGTTGTAGATATATGTCATTAATTTTACTGTAGAATTTTTTCCCTGATGTTTCTCATCTTGTAGAAATGATGTTTATACACAGCTTGAGACTTATTCAGGGGTTTAGTGAGAAAGGGTTAAGTGAGATGATAGTGGGTATCCAAGTCTTACTATTTTATTTGTTTACTTTCAACTTTTGTTTTTTTCGTGCAAATATCTATCGAGTAGCAGTTCAAAAATTTCCCCACTCTAGTGTAAAGTATTCATCTGTAAGCCGATTTTCTTGTGCTTGGAATATGGGCTGGTCATTTCAGCTGAATGGTTTTGGATTTTTATAGTGTACTGCCTTGTCAATAGAGTAATTGTGCCTTTGCCAAGTGTATAATCATGGTTTCCCTTATATCATCCACATATGGACAGCAGCTTGCCAACAAGTGAACAAGAACTAGGTTTTGTCACAGACAGATGCAGGTGAAGCACCAAAGCCCCGTGCCCTCTTCTGGAGTTATGCTTATTTGCACACAGTGGGGATTAATATTTTCTTGTGAAAGAAAGTAGTGTTACTTTTGCTGTTTCCAAATATCACATGTGAACCTCCCATGCATGAGTTCATGAAATTTATCCCAGTGAGGCCCAGTGCTTGAGTAGGAATGATAGGTAAATTGTCAGGGGAGGTTGAGGTTTATAAGTAATGTTGCTGTTGAAAGGAGGTAGGGGATTTGAAAGGGTGATTATTTTTAAAAGATTGATTGATTATGTGTGAGTGCATGTGTGCACATGCATGCCGTATGTATGTTGATACCTGAGGAGGCCAGAAGAGAGGGTTGGATTCCCTGGGACTGGAGTTACAGTTATGAGCTGCCTGATATGGGTATTTGCAATTGAATTTGGGCCCTCTGAAAGAGCAACAACTACTTATCCACTGAACTGTATTTCCAGCCCTGCAATCAGATTTATCTCCTAAACTTCCAGAAATGAGTTTGTTCATTAATTGATAGAGTCAGAAAAAAATAAACAGGAAGGCATTTTGAGTTAATTTCATTATAACCACTGCCCTAGGATAGTAGTCATTGTAAAAAAACTCTTATTAAATGATGGCTTAAATTATTCTGTGTATTTTTGGAGAAGAGGACTCTCAAACTTACAGGGTTGCATATTCTAGCTTCTCCTTGCATCCTGATTTGATAATTTCTTAATTTATGTCAATTTTTCCTAAGTGGGACAAGGTCTGAGAGAAAAAGTTATAGAACACTTTTCTTCTTGCTCCATTGGCTTGACCTTTTGTCGTTTGTGACTGACTCTAACCTAACAAAGGAGGAGGTAAGTGTCACATCACTGCTTTGTAGCTGAAATAGGCCCTGCGTGACAAGGAGGCTTGCTCAGTTGACAGAGTCCAGGAGCAGCAAGGTAAGGTAGAAGAACTTCTGTCAGACCCCTAAGTAAACGTTCTTCCCATGCAGCACACCTGAGTGCCTGCTGTTGAGTACCCCAAGGACAGACAGGCTACTAACTGGAAGATAAACATCTCCTGAGCGTGAGGTTAAGGTCGTGTAGTATATAGGAAAAAGTAAGCCCTGTAGGTAAGTCATTATCTATAAGAGCCCATCTCCCCCTCTTTGATTGAAGATACTGATTCAGCAGATTTATTAAAGAATAGTAATTAGCTTTAAAAATAGATGAATTGACTGATTTTCTAAAAGTGAAAGTTCACATGAAAACTTGTATGTATAGAGAATGCACTAATTCAAAACAACAACAAAACTAGTTGCTTTTTGTAAAACCTTAAGAACTCTTTTTTTTTTTTTTTTTTTTTTTTTTTGTTTTTGTTTTTCGAGACAGGGTTTCTCTGTGTAGCTTTGTGCCTTTTCTGGAACTCACTTGGTAGTCCAGGCTGGCCTCGAACTCACAGAGATCCGCCTGGCTCTGCCTCCTGAGTGCTGGGATTAAAGGCGTGCGCCACCACCACCCGGCCAAGAACTCTTATTGAGGACAGCATCTGCAGACTTTGGGATAAACTTTGTCACCTTTGACTCATCCTCAGCCTTCCTCACTCACTTTTCATATACAGTCTTTCCATTTATCAAATGCTAGGTGTTTCAGAGGTCTGGTTGGGAGAGAATGGAAACAGATTCAATTTTTGGCTGAGAGCAACTGAGCCAAGTAAAGATTACTAAGAAAACATGGCCAATGCAACCTTGATTAGTTGAAACAGTCTTTGCAAAGAAAGTTGAATATTTTAACCACTGGCTTTCAAATGTATGTTAAAACACTGTGATAGCAGGGAGATAGCTCTGTGGTTTAGAACATGTGCTTCTCTCACAGAGTACCCTAATTAGGTTCCAAACACCTATGTTGAGTGGCCTCACAACTGCCTGTAACTCCAGCTCAAGAGGGTTCAGTACCCTCTTCTGGTTTCCATGGGTACCTGTATGTACATGCACATACCTTACACAGAAAAGAACAAGTTTTACACATAATTAAAAATACATTAAATAAATAAACAGTAATAGCTGACACTCCTGGTTATTACACACATGATGGAGTGGCACTTTGCAAGATCTTACAGCTGTTAACACTTTTAATCTTTTCAGCCATCCCATGGAACAGATATTCTAAATATTTTTATTATATTTATTAAAATATAAAATGTATAATATGAAATATTTATGTTTATTAATATAGCCATTTTACATTTGAGGACACTGATGTTTGTAGAAGTTGAGCTCTTGGTCATATAGCTGATCAGTCCAGAAGAGACTTTAAACCATAGACATCCCAAATTCTGTGTTCTTTCCTAGACACCATGTGGCATCACTTCCTAGTATCATATAACAGGACTTTAATTTGTTTTCTGCTGCTTTACTATAAAAGCAACAGAAAATAATTATAAAACCCTTAGATCATCCACCATTGGAAACAAGCCCTTGTTTGTGCATAAGTCTTACTATTTTAGACATTGTCTTACTTAGGGTTAAATATTGCTGTGATAAATACCATGACCAAAAACAACTTGGGGAAGAAAGGATTTGTTTGCTGTATTCTTTGACATCACTGTTCATCATTGAAGGAAGTAAGGAGAGGAACTCAAACAGGCCACAGACCTGGAGACAGGAGCTGATGCACTGGCCATGAAGGAGTGCAGGAAGAGATTTAAGAGTGTGATCTTAACAACATGGTAGCAAATGCAGAGGAAGAGACCCTAAGTCTTGGTAAAGGTATGAATTATATGCAGAAGGATTCTCGCATTCCTTAAACAGATATATGCTATGCCTGTAACTGCATTTCACTTTATATTAGAATGTGGCCAAACACATTAAGTTGTGAAATACTGCCATTGTTTTTTATTAAAAGCCTAGTAAATATTAAGCCCCGATTTCATTAGAGTCTCCCAATAAGCATGCATCCCTTAAAGTTACAGTTTAATATAATGTTATCATGTTTTAAAATTAAAGATTATCTACTGCTGTGCAAACCATCACAAAAATGACTGATGTTCCAGAAAGCAGTTTCATTTAGTTTTCATGCATGTAGATCAGATAAGCACTAAAATTTATGGTTGTCTCTGGGGCCTCCATTAGACAAAGCCTCAAGTGCTTGGACAGAATGAACCTGGGAAGGTCTGCTTCTGATATAGTCTCTTCTACTGACTGTGACTTTTTGTTTCTTTATTTGTGTTACATAAAGAGTAGTAGTTTCTACAAACAGCTTCAGTTTTCCTAACTAGAAATAACTATATTTCTGGAGGTGTGAATGGTCAGAAACATGATCTTATCAACTGTGACTAAACACAGATTGAATCTGCTTTTCTCTCTCCCATATTGGTGAATAATGATAATCATTTCTCCAGGGAACTCTCTAAGTATATATTTGGCTTTTAAAATTACAAAATATACACTTAAAAACAAAAAAGTTGGACTTGCTGGTGCACTCTTAACAATCTTAGCACTTGGGAAGCATGGCCTGGAGAATTGTACAATGAGACCTAAATGCTGTGCTTATTTATTGTCTTCATTGTCAACGTGACAGGATAATCAACACCATGAAAACACACCTCTGCGCATGTCTGTGAGGGTACCTTGAGAAAGGTTTAACTGAGTCCCATGGGAAGATCCACCCTGAATGTGGGCAGGCACCATCCTAGTAGCCTGGCTCCTCAGACCTAGTGAACATAAGAATGGAGCTGAGCACAGTATTCTACCTCTATCTGCTTCCTGACTGCAGCTGCAATGTGATCAGCTGCCTCCTGCTCCCAGAGCAATGACTTCCTGGACTATGATGGATCAAACTCTCAAACTGTCAGAATAAACCCTTCTTTCCTTTAGTTGTTTTTGTTATCCATTTTGTCACAACCAGGGGCTGGGGGGATGGGGTAGGTAGTTGGGATGCTCAAGCAAAACCATACACAGTAGCTCCTTTCCAGTCCTAAAAATACATGTATGAACTTTTAAATAGTTTCTGGGTTTTCTGCATGTGTATACTGTACCTTTTCATCTAAACCAGCAGTTCTCAACCTGAGGGTCGAGACCTCTTTGGGGGTGTCCAACAAGCCTTTTACAGGGGGCCCCTAAGGCTATTGGAAAACACAGATATGTACATTATAATTCATAACAGTAACAAAATTACACTTATGAAGTAGCAATAAAAATAATTTTATGGTTGGGGGTCACCATAACATGAGGAACTGTATTAAAGTGTCACAGCATTAGGAAGGTTGAGAATCACTGCTCTAAACAGCCATTGCATGTCCCCACTCCCCAACCCCTACCCCTCCTTTCTCACTGGGCGCTTCAACTTTAGTGCATATTGCACTGTTAAATTAGTGAAGACTTCATTCTGTGCCTTGTGCTTTATGAATTTTACTTAGCTCAGTGGTAGAGCGCTTACCTAGCAAGCACGAGACCCTGGGTTCGATCCTCAGCTCAAAAAAAAAAAAAAGGAATTTTACTTCTCATTGGAACTTATTTTCCTTGCTCTTTCCTCAGTTTGCCCATGAAGAGATTTCAATAAATTCATTTTGTGTTTCTTCTGTTTATGTTCACCAGACAAACTAAGGTACTGTCTTAGGGAGGTTTCTCAGCTATGTGAGAATATCCACTCTGGGGGTTTGCTCCTGGGAGACCTGGCCTTGCAACCCCAGGACAGGCTTCCTTGGAGATGGGCCTAGGGTTCAGGGAGGCATTTTATTCTGGGAGTGAAAATTCTCTGGGAATTCCTTAGGTTCTGCAGTGTTCCTCCTGTGTGTCTGCTACTGGTTGGGGGGTCTCCCAGAGTAGTTATCATTTCAGCTGTTACTGATTCCTGCCTGCTAGAATTTCCTTTGAAAATAGAAAAGGTATGTGCTGGCTGCCTCTGTTCTTTTCCTCTGCTTTCAGTCATTTCCGTAGGATTAGCAAGGCCAAAGAAGTGAGGAATACAGGATCACTCAGTCGATACTGTAAATTTCCTGTGTCTAGTGTCTTTGGTATTTCTTGTTCTGCTCTCTAGAAATTCTTTCTGAAAAGAATTCGTTTATAGTCCCTCCATTTTATGTCTGAATTTGAAATTTTTCTCTTCTAATTTCATATGTCATATTATTCAGAATGAAATCACTAATGCATATTTAAACATTTGTAAATACAATTCATATGAAGTCACTCATCTTAGTAATTTGTATATATTTATATTTTGTTTGCCAGGTGACTTGGATACTTCTTAGCACCCAGATGAATTAGAAATAAAGAAAAAGTAATAGTAAACGTTCATGGTCCTTATAGTATTTATTCATCTGTTTGCTTGTTTGGTTTGAGACAAGGTCTCTTGTAGCCTAGGCAAGCCTTGAACTTTTGTGTCTGATCCTAACCTTGAAACCTGTTTCCTGTTTCCACATCCCAGGTGCTGACAGGTGTGCATCACCAACACACCATACTCAGTTAATATATCTTAAAATTACTTCTAGTTTGACATCAGAAGCTAATGGTGCCTTAGCATTTTTAAACTTTGTTTCAGGAAGGAGAAAATATTTTCTACTTGGCAGTTGATGATATAGAAACTGATACGGAGCTTCTGATTGGCTACCTGGACAGTGATGTGGAGGCAGAGGAGGAGGAGCAACAAGCTCTTACCGTGACCAAAGAAGGCAAAGCTGACCAATCTAAGGGACAGTCTGGAGGCAAAGGTACTGCATCTTTATGTGATGATCTGAAGGAAGAGACATTGACGAGGAAGTCGTTTGAATTATTTGAATTATACTTACCTGTTTAATATGGTGTTATTAAAATAGTTTTTGTCAAAGCTGGTCGTCTCTTCTGAATAGCAGGAAAAGAATTGTTTGGGGTAAGTAACAATTGTCTTGGAGGATGGCCAAGTTAGAGGAAGGCAGCTCTGGTTCTTGTCACCTGCTAACACAGTGAAGGGCTGTTTACACCTGCACTGACTCTGCCAATCATCCCTTTAAAAGCCTGGGCCAGTAAGGAGGTTGCTCAGACTCTGAGGGTTTAATCTCATGCATACTGAGGAGATCAGTTGTGCAGGGTGGCATTGGAGATGTGGTCCCTAGGCTCTGTCTTGTGAGATCTTCTGGGAATCTGGACCTTCTGGCAATCTATTTGTATTCTGGTAACAGGAGCCGGGGAGAATTGCTAATTTGTCCTAGTGTGGGGACCAGTAACTTCTGGTGACCATAGGCGAAACCTGCAGTCCAGGGACAGATGCCCATTGGTTGTCGACTGCTGTGAAGTAGTCAGTTGTTGCTGGGCCTTATGTTTTGGCCCTGAAGAAAATTGAGGGAAATGTCAATAGTGCTGTGTGTTTGTCCATTTGGGCTGTGTGCGTACTTTTAAACAGTCCTAAATTTCTTGTTCAGAGCTCTGCTGTCTGGGACATTCATGGTGAGGTACCAGCATATTTGGTGTCCTTTTACAAAAGTGAAACATACAAAAAGCAAACAAAATCCTAGCAAAAGAGACAAAGATGTCACCCTTATATTTACCATGTGGCATCTTAAGTATGTAAAGTCTTGGAATTAGAAGTGGGAAAAACAGCAACATGGGAAAGTGCACATGAGATATGATCACAGACATTACACTTCACAGACGGGACACATGTGGCTTTGGCATGCACCAGCTGTGTTTTCTGGGCAGCATTATTGATTATTTTAATTTTTTTCATATTTTAAAAATACATAATACATTTTAATTCTCATTTTGTTGGAAAATGACTCAAAAATGTATAAAATGAATGGTATCCTGAAGAACTTGGGTAGAGCTCTTCCAGTTGTGTGCAGTTGGGTGCTGCACCCACTGCACCAGCCACAGTCAACTCTGCTTTCATGATGTGCCTTATGTCAAGTATGTGTGAGGTTCCCCTTTGGCAATGCGAGATAGTCTATGTCTGCTGGATTTTTCCCCTTGTGAAGCGCAGAGTGAACTGAAGATGACCCATTTTCCTGGAAACGTTTTGCTTTGCCCTCAGCATTTATTATCATTTTTGATCTGAATCATTAACATTAAAAGGGAAACTGGAGATTGAATTTGATTTTGTATTGCTTCTGTGAAACATGATAAAATGATTTTTAAAATAGTTTTTTTTTCTGATAACGTTTCTTTTCTGTTCAGTGTGAGCAGTGCTTACATTTGTTAAAGAAAATAAAAACTGACTGTAGTTGACATAACTAATTTGATTTTGAAATAAGGCCCAAAGCTAATCTCCAGCTTTGAACTCCAGTGTTATAATTTTGCAGGTCACCTGAGCTGTGAAGAGGACTATGCCTGCCCGCAGTGTGAATCGAGCTTTTCCAGTGAGGAAATTCTTACTGAGCACCGCCAGACCTTGCACCAGAAACCTATGGGGGAGAAAGAGTTCAAATGCGAGAGCTGTGGGAAGAAGTTCCCCGTGAGGCAGGCCTTGCAGAGACAGTGCGTATGCTCAGGGTGTTCCAGCTCATGAACAGACACTCAGACTGTTCACTTTGCTTGGGATTGCCCTGAATATATGTGTTTCTGTGTGTGAGCACATACCAATGTGCATGTGGGAAAGTGGAGGGCAGCCTTCCTTGGCATGGGATCATCTTTTCTGAGTTTCCCTGGGTTTTGATTACTCTGATCATTTATAGGTAAATACAATTTAGGCTAGCTCTTCTCTGTTTGATACTTGCCATTAAATATTATGCTTAATGGTTTACTATCCTGAAATTTAAATATGCACAATTTAGCCAATGCATTGAGGTTATTTACAAATCTCATTTATTTGCTATCTTATTTGTTTTAAAATTGTTGAAGTAATGAATACTTCAGTGTAGGGATAATGAATGGATGGGAAGCACCTTCTCTTTCATAGCGACTTAGAAGATGAATAGGGCAGAGTGTGACAGTGAGCTGAATTACATGAATTTACCTTTTACCTTATCTTAATCACTTATTGTTTACAACATATAAAATTAGCCTATATTTTAACATCTTATAAGATAAGAGTTATCAAAAGAGAGAGAATATATAGCGATTATAAATGCCTACACTTAGCACACTGTTGCCTTACATGAGCATAACATCTTCCAGGCTTAATGTTTACTTTTCATTTTGTTAAATTTCAAAATATGTCCTTTCATTTTCACCTATCTACCTATCTGTCTGTCTGTCTATCTATCTATGTATCTATCTACCTATCTGTCATCTATCAATCCATCATCTACATATAGATATGGCATTTCTATATATTATATGTATCAGCTTTTGCTTATGAAATCCAAAAATAATTTTATTTATATGTAACAAATCTTTAGAAAAAAATGATACCTTTAGGATGGATTAAACATTTAGAGATTTTATTAACTTCTTCTAAAGAAGCCAAGCAAGAGTTATGTACTTTTTAATAAGTTAACTTTAGCCTGTATTTTATTCAGCTTTTACATGTATTTTATTGCACTTATTATAATTTGAGCTGTATCTTAGAGCTAAATAAAGTACCATTAAAAATGTAGAAGAGTCAGGGCAGGGTATCAGTAAGAGGATGGGAGCATCCCTCGGCGCTCTGGCTTTCTCTCTTCCCTCCTTTCTTGGTGTTCTCCAGAGTGTTCAGTGTTCTGTTTGCAATTCTTTCAGTTCAGCACTGAGGTTTAGTGTCTAGTTATAAAGTGGCTTTTACAAATTTGAAGATCATCTTTGCTTGCATAATCTCATACTTGTAGTTAGTCAGCATTATACTAAGTAAACTGAAGAGTTTAAATACTTCTTTCCTACCTACATAATTCATGCATGGAATGACCCTGAGATTCCTGCAGGAAGCATGTATAGGAGGCATGGGTTTCAGAAGCCTGCTGTGATGTTTAAAGTATGTAGGTATGTCTTCATCATTTCTTCTGCTCCCCTTGCTACTTGTCTTATAGTTTTGAGCAGCACCAGAAGGCTTGCCGAGGGGATGCCAGGTTTGTGTGCAAAGTCGACAGCTGTGGGAAGAGGCTGAAAAGCAAGGATGCCCTGAAAAGGCACCAGGAAAATGTCCACACTGGTGAGGAGGCATTGGACAGTTCTCACTAACTGGGCTCCCTTTCCCCAGGCCTCTGGATCTCTTTTTGATTCTCTTTTGTGAGGAGGATTCCTGTTGTGCTTCCCATCGATGCACATCTTACTTGCTTGTGTGTTTGACTCAACAGTATTTTTCAAGTTGATTTTGGCAATGTTTATCACTTTCTCTATGTCTGAATTAATCATTACTGTAAACCAAGCTCACACTTAGCTGCTCTTGTCACTCAGGTGTATTGTTTGATCACTTCACTGTTTTTAGTCTATAAATTTTATTTCTTATGCATTGTTGAAATTGATAATTTATAGTTATACTTTGAAACTATGAAGCGATGTACTTCTGCCTTAACACTTTTACAGGGGCATTCAGTGCCTTTAGTGCTTGCATTTCTTCTGTACTGGAGTATTGGTGAAAGCTGCCCAGGCCTTTGGAATCTGCCCCACATTGGGCGCCAGATATTGGTGAAATTATTAAGGCCACTCCATGTAGTTAAAAGGGAGTTTTATTTTGTGGGGTAGCTTACAAATGAAGAGATAGGTTGCAGGGTCTGGGAAAGTGATGGCACAGTCTGGCAGTGTTCTCTGGAGAACTCTGCTCAGTCTACCTCCAGCGTCCAGGGTCCTGGAACCAAGAGAAACCTCTCCTCTTGATCCTGGGTCTTCAGCATCCTCCCTCAGCCCCCTTGTGGGTGTGACCATTACCGAAGCCTCAGTGGGTATTGGAACTTCCAGGCCAAGGCTGGAATGGCTACCCACTACACTGGAGAAAATCCCTAACTATATTTTGACATGCAGTTGAAAATATTTGAATTTTTAGCAAATACTTACTTAACTCCTTGTAATTGCTAGCCAAACAGTAAAACAAATATAACATTTGATTGTCACCTACGATTTTGTCCTTGGTATTTTCTCAGCCATCAGTGAATATATTTTGGGATGTGATGTTTGTTTCACTTTGGGGCTTTTCCCCTTCTTAGCTGTCTGTTTGATAAAAGAGTTTGAGACCCATGGAAATCATCATGTCATTCTGTGCATGTACTTTTCATCACTTCTGCACAGAGAGTAGAAATGCACCTTTGGATAGGGAGGAAATTCTTTTCTTCCTTCTTGTTTATTCCCACAATTAGGTGAAAAGAGTGACTGATACTCAGCATCAGGACCTCTGTTGCCTGAAAATAACTGACTTTAATAATAAGGTGGCAAGAGGTTAGCATTAGTGTGTCTGCTGGCCTCCCTTCATCACTGACTGGGCCTGTGCAGTATGAGCCATGAGCAACATTCTGATGGCAGAAGGTGAAGCTTTGTGAGCTAACCTTCAGGGGGTGCCAATCATCAAGACTTCCCAGTGTTGTTTGTGTCTTTCTTTTTGAAGAACATATGGCTGGTATATGGAAAATGACTTCCCCCATTGAATTAAAAATATACTGGTGCATTTCATATGATGGCAGAAGCAAGCATAACTTTTTGATAGATTTGCCTTCATTTTTTCTCCTAATGCTGTTTTGGCTAAAATGCTGTTCTTAATTTTCTCCATCTTTGTCTGCAACGTATTTTATCCAAACTTTTATGTCAGTATAAAGTCAACTTTGCTGAACTAAGTAAAAAGCCAGATGGATGCTACAACTCTGGAAACTTTTCTGTCCTCATAACTAGGCATATGGTCTTCCTGCTGTGCTTATAGTGTAATTTTTGAGTCTTCTTGTAATTGGCCTTGGGTTGCTTACCATTGCAGGTTTGGAGCACTTGTGGTAAATTTGCAGGAAATAATTTATACATGAAGATTTTGCTTCATCATCATTATCCCATGTTTCAGGTTGTGATAAGATGTGAAAGCTGCTGTATTTTAGCTAAGGTCTCCATCTACACCTCTCATTTGGTTTGGTACATGATTTCATTTTTTCTCATTCCTAGGCTCTCTTATGCTTCTCCCCTTTTCTCTAAAGTAGGAATGATGGGGAGAGTGCTTCCTATTATAGCAAGAAAGTAGCACCCAGGTATGCCTGAGGACTCTATAGAAGAGCAGGGGTACTGGAGGAACTAGGGAACCTTGTTACTTCTATAATGACTGATGGTGAAGCATGCCCTTGCTAGGTGATATGCACCAAAGAAGGTAAAGGAAGAGAAGCTGAATATTCAAACATAGATCAAATTTCCTTTTTATAGAAACAAGAGCATGTGGTGGGTAGGTTTGTAGGTAGGCGTGTCTATAGGGCTTCTTTAACCATTGCTTGCTTCTGTGACAGTCACTGTGAGCTGCTGCTGTGTTTGTTTTGTTTTTCTGGTGCTGATGATTTAACCCTGGTCCCCGCACCCCCATCCCACCACTGAACTTTATCACCATGTCCCCAGCGTTCTTGAAAGTTAAAAACCATGTATACCATTCCTGAATATAGGAAGTCAAAAGTCTATGGACTCTGTGGCTGCTAACACAAAGGGATATTTATGAGAAATAGCATTTTTCTGTGTTCTCATAAACTGTTTCTATATTTCTCTGTATGAATCCAATATTCCAGTTGCAAGATAAAAAAGAGATGTGAGGAGAGAGAGAAAAGAGAGAGTAGAGATGGGAGATTGGTACTGAAGCAGAGGCAGGAGTGGAGGGTGATATGAAATGAGATGGATGGAGATGTCAAATTCTTCCTCTTTTCCACTCCTTTTACCTGCCTCATGGGAAGACCAGGGCCTGGAGTGGAAAAGAGCTGTTGTAGGGCATAAAGAAGGTGGACAATCCCAAGCAATAGGAGTTGGGAAAGATGGACTTTCTTTTCTCCGCGATCTTTCTGCAATGTATGTACAGACTGATGAAGGAGTACATGCTGGCTAATGTTCATCTTGCTGTGGGAAAGTTCCTATTTTGAATCCCTGTTGTAATCACCAGACCAGTTTTCTTGGCTGGGTAGTCTGTAGAGTACTTTAAACAGGTTAAACTTACCAGCTGTTACCATGGATATCTTGGTATTTTGAAAAGTAGGATGAAAACTTCTACCTTGCCATTTCTAAACATTTGCTTTCATTTCCTAAACATTTTTATACAATATAATCAAATGACACAGTGACAACAGTTTTGGTGTCACAGGTACATGTCACTGAGGTTGGAACGAGAATGGATGCTGGTTTCTTTCATATGTGGGTGATGTGATGGACACAGGGTACTGTATTATGTGAAGTATTTGCTTTGGGAGCTTTAAAATAAAATCATTTAATATTATAAAATATCATTTTGAAGTTATTTGTATTGATACAGATAATATGGTTATGACACATTGCATTCTAACATTATTTTGAGTCTTTAATCACTGTGAAATTTGAAATATGAAATGAGCCCCTATGATCAAATTTAGTCTTAGTTTGATTTTCTAACCGTGTAGATTGCCAATGTAATATATTACTGTGGTTGATTTTATATTATACTATTTCTTAATACTTATTTGATAACGCTTGGGCTCAAATTCTACATGAATTTATTACTGAAAGAAAAGTCTGAATAACAATGAAAGGAAAGCATTTGATGAAAGGTGAAGGAGATGGAAAAATCAATTTGTGAATTAAAATATTAACTTTTCCTTTTAAAAGCACATTTGATTCCTTTGCATTTTCTTATGACTTTTGTGGAAATTTGTCTCTAAAGACTATTTTAACAGATGGAAAAGTGAAATGTTTATCTGATCTATGTAGAAACTGGTGATCTGGGGACTTTCAAGTTTGAAAATGGAGACTTGAGTCAAACAGTGTAGAATTCTAAATGGTGATGATGAAATCCTGTAGAGGGATACTGAGCCAACCTCAGTTAATCTTTGATGGTGTTTCATCCCCATCTTAGGTGATCCTAAGAGAAAGCTCATATGTTCGGTGTGCAATAGAAGGTGTGCCTCAGTGTCAAGCCTGCAGGAGCACAGGAAGGTGGGTGAGAGCCTGTTTGGCTGCATGGCCTCCAGTTACAATCTGCCATATGCACTTGGGGGATGTTATGCTAAGACAGAACTTAGCTGGGACAGTGTGTTCTACAGTGCAGAAGGAGTGTGCGAGAGAGTGAACTGCAGCTTAGTTGTGATGTTCGTAGTTAGCTGACAGCGCCAGCAGTCATGGCCAATTAATTCCTACAGAGCACCCATCATGTCTTCAAGATTCTTCAGTTAGTGTTTGCTCAGGAAACTAAATCAGTGATTTAAAAACATATATATATATATATATATATTTTGCTAAGAGTTTGCCTTTTTTATAAAATAAATACATATTATAATTTAGTTTGGTACAAAACTAATTCATAAAGCTATATATGCCATGATAGAGTCCACAATATGTCCTGATTTATCATGTTAAATATTTAGTATATCTAAGAACATGGAAAATTTTCACTTACTTGATATTCAGAAGAGATATTGCTGGTAAGTGTAAAAATTTCACTTTTCTTGTGATTTGTGAAATGCTTTTTGTGTATTTGTATGTAGATTTATTACATAGTAATTTGGTAGGACTTAAAGTTCATATTACTTTTCATCTACTAGTCCCCCAAATGTCCATGGATTCAAATTATGACATATGAAACAGTTACTACCATGTTGACATGAGTGAAGTTGTCTTCTAGATTTAGAGGGATTTTTTTTTTTTTTAAATCATCTTTGGGAGAAATAATGGATTGCAAATAAAGACCCAGTTTATTTTTCTGTCAGTAATTTTCCATGTAACATTAGGCTGGATTTCTCATTTCTGAAAAGGGATATTGAATTGATTTGAATTTTCTGTTTGTTCCTTTAGTTTTTGCAGTATCCAGCTGCTGATTTTATGGGGCTGTTTAAGATGTAATAGGCCTCTTGAATTTGGGTGTCATTCTTGTGCAGGAGCCAGACTATTCTGCCCAGTAGCATTCAGACTTTAGTATGTGTGCCAACACTGCCAAATGCCAGTCTAGATACTTTTCTTCTAGCTCTACCCCTTAAAGTGTGTGTGTGTGTGTGTGTGTGTGTGTGTGTGTGTGTGTGTGTGTGTGTTTACCTGTGTATACATGTGAATGCATACAAGAACATGCCATGCACACATGTGGAGACCAGGGGCAGACTCTCCATTGTTAATTGTCACTTTCTGCCTGGTTTGAGACAGGCTCTTTTTCTCGGCTGCGTACACCGGAGCTTCCAAGCTGGCTCATGTGGGAGCTCCTTTCTGCCCTTCCTGTCGTCATAGGTACACTGGCGCTGCAGCCGTTTTCATGTGCGTTCTGGGAATGTGAACTTAGAGCTTCATGCTTGCACAGAGTATGCTTTAATGACTGAGTCTCTCAAGGTTCTGTAGGTCCTCCCCTTCCCCCCCCCCCTCTCTTAATAATGCTAGGACTTTTGAACAGAGACTTATTCTGAGGCAAAAATATTAAATATGTTGGTGTATGTGTTTCTAAACACCCCTGTTTGAAAGTCTATGATTTATTTCCTGCATATATTTAATCTTAGAAGATGATGTTTAAGATATTTTAAGAGTATTTTAGCAAACTTAGTTATGGAGCTGAGTAATGCCTTATTTTTTTTTTTTTTAAATAATGCAGAGACTTTCTCCATAAAAGAACAAGTTGGTAGAAAAAAGGTTTACCTGTTGGTAGACTGCAGAAGGTACAGCTGTGCCTTCAAGTTATGAACATTTGCAGAATTTTAATACATCATTAGCTTAAGGAGCCCCTCAAGCTCCTTCTCTACTCAAGGTAGATTCTAGTAACTCCAAAACGTCAGTCGTCTTGTTGGCCAGCTCTAATGTCTAGTAGAGTGTGGTTGCATTGTTTCCCCTTGACAGTAGATGGTGCTTTATGACAATATTAAATTACAGCATGGTATACTCTTACATTACACTATATTATCCTGTTTTGTATTTTTATTTGAAGTTATTTATTTAGGAATTCAGATGGTAAATTACCATCCTGAAAATCAGCATGGAAAACTGGAAATTTAATAAAACAGGTTTTCTTAACATTGGGTATAATTAAATAGTATTGCCTGCCATTTTTTAGAAGTTTTGAAAATCTCTGTGGCCTTAATTTTCACTATAAATAAAATACTTAATGCAAAAAAGCTTTTATGTGCAGTAAATACTGAAATTTATCTATTTCATTAGTTTGACATTGAAAAATGTTTCAAAAACTACAAGACTTAAAAATTAGATAAGTAAGAGTGTTTAGCAGTATTTTTATTAAATGTTTATTTTATCCATAGATTATATTTTAACATTTTATATAGCAACAAAATTTAAATATTATAAATAAAGTCTTCACTTCTATATCACACAGAAGATATGTCATTTTAAACTATCTTGTCGTCATTTAAAATTACATATTGTGTATTTTTACATGCAGTATTTAAGACTATAAATCTGTCCCTACTAGCTTTAAATAAATACTGCATATCCTGTCCTTTTTTCTTAAACTTTCGATTTTAGCCTAATCCCTCATAGGCAGTTGACAGGGTTTAGATCTGTTGGCCCTTCTGTCTCCAGCCTTTCTTCTTTTCCCCTCTTCCTGCCATGGCCACTTGGATCCCAAGACAGCCTCATCCTCCACTCAGGCACTGTATCAGTCAAGCTAATCCTTTCCTCAGTGGCCTCTAGTTATTCTGCAGTGACAGATACAATCTTGCCTCTCTGAGGAAAAATTTGTTTGCCTAAGATTAATTATTGTACCTTCAGCAGAACCAGCTTTGAATCTTAGTCCAGTAGTTTGATGCCGTTGCTCATTGGGTCAGTGGCCAGTGTTTCCAAGGAAGGCTTTATGCAGTCTGCTGCTTAGAGCTGAACACCTTCCTCAAGATGATAAACTAGGTTTCTGTTTTCCATACCAACCATTTTATGGTTGGAGATAGAAAGACGTAATCTTTAATTGCTATATCAGAACTATAGTACCCGGTTGTAACATTTACATTAGCTTGTGTTAAGGCTGTGTTCTGAATACAAGTTTTTCAAAATACATTTTATTCATCTATATTTGGAGTATACAACATAACATCAGATACACATATGTAGTAGAACAGTCACGATAATGAAACAATTTCACATTCATATCTCATGTTTTTATCCAACCCCCTACCCCATGTCAGAGCTCATTAATCTATTCCTTTGACTAAGAGTTTCTGACCACATCATTATTAACATGTTACTATCGGCCATATCCCTTATGTTTAATGTTAGAGCTTTAGACTTAGTCATTGTATGTATGGGCTACTTTATGTGGTCCATCCTTTTTATTGTGGTCCTCCTGGCATGTGGGACTTCAATGTGAACTTAATGTTTTCAGATCCTTCTGACCTTTCACTGTGGTTAACAATGTGCTCTGTACTTTTACATTTGAAGTGTTAATGACTACTGTAAAAAGAATATTATATCTGTAGGTAACATATACTCTCTACATTTTATGTATAACATAAGTTAATATATATTGGTTATGAACTTTTTTATGGTTTGTATATTTGCTACATACAAATAGGACAACTATACTGCATGCTTTACTGTGACCATTTTCTCTTAATGATGATGCAAGCTAGACAGTATGTCACAGCATGGCATTTTCACTGTACACGAAGCAGACTTTGGGCAGTGTGGGCTCAGCACTAGAAATTGTCCACATGTTTACATTTTTGCTTCAGCTCTGTAGAATTCATTAGTTTTTAGTAACTGGTTTGACTGCTGATTTGATCTTTTACAGATACATGAGATATTCGATTGTCAAGAATGTATGAAAAAGTTTATTTCTGCTAATCAGCTGAAACGTCACATGATCACTCACTCAGGTGAACTATATTTCTTCTTTTTTTCTTTCTTTTTTGTGGTTGTTGTTTCTTTCCTTTCCTTCTTTCTTTCTTTCTTTCTTTCTTTCTTTCTTTCTTTCTTTCTTTCTTTCTTTCTTTTTTTTAACACAAGGTTTCTCTGTGTATCCCTGGCTGTCCTAGAATTTGCTCTGTAGACCAGGCTGGCCTCGAACTCAGAACTCAGAGATCTGTCTGCTGGTATTAAAGGTGTATACCACCACCACCTGCCAATGTACTTCTTAAAAATATTGAAATCATTGTAAAAGAATTACTTCATCTTGTTCAAGAAACTGAAAAAGACTAATCAGAAGCCCTGGTTATAAGTTCTAGCTCAGTCATATGAAATCTAAGTTCTTCATTGTCTACTTATAAAGCAAGGGTTGTCTGGTTCCAGGATATTAAAGGCTTTCACAAATCATTGTTTAATTTGGGACCTTGGTTTCTTTATTTTTTATGGTGCCCTGGCACCTGTCCAAAGGACTACAAAGATTAAATAAGGTCATTTACTTAATATTGTAGCATAGAGTCTGGGATTTAGTGGAGATTCAACAATTATTGTTTTATTATTATTAATAAAACAATATATGTTTTATTATCCTGCAACCAGATATATCTATATATAGAGAGAAAGGGGGATGGAATTTTTTTAGGTATATGTTTATTTAAATAATTTTGAGTATTAGGCTTTTTTTAACTTACAAAGATACTAAAAATATATTGAAAATAATTTTTGCCTTATGGCATCCTTTTAGAGAATTTAGGGGGTTGGGGATTTAGCTCAGTGGTAGAGTACTTGCCTAGCAAGCGCAAGGCCCTGGGTTCGATCCTCAGCTCCACATTAAAAAAAAAGAAAAAAGAAAAAAGAATTTAGGAAGGTCATAGTTTAAGGATATTGAAACACATGTTTTTGAACATCCTCATGGTTTGTAAGAAGAATTTGTGTTAGTGAGTTAAAGTCAGTGATGGAAAACTATTGGCTTTCAGGTGTGCTTTGTGTGATTTGCACATTATCATTTGCTTGGTTGTTAACACTATTTGCCTAGTTCATGAGTATGGATGTGATATAAATGTTTGGCTTCTGCTGAAGATGGGATGCCCTGCCACAGAGGGCCTGCCTGGTGCTCTGTGATGCGTTCTATCACTGGCAGATCTCTCAGCATTAAAGACTTGATTGAATACACACTTTTATTTTTCCATGTAGAAATAGAATTTGTGCTTTGAATTTAAACTTTTATTTTAAAAGCTTAATTTTCAAAACTACGTCTATAGTTCTAAGAATAAGCATTTTCACTTTCATTTGTGAATACTCACACGTCTAACATAGATGAATTACATGAAAGACATTTTTTTGTGTTTGTCTGGCCATGCTTTAGTTTGTTTATATATAAGAAGTAATTGCAGGAAAGCATGCTTCCCCGTGGCTCCTGAGTTTCTTATAGATGTGAGATTGTCTCCACTCATTTTTCACAGAAAAGCGACCTTATAACTGTGAGATCTGTAACAAATCATTCAAGAGGCTTGACCAAGTGGGCGCACACAAAGTAATCCACAGTGAAGATAAGCCCTATCAGTGCAAGCTCTGTGGAAAAGGGTTTGCTCACAGAAACGTTTACAAGAACCACAAGAAGGTAAAGATGCTTACTAACTTCTGTCATTTACTGATTAGCTGATAGGGTTTCAGTTGGTCTCTTAACCAGATTTTAGCACAGTGGGGCATGCAACACGAAGTGAATGGGATGGTTGGATTGACTCTGCTTCTACTTTGTCAACACTTGCTTAGACCACTGTCCCTTAGCTTCTCTTCTCTTCTCCATCCTCTGAAAATTGTTCTCTCAAGCAAAGTTTCCTTGTGTGACTGAGTTGATGAAATAATTCTCAGCTGTCAGTCAGGTCCAGGGACCTAAGATTGCAGTGGCTGCTGTCTCTATTCTCCCTCTTCTTTCTGTACATTGCAGTGCTCTGCACATCCCACCTTTTCTCTGGGTTTTGTGTAGTGCCCTTTGTTAGGTCTGTCCATATCTCTGAGTGTGGTTGAGATGTTGTGTTAGCTCCCTACAGCCATCAGTACCTGAGATGATTACTTATTTTTTAGAGGAAAGGTTTATTGGGCTTGGTTCAAAGGCTTTATTTAGTCCATGGTTGTCTGGACCTGTTGTTTTTATGCTCAGGGTAAAGCAGAGCCTCACGGTGGGAAGTACACTATGAGAAAGAAGGTGAAGAGAACGCACTGTGGCCGAGAGGCCAAGGGGTGACAGGGTGGAGGTGGGGAGCTGAGCTCTGGTGCCTCTACAGAGGGCATTCTTCCAAGTGATGTGACATCTTCCACAAACCTGTGCCTCCTAAAGAGCCCACTACCTCCTAATATGCACTTTCAGTGGGGTACCATGCCTTCAACACGTGAGTCTTTTGAGAGAGCCAAGTTCTCAACCATACCTGCCAACGCCCCAACTTGAGTAGGTTGTTGGCTTCGGATGACTTGTGTGTGCTTTCTCCAGCAGATGTCCCCTGCGTTCATGGCGCCATCAGTGCTAAGCTAACAAAATCCAAGCAAGTTACTTTCTTGAAACATTCTGGCAGTGCATTCATCAGGCCTTCTTAACCCAACCAGGAATGACTTTTTTTTTTTTTTATCCCCTGCCTAGGTTACTTCCCTGTTGCAGTTTCTTCTTTCTGTAAATGAGAGAAATATATAATTACCCAACACTCATTCTTCAGTCATGGTTCTTTCATAAATGTAGAAACCAGATCACAGTTGTTTTCCTTGTCTGTTGTTTTATTATGTTTGCAGCCATCCATCTTTTGGTTTTTGTACAGTGCTAAGGATCAAACTCAGGACCTTTCCCTTGTTTGGCAAGTACTCTACCACTGAGCTTCATGTCCCTCCTCCACATGCCTTCTTGGACTGTTTCAATGTGCTGATAGTTCTCTTTCCTCTTGATCACTTTAATACTCATCTAACTAGGCTTTTGATACTTAGCACTTCTCATTACACCCTGTCCTGTCAGGTAAACTGTCCAAAAGCCTAACTGTTGTATCACTTTCTACTCCACAGTGCTGTGATTTTCTAATACCATCCACATTATAGTGCATCTATATCTTCTGTTCAGAGTTCTCTAGACTATCAACTCAGCCTACTTCTTAAGCTTGTCTTCAATGCTTTGCATTAAGCACACCTAAAACAACTTGGTGCTTGCTTTCTCATGTTCAAATGCTTTTATCAGGGCTGGAGCAATAGCTCAGCAGTTAAGAGCACTGGCTGCTCTTCCAGAGCACTTGATTTCAGTTCCCAGAACCTGCATGGCAATTCAGAACCATTTACAACCCCAGTTTCAGGGGATTGCGTGCCCTCTGCTGCCCTCCTGAGGACCAGGCACACATGGTGCATAGATACACACATAGGCAAGTCACTCATTTACATAAAACATAAAATAATAATACAAAATTCAAAAACTCTGTGTGTGTGTGTGTGTGTGTGTGTGTGTAGGGATATGCATGTGTGGTGTGTATATGTGTATATGTGTGTACATGTGTGTATGTCTGGGGTGTGTGTGTATATGTATGTGTGTGCGAGTGTGAACCGTAGTGCATGTGTAGAAGTCAGAGGTACTTGGTTCTCTCCTTCCAATGCAGGTTCCTGGGTCCCAGTTCAGGTTGTCAGGCTTATGCAGTAAGGGCTTTTCATGCTCAGACACCAGGACAGTAGACACTTGCTTTTCTTCAACATGTTCTTTAACTCCTTCTCTTCAGGTTATATACTCTTAGCTCTTTTCTGGATTTCTGTTTACATCTCCACATTGCACTTCTGCTTTAGCTTATCTTTTAGAACATGCTAGCTTTAATCTTACCATGTTTATTTTGTACATAATTCATGTTCAAATTCAGGAACTGTGTCTGGACATTCAACATCATAGAAATTTATGTAAAAACATATGTGATGTCAGAAATGCTTGTTTTTGCTTTTAGGGGAAACATTTTACTGTATTTTTTAAAAGGACTTTTAAAAATAATAATTAGGAGGCATTGAAGTGACTTCATCATTTACGGTGAGTTTCAAGAAACAGTTATCTCTTGTGAAAGCATTAAAAATGATACTGATTTTAGTTTCTATACAAGAAAAAAAAAAAGAAATGGTAGATACAGCAAAAACTGAACAGGGCCTCTGCCTGATTTCCTGCTCTGTACCCTCACATTTAACTCAAGGACTGTATCCCGGGCCGGGATGTAGTCACTGTTGTTCCTTTGGAATTACATGGCTGTAAAAAGTATCTGGCGAGTTTCCTGTTCGGTCTCTGGAACTCTCTTAATCCTTTCTTTGATGAAACTGATCTGCCCACATTTATGAGTTTTTCACAGTTTGGCTTATGTTATATGCCATATGGGAATTTGGCAGAGGATCTTTGCACTATCCCCCATACTTTTCAGCCATAAATCATATGAAAGTAATAATGATGTCTTAGGGAGGACAGAAACCATGATGGTTGTGATTTCCAAAGTGGAAAACATTCTCAATCCTTCTGTCCCTGACACATATGCTTTTGTGTTATGATCCTAGTGTGTCTTGGTGTGGTTATATGAAAATGCCTAAAATATTCAGGAATCATGAAAAACTAAGTCAACCTGTTGTTCCATAGTTATTTAGTAATGGTCATTTAGGAAACTACAAAATAATGGTATGCCAAGATAATCAGAAAAAGAAAATCCTTAAGAGATAGTCTGATCTCCATCATGAAGCATGCCCAAATGTTCTTTTAAGTAAATAAAATATTCCTTTGTTTTTTTGCATTTGTTGTCTATGCATTTCATTATACCCATTTATTTCTCTCATTTTGGATGGATTATGGTGTTGCGTGATGGCATTGTTAACAGTTTCAACATCAGTTCTTTAGGCTTAGTCAACCTTAGTTATTAGTTTTGTTTTGTTTTTCATTTCCTCATCCTTCTTATACTCATTTTATCTGATTCAGATTTGTGTTATAAGGTCTGGCTAAAATAAGAGTCTTCTACCTGGATTCAGTTAGACTTGGGTTATTGGAATCATAGTTGGTCAGACATTTCAAAACTACAAGAGACAAGAACTGTGAATTAATCATCTCTCTCCATTTGTTCCGTCAAACTTGCTGCAAAGCAAAACTTAAAAAAGTATATGGTGATCCCCTCCTCTTATGAGATGGATGTCTAAATGGAGCAAATTGTTTTATTTTATCAAGATGGCATATCTGCTTGATGATGAAAGTGATTCCATGGGAGTTTTTAAAGCCCCAAGGAAATCACTGGGAGCTCCTTGGCATCAGATATGTGTCTATCATTAAAAGCTCCTTTGTGTAATTTCTCAGGGATGGGACTGTAGAAGTGTATGGAAGAATCTTCTCACAACTTCTGGAAAAATTCTCTTGGGCTCTTACAGTCATGGTTCATTCATTTGTAGTCAAACTCTGAGCAATGGACACTTTCTTATCCTTCAGTCCTATTTACAGGAACATGAATAGGCATTTCAAAGTAAAACTGGGAGCTTGAGTGTAAGAGTGATTTAATGAAATAAAGACTTGTGCACATAATGTATTCTTTTTATCTGACTATTTATTACTTTTATTTAATTACTTATCTGTGTTGGAGTGTGCATGGCATGTCAGGGAACAGCTTGCTGGGGCTAGCCTTTTCCTTCTACCCTTGGCAGCTCCAGCCTTTACCTTTTGAGCCTTCTTGAGGATCCCTAACTGGTTTTGCTATACAAAATATGTCTTGAGTCATCATGGTCCTACCATCTGAAAGACACTGTAGTTGGAACGTTGCTGTAGTAAAATTTTGTTAAGACCTCAAAGACAAATATAAGCTTATCTTTAACAGATCATAAATTCATTTATAATATCAGATCACAAGGAGTAAATTTAACACAAAAAAAATCTTAAAAATTTTGTTAGGAAGGTATTAAGGTGGGGACTGAAAGATAGCCACTGAGTAAATACATCCCAACTGCCCTGTCTTGTCTGTTCAGCCAGGTAGCTTTTCTTCAGGCCTTCTCGGGCTAATCCTATTCTTTCATCTATACAAAAACATTACTCTCATTCCTGGGACGGTAGATGCTGCAGTTTGATGCTCACAGTTATGAGTGCCAGGCAGAAACTGAAATAACAGTGTCCAGCAGGTGCTGATCATCAGCTGGGGCTCATGTCTTATTAACTTTGTTGCCACTGTTCTTAAGTGGATGAAGAAATAACAATGTGCAGCTTGCTTTTCAATTAATTTTTTCATGATGGAAGTACATTTGACAACATTTGTTCATATTGACAGTGTACATTGTGATCTTTTAATTATGCAAACACTGTGAAATGATTACCACAAGCAAACTAGTCAACATGTCTGTCATCTGATATAACACATCCATCATCTAATATGGTTTTCTGTTTCTATTTGGTGTAATAAGAACATGTAAGATCTATTCTTGTGATTTATATATTCTCATTACAGAAGCAAAACAAAAACATTCCTATATGTGAGATGATATTGTGTTAATTAATTACCAATACATATGTCATAATGTCATGTTGTGTGATATACACATATGTAATTTTTATCAAAGAAAATTAAAAGCTAACAATCTATACTTTTAGCATTCATAAATACAGAGTACAGCATTATAAAAATCAGCTTATTGTTCATTTCCAAAGCTTATTCACTGTAATTGAAACTATGTATCTTTTTACCAGCATCATCCCATTTTCCTCCCCTCTACGACCCTTTGTTCCAGCCACACTCTAGTCAACCACCATTTACTCTCTGCTTTATGAGTTTGACATTTTTAGATTCTACACTGTAATTTTCTTTCCATGGCTTATTTTATTTAGCATAATGACCTAATCTTTCTGAATTTTTCCTTACTCTGTTGAATATTTGGATCATAGCACACTGGGAAGTCAGTGATGTCCTTTTATTCTTGGACCTTAGTCGAGAAACCCCCTTCTCATCTTTGCTCACTTGTGTGATTGAGTATCTGCTCTAACCTTCACACAATCACAAGAGAGAAATACTGGGGAAAAAATAGAAGCACATTATTTCTTTTGTAATCAAATTTAAGACTTTTCTTGCTACTTTTTCTTTTTTTAGTAGACATCTCATGAGAATAAAATCTGAGATTTTATGTGAATGCATAGTCATCAGTTATACAGCATGGGTTGCATTTGCTCTGTCCCCTCCCCCCCCAAAAAAAACCCAACACACACACACACACACACACACACACACACACACACACACACACACACACCATAATCCCAGTAGTTTCCTGGGTGGTATCCTTCTACGTTCTCGTCAACAAATTATTGTACATAGTTCTTTTTTCTAAAAAAAAAAAATCATTAAATACTACCATATCAACCAATATATTATTCTATGGGAAGGCCTGCAATCCTAATGACCCGAGTGGATTTTGTTGACAGAGTTAAACACAATCTTATTCTGTACATAAAACCTTTGACGTGCTTTTGTTCCAAGTTTGTAAAGCTTGAATATAGAAAACTAGAGATGAGAATCTGAGTGCTTTAGCTTGGCTAGTCAATGACCTCATGTAGGGATTGTTTCCAGTTTTTCCTCTTCTTTTCTGAGTGGAATGAGCTATCTGTTACTCTACTGAACTTAAATCACACTCATCAACATAGCTCTAGTTTTAGTGTATTTTTCTGAGGAGGAGGAGGGGGAAGCCTTTTAAAGAAGCCAGAAGCCAGTTAATATTATAAATAGACTAGATATTGTAACTGTAATTCTTGCCTGATAATTGCTTTGTTATATATAATTTTACTATGTGAAAGTTAAAACCTTCCATTTTGAAAAAAAGAAAAGGGGAAGTGCTGTGGGATGTTCTATATGTTAAATGTGTTGTACTGATTGGTTAATAAATAAAACACTGATTGGCCAGTGGCCAGGCAGGAAGTATAGGTGGGACAAGGAGAGAAAAGAATTCTGGGAAGTGGAAGGCTGAGTCAGAGAGATGCTGCCATCTACCACCAGGAGAAGCAACATGTTAAGATACCGGTAAGCCATGAGCCACATGGCAACTTATAGATTAATAGAAATGTGTTTATTTAAGCTATAAGAACAGCTAGCAAGAAGCCTGAGCCATTAGGCCAAACAAGTTTAAATAAGGTAAGTCTCTGTATGTTTACTTGGTTGGGTCTGAGCAGCTACAGGACTGGCGGTTAGAAGAGATTTGTCGTGACTGTGGGTCAGGCAGGACTGGAGAAAACCACCAGCTACAAGTTGTAGATCTGGCCGTATAAATTTAGCCAACAGACCTTGTAAACATCTAGATAAAACATACCAATGTGGCTTCAGGTTTATTATGTAGCTTCTTGGCCATTTGCTCAGGCTTGTTACTGACTAGCTCTTATACTTAAATTAACTCATAATTCTTAATCTATGTCTAGCCATGTGGCTTGGTACCTTTTTTTGAGTTCTGCCTTCACATCTTGCTTCCTCTGTGTCTGGCTGGCGACTCCTGACTCAGCCTTTCTTCTTCCCACAATTCTCCTTGTCTGCTTATCCCACCTGTACTTCCTGCTTGGCTACTGGCCAATCAGCATTTTATTAAACCAGTGTACAAAAGTATTATCCCACATCATTTTCAAACAATATCAATCTCAATATGTATAATCTGTATATAATATATAAAAATCAAATCCAATGGAAAGTATTTAAAACTAGTAATTGTCTTTTAGTAGTAGATTCAATAATCTACCTTTTTATCTATATCATATCTATATCCTATTTTTCTATATCAATTGTTATTGTCCAGATATTGAAAAAAATGATTGTTGGTAGAATATAATATTTTTTGAAAGGCTAAAGAAATTATCTGCTCAAATCTGAAAGCTCTTTTGTAGCTTATGTAGTAAATAGCAGTATCTACTCATTGTGTAAAGTTCAAAAACCAAAGTGACAAGAAAGCAAGCATGCTGTCAAATTCTCCCACTTTTCTATGAAAGCTCCCTTCAGCAGATTCTTTTTAGACCGTCCTCCCAGACTCCATTGTGTATGAGTAAATGTATATGGCTAAATGGTATTCTGTATGTATTATGACACTCTAAAAGTTATGCATGATTTTCCTTATTAAATAAAGTAAACTAAACTAAAGAAATAAATGTAAATACAAGTATTAACCCTTTTATATCTTTTTTTATAACCATTCAAGAGTTTTCTTTTGTTTTAATTTTGTTCTTCTTAAAATTTTCAGAGGTATTTTGTGAAGGAAATTGGTCAGTCATAAGAGTATGCACATTTGCCGACTGAGAACAGTGTGCTGCAATGAAATCCAGAAAGTTTACCTTCCTAGTCACAGTCTGTGAGCTTGCCTTGCTGTTCGTTCTTTGGCAAACACTAAGTAATATCTATTTTCTTCATGTGTGCCGCTCTCATGGACAACAGATTCAATTTTTAACTTGTCATTCTTGGAATTTTTCATTAATTATATATTAATGCCATATGTGGCACTGATACCTTGAAATGTTCATTCTATACACTTTAATCCAGGTTTGAAATACTTTACTGCCTGGGGCTGTCTTTAAAAGTCACTTGAACCCCATGAGTTTGACCCAAACAATTGCTCTCACTTAGCTTTACATATTACTGATCTGCAGGCCATGCTTGCTTCGTATCGCATGCTTCATATCCGAGTTCATGCACGACGCCTGTTTCTTCCTATAAGACACCAGCTGTCCTGCTTTTCTTATCCAAGGTTGCCTCTGCAGATTTATCACCTCTTGCCTGGTTTATTTCTGCAGGCTCTCAGATCAACACAGTCTCAGACATGCTACTCACCTGCCTAAACCCTTTAGAGACTTTCCATCTCTTGAAATAATTGACAACTCTTTAGGCTGACCTGTCCTCCACAATTAGTCTCTTCTCTTTTTCTTCTCCCCTGCCTCCTTCTGCATCTTCCCACTTCTCTGTCTCATTCATATCACTCCAGTCATATGGGCTGAAGCATAGGTGTTTGTCCTGGTTAGTTATGACTGTTGCCAACCTGAATCAGAAAGCTGTGATCATCCATACATGACCCTGATGAGACTCATCTGTACACATTCCCTCAGTAGAGGCCTTCAGCGCATCTTGGGAGCATGCCCCTCACTGAAATCCTACTCACTGCTGAGTAGGAGGGCAATAGTTACTAGGTAGGACCTCTAGTTGTGTAGCTTCTCCAAGTCATCCAGAGGACTCTGGGTAGTATGTGTCTGAGTTGCCTGTGCTTCTGCAAGCAACCCCAATAATCTCAATGAGTCACCAAGCAGCCCATGGATCAAAACATTTCTGTGTTCTGTTATTACTCTCCATATTGGGAGAACAGTCATTTCTTTGTATGTCTTTAGGAAAAGAAAAACAATCTGACCTCTTCCCTGTTGGAGCCCATTTCTCCTAGTGGCTTTACCCAGCAGGTCTGTATAAAGAGGATGATTGGACCACGGACCTGAGTACAGGTGTCTGAGATGGTCTGCACTTGGCTGTGTTGGGGGAGGTCTTTTGCTCCACCCCTTGGCATTCCTTTAAATACCCCAGGGCAGAGACAGTCCAGGCCTAGTAGATTAGGATTCGTTCCCTGTGGAGGCTATCCTGCATTTTCTATTTCTTTCCCCTCTTTCCTTCTAACTAATATTTCCTGCTGCTTCTCCTCAAGAGTTCTCTGGGCAAATGTGGGGGTGAGGCATGCCCTCCCTCCCCCCAGGTCCTGTGTTTATCACCCAGGCACCTGTCCTTTGTTCCCTCAGAACAGCAGACTTTTCTCAGATGCCCCTCTGCTAGAATTGTCCTGACCACCTATTTAAAATCTGTTCCTTGGAGTACTGTATCTGCTCATCTTCATTTCCCTCCATAGCTTGTGTCAGTTCCTAACTCAGTGTGTGTGTTTGTTACATGCCCAGGATCAAAGCCTTGCAATGGGGAAACTTTTGAGGCTTTTGTTCTCCCTGTATCCTCATAATCTGAAATAGGATGAACCCATGGAAGCAAAGTGCACACTATAGACCTGATACAAAACACCCTGCCAAGCGGAAGCGAAGGTGTCCTCTACCAGTTTTCTTTTGGAGTTTTCCATTTCCATATTAATGTGCCATCAAATCTAATATTTGTAATCTTAAACTGTTATTGGGTGTCACAAACAGTTTCTTTGGTGATTGGAAAACACTTTTACTTTGCAGTATTAAATTTATTTTTAAATCCAAACATTGTAGCAGGAATCTTAAATGGTCTTTTTAATAAAATCAAACCCGGTGCCAGTTATTGGGCTGAATGCTGGAAGATCAGAGAAGTAGAACAAACCACAGCTTCCTCACCTTGCCAATTCCTCAGCTGGTCCTGTTTCCTCAGACTGGAAGCCTCTGAGTTCTCATCCAAATGGATCTCAGCTGAACTGCTGCTAAAAGCCTAAAAGCTTAACCAGGCTATAGTTCTGGTCCTCATGCCTTAAATACCTTTCTGCCTCCTGCCATCACTTCCTGGGATTAAAGGCATGAGTCACCATACTTAGCTGTTTCCAGTGTGGCCTTGAATTCACAGAGATCCAGGTAGATCTTTGCCTCTGGAATGCGAGGATTAAAGGCTTGTGCTACCATTGCCTAACCTCTATGTTTAATATTGTGGCTGTTCTGTTCTCTGACCCCAGATAAGTGTATTAGAGTGCACAATATTTTGGGGAACACAATACCACCACAAAACATCTAGTTTTCCATCATACTTAGAAGACCTTTTCTCATTCAATTATTATTTAAAAATTACTAACATTTTCTTCTATGACATTTGAAGTTTTATTCTTCACTTTAAAACATAGCTGAAGCCAGTGTGACAGTGTGTATCTGTAATATCAGCTTTTGTGAGGCAAAGGCCTGAGACTGACACAAACTCAAGGCCAGCCTTAGGTGCATAGCAAGACTGTCTCAGAAAAGCGATGTATGAAGAAGTAAATGCTAACTCCATACAGCCTCTCTCCTACTGTTAGAAATGAAGGACCTAACTTCAGTTGCATCAGAACCCTTTAGTAAATACTTCATGTTTCTGTCACCATTTTGGAGTGTCATGTTCCTAATATCATTTATATTACATAATGAAAGAAGTGGTCTTCTCCTCCTCTGTTTTTATTCATCTAGAATTTCTGTATTTAAACTTCTTACATTTATCCCGACTTTTAATATTTGTTTCCTCTACCCTTTAAGTTTTTGACAACAGAAACAGTCATAATAATGCTTATTACAGCATTGTTCCACATGATGTTTCTTGGACTTGAATATTGAAATGCCCATCAAATTGTGAAAGTGTATGTGAATATTAGGTGAATAAAATGACTTGCTTCAGTTGTCTGACATGCTCTTTTTGTACTAATACCATTGAACTTAGCCAATTTATAGCTTGTTTTGTTGTACTGAAAGTATATTGTTGGACTTTTGAGGGTTTTTAAAAAATGTATTTGTGAACCTTATTAAATTTTGCCAACTGGGGCTGGAGAAGTGGCTCAGCAGTTAAGAGCACTTGCTCTTCCTGTAGAGAAGACCTAGATTCAGTTTTCAGCACCTACATGGCTGTTTATAATTATTTGTAACTCCAGTTCTAGGAGATTCAATGCTCTTTTCTGGCCTCTGCAGGCTCCAGGTGTATAGGTGATACACATGCAGGCAAAACATACACATAAAATAAAAATTTTAAATGTAAATAAATAAACCTTGTCATCCATAGTATAGAATAAGCTTTTATTCACAGTTTGTGCCAAACTGGTTTAAACTTCTGTGTGATCATTTCAATGCATGTTTGTTTGTTGTGTGCCATAGACCTTTGTAACACCCACATCTTTGGCAAATCTTCACTTTTTTTCCTCTTAAAATGATGGCAGGAATATTTAAATCATGTACTTGGCTCTTGGGGTTAATAAATTCCTTTACAGTATTTAGCATGACATTTGATACAAATAAAGTATTTAATGAATGCTACCTCAGGTTAACCATATGAGCCCATACTCTTGTAACTTAAACACAAAACAGCCCTGAGGATTAGGTCTCTTTAAATATGTCAGTGAGGTTTTTAGGAAAAGGGTGGAGACCATGTGCTGTGAAGTGTTTCCCTTGCCTGTATGGAAAATGAGCAAGCCAAGCAAGTGTTCCTTAGGGTTAACTAGACACTAGACAAACTATACACCATGTTGATCTACAAAGTAGTTCTTACAAAACTTCCCTGTGTGTTTAGATTAGCAATTTGAGATAGTAATAACAATTTCCTTTGCTATTTATTGAATTTCTAATGAATTTGAGAGTTTGACAGAACAAGTGTTTCCTTCCTGTGAATGCATATGGTTATGCTTTTCCTCCTCCTCCATAGCAGAGAGCTTGGAGAAGAAGCAAGATGCTGTTTGCTTTCTGTAATGATGACCTCATTCTCCCTTTCTCCACTGCCCTTCTTCTGCAGACACACTCTGAGGAGAGGCCATTTCAATGTGACGAATGTAAAGCCTTGTTCCGCACCCCATTTTCTCTGCAAAGACACCTGCTAATCCACAACAGTAAGTCACAATTCAGGCAGCTGAGGACAGATAGTGTTACTTCCCACTGTGTCCTTAGACCCTTTCAGAATGTAGACATCACAGATGTGCACTATGAATTGTTGGACAGTCTGTTTAAAGCATAAAGCAGCAGATTGCCTTGTTTTCTTAAAGAACCATTAATCATTTTATGAGATACTTTATTTTACATCTTCTCTTCCCAGTATTTATAGTTTGTTTTGTAAAAAATAATTCCCACACTCAGTATGCTTTGAACATTGTTTTGAAACACAGACATTAATTCCCTTTTAACTATGATGATTAAGGAAATTTGTCTGCCTCTATAAAACAGGGAGTTATGTTACAGGTCAGGGTTTTATTAGCACACAGGCTTAAAGGTGGAATGGGTCAGAATGCACATCTAATTCAATACCCTTTTAAGGAGAAATTGAGACTATTGAGTCTGACAGGAGCATGGTCAGTCAAGAAGAAGATTCTAGACATTGAAAACAGGTATCTGACAGGCAGGCACCTTTCCTACTTCATGTAAAACTTCTGATGTCTGTACTTATTTTGGGAGGTAAGTTTTTCATTATGTTCTATGTAGACACATATCTTTTAAAAAGTGTACATGTAAAGTTCCTATTGCTTCATAAATATTAAATTCCAAATACAAGACATTGTGGCAATCGGTTGTACAGTGTGCTGACAGAAGAAGGTTTCCCTGCTCAGGTTAGGGTCCAATGTGAAAAATAATAAAGATCTTAAGGTTTTGTACATGGTGGTAATGATCATGAGAAAGGAAGCTGCTTCTGTAGGAAAAGCCAGGGCAGTGTTTCCAGTCAAGGTCAGTCACTATACAGCTCTGGAGAGCACTTAGCCTGACTTCCATTTCCTCATAAACAACAACTTCGTCACTAGAGAATAAAATTTGTTTAACAACAACAGGAAGTATTAAGTTAGATAGCTTAAGAGATGGATGGATTTTAGAATAGGCAATTAGACAAGTGAACTTCATTCATCCTATTAAGACATGTGGCTGAATTTGTTTTGATGCTAAGGAAATTTAACATGGGGGAAAAAAATCAAATTTTACTTCGCATAACAGCAATGAATTTGCAACATCAGTAGTATGATACTGCTGATGTCACACTCTTGGTTCTCAGCAGCTTTAGAGGAAGGACTGAGGTGGCTTGTGAGACTGTACTATGTGCTCTATAGCTGAAATGATGATGAGCTACACTAGAAGAGATTTTCTGAAGCTGCACTGTGGTAGGGGGCCAGAAAATTGAACCTTCTGAGTTTAGGGACTAAGAAAACAATGTAAGGTTCAGACAGGCATCAGTGAAGACCAGTGCATTAAAAGAGCAGGAAAACCAGACTGGCTAAAGCAGAGAGAAAGAAGTACTAGGTCTTGTTTCACACAATGCTAACAATACAGCTAGTTTCACTGTGAGACATGAAAGCTGTTACCGTAGACTAAAATATTAACAACTTGTCTACTTCCTGTGGAAATTACTGCTCTTTCCCTGTACACTGAAAAACCAAGTCTAGTCTCTGGCTAGTTTCTAGGTGTTAATGTTGGGGAAAGTTCTGATAGAACTTTAAGATAGAATCTGATAGAAGTAGCACATCAGAATAAGGAAATCCTGATATTTTAATGCAAAGAAATGTGAAATCCTGTGTATGTGGCTTGACTGTTGACTTGTCTTCTAAGGTGAAAGGACTTTCAAATGTCACCATTGTGATGCAACATTTAAAAGGAAGGACACATTAAATGTTCATGTCCAAGTGGTCCATGAAAGACACAAGAAGTACCGGTGTGAGCTGTGCAATAAAGCCTTCGTTACACCGTCGGTGCTTAGAAGTCATAAGAAAGTAAGTGGGAGCCTCATCAAGACAGAACACATTGTAAGGTTAAGGATTACAGGCATATATATTGACTATCTTGTGACAGTTTTATATTAATTTGTGACATGCTTATTGACAATGAAAAATATATGATTAGATTCACTATCCAAGAAATAGCTGTTTTCTCTATTTTTCAGGATAGATGTTTTCCCATGAAATGGAACCTCAAAGTTATATGTATATTTTGTGTTATCATTAGCCTTACTGATAGGAAGGCTTGGAAAATATTTAGTAAGACTCTGTGCACTTTTAACAATTTTCACTGAATACAGAAGATTTCTTCTGAAAATATGAATAGCACCTTAGGTGGGTTATTTTGTTGTTGTTTGTTTGTTTGTTTTGGATTTCTGAGGCAGGATTTCTCTGTGTTACTCTGGCTGTCCTGGAATTCACTCTATAGACCATGCTGGCCAAGTGCTGGGATTAAAGACATGCACCAGCACTGTCTGGCTAGGTTGTTTTTATAGAACTAATTCAAATGTTTACTGGAAGTCTAGGGCACAAGGGATTTCCTGTTATAGAACTGGAGTTTGACAGATACTGATTGACTTCATATGAAATAGTTTCACTTGTGATTTCAAGATTACCTTTTTTGGTGTTATGTTAATTAGATCAGTATGTCAAGCAAATTGAGTTTACTTTTGTATTTCGTAAATAAATATACGGCATTATAATAAATGCATTTTAAATCTCTTTAAAATGACAAATTTTTTTTTATGATAGATTCAATTAAATTTCCAATGTCGGTGGTTTGAACAAGTGTCAGGTAAAACCTGTTTACCTCAGTGTGGACTGGAAACAGGAAGGGAAAATACCAGGAAGAGCCTGAGCAAGAAATATTCTTAAGGACACACCCTCCAATGACACATTTCAGCCTGGCCCCACCTCCTACCTTTCCCCCACCTATTAAAAAGGCTGTCATTTGAATCCATCCCTAGATTGGGTCAGAGGCTTCATGATCTGATGGTCTGCAGAAATGCCATTACACACACCCATTGCGATCTTTATCACTAATCAACCCTTAGCAACTCTTAAAACAACTAACTTGATGGCCATAATTAACTATTATCAGACACTACCTGCTTTTACTCATTTTTACTCAGGCTATTAGAAAAGATTCTCAAAGCAACATTACAAAGACCATGTAGGTAGAAGATACCTGAAGAAATTGTTTCCTCCTGATCCTTGTAACAGTCCTCAGCCACCAACTTTTTTTTGTTGTTCTAAGTTTGAAAAACCCTGCTACTTCACAGGTTGCCCTGACTCCTCACTCACGGGAATGATAGAATTTATTTCTTTTTTCTTTTATGTTGGTAGACAAACTAGTCTGTTGAAGATACGAGGCTTTAATGTACTTTCTCTGTCCTTCCTTCTAGAATTGTCAGCAATTTTGTTTGGCAATTTTCATTTATATGTTTATTATTATTATCATCATCATTATTTTGGTTGGTTTTTTGTTTTGTTTTGTTTTGTTTTTTGTTGTTGTTGTTGTTGTCGTTTTTGTTTTTGTTTTTTTTTTTTTTTTTTTTGAGATAGGGTCTCTCTGTGTAACAGCCTTGGCTGTCCTGGAAATCATTCTGTAGACCAGGCTGGCCTCGACTCACAGAGATCTGCCTGCCTCTGCCTCTGCCTCCTGAGTGCTGGGATTAAAGGCGTGTGGCACCACTGCCCAAGCAATTGCTTGTTTATTTATTTATTTGGCAGGGATTGAACCCAGAACCTCCTGCATGATAGGAAAGTATCCCCGCACTGAATTGTATTTTGCAGCTGTTCATTCTCTTTTTTCTAGTATGATTATTTTGTTCCTAGATAGTAAGTATATGGAGGACAGAAATTCTCTCTCCAATTGACTGCTCAATTAACACCTGCTGATTTTCCAGGCCAAACTAGATGTATAATGCTTTCTGTTTTGTAGTAAACTCTGTCCAGACAAGCATAGCATAGGTAACAGATGACTTTCTTGAGATTAATTCTGCCCTTTAGAATGAAATATGCACAAAGAATGTGGAAAACAATTCAAAGGAAATGTTTCTTGGCAACAGTCAAGGGCAACTCCGCCCCGTTTTGATTATCTGGTTGTGCTCCAGGCACTGGTTTTCTATAACTTCATCATGTTTAGTTAGACAAGGATTCCATAAAGGCTTTAGCAGTAAACTGCAGAATTATTTTCAAATTAACACTAATGCATGCTTCTAAGGGATCTTTGAACCCATGGGATTATCCATGATAAATTGTTTAAAGTCGCATTGTGACATTAAATCATTTTAATGAAACATAATCCTGGAAAATACAGATTTACTATCATCAGAGGTACTTAATCATCTTTACTAAAGCCTTTGTATTTATCATCAACCATTTTTATTCCTGTTTAGACACACACAGGAGAAAAGGAGAAAGTCTGCCCATATTGTGGCCAGAAATTCGCCAGCAGTGGGACCCTGAGAGTTCACATCCGGAGCCACACAGGTATGGAGAGTGACCTTGGGCTGGAAACACTGGAAGTGAGTGTCAGGACAGACAGCACTGCCATCCAAGGAGTTTCCAGCTCCAGTTAGCCTTCTTCAGAAGATCATCCAGATCAGTGCTCTGCTGAAGAAGAATTTTCCCCAGAATTGAATAAAATACTCAAGTGTAAACACTTTAACTCTTAGTTGAGATGAGTGTGACATCCAGGGTGCTGTTGGGCAGGGTAGGTGTTAGCACCCTTGCTTTTCACAGCAGACAGAAGGCCTCCTCTTCATTCATCCTGTAATTCAAACCAAATGTTGCCTTTTTGAATTTAAAAAGTGTCTACCTTTCTGATTGAATTCTGTAGAGTTGTATTCATGTGGTATGAGGGGACTGTGATGTTACCTGATTCTTAAGGGTCCCAGACTCTTTTCTCTTACTTTTCCACTGCGATTTCTCCAGTGAAATGGAAGGTGACCACTGGATGATGGTGAATAGTTAAATATTCTTGAAAAGAAATTTCAGTTTACCTACTAGGTAGACTAAATGATTTTCATACTCTTTCTGCTTTCTAAAGAATTTTAACACTCATGTGAATTGTCTCCCCACTAAGCAGAATGCATTTAATTGAATTCTGTAAGCTGCAGCTTTCTGTTCAGGGGCTATTATATGTGACTTACAAAAAGTATTTGCCACACTCAGCACAGTGTCTAGTGTAGTAACTGTTTTGTGAATGAAGAATTAGTAGTTTAAGTAGATCAAAGAATTGACACTGACTGTAGGGATATATGAAGGAAGGGACATCAGAGCATAATTTGAAAATTTGGTGGACAAAGCTAAAAGACATGCATGCCTTTGACTTAGGACCTTAGAATAGCCACTCACATACTTGTAAATGACACAAGTATGACAAGTATTGTCATTTACAATGACAAACCAAGCACTGTGTGCAAAGACTGTGGATACCAGGTCCTTTACAGAGGAATGTTTGAGAAGTTATCCAGGGAAATCAAGGCTTGTAGGACAAAATTCAAGAGTGTCAAAGAAATAAAGGTTGGCCAAGGTGAGAGACAGCAGAGGAAAAGAGGAGCAGAGGGCTGTCAGGGGGCAGATGCCCTAACACACAGGCCTGCAGCTGCCTGCATTATGCCGATTGCCCCCTGTGATTGCCCCCTGACAGCGAGGCATGAGGACCAGGGAACCTCTCTCCATGGGGGTAGCATGGATGTCCTTGGCCATCCCTTCCTGCTCTGTAACAAGGACCATGTGGAGTCGGTTCTGATGAAGGCAGCCGTGAAATCAGTTCCCCCTCTGTGCTTGTCTGTCTGCATAGATGTATCTGTGCATTATCTGTGGATGGAAGGAGAGCAGGCTGTTTCTAGGGCCAGAGAGTTATGTCTACACATCAGAGAATAAGCTTATAGCAAATAACCCCTAAGACATGCTTATGCGATTGAATCCAGCTGGGGGTCATGAGGCTTTAAGGCATAGGTTCCAGCACAGAAAAGATAGACCCAATCAAACAGAACTTGAATGATTTCATCCTTGTGAATTTCATGTGTTTTAATCTTAACTTTGCTTTTAGGAAGAATACACAGTAGAGAAACATAAATTACTCATGTTACACGTTACTCTGAATGTTTGAAGTACTATATTTTTGAAATCCAAGAATTTTATGTGACAAAAATATCAAATATGTCATGTTTGCTCTGTTTTCTAGTAGTATTTCATATTATGTATATTCTAAAGAATATTCTACAATTCAAATAATATTGCATTAAATGTCATTTATTGTATATCTGACTCTGTGCCAAATTGAGGCATGGTGAGCCCATGTGTACACTTGTGTAGCTAGGTAGAATTTTATACACATGCAGGGGAAGAAAAGGGAGTAGACTATGTGTGTGTATGTACACAAATAACTGTGTAACTGCTTGTTTGTGTGGTCATTTCTTATCACTATATTTTCATGTTTAAACTCAGACCTGTTTCATAGTCCCATTCCTAACTCTGCTTTATGTCATTTGAATGACAAGTCTGTTCGGTGATAACATTCTGCAGAGTAGCTGTAGCAGTGTTGCAGAGCTGGAGGCTGGTGGCTGGGCTTCTGCAGCAATCTGGACTGAGCATCCACTTACACTCCAAGAGCTGATACCAGGCCCATTAAGGACATGGCTTCTGTGGGTACTGTGTGCTCTGACAGAAGAGCAACAGAGCCATTACTGTTTGGGGTTTTGCTAAATTATCATTTTCTCTGCCTTTATTTTTATTTTCCTTTGTGAAATCATAGGATCTCATCCATCCCCTTTAAATGGTGTTTTGCAATTTCTGGTTGCCCTCTAGCATGCCTGCAATAAAGCATTTCACATTGCTGATGGTCAGCGAAATGTCAACACCTGCAAGTGAGATGGTGCTTGATAGTAGCAGGCAGGACATAGTTCTATGTGCACAGTGCTCGACTGAGCAGTGCACACGCTGCTGCACAACACCTTATAGTTGACTTCCAGGGATCCCAGGAAGTGCTCATTTCTATCCACAGCTGTTGACCACATTAGCAATTTTAGCAATGTATTTTACAAAATGTAAAAATATTTATTTTGTCGAAAATGACATAGGAAGTTCACCCCAGGTTAGCATACTCTTATAGAAAATAACTGCTTTCCAACCACAAGCCATTAGTGAGAATGAAGACACTGTCTAGATTTTGAGGAGACAGCTAGATTTTCCTATCTGTTTCTTCATTCATCCTACAGTGGGTAGTTGGGGTTTCAGAATGCGCAGAAATCCTGTGGAGTATTTTAATGGTCTTGATCAAATAATTTTGGTACTATTTGCTACTTGACTACAAATCAAGAAGCAGGCTTTCAGATAAGGATTGCTGCCATGTGCCACCTAAAATTATTTCAGTGACCTTTTTCTGTCACTTTAAAATCCATTGTCTGTGTTGTGTTTGGAATGAACCTTTCACCCATGAAGGATTCTGTGACAGGATGCACAGGTCATTTGGGAAACATCCTCTCACTGAGTCTCCACATTTGTTAATGCCATTGCTGAGCTCATCAGCCTGCCCACTCAGAGCTCTCCTCTGCTTGTCTTTCACTTCTGATATTTTATAAGGATTACTGCTACACTGTCATCCTTACATCCTTTCTCTGCTGTGTATTAAAAATATTCTCCAAGGAGCCGCTTTGAATACCCAGACTTTGTCATTTGTTCTTTTGCTTTCTGTAAGAAGAGTGTTCCGTGACAAAAGCAACAAGCTCAGCTTCCAGCTCCACCACACAGAGCCCTTCAAGCCCAGTGTCATATGAGAGGCGAGAGTTTCCCATCCAATTCCCGTATTGAGAAGATGGCACTTGACAGTTAGGTTTAATAACATCACTCATTTTGTATTGGCATTCTCAAGTGGAAACATCATTTATTGCTAGTGTATGTGGCTGTGATGAATGTAGTGAATAGTATAGAGTTTGAGGCTATTTCTTTGGCCTGTACTAAACCTCAGTCTTCCCACTGTCACTTTGCACCATTCATGTACATGTCAACATGGTTAAAAGGAAGGTTATAGAATAGCTTTATAAGGAAAGAGGTTTTGACCTTATATGTGATGGTTTTAGGGATCCCTGGGAATGCACAGGCTAAGTTTTGACATTTTGAGAATTGAAACTCTAGATGGATATCCCAGTTCATGATAAACATCTAAGGGAAAGTGTGTGTGTGTGTGTGTGTGTGTGTGTGTGTGTGTGTGTGTGTGTACACATGCAGAGAAACTAGAAGAGGCCTGCAAATGAGGAGTCAGCCAACAGGGGCCATTTTGTATAACTGAGACCATGTCCCTGACCAGGCTGATATTGCTTCCATCCATTGCTCTACCTTTCTTGGCAATAAGTTCTCTATCTGTTGCTGTTGCAGAAACATGCTAATGTTCCTGCTATTGCCTTTGTTGAAACCAGTTGGTTAGTAGGAAGTTTACCAGATCTGACTCCTGCTGTATCTGTTTGTTGTTAGGCTGCCCATGCTGTATTTATAAAAAAAAAAAAGTTACATTTCCAACTTGGGCATAGATGTTATTGTATTTCAGAGCCTTTCTCTAAAATGTTCCAGCAGGTGGCAAAAATAGAACGTTGCAAAAGGGGTTCTCATAGTAACCCTTGGCTGATGTTTAAAATCATGTAACAGGGCTTTTGTCTTCTGAGTTCTATTTGGATTTAAAAAAAACAAAACAAAACAAAACAAAACAACTCTCGGCTGTGGCAGCTGCCCTGCTGAATAGAAGCAGGCCATAGTGTGTTTCCCACTATGCTCTGTCTACTTCCACTCTGCTGTTGGCATCAGCCTCACTGACAGGAGAGCTGAATTGAGTTCAAATTCTGCCTACCACTTACTAGTTGTAGTTAGAGTTTTCCTGCCTGGCCCAGTCAGGACAAATCTCTCTTACCCGCCAGTCCCACAGTCGCTCAGACCCAACCAAGAAAGCACACAGAAACTTACATTGTTTAGAAACTGTATGGCCATGGCAGGCTTCTTGTTATCTACTTCTTCTATCTTAAATTAACCCATTTCTGTTAGTTTATACTTTGCCACATGGCTTGTGGCTTACCAGTGTCTTTACATGTTGCTTCTCATGGAGGCGGCTGGCGGTGTCTCCTCCCAGCCTTCCTGTTCCCCCTTCACCTCTTCCTTGTCCAGCCCATACTTCCTGCCTGGCCACTGGCCAATCAGAACTTTATTTACACAGAGCGTTATCCACAGCAACTAGTAGTATACTTTTGAGCAAAGTAGCTATCCTCTATAGCCCTTGTTTTACCTCAGAGGTTCTTGGGGAAGAATAAATGAGGTCTTGTTTGTAGGACACTTTGTGCTGGGGTGCGTGAGACAGTTGATTGTTGTAAGCAAGAACACAGTGAAACTACTACACTGGACCACTGTGTGGGCAGGAAGGAAGGGTTATTTGGGGAAATTCACAGCTGCCATGGCAGTCCCACAGGAGACAGAGAAAATAGCAAGAGGAAATGTGCAGGCCGGAATAACTTAGGAGCTAGCATGGGGACTTTGATGGGTGTTACTAGGGAATGCATGTCCCATTGCTGGAGATACTCGGCTCTAGGGAGCTAAGGGAAGCAGTGGCTCTTCCTGACAGACAAAACCTGCTTCACAGGTTTCTGAGGGATGCTGATTTCAGGCTTTTTTTTCTCCAAGGGCCATCTTTCTGTTTACTTAGTCAGAGTCCAGCCTGAGCTGAGCCCAGACTGCCATTTATGACATTGTAGCACTGCCATTTGGGGGGGCCCACTTTGGACCTGAGAATTATTATAAGCATTATCTTGAAAAATTCCTTTTCCAAAGTCAAATAAGTTTTACCCATTAATATTTATTTAGGTTCTGTTTTTTTGTTTTGTTTTTGTTTTTTTAAACAGCACTTTACTGAGAATTTTCAAGTTCATATCTTTTCTCCCAACTTTATCAAAATCTTAAATTGGGTGTATGTTGGATTGTCTAGAAACATCTTTGTTGAACATTGATAAAGAATTAGTTTGAGCCAGGTGGTAGTGGTGCATGCCTTTAATCCCAGCACTTAAGAGGTAGAGCCAGGTGATCACTATGAGTTCCAGGCCAGTGTGATCTACAAAGTGAGTTCCAGGACAGGCTTCAAAGTTACACAGAGAAACCCTGTCTTGAAAAACAATAAATAAATAAATAAATACATAAATACATACATACATACACACATACATACATAAATACATAAATAAGAATTAGTTTGACTTCATAATCAGTATAATGAAAGTTTCTGAGTAATAATTTTAACAAAATGTGTTTTAAGTGGCTATATTCCTGATTTAGACTTTTAAATAAATTTTTAAAGAACTTGGTTGAAAGAAAAAAGAATGTAATTTGAACCCTGAATTGTGGGTGCTGATTCTTCCTTGACACTAAACTATTGTAATCTTCAAAATACTCCTAAAATTAGTATGTTTAGGAGTCTGTATGTTCTTGCAACTTTAAAATCATATCTATAATGGATTTACATACATTTGAGAATTCTCCCCGATGCTGGGATGTTTATTAAGTCAATAGAAGAACCTTCTTTGCTGAGACATATGTTAGTAGTTAAGAAAAAACTGCTAACCTTTTTTTTTTTAATTAAATTTATTCATTTACTTTACATCGGGACTCCAGTTTCTCCTTCTTCCTCTCTTCCCATTACGCTCCTCTTGCCCCATCCCCAATCCACTCCTCCTCTGTTTCTGCTCAGAAAGGGGCAGGCCTCCCATGGGTGTCAGTGAGGCAAGGCACATCAAATGGAGGTGGGACTAAGCTCCTCCCCTTGTATTAAGGCTTGGTAAGGCAAACACTATGAGGACTAGGTTCCACAAAGCCTGCCAAAGTGTCAGGGACAGCCCCCCCCCCCCCGCCCCGCCCCGCAATGCTCCAGTGCTAGAAGCCCCACAAGTAGACTAAGCTACACAACTGTCACACACATGTAGAGGGCCTAGGTTGGTCCCATGTAGGTTCCTTAGCTGTTGGTCCAGTGTCTGTGAGCTCCTATGAGGAAAGATTAGTTGTCTCTGTGAGTTCTCTTGGGATGACCTTGACCACACTGGCTTATACAATCCTTCCTCCCTCTCTTTAACAGGATTCCTGGAGCTCGAAACTGCTAACCTTTATATTCTGATCTAGGCTCTCTCTTGTATCCAAGTCCTTTGCTTTCTTTTCCATTCTCATTCCTATTGCTTTATCACGCAGTTGGTGAGAAACTGCCCCCCCCCCCAAATAACAATGGATCACATGGTTCAAGATCCAGCTCACCAATATCCACAGAGTCATGGGTTAAGTGAGGGAGTCTAGGGTAAATATTTGGTAAACCATTCCCAAACTTACTGTGACTGACTCTGGCTAGGAACGCCTTAGTTTTTAAGTTTTGTTTTGTTTTGTTTTGTTTTCATTAGAAGAATGGTAGAGGATATTGATACTTAGAAGTGTTCCATCTACATTATTTGTCAAGTCTTTCCAAAGGAGTTGGAATAACTACACAACTGTAAAACCTTTCACTGTGTAGTCTCTCATTTAGGAGAGATTTGAACGTGTGTGTGTTGATATATTGTGTACCCTAATAAAATTTGCCTGCAGATCAGAGAACAGAACAAGCCACTAGATTAAACATAGAGGCCAGGCAGTGGTAGCACACACCTTTAATCCTAGTTGGGAGGCAGAGCTCCGTCTAGATCTTTGTGAGTTCAAAACCTTCCTGGACTACATGACATTGATTCAGTATAGGAGAGAAACAGAACCAGGCAGTGGTGGCACACACCTGTAATCCCAGTATTTGCAAAGCACATATGCCTTTAATCCCAGCACTAAGAAGGAAGTGATATTGTGGGTGGAGAAAGGTGTATAACACTTGAGGAGACACGAACTAAAGCTTTTGGGCTGAGGAGTCTTAGAGGTAAGACATGGCAGTGACTTGTTCCTTTGTCTCTTTGATCTCTCAGCATTTACCCCAGTATCTGGCTCTGTTTATTATTATTATTATTATTATTATTATTATTATTATTATTATTATACCTTTTAAAATTCCTGCTCCATGTGTGTGTATGTATGTGTATGTTTATGTGTGTGTTGTGTGTGTATGTATGTGTTGTGTATGTGATATATGTGTATACCTGTGTGTGTGGTATGTGTATGTATGTGATATGTGTGTGTGTGATGTGTGTGTGTATGGTGTTGAACGCCTTCACATAGAGGACACCCTAGGATTGTCTTTTCTTAGGTGCTATCTGTCTTTTCCTTATTTTTTCTTTATTTTTTAAAGACAGGTTTTTGCAGCCCTGAAGCTCACGAAAAGAGCTGGCAGGGAGTTCCGGGGATCTACCTTCACTATTTCCCCAGAGATGTGGTTATAAATATAAACATACTTCTTTACCATAGTACTTCTGCAGATGGAAAATAGAACTCATCTCTATAGTGGACAGTAACATGCTGTCAAATGATAGCATTTATTTTGATTAGATGCCATTTTTATTTCTAGGAAATAATAATCAATAGTTGAACTTTTGAATATACTGTGGTGCAATGAGATTTTTATAGATTAAATAGCCATTTAATCATTTTTTCCATATTGAAGAAGTCAATTTAATTTTGATACTCAAACTGTCCTTCCCTTATTTGGAAAGTCCATTCATTTTTATGACATAAAGTACCACTTGTTTTTATCAATGGGGACATGAGCCTCTCCTTTATTTCTTCCTTACATATGATAGTTGTCGTTCAGCATCTCCTAGGTGGACTGGTGACAGAATCATTTTGTAGAACATTGAAGACAGATTCTTCTCTATTGGTTTTCTTAGAACAGGGTTTGTTTTTATTTGCCTCATCATAAATGGACCCTCTATAGGTCAGTGATAATTAGATATTGGATTACTACCTGTCTGTAGTTCTGGGAGACATCTAGTGTTTGTATTTCTGTCTTCATTGTTCCTTGGCAGTATTTTAAAACCTTTTCAACCTTACAGTCCTTTCACGTTATCAGTTTTATTCTTTCCTATCTTAAGTGACCAATCAGCTCTTTTCTTCCTTGTGGTTTTTCTCCTGTCTCTCCCACGTTCCCACTGCCACCATTCTGTGGAACCAGGGTGAAGTCTGACAAAGCCTTGTGGTTTTTGCTTTTTTTTTTTATGAATTTGAAAAGCATTATTTTTATTAGCATTTGTATATACCTCTAAAGTCATTCACTCTTTATAATTTAGTGAGTAGAATCAAGATATGACAAGTTCTAACATCTGCTAGCAGCCTCTTACTGGAGGGAGGGCATAGCAAAACACAGTGATTTGTGTGGTCTCAGGGCTTCCTGTGGTCACTAAGAACTAAGCAAGGATTGGAACTATTTTCTAACATATCATGTTGCTGGCCTTTTATTTCTTGTTCCTTGGCCTACACTCGACTTTTACTGTTGTTCTTGAACTTGTATACATGCTATTTGGTGATTTTTTTTTCTTTTTAATATATCAACTGGTTGAGAATAGTAACCTTAACTGGAAATGTACATGTCTACAATCTGTTACCTGTGGCCAAACACTCCATGTAGGAAAAGCTTTCCCACCTAAAAAAATCATCTCTAATGCATTATTATTTAATATCTGGTACATACTCAGGGTGTGGGGTCATCAAGTCAGGTCAGAATCTTCCAATTCAATTTCATTGTCTGTATACTATCTATCTATCTATCTATTTATTTATTTATTTATCCTTTAAGAGGAATTCTTCTCCCCTTTTTTTAATTAAGAATTTTTTTTCATTCATTTTACACACCAATCAAAGATCCCCCTCTTCCCTCCTCCCACCGCCCCCCAGCCTCCCCCTCCAACCTAGCCCCCATGGCCTCCTCTGGGGAGGCACATCCAGTAGAGGCAAGTCCAAGCCCTTCCCCCTGCCTCAAGGCTGCACAAGGTGTCCCATCATAGGTAGTCAGCTCCAAAAAGCCAGTCCATGCACCAGAGATGGATTTTGATCCTACTGCCAGGGGCCCTCCCAAGCAGATCGAGCTGTACAACTGTCTTGCCATGCAGAGGGCCTAATCCAGTCCCATATAGGCTCCACAGACATTGATCCAACTTTCACGAGTTCCCACTAGTTTGGTTTGGTCACCCCTTCATGTTTTTCCATCATGATCCTGATGCACTTGCTCATAGAATCCCTCTTCTCTCTGCTGAAGAATGGATTAAGAAAGTGTGGTACATATACACAATGAAAAACAATGACATCATGAAATTTGCTGGCAAATAGATGGAACAAGAAAATATCATACTGAGTGAGGTAACACAGACTCAGAGGGACAAACATGGTATGTACCCCCTCATAAGTGGATACTAAATATAAAGCAAAAGGTAATCAGGCAACAAACCACAGTTCCAGAGAAACTAACTAACAGGGAAGACCCAAAGATGGACTCATAGACCGCCCTGGGAAGGGGAAATAGATGAGATCTCCATGAGTAAATTGGGCATGAGGGGTGTGCAATAGAGGGTAGGTGACAGTGGATGAGAACATAAGGGAATGGGATGGTTGAGCTGGAACAGGGAAGGATGGAGAAAGCAATGAAAGAGACACCATGATAGAGAGAGACATCCTGGGGATAGAGAGAAACCTGGTGCTAGGGAAGTTGCCAGGAATCCCCAAGGATGATCCCAGCCTGGGCTACTAGCAATAGTGGAGAGGGTGCCTGAACTGAACTGGCCTACCCAAGAGATCAGACTGGTGAATACCTTAACTGTCATCACAGAGCTTTTCTCCAATGACTGATGGAAGCAGGTGCAGAGTTCCACAGCCAATCACCAGACAGAGCTCCAGGAGTCCAATCTGTATACTCTTTAACTCGAAGCTTTACCTCTAAATCATAATCTCTATTGAAAAACTGGACAATAGTCCCAATAGTGTGGTGTTTTGTTAAGAACAGATATTGCTGCATGTGAAGGGTATTGTATAGTTTTAGCACAATCAGTCAGTGTGATGGTGAGGTGCTTTGGCTTGTATTTCTGCAGGCGTTCAGACTCATTTAATGGTACACTCTTGAGCCCTCTATTCCTAAGTCATCTTGCTCATCTGTCGTACACTCTCACTGCAGCTATGTCTAGGCTTGCTGTCAAATGGGTGCGGGCTTGGGGTGACTGAAGAGGCATACTCAGTGCCTTGCTGTCACTGTTAGTGAAGGTGAACCTTTAAGTCTGTGTCTGGTGGGCAGCTCTGTAATTTATCATCCAGTTTCCTATGAGGGGTCAGCTGGAATGGTGGAGCAAATTCTTTAGTGAGTTTATGGCTTCTCTGGGTCAGTGACAGCTAAGGCTCATTCAGCAAGGGGATCCACAGACTGTGACATGAATTCCATTAGTTCATAAATTATAAAAGAAATTGTGGGAGTTTCTTTAGGTTTTTTTTTTAAGCTTTAGGCCAGGAGGTTAATTATGTGCCTAGAGTTAACTTTCTCTGTTAATAGATAGCGGCTGTGTTGAACACTCTGTCCCAGCTTCTGCACACATTGTTATTTGAATGTGGTAATAAATCACTGTCTTTGGAAGTTTTTGTTGGTGTTGTTTGTTTTTTGTTTTTGTTAATACCTGTGATCAGCTTAGAATTAAAGGATTGTTGTATTATAGTTGGATTATACTTGGAATTCAGCCATTGCTTTTCTTTTCTCCTTAATACTTTTCTCAAGGGATTAGTTCATTGTGTTTAAATGTTTGCTCAGACATTATAAAACCAGTATCTATACATACATATAAAATTACATATGATATTATATATAGTAGATATAAGATATAAATGTATATAAGTGATTTAAGACAATAATGAACAGATAACAAACACATGGAATTTAAACTTGTCTTTCACATTTTTATAGGCACTAAATAAATGACCATATCTGCTGAGAAGGAATTTATTCAGCTCTGTTTTTCCAAGTGATTGTTTACAGACTTGGGCCCCATCAGAGGTTGATTTCTTTTGACTTTTATTTATAGTGTCTTCATCTATATTTTCCTTTAAAAACTTTTGAAACCCTAATTTTTAAAGGTTTATTTATATATGTATGCATGTGTGTGTGTCTCTGTGTATCTGTGAATGTATGCACATGTGTGGGCAAGTATTCATGCCTATGGATTCACAGGGGTCAGAAGAGGCTTCAAAATCCTCAGAGCTGGAGTTAGAGGATTCACAAGATATCCAGTTTATCATTTGGTTGCTGGGAAGTGAACTCTGGTTCTCATGATTCTGTAATAAGTGTTCTTAACCACTGAGACTTCTTTCAAACCCATAACTTTTGGTGAAATTATTAAGGGTACTCCCCATAGTGAAAAAGGGAGGTTTATTTTGTGGGGTAATTTACAAATGAAGGGATAGGTAGGTTGTAGGGTCTGGCAAAGGTATGGTGCAGTCTGGCAGTGTTCTCTAGAGAAATCTGCTCCATCTACCTCCAGCATCCAGGGTCCTGGAACCAAGAGAGCCCCGGCATCCAGAACTTGGGTCTTCAATGTCCTCTCTCAGCCCCTCCTTGTAGGCATGACCACTACCGAAACATCAATGGGGGTTGGAACTTTCAGGTCAAAGCTGGAATGGCTACCCACTACACATAACCCCTAATTTTAGGCCCACATAATAGCATTTATTAAGTCAAGATTTGCTATAGGCTAGAATAATAGACACAGAGAGAATAATAGAGTGACATTTTCCTAGAATAAAATGTTATGAATTACCACCAAGTAAGTTAGTAATAGTTACTGAGACTTGGTTATGTGGATCATCTGCAATATTCTACCATTCATGTAAGTTGCATTTTCATCATCCCCCCCTCCCTCCCTCCCTCCCTCTCTCCCTCCTTCCCTCCCTCCCTCCCTTTTCTTTCTTTCTTCATGCTGAGATCCTGCAGGCTGGCAGTGTCTTAGGCCCACAATGTTTGCTTAACACTGCCACAAAGCTTCACCTGTTTTTGCATCATTAGATAACATCACTAGCATACCTGCATTTAATTTAAGCTGCAAACATCACTTTTGGTTATGATTGCCTGGGAGTTTCATGTGTGTTATAAGTGTATGCATCGTCACTGAACTACTTCCTAATCCTGTCTCTTCATGGAGTATAGTGAAGCTGAAAACACAATTCCTTTAATGTTTTCTCTGCCATTCATATAATTATCCCCCAAGAACAGTTCCCCATATTCTTCTTCTGCAGTTCCTGGGGTCTGTTTCTGGGTTCAGAGAGGTTTTATAGCTTATCCATATTTATAAGATAAATCAATTCTGAGTTTCTTACAGTTCAGAAGTAATGTGCACTTGATTCCTCCTTGCTGGCACTGTGTGAAAAGTCCTCTGTGTGTAAGCACCTGACCATTAACTGTTTCATGACTCCACCACTGCTGCGGTACTTATGAATGCCATGTAAAAGAAAACTGGTGGAAAGCTTTCAAGATGGAAACCAACCAGGTGAAAAGATTAAGGATTTGCCTATCAATGGCTGACTTCCAGAAACAAAACCAAATCAGTAACTGGGGATGCTGCTTACTGTTCACTGCCTCCCATTGTCACAGGGTAGGACTTGGACAGGGCAGAACATTTCAAACTTCTCACTTGCTCTTCAGCTGTCTGTTGTGAAGCAGTCCCTGGCCTCTGCAGTCCTCACCACAGGACTGCAATAAAACATCTGGATCCCTTCAGACCAGTTGCAGTGAAGGGGCCACTTACACTGATGCTTGGACAGACAGGAGCACTCTGTGTGGAAATAGACCACATCTCCTTCCTAATCATGGTTAAATTTAGGATTAATCCTCCTCCCCTCTTCCTCCTCTCCTCCTCCTCCTCCCTCCTCCCTCCTCCTCTTTCCTCCTCCTCCTTCTCCTCTTTTTTGCAATTCCTACCTCATTTTTACATTGTTGTTTTTGTAAGTCAGTGACTTGGGGATTGTTTTTCACCTCTTTGCTATTACTGCTTCAGAATGGGAAGTTAGTGTGTGTGTGTGGCTCTTTCTTCTTCCTGTTTTCCAACAAGTCTCACTTGCTTCATTAACAGAAGGATCCAGCTTCTAGAAGATTCCTTAAAATGAAACACATTTTTAAAGGAAGAAAATGAAGGGGCGTTTTGTTTTATACATTTGACAAAATTCTGTCTGACTTGATTCATGTGGCACAAGTATTTTAAATAGTAAAGGTCTTATTTGGCTTTAACATTTTATTACTCACTTTAATACAGTGTCTTTGTAAATGTCAGATCCAGGATTTTGCTGTCTTTCCTTCAGATGTATCCTCTGACTGGTCAGATCCAAGGCCACTCCAGCAGATTTGATTAATGGGGACATTCTATGATTAACAAGGTGGGGCTCAGCGAAGTCAGTGGGGTTTCATGGCTCTTTTGGCTAAAGGATAAAAAAGTTTTTCAGTTCACAGGAAGGTGCTGAGAATGAACTCCAGCAGCCTCCACTGCTCACTGTAGCATTTCATCTCTCATTTATTAATTTCTATAAATTGCAGAGATTGGATAGTAGTGTTGAAAAAGTGATTGGGCAGTACTTCAAAAAATAGATTTTTTTTTTTTTTTGCTTTAACACTCATTGAGAATGATTCAGTATGCTGTTTTAAAACCTTTTCCTTAGTCTTCAAAAGTAACATGATCCCGTACTTTGATACTTGTGGAAGACAAATGTGATGTAGAACACAGATTCCAAATTCACCCATGTGGAACCATCTCAGCAGTATCTTTTTTTTCACAAAAACTTCTTTACAATCTTGAAAAGTTCACTTTTTCATATAGAAAGTATTTCCATCTCCAAAAGTTATTTTTATTTTAAAAATCCAAGGAAAAAGTAAAACTGTGTGGCTCATGAATCTTTACATATTACTTCACTTAATTATTCAATCTTACTTATATTGGACTTTTTGAAAATATATGTCTTTGATTTTTACTGTTTTAGGTTGGATTTTGTGTGCTCAGTTTTCATTTCCTTAAATATTTATGAGACATGAAGTTTGGCATATTTTCTTTGTAGCTATACTAAGTGACAAAATAAATAATTTGAAATCATTACAATCTACTTCTGGAAGGCATCTAATCTTACCTTATCCAAAAAAAAAAAATCTCTTAAAACTTGTATATTTACATTGCACATTAAGCTTTCTTTTTTGTTTATTAAAATCACTAGAAAGTACAATAATTATGCTTACAAAAATTATGGGAAAACATAATTTATTGTCATAATCATTATTAACATTATATTTGTGGTTAATTGTGACCACCATTACTAATATACTCAATGTATATCATAGCAGAACAAAATTTTATTCTCAGTCTCCTAATAGAAAGGTTAGATTGAGTTCTTGAGTTAAATACATGAGGTAATTTAAGAATATAAAGATTGAGCCAGGCAGTGGTGACCCACACTTTGATCCCAGTACTTGGGAGGCAGAGGCAGGCAGATCTCTGTGAGTTCAAGGCCAGCCTGGGCAAAAAGGTGCCAAAACTATATGGAGAAACCCTGTCTTGAAAAACAAAACAAAAAAGATTGAAGTAGCTTGAAATACTTTACATAACCAATTTTATGTTATTTGATCATAGATCTTTGGGAAAGAGTTGGATCAAGATGTTGGCTGTTATGCAAGTAACGCAATATATGGTGGATATCCAGTGGTTTCCTTGCTATAGAAAATTGCAACATCATTTAGATGCATGCTATTTCCTTCCAGTTCTTTATGATTCTAACATCATATTAGGTCATTGTTGTTTTGATACTTGGCTGTGCCTGAGTTCTGAAATCTTTGATTAAGGTTATATTACATATAACAATACCACTGCAAAAAGAAATGTAAATATTTTTACTGCTTTTAGTAGTAAGCATTTGCCATCAACATGCATCATGTTGTGATAGCTTCAAGGTGACTGGCTGGATCCGGTCAAGGGGCTCCCTGGGGCTTCCTTTCTTCCACCAGATGCCCTTGGAAGTCTCTTTCCAATCTTCCCCACATATTGTATACTTAAAGGTTATATTTCTCTCAGTTGTAGCAGCAGTGAGAATTTGGGGACCTTCATTTCAAAGCCAGGAGGCTCAAATATCTTCTAACTGACAGATGAAGAGTTGTCAAAAAGGTGTGTTTAGATAATTCCTGGAGAAACTCCATTCATTTATTGACTTACGTTTTTTTCATTGCCTCTAGCTAAAGATCATCACCTGCCTGCTTCCTTGCCTTGGGATTTTTCCCTAAGCATATTTCTTTCATTGGATTTTCTTGACATATTTTTGTCTATTTGTAGTTTGTTTCCTAAAGTCCAAGGCATAAACTTGAACATGGTATATGCTAAAAGAAAGAAACCAATTAAAATTAACAAATTAGTTTCATGGTGTAACCACTTTGTGCCACATTTGAAATTAACCTTTTTAAATTACCATCATGTTTCTATTTTTGTCTTGTGTCCAAGGAAAGCACAGTAGGTTTTAATTTCACTCAGTGTCAGAACATAATTTAAAGAAGCATAGAACTCATTCATTTGTATTAAATGGAAAATGTTTTATTGCATTTATGTCTGCTTGAATATGATTTATGCTACTGTGCTTATAAAGTCCAATCATAGCTGAATCTTACAATGGTCATGTCTCTCAAGATACAGCTTAGTATATATCTATGTTCCCATTTACTTTGGGCTTGTCTTAAGTATACATTCCTAATCTGTCTCCTTTTGTCAGATAAATTTTGATGAATAAAAAGAATGCCCAAATCTGCCAACCTGAAGGGTCTGTTGTCCATCATCAGAAGCAGCTTTTGTTGTTAACTTCAGAGTTTAAACTGCTCTGCACAGATTACTAGCTGTGTCATCTATGGGAAGGCATTAAGAATGGGTTGCAGTTTGGACTCCACCACTTGACGGCTGTATTGTCTTGGTAAATCACTAATCCTTTCCTTGCCCCATTCCTCTCATTTATAAACTAGGTATTTGAATACTTAGATCACAGTATTATTGTGAGTGAATATTGGTTATGTAGATGAAGCATTCTGTGTGGTGGTGTGTGTGTGTGTGTGTGTGTGTGTGTGTGTGTGTGTGTGTGTGTGCGCGCGCACGCACGTGCATGTAGAGACCAGTGATCGATGTTGAGGATCTTCCTCTACCACTCTCCTTATTTTCTGAGGGAGTCTCACTGAACCCCTAGTTCACAGATTTTGCTGCAAGCCCCAGGGATCCTCCTGGCTCCACCTCCTAAGCTGCTGCTCACAGCTTTTTGCTTCCACAGGATTCCCAGCTCATGTCTTCATCCCTTTACAGGAAGCATTTCACTCACGGAACCATCTCCCCAGCTCACAGAACAGTTCCTGAGAAGAGATCTCTAAATTCCAGCTATTGTTTGAATTCAGATTGGCTTCTAACTACACTTGATTATTTTTTTTTTAATTTTAAGATTAACTTGTTTTCATGTGGATATTGTGGTTATTCTAACGAAAATGACAGACAGTATCTAAATCTTTCAAAGATAATAGAAAATAGCAATGCTTTGTTTGAACTTGGTCCATATTATATTTCAAAGATTATAACTTAATCATGTTCAAATAAGGAAGAAATATTCATATTGTTAGCAGTTAACCAAAAATGAAGGCTAGTACTTGTTCATAGTAAAATAATTTTATATATACATAAAAATATGCCTTGGAGTCATATTAGCCATAATAAATCATTGTCTGCAATTTGAATAAAACCCAGAGTAGCTATTTGTCTTTAATATACAAATAAGGCAAAGATTAATCATTATTAACATGGTGATTGTCAGGTGTCTTCAGCTTCATACCATGTGGACAGCAGGCAGTGCTGTTCTTGGGGCCTATGATAGACAGGAATGACCTGAGAGAGTAGTGAACATAGCAGATTAATGGGGACAACCTGACTGATTTGGCAACTGTACACTCTAGTTTTCAAAAAGTTCATGAAAGCCTGTTGTTACATTACGGGTGGATCAGAAGAAAAAAAAAAAAGCATTATTTTAGCTGGAGACATTCTCTCCTTCCCCCGTCAAGCCCTGTTTGTCCAACATCCCACTTATAAAATAAACACACAGACACTTACATTATTTAAACTGCTTGAATTAGCTCAGGCCTACCGTCTAGCTCTTACTCTTATATTCAGCCCATTTCTATTCATCTGTACTTTGCCATGTGGCTTGTGGCTTACTGGTACCTTACATCTTCCTTGTCTTCCTGGCGCAGCTCGCAGTGTCCCCTCCTGCCTTCCTGTTCTCCCAATTCTCTTCTCTCTTAGTCCCGCCTATACTTCCTGCCTGGCTACTGGCCAATCAGTGTTTTATTTATACATAGTGATATCCACAGCACATTATCAAGGCAGATACATCACAAAAAGATCTCATTACTTTTATTAATTATTTCCTCAAAAGAGCAATTTTGTGTACAGTGGCATGGATAAGAGACATTACTCCATCTAGCTCTCTGTAATCCTGTCATTTTCCAGGAGTGACCAAGCTTCTTCATCTGAGTTGCTGTTGCTGCTATAGGGCCAGTGTGCATCTCCTCTTCTCTGATGATCCTGTTGGGGTTGGCTTAGGGAGCTCAGCCTACTCTGGCCTCCAGAGGGGAAGGGACTTACTGTAGCATGACACACTTGCTGCTTGAGTCAGATCCCTGGTTCTGACAAGTTCCTGCTACTTCCCAGGGCCCCTGGTTTTCCATTGGCTGCAGCTGGCTCTTGAAAGGGTTCTCAACTTGGGCAACAATCTCCACTCTCAGTATACTTTCTTAGAATGAAAGTCGTACTCGGGTGGTGGCGGTGGAGGGGACATAATTGCCCATCCCTAGGACAAGCTTATTTTTTCCCCTGTACCATTTTGTCTTTTCTGTCCTCTATGAACTCAGCTACAAAGCTTTTCAAAAGTTCACTAGCACAGCATTTGGATTTTTGCTATTTCCCCCACTGGGATCACTGAATTGATAGGGATATTACCACACCAGTCTTCACGTGGCCTGGAGAGATCTGTTCATTGGCTTCGCCCCCTCTCCCATTTTGGTTACTTTAGCACTTCACACTCATGCTGGTTTAAATTATGTTGACCTGCCAGAGCCTCTTATGCATCATAAAACCATGTGTCATCATTGGTCTCAGCAAAGCCATTAAAGCCCTGAAGCTGTTCTAAGGTCCCTATTGAATCAACCTCTTAAAAAAAAAAGATTTATTATTTTTATTTTAAGGATCTGAGCATTCTACCTCATATATGTAGGCACACTGTGCATGTTCCTGATGCCCATGGGGGTCAGAAAATGTAGGATCTCCTGGAAATAGACTGAAAGACAACCACAAACCACCATGGAGGTGCAGAGAACTGTACCTGGGTCCTCTGCAAGGACAGCAAGTGCTCTTAATTAACCCTTCTGTAACAGCTTCACCTGGCCTAGTGAGCTGGTTATCAGCCACCTCCTCTCATCCTCTTTTACCTCAGTAACTCCCATCCTTCCTCAGTTGTCTTCTAGTCCCTTGTCTTCATGCGGCCTTCAACACCAGTACACAAGTGCGCTCCATGGCTCAAATTCTGGCCTTCTTATTTCCCTAGATTATGCAGCCGTTGTTTCCAGGAGGAACAGGTAGTTGTGTTACTTAGCTTCTCCATTTCCAGTGCATCCTTGGACTCATCCCATGTATCCTTGTGCCCCCACAGCACTACAAACTTGCCTGTAAGAGGCTCTTTGATTTCTTGCTTAAAGTCTTCTTCAAGTCAAGCAGGTCAGTTGCTGAGTATTTCTCAATTCTCATAGTTTCCTGTACTGAATAATTTTTAAAGTTGCTGTCTATATGTTGATCAGGGATTTCTCTTCTTCTCTGTTAATGGGGTATGGATCTAAGGAGTGTGTCCCACCTTCCTTTGTTCCTCACTATCCAGTTTGAGGACCCAAGAAATGCTTTTGAGCATGTCACTTATATCCTGCCAGCTGTTGGCAAAGGGCAGCCAACGTGTCTGCCTCATGCTCCCACTTTTGTTCTTTTACTAGCCTCAGGAGCTGATGCAGGAGAGGTGATCTGCATGTGCTTTTCTTGTTGTAATTCTCTGTACACAGGACTCTCTTATTACCCACAGGAAAGGCCACTCAGCAGTCACTACAGCCTGTTTAAAATCCTGCCCTAAATGTCCTCTTCTTGGGAATTACAATATCTTTTCTAGTCCATCTGCCATTTGAGGGATATACATATTCTCATGAGGAAGACCCCATCTATCAAAAAGGCATACTAGCCGTACCATGTAGAAGAAGAGAGCTGTCCTGGGATTCCCCTGCAAGGGTTTATTTTCAGAGGGCTCAGATTTAATTGCATGTCTTTATGCCCATTTATAGGTTTTCTGTAGCCCAATAATAGGTTTCTTCACTGATGCAGTAAGCCAAATTAAGCTGAATTGAAAAGGTAACAGAATAGGTTTATTTGAGCAAAGCAACTCCCTGGTGAGTTCTCCAGTTCCAGAGATTAAGGCCGGAGAAGTCACATGCCCAAACTGAAGCAGGGAGGTTATATAGCCTATAGTGGAGGGGTGATGATGTGTCCACCACAAGCTGGGTTTGTGCCACAGAATGGTAAAAACTGAATGCTTTAGGCTGGGACTTGGGCTGTTGTCAACTATGACAAAGAGGCACACCATCTAATTGCATATGGGGAAAGGTAGTCATGTCACAATTGCCCTTTTGGACACTTCACTGCCATATAGATCAGTCAGCATGTTTCAGTACCTGTCCCTGAAACAGCTCACCTTTGTTTCTTTGTTTCTTTTTTTTATTTTATGTATATAAATGTTTTTCTTACATATATGTCTATGTGTCATTGGCATGCAGTGCCATTAGAGGACAAAGAGGGCCTCAAATCCCCTGGGACAGGGGTTACAAATGATTGTAACCTGGGTCTTTTGTAAAAGCAACAAGTGCTCTTACGTTTCTAGTCCCAAGATTTGAGGGTTGTTTTTTCAATTTTATTTTTTTCTTCTTCTTTCATATATTATACCCTGACCCAGACTGCAATTTTCCCTCCCCCAACCTCTACTCCCTACCTCCTCTCTCCCCCAGATCCACCTCCCCTCAGAAAAGAGCAGGGTTTCCAGGGACATCAACCAAACTGCAACACGATCAGGCACATACCATCATGTCAAGGCTGGACAAGGCAACCCAGTAGTAGGAAAAGGGTCCCAAGTGGGCAGAAGAGTCATACACAGCCCTTGCTCCCTCTGTTAGGAATCCAACAAGGACACCAAGCTACTCAGCCACAACATACATGCAAAGGACCTAGATCAGGCCCCTATAGGCTCCCTGATCTCTGCAAGCTCCCATGAGTTCCAGTCAGTTGATTCAGTGGGTCATGTTCTCATAGTTTCCTTATTCCCTCTGGTTCCTCCAGGCCTCCCTTCCCTGCCTCCACAGGACTCCTGGAGCTCTGTCTAATGCTTGGCTGTGGGACTCTGCATCTGCCCCTGTGAGTTGCTGGATGAAGTCTCTCTGGTCTCTTTGATGATGATTCTTCTAGGCTCTGGTCCCAGAACACTCTTCAGGCAGGACAAACTATAGGTTGAAGATTTTGTGGCTGAGTTGATGTCCCAATCTCTCTATTTGAGGCTTTGGCTGGTTCAGGCTTTGTGTCCCCCATTACTAGGAGCTTTGCTAGGGTTACTTTTGTGGATTCCATGGCTTTCCATTGTACCAAGTTTCCACCTTGTCCCAGAAGTGCGCCCCCCAATTCCAATCATTTCTCCCCTACACCTGATCTCTTCTGTTCCCAACCCTACTTACCCCAGCTCACGTGAGAAATCTATTCCATTTCACCCTCCCATGGAGATCCTTGCATCCTTTCTTTACTCTTCCTTGTTACTTATCTTCTAATTTACAGCTAATGACCACTTACAAGTGAGTTGTTACCATGTTTGTCTTTCTGAGTCTTGGTTACCTCACTCAGAATGAATTTTTCTAGTTCCATCAATTTGCCTACAAATTTCATGATGTCATTGTTTTTAACAGCTGAGTAATTCTCCATTGTGTAAATGTACCACATTTTCTTTATTCGTTTTTTGATTGAGGGGCATCTAGGTTTTTTCCGGTTTCTGGCTACTATGAATAAAGCTTAGCATCAATTGTGTTAATTCTTCTAGAGAGATATGAATGAATGTCTCTCTATCCTCAATAGAGTGCTGGCATCAGCCCAAAACAACAATTCCACCTAATGAACGAATGAGTGTTTAAGGAATCTGTTAGTGTATTGGACTTACTTTTAGAAGTATGATTAGGGGGTTACCTGAGTGATTCAAAGACAATTGCATCTAAAACCCCACCCTAGAGCATGGGTCAAAATTCATGAAAGTTACATTCCAAGAGCTCCCTGCATCATAAAAAGACAGTTTGGCTGATAGGACAGTCTCTCTCCAGAAATTGTTACTGCTTACAAAACCCTGGGGAGGGGCCTTGAGAGTCATGTAATTCCCAGGGACTTCCTGGGCCTTGTAAGGTTTGTTTACTTCCTGAGTCTTATAAGCCTCCCTCCTCCCTCCAGGACAGAATGTTTCAACTTAGGAGAAATAGGTACACCATGGTTTGAAAGAAAAATTATTAAGTATTTGTCTGTCTATCATTTCAAATTTTTAAAGTTTTTTTAAAAAAAATTTATGTGTTTGAGTGTTTTGCCTTCATAGTATGTATATACATCATGTGCATGCCAGGTAGCTGTGGAGTTCATATGTGGACTTCAGATACATTGTAACTGGAATTTCAGATGATTGTGAACCATGAACTGGGTATTGTGAATCAAGCCCAAGTCCTCTGTAAAAGTTACAAGGGCTTTTAACCTCTAAGCCATCTGTCTTGCCCTCAAACTTTTTGTTTTTATCATTCTTTATCTGTAATCTAGATTTGATTTCAGTTATTAATAGTTAAAGAGGAAGGAAACAGATCAGCATTCCTTAAAATCAATAAAGTAAAATAAATGAGATAAATCTACTTTTAAGAGTCTAAATATTAGTTGGGTATGGTAATGCCTATAATCTTAGTACAAAGCAGAAACATGAAGGTTGCCTTTGAATTTGTGGCAAGAGTGGTCTATATCATAAGTTCCAGGCCCTCTGTAGTTATAGAGTGATACTGTCTTAAAAACAAAAACAAAAATTAAAACCACCAAAGATGGTTAAAATTACTTGTAAGACTTTATAAGGAGGAAGATGAAGTCATTTGAATTTTTATGCTGCCAGGAATAAGACCATTAGCATGAGTGTGTGCTGTTTTTTCCAGTCCTGATACTTCTATGGATGGTTATGTTAAATGCTCAATAACTCAATAAATGGCAGGTTCTGCTGCACCCCAGGTCCTGCTGCAGCCCTAATAGGTGCACTACTGTTAATGTCTTCATATTCCAGTCATCCTGAGGAGCATCCCACAGTCTTTCTGACTGGAGATTCATCTATGTAGAACTGAGTTAAAAGGGGGTGTCTTTGACAGTTCTCAAGTTTCTCCTTTTCAATAAATTTTATTGTGTGTGTTTAAGTTATTCATGCTATTATGAGACATATAAATAATAATAATAATAAAGTTATTAAAATAAATTAAATGAACACAACTATGACTTCATATTGCTACACATACTTACGTTCACTTTTATGGCAAGAGTTAATAACATTTAGGATTTGCTGTACAGTATGGATGTGCGGGGTTTTTGTTGTTGTTTGATATCTGAATAAACCCAAACAGCTAATCAGGAAAGTGTATTTGGAGCACATGAAAATAGAAGGCAAGATCATAAATTTAGAGTGATACATGCAGAATTTGAGTTGTTTATTAGGTATAAAAATGTTAGACAGCTTGGTATATAGAGATTGAGGCTCAGTAGAGATGGGGAGTAATATAAGCACATGACTATCATTTTATTAAAATTAGAAGATATAATGCTTTATTTGGCCATAAAAAGCCACATGTCCTAGAGTCATAATTATTACTTCAAGCATTCCAGGTATACTGCCTAGTGCCAGAAGTTTATTTCTCTTACAGAAGCTGGTGTGGATCTGGACCATTTACTAAGGATACCTGTTCCTGCTTTGGCTGACATTGCTGTTTCTATTTTCTTGCCCTTATGGATGGTTGCAACCATTTTATGGTGCCATTTGAACCACTGGGAATTAAGCTACAGTTGATCCATACTTTTTTGACATAACTGACTGCCTGTGATTTAAACAATGGCCAAGATGTTACCCTTAGAATAGGAGAAACTGGAAAATGCCACTCTGCTGGGGCTCCCACCACATGATAGCTCCATATGGGCAGACCCAGTGTATGTTAGGTGGGTGTTGAGTCTCATCTCGTGAAGAGGTGAAAAGGTGGGGAGGGGGGAGAGAGGAGGTAAGGGAGAGGTGAAGTAAGGCCCCTTCTGGGGAAATGGTGAGGTTGAAGGATAAGAAGCTCACCTCTGCCCTGATGGGGTCATTGTAATAGTTCATGAGATGCTCAGGTTAAATTCTAAAGAGCAGAAGACACTGACCCTGAGGCTAGAAAAGACAGAAGATTTATTCTTGCTGAGGACATTTTCTTTCTCCTTCCTTAACTGATTGGGAATGTAGCAAGTTTCTAGCATCTTGTAATGTTTGTCATGTTTGTCTATTGTTCAGTGAAAGAAAAAGGGAAACTGGGGATTTGGACCTAACTTATTATTGTAAATAATTACACTTTGTCGAGTACAGCCTTGAATTCTTTTTATATATTAGATTTTGTCATATTTTTAAATAGAAATTTTGTTTTCTTTTTTGGGGGGAGGGTATATGTGTGGTCTTGCTTGCCTTGACAAACATCTTTCCCATTTTCCAAATTACAGCCTTAATTTAGAGCTACTTGGTTATATAGAAAAGTGTGGATTGGTTGTTGTGTAGTTTAAATACTAATGATTCTGTTTAACATGCACCAGCTTTATGGGATTAGTCTGAAATGCATAGACATGAGCCATATTTATTTATATGAATCCTTTGTAAGCAAAGTTATTAAAAAAACAAGTTAAAGACCTCCATAATGAGGATCATGGTCACAGAACACACTGATATAAAATATTTTTTACAAGATCTTAAAATTAGTGCATTTAATTGGATCCATGTATTAGAAGGTCATGCAGCAAACCTGTGGACTGCTTGTTTGTTTCTGGGTGTTAGCCAGGCTGGGCTAGAGGGAATGCCTCAGGCCCCAGTGTGTGCTTCCTGTACTAAGGTACTTCTGCTGCCCTGCTGTACCAGTACCGACTTTGTGCCATTGAGCCCCTGTGAGGAGCAGCAACACTGAGGATGTGCTTCTGCTTTACCTGTCTCTGACCTGGAGGCTTCCTTTATTTGTAGGTGAGCGTCCCTATCAATGCCCTTACTGTGAAAAAGGATTCAGTAAAAATGATGGACTAAAGATGCACATTCGGACACACACCAGGGTAAGACTATATTCTCTCATTTCCCTTGATCATAAAAGCCATATCTATTCTAAAAGAAACATATGTAACATTATGTGAGAAATTTAAGTGCTATAGCTGAAGTTATATCAAAGTCTAGGGCAGACATTTGAAGATAAACTTTTTAAAGAGAAAACAATGAAAAGCAACATAAATCCTCAAAGTGCCCTTACTTTAGACTTTGAATCAATTCATAGGGTTTATTAAGGACAAATTGCCAAGTAAGTGTTAATACCTTAATCCTAGCAAATGTAGTTTTTGTCTTGCAGAATAATTACTTGTGAAGAATATGCTTGATAGTGGCAAGTGTATCAACATTTGACCACTGGGTAATATTTACAAGCAAGGATATTTACAAGAAAGACGTTGCGAATAATTTATATTGCAGGGAGGTGTGCAAAGCATGGAAATGTAGCTGAGTGCATTACATAGTGCATCACAAGCAATGTGTCATTTTCTTTCTGAGTGGTTACCAGCTCTCATTGCATTGGTGTTATTTATACCTTTTTCAGGTGCAAGCTTCTGTCTCATGTGCTATGTTACGTTATGTTCAGACGTGTCACTCTGCTCACAGTCCAGCTCAGGCACAAGTGCCTCTAATCCCAGTACTTTGGGGGTGGTGGCAGGACAATACGAATTTCAAGGCCATTCTTAGCCTCATTGGGACCTAGAGGCTAGCTTGCACTACAGATCTTGTCTAAGAGAGAGAGAGAGAGAATATAACTAAGTGTACACTACATTGCAAGCTATAAAAGATTAAACAAGTATTATAATATATAATAGTATAATTTTAAAAAGTAATAGTCAAGATACTTATTTTCACAATGAGCATTAACAAATAAGCTTAAAATTTTAAACAAGTTTAAGAAGTTATTTTAAGATTGGTGAGATGGGTCAGCAGACACAGGCACATGGTGAGGAATGTGATGATTTGAATTGGATTCCTAGGACCAATGTGTTGAAAAGTGACTATTTGTAATAGCAAAAGGTTAGCAACCATTTTTTTTTTTAAAGAATATTGCTTATAATGTGAATTACATTCAGAGAATGGATTGCTGGTTTATTTTTGTCAACTTGACAGAAAGCTAGACTTACTTTGGTAAGAGGGAATTTCAGTTGCCTGCATTAGATTGGCCTGTTGCCATGTCTGTGGGCTGCTTTCTTGGTTGTTAATTACTGTAGGAGGACTAGTCCCACTGTAGACATTGCTATCTTAAGGCAGGTGGACCTGGGCTGTATGAGAAAGACACTTGAGCAAGTCAGGAGGTGCCAGTTCCAGATCCTGGATTCAGTTCTTGCTTCCAGATCCTGCCTTCAGTTCTTGCTCTAGTTTTCCTTGATGGACTGTAAAGTATAAGGTGAAATAAATCTTTCCTTTACCCCACTCCACGCACCCCCCCACAAAAAAATGAATTAATTCCAGCAAGCTATTGTTCCACCTCCTCCACATGTGTGCTACAGGACTCCTGTGAAAACACACACACACACACACACACACACACACACACACACACTAAAAAGTTATTTTATATGTGAGTAGCCATAAAATGAAAATAATGTATTTATGTTAAAGATGCCAGTATCTAGCTAAAAAGCATCCTAGTTCACTGCATTAGAAAGTAGCAATGTTGACCACAGTGCATATTACATTGTTTCACTGGTTATTGGAGACAGAATCATCATACCATAGAACAAGCTCTGTAAATTTCTGCAGGGGGAAAAACATACTGTTTTGGTTGCTCTAGAGAAAATAATAATGCCCAATTCAGCGAACTTTGTTCTTTACCTCAATATAAGTTATCACTGAGAATAATACTAGTGGTTGAGTACCAATAAATACAAATTGAACCAACCATGCCAAGTCACACATCTGCACGATCATTTCAAGCCTTCAGATTTACTGACCTGTAACTTATTTAAGCCTCCTCTAAGCTGAGAGAGCCGTGATCATTTCTGAAAAAGTGAGAAAGCAAGGCAAGGACATGCAGCAATGTAAGGCTGCCTGTAGAGGCTTCTCCCTTACCGACTTGCTCCTTCCTGTTTGTTCATCTCTGTGACAGAGTAGTGAGATTAAACAGTGTGAGAAAGGTAAGGCACAGTGTCACTCCTGGTCTCACAGGTTGAGTCTGTGGTCAGCTGAGTCTGCTGCTTCCAGTCTGAGGAAAGTAGCAACATCATGGTGGAAGAGTACAGCAAAACAAAAGGTGTTCCTATCATGGCTGCCAGCGGGAGGCAGAGGAGGAGCTGGGGACTCATCTCTACAAGTACACCCTAGGGCCTTTATCATGGCTTGTTCAGCTAGGAACTCACCCATGGCTTCCCCCACTGGTGAAGTTAATGCCCGTGTAACCCAGTCACCTATCACCACTGCCAACTGTGGATGATGTTTTCAACACATGAGCCTTTGGAGCTCCTGTCCAAACTGAACACTCTTGGCTTCATTCAATTAAATGTTTTTTTTTATTATTTTATCGACTTTAATAAGCTCTCCTATGTATTTCCAAACAAAACAAATAATAAAGACTCTAAATTTTAGTCTCACTTTTTTGAAGTTTAAAATAGTATCTAGACAGAGAGTACAGTGTGTGTTGGCAGATAGTACAATGCCAGGAGTTCTCAAGCACTACCTGCACAAAAAGTAGATCCCAGCCACTGACCAGAAAGAAACACCTGAATCTAGAAAAAGTATCTCAGATTGGTGTTTCCTCGACAGACACTTTGATTTCTCATTTAATGCATGTGCTGTCTCAGACAACTTTCCTTTTGAAATCTTATTCCCTAAGCATTGAATAACTACAAATATTATTTGCACACAGATCCAAGTTTTGTAAAGCATACTAAAATTATCACCAAGTACAGTCACATCATTTTCGAGAACCAAAAGACATTTTATAAAAGCTAGAGAGGGGCAGTTTCCACAAGCATATTTCCCGAGAGTTATTAGCACTGAGTAGGCTCAACTCAAAGACGATGCTGTTACATTGGTGCCATAGCACTTTTTACTTTCAATTCTATATTTGTATCTATTATTCAACTAGCTCAATTTCCAGACTCCCACCACCACCATGTTGGTAGCTTTTCACTCCATTATAACAATAAAAAAAATCCATCTTTTTTTTAAATTAAATTCTTGACATGTTATTGTAGGTATTTCAACTTCATCATAGGGGCAACCTTGGAACTCCTTATATTGACTGTCCTATCAGAAATGGATGGGGAAATTTAGGGAGTTATTCTTTGCTATGACACTTAGTGACTGTTGATGTATGTAAAATAGTAGAGAATACTATTTGTGCCTGGAAATGAGTGTCTGAGCCAAACAGGAGCACATGTTTCTGGTTTTTCTGGAGCTTTAAATTTTATATATATATGTGTGTGTGTGTGTGTGTGTGTGTGTGTGTGTGTGTGTGTGTGTGTGTTATTATATTTAAAATATTGCTAGGTTTTAAAAACCAGGCATCAAGATAATGAATCATATGGGTGCAGTATCAGTATTAACATTATGTTGAAGGAAAAAGCAGTTTGTGCCAGATGAACCACGTTGTTAGGGCTGAGGGTAGGAAAAGGCAAGAATCCCTGTTCCTGCAGGACTGTAAGTAGCTTTGAGAACAGAAAGGTATCTTTTAAGGACAAGAATCAGCTTGGAATACTTATGAACATATGATGTGATAAGCATCAAAAACTTACGAGGCAAACAAATCCAGGCTTCTTGAGTGAAATAGGTAAAAAATGAGTTTATATGTAAGGATGCTCATGTGGGGGGAATGGTTGAAAAACACAGAGAATGGCCAAGGCAGACATGACTGCATGAATAGAGTGAGAGTTCCCTACAGGTTTGGCTAAAATGGCCGGTTCACTCTGAGCAGAGGCTGAGGATGACAGCTGAAGTATGATTGAATTGAGACAGGCTGGGCTGAAGTAGTTCATTTTGAGTGGAGGAATAACATGATCAGGCTTACCTCTCAGGAAGGTACTGAAGTCAGGCTTTGATATGGACCGAAGACAGCAGCCTGAAAGTCATGAACTTAGAGAGTGACCTCTACTTGGTGACTGTGGGACTTGAAAGTAGGGAACAGGTGGAAGGGGTGGGGGCTCTTTGAGATAAATGTCAACATGGCTATTCATACATTGATATGTCCATTAAGGTGAAGAGGAAGATTCACAAAAGAACCTGGAGAGCCCAGGAGAGATGTATTGAGAAGTGTGTGGTGTTCTACATAGACACAAGCTAGCTTAGCTAGTAGATTTAAAGAAAAAGAGGAGAAATTAGAAGATGCCAGCAAGGTTCACTATTGTATAGATCAAGAAATTCAGATTTTCACTGAGATGAAACATATATGCAGAGTACCTAGGTCAGTCCCTTACAGGCTCCTTGATAAGTTTTCTACCTCAATGGAAAATGAATTTTTAGACTACACCTTTATTATGTTCTAAATTTCTTTTTTTATTTACATAGTATTTACCCATTCTTCTCTGATTCTGTTAATTTTCTCTTTCTTTTATTTGGTTAATTGGGCCAAGGGTCTGTCAATCTTATTTATCATTTCAAAGAATGAATTACATATTTTTTTCCTATTTCATGAAATTCTGCCCTGGGTTTTTTTTTTTCCTTTTTTTTTTATTATATTTGTGTTTTAATTTTACACATCAGCCATGGGTTCCCCTGTCCTCCCCCCTCCCGCCCCCACCTCCACCTTCCCCCATCCCCTCCCCTCCATTCCCATCTCCTCCAGGGACAAGACTCCCCTGGGGATTCATTTAAACCTGGTGGATTCAGTACAGGCAGGTCTAGTCCCCTCCTTCCAGGCTGAGCAAAGTGTCCCTGTGTAAGCCCAAGGTTCCAAACAGCCAGCTCATGCACTAAGGACAGGTCTGGGTCTCACTGCCTGGGTGCCTCCCAAACAGTTCAAGCTAATCAGTTGTCTTATTTATCCAGAGGGCCTGATCCAGCTGGGGGCTCCACAGCCTTTGGTTCATAATTCATGTGCTTCCATTCATTTGGCTATTTGTCCCTGTGCTTTTCCAATCTTGGTCTCAACAATTCACACTCTTACAGTCCCTCCTCTTTCTCGACAACTGGACTCCTGGAGCTCCACCTGGGGCCTGGCCAAGGATCTCTGCATCCACTTCCATCAGTTATTGGATGAGAGTTCCAGCACGACCATTAGGGTGTTTGATCACCAGACTAGGTCAGATCAGGCTTTCTCTCAACCATTGCCAGCAGTCTACAGAGGATGTATCATTGTGGATTTCTGGGGACCTCTCCAGCACTCTGCCTATCTGTTCTCATGTGGTCTTCATTTATCATGGTCTGTTATTCCTTGTTCTCCCTTTCTGTTCTTGATCCAGCTGGGATCTCCTGCTCCCCTAAGCTTTCTTTCCCTCAAACCTTGCCCTTCATTACTCCCACTGTCGTCCAGCTTGTTCATGTAGATCTCATCCATTTCTCAGTCACTGGGCGATCCCTGTGTCTTTCCTAGGGTCCCGTTTTCTAGGCAGCCTCCCTGGAGTTGTGCCCTGGGTTTTATTATTTCTTACTGCTTACTGGATTTGGGTGTGGTTTGTTTTCACTTGTTCAACTTCTTGAGGTGCACCATTAGGTTTATATATCTTTGCTCTCTTTGATTCTTTGATTTTGTTTTGTTTTGTTTGCTTGTTTTTCAAGGCAAGACTTCTCTGTGCAACAGCTCTGGCTGGCTGTTCTGGAACTTGCTTTGTAGACTGACTTCCATCGAACTCACAGAGATCTACCAGCCTCTGCCTCTCAAATGCTGAAATTAAAGGCATGCGCCATTATTGTCAGACTCTACTTGTTTTTTTTAATGTAGAAACTTAAAACTGTTTTAGTTTGAAGTCTCTTTTGTCAGGTACTAGGATAGTGTTGATGAGTCTTATGGGATTGTAATATTCTTTCCAAATGTTCAATCTAAAATGGTGCCTTCCTTAAAGGTAAGGTAAGTTTTTTGTAGACAACAAAATATAGGTGCCTAACATTCCTCAGCTTGCTGGGGTTTTTTTGTTTGTTTGTTTGGGGTTTTTTTTGGTTTTTTTTTTTCTTGTCCTGCTGTGTGGCTTGGGTGTAGCTATGGAAAGACTCAAGAAAGCACTTCAGCATGCCACATTTAAAGAGAAGTAAAGCTTTTCCTAGACTCCATGTGGCCTTTCCTCCTTCTTCAGAGCCAGTGGTAAATACTTGTGCTTACAACCTAAAGACTCTGCCCACGTCCACTGGTTCAGTAACACAAAAGCCAGAGTTATCTGTCAGACATCTCCTAGGAACTGTTGCCACAGCTGAAGTAGGCACAATGCTTCAACTAAAAGATAAATGAGACTTAGAGTTTATTATCACTTTATCATAGAAATAAGAGGAAGTGCACAGAATTTCATGTGCAGGGATTATTTATAGACTATTTAGTGAAGGCGAGTAGCATTATGAAAGGAATAAAATCCATCTGCTGTATGTTGGCAATACTTATGATGGCTCATGGTCTTTTTGATTATCTCATGAAATTTCTCAAAGCAAAATCCTTCATCTTAGGAGTCTCTGACAGTTTCTATTTACCTTTGCTTAATAATGATTTCAAACAGTTAGTTGTTGCCTAAAGGGAAGTACTGAATAAAGACACTACTTTGACTAATGTGTTGTGTTCCCAGTTGAATATCTTTGAAGATTTGGAAGAATATAGCATCCATGCTATGTGCCATATAGAGAAGGAAAAGTTAGGGGTGATTAAGCAGTCAGATCAGGACAGGGATTGTGAGGGGAGGGCTCAAGGTATAGGAAATGCTGAGAGGAGTCTTCATGTCAACAACCTGGAGGAAGGTGCTGTCAAGGGAAGGTCAGAAAAGAAGACAATGTAATAGCAATAGCTGCATGGATGACAAGCAAAGAGCAGCACAGCTTCTCTGGGCTGAAACTCAGAGGCTGAGGGACCAGCAGAAACAATGTGGTACTTCCACAAAGGGACAGAGGGCCAGCCATTAGCATCTTTAAGGAAAATCCCACCCCATGCTTTGTCTTACTCTTGGAGTTTTAGAATATATGTAGCCATATTAAAAGTTCTAAGAAGTGCAAGATACATTTTATTGTAGTTTACTTAACATAGCCTTTGCCTGGAATAACAAAGAGAGAGCATGAGTATAAGCAACAAGCAAGAGAGTAAAAGACTCATAGATTTTTAATTCTAATATCCCACGGGGGCTAATGTCCATGAAGTGCAATCTAAGAAACACTGGTCTATCTATCCCAGACACAGCAATACTTGTAAAGATCAACTTGGATCATGAATCTCAGTTACTAAATCAAAACCTAAACAAGCAAAAGCAGCCCCATTAGCTTCTTACTGCCCGCGGGTATAGTTCAATGGCTGTGTCTGAGTAAATCGGACTCCCCATCATCTCAGGTTTCTGCACACCTTCTTTCCCAAGGCACACCAGTTCAATTGGCTTTAGCTAGTCAGGACTACGTGCTTTTCCCAAAATTTGCTAGGTCTGTCTAGGCTCTCACTTCCTTGCTGCTGTTTCCCAGGAGAACGTATCTTTCCTTAAAGCTCTTAGCAGGCATCATTTTTTGAGTAGTTATCTCTCACTGTATCACTGTTATTTTTGATTATCCTGTATTGACCCAGACTCTCCACTTTTATATCATTATTTTTCCATTTCTCCCTTACAGCTTAGTTTACTCATTCACTCTTCCATACACACTTGTCAGATGGTTTTATACTTTATTATTATTGGATTTTTTTTTCTGTAAAAAGAATAGAGACTCTCTGAATAGATTTCTATCAGTGTTGGAAGGACCAAATTTTAAGGCCAGGTCTCAGCTACTGGGAATCAAGATCTAGATATGCCCATATGAAAGGCAAGAACCTGTTTCGCTCAGTTGTATGCTCTACAGAGAAAAAGCAGTGTGTTTGGTGGGAATTTACCAGGATGGAAGACAAAGTAGCTAACTTATTCCTATGGAAACCAAGCAGGTTCAGTGAGGAAGTCGGAATTGTATCACAAGCCATTATTGTGAGCTTTCAAGAGAAAGGAACAGAGGTGGTTAGGCCATACTACATAATTGAATGCTATATGCAGGGATGTTAAGATATACAGGTCATGCTAGATAACTGAGTGCTATGTGCATGGATGTTAAGTTGTGTTTTGTTTGCTGAAGAGGAGCCTGAACTAAAAGAGGGCATGATGTGCTGGGGAGAAGCAGAACAGGAGGTGTGTGGGTCTAGGCAAGTTCTGCATGGTTGTAGAAACTTTTTGTAGCAAGATGGGAAGACAAGATTGACTCTATAGGACTAGAAGTCCACAGAAGATTTTGTTGGTTTCCCAGTGATGAATGAAGCAATAAGATAAGCAATAAGCCTTAGTACTCCCTTGCTTGTTAGAAATAAAAGTCTATGAAATAAAAACAGATGTTCACCCCCAAACAACTCTCTCTTTCTTGAACTGCTTTAAAAAATTTTTATATTGCATTATTTTTTTATATCACAAAAGTAGTCTCACAGGTTGAAACTAATAATGTCGTAACTCAGTTTCTACGGCTGCAGTTATTGCTAGTACTACAAGAACAAAACATAGGGCATATGTTAGTCAATTTTTTTTATTATTGTGACAAATCCCTGAGATAAGCAACTGAAAAAGAGAAAGACTTCTCTTGGCTGCTGGAGTCAGAGACTTCAGCTTGTGGTGGACTGGCCTTGTTGCTGTGGGTCTGTGGAGAAGCAGCACACGTGTTGGGGAGTATGTCAGGTGGGGAAAGAGGAAGTAGGTAGGGGCTGGTGTCTTAATAAAGGGCACCACCTCAGTGATTTGATTTCCTTCCATTAGGTAGCCATCTCCCAAAGGCACCAGAAGCCAGAAATCCAGCCTTCTAAACATCATCTGAAGGAATTTAAAATTCAATCAGAGCACAGCATTCCTTTAAGTTTTAAAAATAAATGATGGCTTGGTCACAACTCCTTCTGTCTGAAGTCATTGGAAGCACAAGTGGCAGCTGATCCTGTCTATTCCTTTTGTGAGAATTTAAAGGAGAATGTGTGGGTGACTTGATATAGCTAATTATGTTAAGAAACTTGCTTTCTGTGAGTTTGCCTGTGGTGTTATCATATTTGAAATAAATGGAAGCTGAATAAAGTTGTAAGTCAAAGAGCAGGAAGTTGTCTGGTGTTTCAGACTTTAATGCCATTTTTAAAATGTCTCATTTTGAGTTTACCCATGTATTATTTTGCATTTCCTTACCTCTGAGATCAATGCTACTATTGAATAAGGAATCTGGTTCCATAATATAAGGTATTGGATACACAGAATCAATTTAATAGCTAGGAATTAGTATTTATTATTACTCTGACAACTTGTCTTCCTTCTCTTTGAAGATTAGAGATGTTATAACTCTTTATCAATATAGAAATGATAAAATTTCTAAACATAAGTCATATATCAACCCACATGACTATTTAATGTCAGGTATAAACAATGTATTTTATAATGAATGCATAGACATTGACAATTATATGCATCAAGAATGCACCCAGTAGTACTTACCTGTCTGTGGTCTAATCAAAAAATCTTCTCAACAGTCATATGACCCATATATAATATATGCCATCTTAAGAACAGAGAATAAGTCAGTTAACACTTTTTCATGTCGAGTTGTGAGTCCTTTAGACAACTTCCGTGCTTTCATCAAGAATAGAATTTTTTTTTAATTTAAAATATAATTACATCACTTTACACCGTCCAACATCTTCCATGGCCCCAACCTTCCCTCCCAAATTCATGGCCTCTTTTAAAAAATGATTATTGTTATACACACACACACACACACACACACACACACACACACACACACATATATATATACACACACACAAATAAATGCATAAATGTACCCTACTAAGCCCATTTAGTGTTGCTTGTATATATGCCTTTAGGCCTGACTGCTTGGTATTGGATAACCACATGGGGGATCATTTAAAGACTAATTCTCCCTCTGTCAGTAGTCATTAATTTCCTGTAGCTCTTCACCTAGGAGTGGGGCCCCATGAGATTCCCCCATCTGTGTTGGAATGTATGCTAGTGATGTCATTGTTCAAGTCTTGTTTAAGCAGCCATATTGTTGAGATTTTATGGGTGTTGCTTCCTTGTCATGTCTAGAAGACATAATCTTGTGGCAGACTTCTTGGTCCTCTGACTCTCACAATCTTTTGAGCTCCTTTTATTCTCTGAGCCTTGGGTATAAGAGCTATGTTGTATATCTATCCTTTGGTGATTTTTGGGGATGGACATCCCATGGTCAATTGTTCTCTGCATTTTGACTAGCTGTGGCTTTCTGAAATGGTTTCTGTCTGCCACAAAAAGAAGCTTTGTAGATGAGAAGGATGAAATAACAAAGGATGGTTGAAACGGCCACAGGGAATCATACTATTTTATGTTTATTTAAAGTTAAAATTACATGATATATTGTATGTGTATATTTTTAATGAAGTTTTGCCAGTTAGGATGATAATGCCTCCCCCAAGAGCAATAAACTATGTAGCAAAAACTTCCATTTGAGTTGTTGGTCAAGGGAGTCCAAGAGACTCCTAAAACAATATAGGCTGTTGCTCTTTTGCTTGGTTGCCTTCCAGAAGTTGAAGGTCCCATTTGCTGATGACACCACACTCCCTGAACACAGGACTAGGAGGATTTGAGCTTGATCTGTCCCAAAAGCCTCCTCCCTGGGGACTGACTTTGATTATCCCAGAAGGTGCTCTGCAAGCCACCAAGGGGAGAAAGCATTCAATAGTCTACCCAGCTGTGACACCTATGAACCACAACAATGACCAAAATGGAAAGGCATCTTTGAAAGAGCAGTAATGGTACTTATTTCTTGGCAATAACAAGCAGCTGTCTAATTGGATTTAAGGTCCACTTAAAAGTATGTAAACTGTGCCTGGTTTCCCATGGCTAGCTAAGTCACCAATCTTAGAGAAGAACTAATACTGCTACTTTCCTAAACCAGTGTAATTCTGTACTATAAATACTTATCCTATGCTCACTGAAAAGGGTAGCTAGCTCTCAACCCTCATCACAGATGAACTTCTTAATGCACTCAAATTCCTACCCTCACCTTGAGACAGTCCAAGATCAGTTTGAAGGCCTCATCAGAAACACAAAAGTTAGCCGATTTCTGTCCTAGTTGTTATGAACCTTACTTCCTGGCACTCAGGGTTTGTCACAGTGACAGAAAGCCTAGGTTTCTGTTATTAAAGATAAGAACATAAATATTTTTATGTTAGCCAAATTTACAACCTTCTCCAGCTCCCTAGACCTATTTGGGTTGTCTTGTTAACTGGAATGTTCTTCTGTGTTTTATTGCTGGTTTTCCCATCTGGCAACAACATTTTAAAAACAAACCAACAAAAGCCTGCACTTAGTTAAATCACATCCCCCTAATTTCTCAGTATTTGAATCCTTGGCTAAGGGCTTTATCCATGAAGAGTCACTCACTGCATTGCATATGTTACTAAACTGATCTCAGTAAGTTGCTGTCTCCTTCAAATTACAGAATCCTGGAGCCTGCCCACTCCAGCAGCCATTCCAACACAGAGGCTTATATTATTTTCAAACTATATGGTCTCATGGCCCAGGCTTCTTGATAGCTAGCTCTTACATCTTAAATTAACCCATTTCTATAAATCTATACTTTGCCACGTGGCTTCTGGCTTACAGGTACGTTACATCTTGCTTCTGATGGTGGCTAGCAGCAGCTCCTCAGCTCTACCTTTCTCCTTCCTCTGTCTCTAGTCCCACTTAACCTTACTCTGCTTCACCATTGACCAAACAGCTTTATTTATCAACCAATTAGGGCCATACATATTCACAGCATACAGAATGACATCCCACAGCACTTCTCCATTTCCTTGTAATCAAAAAGTTAAGTTTTAACTTTAACATGGTAAAATTACATATAACAAAACAGTTGTCAAGCAAGAATTACAGTTATAATATCTATTCTATTTCTAATTTGCAAAATTAAAGAAAATAATTCTATCATCTATCCTATATTTGTGAGTCTAAAGTTTCATACCTAATTTATCTTTTATCATAACTAAGGAAAATTATAACTCTCTAGTCTTCAACTGCATCAAAGACCTCAGAAGGATATAATATTACCCAAATAAACAGGAAATACATTGTAAGCAACTTACAAAATTCTGGAAATGACAGAGACGGCTGCCTGCCTGGACAGTCATCCAAAGTTCTTCTGCAAATTTGGGGCATTCATCTTCAGTCTATAGGTCTAGAGTCTCTCAGTTGCTTCCCTCTGTATCCTGTAGAATGTCTGGCAGTTTATTCTGTGAAGCAGGAACCTGAAGGACCATCTTGCCTTGCAAAGTTCAGTGGTCACCTACCTATAGTTCCTCCACGTCCACTTGATACATTTTGTCAAGCAGTCCAGGCAAGAACAGTTTCTTGCCCAAATGGCTTTTTTTTTCCTTTCTTTCTTTTTTTTTTTTTTTTTTTTTTTTTTTGCCAAGAAGAAGATAAACTCCATATGGAATGTCTTCGACATCCATCTTTCTCTTTGAAGTAAATCAGTGCTTCCAGGAGCAGATGTGTCTCACTGTCCAGAAAGTCTAAGTTTTTAAAACATTTTAAATGCCATGTTCTGTAGGTATTTGAAGTGTTTGAAGATTATCTACCTAATTGAATTGTATCTATGTATACCTAGAAAACTTAACATGACTATAAGTTCGACTATCATAGAAGACTAATTAATAATTTTGTATTTCTTGATTATCCATTATAAATTAAATGAGTTACATCAACATAATACCTTAAATGATAGTATATATATATATATATATATATATATATATATATATAATAACAAAATTGATTCTAAATTTGTATCAATAAACTAAAACCCATATCAGTGTAAAACATTTTTAAACAAGTTCTTGCTCTTTAAAATTAGGTTCATTAATCTGTCCTTCCATCCTATCATATCTACACTGTCCCCTTTTCTTCTTTAGAAAGAGATTGCATTTATGATCAACCTGCTTTAAATAAAAATTAACATTTATAAACAATATTTTGGGAATTTGGGCATAGCTTTTCATACTACTTCCTGCTGATTGAGGGAGCTGGCAATCTAATGGGGATCCTGAGAAAATTAAGAATTATGGCCAAGTCCTGACCGGAATAGTCTGTGATGCTGTATTCTCTGAGTCAGTTGCCTTGAAACTGTTTTTGGATGTTGGATCATCTGGGCCTCTCAGGGGGTCTTTGATCAAACCATATTAGCCTGGACGCAATCCACAGGTTCTCATCTTCTGTGGAAAAAAAGGCAGACCTCTTTTCAAAAGTAACATATCCTTAGGCATATGTTATATCTACTTTTGGAGTCCAGATACCATATATATATATGCTTAACTCAAGAGCTTTTACAATCACATGTCTTTCTGCAGTTTAAAATCCCAAAGACAATATAATCCAGACTCTCTGTGTGATTTCCATGTTTACGTGGCTTATTTTTTATATTACTTTTACTGTCTCTTTAAAGACTTTATTTTTTAAAACTAGCTATTTCTTTATATAACTGTCTATCCTCTAAACTATCTATTTCTTTATATAACTGTCTACCCTCCTTTTCCTCTTTCTTACAAGCCTACGTACATTTTTACACACACTATAAACTGTTTAGGGTTTTATTTATCTGAATCTGTTTTATTGTAAAACTATAATCCTTCTCTGACCAGGAGAAATTTTAAATTGCTGAACTGATTGGCTAGGACCAACATGATAACCTTGGCTGCTGACTCTGCCCACTTTAGCTTCTTAACATGGTGGAAGCATGCCTACCACCCACCCTGGGAAGCAGTATGTCTCTCTCTCTAAGAAGTAGCGTGTTATCCAGAAACCTCTTCTTCTTCTTCTTCTTCTTCTTCTTCTTCTTCTTCTTCTTCTTCTTCTTTTTGTACTAGCAAAGGCCACCATGCACCATGCTACATGGCTTGCAGATGCCACTGTGTACAGTGTCAGGAATCTGCCATGCTGCACTCAAGCCCATACATATGCCATGAGCCTGCCATACTGTAGCTCAAGTCTGTATGCCATGGTGTCTCTGTACCTTGGAGTCTCTATATCTCGACCCACATTGAGACATGAAGTAGAAAGCTGTTTGGGGCTCCAGTATTGTGAATTTAGAAGCCCTTTTAAAAACTCTTTTGGGCATTATAGAAATTCAAGAGCCTCACATTGGTATGCAAAATGTAGCCAGATGGTTTCTCTGGTCCTGCCCATGCCCTGAAGTCAGGACAAATCTCTCACCCACAATCCCGCAGCCTTTTATAAAATAATCACAAAGAAGCTTAATATTAATTATAACTGCTGGCCATTAGCTCAGACTTATAACTGATTAGCTCTTACACTTAAATTAACTGATAGTTCTTATCTAAGTTTAGCCACGTGGCTTGGTTCCTTTTCTCAGTTCTGCCTTGTCATCTTGCTTCCTTTGTGTCTGGCTGACAACTCCTGACTCAGCCTTCCTCTTACCAGAATTCTTCTTGTCTGCTTATCCTGCCTCTACTTCCTGCCTGGCTACTGGCCAATCAGCATTTTATTTATCAACCAATCAGAGCAACACATATTCACACCATACAGAATGACATCCCACAGCACAAAGGTCCTGCTGTTCAGCTTCAGGGCTAGCTGACTGCTGAGTGCACTGCAGGATCTCATCATCATCTGCTGAGCAGACCTTAATGCATCAAAGTGTATTTAGATGTCCGAGATACATTAGCTCAGGTACTTCTTCAGTTCCTATGGCTCTAACTGGAACATTTCAGGAGCTCTTGCATCTGACTCAATCCCATCCCTTTAAGGGACTGAGTACTATGGTGGCATAGAACAAATTCATGTCCCTGGATGGTCCCTATATAATAATTAATCCAGCTATTTCAAGGATGTGGACTAATTCTTGTGAAGCTAGTATGTGAACAAAGAATCTATGCAGAACATTTTGATAAGTTAGCTAAAATAAAACTCTATAAATATTTAGCATTTATGCCGATTGCTCCCTTCCCACCACCATATTATCTTTTGACTTTAATAATATATTTCAAGACTAAACGGAAGCATGGTCCATGCTGTCTGAGTCTTCATTTGTTTTAAGAAATGCAGTATAGAGATGATTGTAAAAGAAAAATAATTATTCTTAGAAAAGTAATACAATTTTCTACACTATTTTCTTTCTAAACATAATTTTACTTGCTTTTCATTCTATTCAGAGAGCTGTAATTACTAAAGTATCATAGGAATCTTGAAATAAAGACATCTATTTATACAAATTCCCATTAATAGATTCCAAAAGCAATAATACACTGAAGCTCATACATAATTTCTTTTCTTTTTGTAAAGTCATATAATTATATTTTCATAATCTGTGTGGGTTTTTCAGTTTGGACTTGCAGTAATTATTGATGTGCATATTGTGATTACAAGTAGACATAAGCTGGTTAATATAAGACATAGATACCTTTTCTGAGGTCTTTTGTACCACACATTAAGGTGAGAAGACACAGTTATGCTACTATTTCTTGTTAAAATTGAAGGTTGTCAGGCTCAGTGAAGTATGTAGTTTATCCAGAGTCACCTAGAAGTGATCAGCATCAAGAATGGAACTTAGATATCTTTGTCTGTGAAGTTGATTTTTATTATATCTGTCTAGTTATCACAGTGTTATAACATACTGCTTTCCACAGTATTTAAACCGGACTTTTAGAATTAGTGTCAGTTTCTCCTCTAGCTCTATTACAGCAGTATGTCATAGGTCAAGTTGATAGCAAGGTTAGAAAGTAGCCCTGGGATCCAGGCTTTGAACAATCTCTTAGACCTCTTGTTATATATCCAAATGTCAAGATTGTAGAGTCTGGAAAATGCAGGGATTTTATTGTTGATAGTATTCGGGTTCCATAAAGCCATAAAGAAAACTGAGACCTTAATAATGTAGGGCAGTGGTTCTCAGCCTTCCTAATGCTGTGGTCATTTAATACAGCTCCTAATGTTGTGGTGACCCCCAAAATAATTTTGTTGCTACTCCCTAACTGTAATTTTGCTAATGTTATGAATCATAATGTAAATACTTGGTATGCAGGATATCTGATATGCAACCCCCCATGACCTACAGTTTGAGAACTGATGGTTTAGATCATCTATTCGGGCTTTAGTTTAAAATATAGATGTGGATGTCTTCATTCAAAAACGGTTATCACTCTTCGTTTTTACTCTGAAAAAAGCAGTTACTCAGTCAGTGTTTAACTGACCCTAATCATATTCATGCTGAAGTAAGATCTGCTGATCCTGAGTGAGGCTAGGACTCTGGCTTTCTATTTCTTTACTTCATGCATATATCAAATCTGTGTGCTCTGTGCAAGTTATCTTTCATTATCAAGAAAACCACTTCCTGCTCTGGTCCTAGATACAAACCTTTTGGGGCAGACTTCAGTTCCTCTGCTTCTGCGCAGTATTTAAACACTCTGTGCTGTAAGTGTCTATCTAGCCAGTTCTGGTCTCAATTATAGGTAGCCTCTAATAATCATACATTTGAGAATTCCCAGTCAAATCATACTTATGCATATTTCCTATGAGGCATGTCTCCCTAATAGAAAATAGGAAGTTCAGATGCCACATGTTCATTTGACCTCAGTGACCTCTCTGGAGAACACTAGATATTGATTCTAAAAGCCTCATAGAGGCAGCCAAGGCAAAACTATTAGAGCATTAGGCTAGATGCTGATTGACAGGCAAATGGATGAGAATTTACACATCATACTCATATCTGTAATCCTCTCACCTAATGTCAAGACAGGAGGATTGCTGCCAGTTCAAGGTCATCTTGGGTTGCATAATGCATTCAATGTTAGCCTGAACTATAGTGTAGGATACTGTCTCAAAAATACATACATACATATGTGTACATACACACACACACACACACAGAGAGAGAGAGAGAGAGAGAGAGAGAGAGAGAGAGAGAGAGAGAGAGCATATTGAGCATATTCACTTAAAGAAATTAATAAGCCTTAGCCTTTTTTATATCATGAAGATTAGATACTGTTAAATGTATGTGGAATCAGTAGAGAATGCAAGCGTGTAATTCAGTTTCTTATATCATTGTATGTTTAAGGTTGTAAATGGAAATAATAGGAACCAGAACTGGGGACAGATTTCCAAACACATTTTCATCATCAAATGTTACTTACTTATATTTTAAGCTTATATCAGAGTATATATATAGCATTTAGAGTATATATATGGCATTTATACACTCTCTATATTATATTACATATTAATATATTATTTATAAATATGTACTTTATATATATGACATTTAGTTTTTTATGTAGTTATGATTCACAGTGACTCTGATGGCACTGATTGCTTGTGTCCTTGATGCTGGATTATAACAGATGAATAGATTTCTGATTTGAGATTTGGTGTTCTGGCAAGCATAAAGTAGGGGGTGGAGTGGTGGATGAACTCTGGAGACTGGTAATCAGATCTGAAGTCATTCACCCCTGGGTCATTGCTTGAGCCTAGGTTAAATTGCTAGTGATATAAACCATCCATTCAAAGATTAATTGTCACCAAGATAAAAAAACAAAAACAAAACAAAACAAAAACCTGCCATGGTCAGATACTCCTCAGTGATTCTTTTCTCCTTTGGCTACAAAAGATAGACATTTGAGAACCTCCTTAAACACTAGGACTACCTTAAGATGTTCCAAGTACCTATCTATACTCACCCTATAGTCTGTGATCCTAAACGTGGTCCAGATTCCTGACAGTTCTACATATTAATACACAGCAGGCTGCAGGCTGCAACAGTGAATCCAAGACCACTCTCTTTGCATTGGATTAGTTGCATTGGAGCTAAAACTTTGCTCTTGGAATCTGTTTGTATTCATGTATTTATCAGCATACACACACATATATGCCCTCACCTTTCTGCGATGCCCAGTTCCTGCTGCCGCTTCCCTTCAGTGAATGACTACACTTGGCTCACCATGACAGTGTGACTCCAGTTCAACACTTTGCTTCATTGTACCTGTTGTGCATATTTGGCTCTGTAGAGGGAATAGACTGAAGGGTCTATATATGTAAGCAAAGATCATGTCAGTGCCAAGAAAATAACATTCCACCTAGAAATAGTCTTTAACATGGAGGACAGTTTATCACCAAGTAATATTTGACTTATTGACTGAATTTTGGATTTTTAAGTATTAAATTCTACTTCTATTTCTCCATTGGCTAGACATGACTGAGCCCTCAATACCTATGTTGTGCTGAGGCTCCCCAATGCTAAATGTTCCTTTTCATGTGATACTGAGCTTGGCGCCTGCTGCTTCCCTTCCCAGCTCCCATTTTGGTATCTGTAAATGTTTGGTTATATTATCTGGTTCTCTGAAGAGAGGCATTTTAGAGGTTGGTGGCATCGAATACTTTGAGAGAAGAGAAACACGCTCATTGAATTCTCTCTGAGTTCTTGAGCCTCACTGTGGCTCCCTTTTCTGTGAAAAATCAGGAATATATAACTAGCTCCTCTGCTGAGTGTGTTGTTTATGTTGACTTAACACGAGGATACTTGGCTGCTAGTAGAAAGACTACCACAACCACAGTTTTGACAGGAGAGAGGACAGTGACAAGGAGATGGGGGCTGGTGACCCTTCTTACGTGAGTTAGAATTCCCTATGCAGAGGCTGTATCTCTCAACCAAGCGACAGATATGCACTGAGAGCTAAAAGCAACATGATCTTTGTATAAAAGAATGGTTCAAATCTGAGAAGCCATTCCATGGGGTTTTCTGTGTCTTTTAGCTTACAAAAATACATTGGCTTATGCGGCGAGCTCCTCGACCAGCGAGGAAGAACGACCACCATTCGAGGATTCTTCTCAGATCACACTTTATTGGAGCGCCTCTTGATTGAGGGAGAGCGGGAGGTGAGGGGCCCCAAGAACCAAAAGGCAGCTGCTTATATAGGGAACCAAGCGAACGGGTCAATCTGTGATTGGATCCCGCCAGAATGCAAGCACAGGGAGCCACGGGATAGGCTGAGGACATAAGGCCAAATTACCATATACGTGCATGCGCAAGCCTCGAGGCGCGCAGCCCAGCAAGCACAGCCAAATATGGAGTTGTTTACAGCAAAGCTGTCAGGAAGTCGGCGGCTCCCTACAGGCTTAACCCAGTCTTTTACCTAACACATCCTGAAACAGACAATTTTCAATAGCCTGGAGAGTTCATAAATAGTTCTCTCTGTAAAAATGTTCTTCCTTAAACAAAAGAAGCCAGAAGTACCTAGAAAATGCATTTTGTATGCCAAGTCAGCAACTGACACTTTACCTGCTCTTTCCCTGTGCTCCAGCCTTGGGATCTGTGTGGGCTGGAATGTGCAGATCATGTCCGTGGTCATGAGTACTGCTGTTCCTAGAAAGCTAAGTTCTTTCTATCCTTACAGAGTGTAATGGGGTATGGGTGGGGTTACATTAGCAGAATCCTTTCTGTTTAGTATGTTATCCTGCCAAATGACAGCTGAGTGAAAAATACAAGGATGATGTGTACAATCCCTAGATAGATGGTATCCAAGTGGTACATTGTTTCAGCCCATCTTTCCCAACTTAGGGGAATGAAGATATTGTTTGGGCGATGTCTTTCTATATAATCATGACCTTTCTGTTTTGCTGAAAAATAAAGTTTCTTGGGTATAGGACTGTCAGGGTCAAATCCAGGCTAGTTCTGAGCAAATACAGAGAGTTGGTCACATCCATTGTAGTCCTTGAAATACATCACTGAGTACCCTTCATAAGGAGACAGAGAAATAACCAAAGGCAGCTTGGGAAGAATTGTCAGTTCTTAGTTTTCCAGAAGCAAATTTCAGACCTGTTGATGAGGAATGGAGCATACAACTAGCTGGAAGAATTTTGCATAATATCCCTAAAAGTGATAAAAAGATGAAAAATTTCCATAAATCCATATTTGTGAAATAACTGAGCTCAAATTTACTCACAAAAAGAAAGAAAGGAAGGAAGGAAGGAAGGAAGGAAGGAAGGAAGGAAGGAAGGAAGGAAGGAAGGAAGGAAAGAGCTGTTGGGTGAACAGAGTAAAAAGTGAGGTCACTAATTTTCTGAATTTGAATTGTTCTGCAGTTGCCTTAGACATTAAAGATGTTTATTATTCTCAGATGATATATGAAACCATCCTCACTTACTACAGTAATCTTATGCCATATTTTTATTTTTTAAGTCTTTTTATATTTTTAAAGCATTTTATGACTTTTGAGTCAGTTCAGATCTAGTAAGATCTCTACTGGTCATCTCTGGAATCCTCACCTGTGCAAACAGACAGCCTAGTTCTTTTTAGCATTTTCTGAGGCTTGAAAGGATGCATTTCTGCTACTGGCTCCCTGGAGTCTGTGCAGGGTGTTGACTCTACATGTGATTTATGTTGATATGACTTCCTCTGATTTTTGCCCACTGCTTGATGACTTCGTTTTGCCTGTTGACATGAACTTGGCTGCTGTGAATACTCTGTTGGTCGTGGATGGATTAGCCACATGTGTAGTAGCACCTTTATGCTGTGTTCTTATTATTTTCAGTATGAAGTGATCGGAGAAGTATGTTATTTCTTTAGAATTAGACATGCTTCTTCTAAGGACGGATTTACACAATTCCCTTCTCCTTTAGACCTCTGAATAAATACCATGGTTTTACTGAGACATGGATCACACTTACTACCATCATGTATGTCAGCCCTGTGCTTGTTATTTTGGGAAGCAGGCAAGTTGACTTAATTCAGTTCTCTGGGGACCAGTTAGAAATGACTCTTAAATGCGAGTTTGTGGCTGTGATGAATTCTCACTTTCTGTCATTTGTACACTTACATAATGCTCCTCAAATTCATGTGGGTATTTGTCTTTTGTTTATATTTTGATTCACTATCATTTTCAAGGGTCTAGGAATTGAGCCTAGGGCATCACACTGATGGACAAGCGCTCTACCTCTCAGCTCCATCCTCAGCCCCTATATTTTAAATTATGTGCCAGAAAACCTACGAGTTGATAGGCAGGTACACATCAACTCCATCTAGTCAAGCTGCCATGATTTTTTCCCTTGGCATATCTGTTGTGCTCTTCTGAAGGGTAAGGACATTGTGTTGGTCTTTCCCCCATTTCTCACTCAGCACCCTCTGATGTCTTTTGCTTATGAGTCATAAGAAAAGAGTGTGATGACTGAGAAAATGAGGTCAGTAGAGCAAGTTCATCCCAAACTGTAAAGATTCTAAATATGAGACTTCCCAGAGCTAATGATTGGCTCAACAAGGCTACCAGGTGCCCCTGTTCCTCCAGTATCTCCCTGAATCTCAGCTCTGCCCATGCTCTACATGTAATTGTTAGTAGCACAGGCAGCATCTATCTCCTCACACTAGGAAGCACAGTCACTTCTCATACTCCCATCTCAAACTATCTGTGCAGCAGAGGTGCAAATGCCGTCCTGACCTTGCTTAGCCAAAACACGGCTTCTAATTAGAATCATCAGATGTCCTCTGAAAACACCAAAGCCCGGGGCACAACCCCTGTATGAAATTTCATCTCTTGGGGAGTGGACTACAGGCAGCAGCATTTTTGAAGCTCTTCTGTTGATTCCAACTTTAAGCAAGCATGGGCTGAGGTTTAGTCTGACCAGCTGCCTTGGTTGAGCTGGGGACCATCTTCCTCCCTCAGAGCAGCTAACCAGGTAAAAGTGAACACTCAACAGAATTGAGCTCTGCTCTGCCGGGTGGTGGTGGGGCATGACTTTAATCCCAGCACTGGGAAGGCAGAGGCAGGCGGATCTCTGTGAGTTCGAGGCCAGCCTGGGCTACAAAGTGAGTTTCAGGAAAGATACACAGAGAAACCTTGTCTCGAAAAACCAGAAACAAACAAACAACAACAACAAACAAACAAACAAACAAAAAGAATTGAGCTATGCTCACAGGAACAGAGAGAAGGGAAAGAGCTTTGTGGGCTGCCAGCAATCATGGTAGTACAGAGGTCTCCGGTCTCAGAGTGGAACTTGTTTTAAGTTCTGTTCTCTCTGCCTGACTGTGTGACCTTGGGCAGTTTTAAACTAATGTTTCTTCATCTGTAAAGTGAGAGTAGCCATAGAAAATTCCCAGCATTGCTCAACAATGTAAAGAAAAGGGGGTTTATAAGTGTTCCCACCCCTCTGCCAGGTAGCACAGAGCAGGCAGTCCAACGGGAAAGTGGCAGTGCGGTGGGAGGAGGGGAGTGTAAGACCAGGAGGAGTGCTACTCAGCAGAGAAAACAATGACATCATGAGGTTTGCAGGCAAATGGGTGGATCTAGAAAAAATCATCCTGAGTGAGGTAACCCAGACTCAGAAGGATGAACATGGTATGTTCTCACTCATAGGAGGATACTAGATGTAAAACAAAGGATGACTAGACTGCTGCTCAATTCCAGGGAGGCTACCTCGTAAAGAAGACCCTAAGAAAGATACAGGGATTGTCCAACGACAGAGAAATAAATGGGATCTACATGAGCAAACTGGACATGATGGGGGGTAATGAAGGGCAAGGGTCAGGGGAAAGAGAGCTTAGGGGAGCAGGAGATCCCAGCTGGATCAAGAACAGAGATGGAAAACAAGGAATAACAGACCATGATAAATGAAGACCCCATGGGAATAGGAAGAAGCAAAATGCTAGAGAGGTCCCCAGAAATCCACAAAGATGCCTCCACAATAGACTACTGGCAATGGTCGAGAGAAAGCCTGATCTGACCTAGTCTGGTGATCGGATGGCCAAACACCCTAACTGTCGTCCTAGAACTCTCATCCAATGACTGAGGGAAGTGGATGCAGAGATCCTCAGCCAAGCCCCAGGTGGAGCTCTGGGAGTCCAATCAGTGAGAAAGAGGAGGGATTGTATAAGCAAGAATTATTGAGACCATGACTGGAAAAAGCACAGGGACAAATAGCCTAACTAGTGGAAACACATGAACTATGAACCAGTAGCTGAGGAGCCCCCATGGAACTGGACCGGGCCCTCTGGATAAGTGAGACAATCAATTAGCTTGAACTGTTTGGGAGACACCCAGGCAGTGGGACCGGGACCTGCCCTTAGTGCATAAGCTGGCTTTTTGGAGCCTGGGGCCTATGCTGGGACACTTTGCTTAGCCTGGGGGAAGGGAGGAGGGGACTGGACCTGCCTGGACTGAATCTACCAGGCTGAGCTGAATCCCCAGGGGTATCCTTGCCCTGGAGGAGATGGGAATGGGAGGTGGATTGGGGGTAGGGGGAGGAGGACAGGAGGAGGGAGGACAGGGGAATCTGTGACTGATATGTAAAATTAAATTAATCATAAAATTTAAAAAAGAAAAAAGAGCAAGAGGAGGCCAGCAGGCTTGGCTGCCACCGTTGCTGCTCAGCTCATCTTCTCAGGATGCCCTTAGAGGAGCATGGACCAGATCACAGCTTCTCCCCCATGATGGAAGTTGACAACACCTTGGGAACTCACCAGTGCCTGGCCATGGCCAGTTCAGTGACCGGGGCTTTCTGAGAGTGGGCTCCAGACACAGAGTTACTAAAAGGATTGCAAGGCAACTTGAATCATCAGGCATGGTGAAATGCAGTGGTCCACATCAGGACAGAATGAGGCATGTGTTTACTCTTCTGCAGGCTGTCCTGGTGACTAACATGCATGTAGCTCCAGCAAAAGCGTATTTAAGTCGTTTGCATGGTTCTTGCCTGTTTTATGCCTGATAGGCTCCTGTACCTGCTCTGTGCATGTAATCAGACTTTCTGGCTTCCCACTTATTTTACAAATTACTGTATGAACCTCAAGAAAGAATTAATCAGAAAGGGACCAGGTATCTCCTTACAACACTTTTATATAAAAATTAGATTCTATTCGCTGTGCTTATTTTTAGTTTCCTATATGTGGACTGTGCAGTTCATTCTCCTGGTTTATGAGAAGTGTGTTTTCCATTAGCTACAATGCAGAAGCAATTACGGATATGCTGTGTAGAAACCTGCTTTAAATATTCTCCTAGCTCTCAAAAGCTTCCCTATGAGTTGTAACTTTTAGGTGCTTTGTTTACTAGTCCAAGGGTGTGTTTTGTCATATGTTGAAAGACCACACTGACTATGAAAAATATGATGGTGAGTGAAAACCCAGAGAAGCTGTAAACATCTGTGAGAGCTTGCTCGGCAAGGATGCTTATAAGGGGGAAGCTCAGTACACACTGATTGTGTGCAGCTGCTGGTGCATGTGTGCTCACAAATGGGCCATTAAGAGGAGCTGTTAGATATATGACCAGCCGTCCTGCAGACTATAGATCTCTACTGTTAGCTGTGTGTAATAGAAACTAGAGGGACCACACTCACAAACCCTTCTCTAAACTGCAGCTCTGATTTTGTACAAACTTGATATTTTATGGAACCCAGTAGTAATCAGTAATCTTTTGACCATACAGTCTCACTAAAAAAAAAAAAAAAAAAAAAAACAAAAAAAAAAAAACAAAGAGTTTGAGTCTGGTCTGCCACATTGAGGGCACTGGTCAGGGCTGACCTGTCATCAGTGGTCAGGATTACTGCAGGTCATGGGGGAGCTGTGGTATGAAGTGCCATGGGAGACACACACACTTGCCTTGCTTCAGATACCCCAAACATCCCTGAAGAAAGATTGGTGGATGAGTTTTGCTGTGGTCAATGCCGGAAAGAGTCAACCTGGTTTCATGTGGTCTACACACTGTAGGCTCCATATTTTAACATGGAAATGCAGGGCCAGGTTTTAGAAATCAGCTGTCTACCAGGTTAAGATTTCGTGGCTGACAAGCCCAACACCAGATCATGGAATCATCTCTAAGCAATTAGTACGGCTTGATGTTTACAAGGTCCATCTTCTTGATACCCAAAATAGTTCCCCTTGATAGATAAAGACATGACCTTGGAAGAAGGAGGGTTGTGATGGTTCAACTTTTAGAATAACATAAAAATAATATTTTAAGACTTTTAACTTTTATACAGAAATGTAAAACTTGAAGAAATAGAAAGAATCAAGTAATAAATAACCCCTCCATATGTGTCCTCAGCCACATCAGACAAGTAGTTTCAACTTATTTAACCTCCCAAGACTAAGAAATTTAAGGCTTTGGGTATATTCTCATGTAGGCATCATTTGTTTTAAAATTAAGTTTTGTAGATAATGATAAAATTGAATCATAGCCATCCTAGCAGCAAAGACAGTTTTATTCTAAGCCTATGCAATTCAAAGTGTGGCTCAAAAGCAATGGTGGCTCATTATGAAAGGTGAAGATGTGGCTGGGTGCCAGACTGAGCTCCAGGAGTCCAGTCGATAAGAGAGAGGAGGGATTCTATGAGCAAGGGACATCAAGATCATGATGGGAAACATACAGAGATGGCCAGCAAAACTAGGGGAAACCCATGAACTGTGGAGGGATTGGACTAGGCCCTCTGGATAGGTGAGACAGTTGTTTAGCTTGAACTGGTTAGGGGGCCCCAGGCAGTGGGATTGGGATCTATCCCTGGTGCATGAGTGGGTTTTTTGGAGCCCAGTGCCTATGTGGGACACCTTGCACAGCCTTGGTACAGGGGAAGGGTCTTTGACCTGCCTCAACTGAATGTACCAGGTTCTGCTGACTCCCCATGGAAGATCTTGCCTTGAAGGAGGTGGGAATGGGGGAGTAGGGGGAAAGCCTGAGGCATGGGAGGAGGGAGGTGAAGGGAATCTGTGGTTGGTATGTAAAATAAATAGAAAATTTCTTAATAATAAAAAATGAAAGGTGAAGATGTGCCGAGGAGTGTCATATCAACAATATTTTGACATTGTGGTGATGTTCAGATGCTTAACTTCCCCAAGTATTGACTTTTTTATTATCTTTTCCAAATGACCACACTACAATGGTCTACAACAGACTGCAACAACTGCCATCTCTTAGTATATATATAGTGCAAAAAGGCATAATGTAGACTCTCTGTGCTTTGCCCTGCCCCAGATACATGAGCCAATGTTGGGAGGTTAGTTGGAGAAGCGTGTGCTGCTGGCATCTCATGGATACTGAGGACAGTCTCTTCACCCAGGAATTACCTGGCCTGAAAGTTCAGTAGCTTCCAGATTAAGGAAGCTTGACCTAAACTCATATGGGTAGTTCAGGCTTCTGTGTTTTTCTGCAGAAAGATTGGTGATGGGCCTTGCTGTGGTCCAGGATGGAAAGAGTCAATCTGGTTACATGTTGTCTGCACACTGTAGGCTTCATATTTCATCCTGAACATTAATGCAATGTTTTGAAGATGAGATTAGAAGGTAAAATTTGCTCCAGATCCTTTAAAAGTGTAATACAGTGCTTCAGTTTACAAGGCCCCACTTTCATGCGCACCATGGTTTGTCTACAAGATTAACCAATATCAGGGCTGCTAGTAAAAAGTTGGGGGAGGACAGGAAATTTTCTGGGTATATAGAAATTTTGTGTTTAAGAAATCTGTATCAAGTCCATGCTCCAGGAATTTTAAATCGATATTTATGTATATGTGTGTATTCATGAGCATTTGTGTTTCAGCACATGTGGAGGTCATTGTGGGACTGTGTTCTGGATGAAACGCAGAGTGCCAGGCTTACCGGCAAGTGCCTTTACACATTGAGCCACGTCACTGGCCTACATAATTGCATGACAGTTTTTGTGCCACTTTAAAAAGAACTTTGTTTGACTATTTGTTGATTTTATTTGTTTGTTTTATTTTATGTTGGAAACAGCCCCATGCAGTCCAGACTGGCCTCCAACTTTCCTTATAGCCGAGAATGACCTTAAACCTGATCCTCCTGCTTCTACCTCCCATGTGCTGGGATTATAGCTGTGCACCACTATAATAAGGCAATTTTAAAGATGATTTTTTTTTAAGCTTGGAAATAAGAACTGGGCCTGGGAGATGACTCAGTATGTAAAGCACTTGATGTGCAAGTTTGAGGGCCAGAATTTGAGTCTCCTGCAGCCACATAAAAATTCAGGCAGTCCCAGCAGCCAGTTTGTGATCTGAGCACTTGTGAGGAGGAAGCTGGACAAGACAACGTGCCTGAATCCGTGAACTCCAGATCCACAGGGGATCCTTCCTGAGTAAATAAAGTGGAGAGCAATCAAGGCACTAGCATCAGTCTCTGGTGTCCACACATATGTGCACACATGCACCCACACCCATGCAAAGGTACATATATGCACATAAATAATCAGACAAAAAATAATAAGATAGGATCATCTAGGAAAATTCATCATTTTCCTAACCTCTAGACAGGGAAAGCATTGGTAAATATAAAATAGTGTAATCTAGACAAAATTACATAAAATTAATATGAAATGAAAAATAACTTTCATGTCCTAACTTGCCTTTGTGTGTGTGTGTGTGTGTGTGTGTGTGTGTGTGTGTGTGTGTGAGAGAGAGAGAGAGAGAGAGAGAGAGAGAGAGAGAGAGAGAGAGAGAGATCAAAACCTCAGTAAGTTTTTCTCAAAGGGGCAGAGTTCCCAACAAGGTATATCACAAACAACTGTTTCTCCAGAGCCTTCCTGATTGACATATAGAGCTCTTTGAAAACCTTTATGAGTTAAGTTGCTGTTCCTTCCTATGAAAAGACATCAGTGACTCACAACTAGTGTTGTGTTGTCTATAAGCAAGGTCCTAGGCACAGCACTCCATAAAGCCACCTTCTGGATGAGCTCTGCCATGTGTTGTTTGACTAATTAGATGGTTGATTAATTCTGCCACTCCAGGATTACAGAGTTGGGCTGGTAAAAAGATTGCCTCCAGTTAGCACCAGTCCCCAGGTCACAATGACAAAGAACAGGCTATTTCTCATAGACTGGGTAATCATTCAGAAACAGCATAAATCAAGAACCTAATCATTGTGTCTAGTTAAATCCAGCTGTTGAGTCAGAATGAGTGATTTATTCACCTATTCCTCCATGAGAACATCAAAACCGATTCCCATAGTACTCTGTGCTATGCAGCATCAGATTGTGTTCTCATATTCAGGATCCCTTCAGTGGACAACAGAAGAAAAGCAGTGGAAGTCTTGAGACTGATGCTGTGAATGAGTTCTTACCTAAGAGTGACAGGATGTTCTGCAACTTAGCATTATTTCTGTTATTGTAACAAATGTCTTAGATAATCAACTTAAAGGAGAAAAGGCTAATTTTGACTCACAGTATTAGAGCTTTTAGTCACTGGACCCTGCTGCTTCTGAGCCTGTCACATGGAGCACATGGTGAAGGCAGCTGCTCACCTCATGGTGGCTAGGAAACAGAAAGAAAGGAAGAAAGCAGAGCCCACAGTTCATTCAGGGAATACTCCCAGTCATCTAACTTCCTTCCACCTGCTACCATTACTCCTAAGTAGTGTCACCAATGGGACTAAGCCTTTAACACATGGGCCCTTATGGAAGACTAACCCAAATCATGGAAAGTGGTATGAGAACATACTTAGACATTCTAGCCACACGGGCATGTAAATTGCTTCATTTATCTCCTTGGGAAGACAAGCGATCATTCAGCCTTAAGTCTATTAACTTGACAGAAGTCAAACCATCTTATGGCTTCCTAAGCTTTCACCATAATAAAGTTCCTTGTTGACAGTCTCTGTGTAACTGTCTTAACCTCCATGATCCTCAGTGAACTAAGGGGAAGTGATTAGAGAGTAAAATTATAACTCCCTTGTACCCTCGGCCATATGCATGCATTCTTGTTGCACAGGAAGGGGAGGGCTGCCTGTACTTGGGAATGTTCCAGGACAATGAAGACATCACAGTTCTCAGAGAAAGGGGTAGGAATAGGAACACATACCTCCTGGCATCACACATTGTACCCACAGCATCCAGCCTGGGCGCTTGTCTACCTGTGCTTGGCTAATGAGGGTTGATGTTTTTGCAATGAAGCAGGTTAGGAGTAAAGAAAGAGAATGAATGTGTCTCCCCATCCTGATTCATCTGGTTTTCTATAGGGACTTGTTTCTGCCTGTCGTTTAAGAGACGCTGGACTGGGAAATCTCCAGAGTGTTCTCTCCTGCTGTTCTATAGACTGGAATCCTTAAAGGAGACCATTAGGTGACTAGAAAATGTGGGCACTTTTCTCCCTTTTGAGATGCAAACTTAAAAGCCCATAACAGAAAAATGAGAAAAGTCTCACTTAGAAATATACATTTAGATTTAATAAAAAGAACTCTCTACCAGGAAGAAAAGTTTGGTAATCAAGATTAAAAATATATCAATCAAAGGTGAATTCTAACTTTTAAAATTTATCTTCAAACTTACATAGAAATTTGGTTCTCTAGTGCCTATGGTGAGACACTTTGAGCAGCCTTGGTGCATGGGGGAAGGGCTTGGACCTGCCTCAACTGAATATACCAGGCTCTACTGACTCCCCATGGGAGACCTTGCCTTGGAGGATGTGGGAATGGGGGGGTGTTGGTGGGGAAGGCTGGGGGGTGAAAGGAGGAAGGACAGCTGAATCTGTGGTTGATAAGTAAAATGAATAGAAAAACTCTTAATTAAAAAAAAGAAATTTTAGTTCTGAAATAATCAACCCAGAGATCATAGTGATTGCATCATTTAGCTGAGTGAGTCCTCAGCTTTCTTAGGTGATAATACCCAAAATGCCATAGTAAAATTTTATGGTGCCTCTAAACTAAAAGAAATAATTAAACATTGGATCCTAGCACCCAAGGTATTAGTGGAGGACAGGCACTGTCCTGTCCTTGTCACACACTGTCAACTAGGAGATTACAGTGTTGAGGAACGATAATCAGTGTTTCCTGGGAGGTTCGGAAACGGCTCAGCTCTCCCCTGTGCATGTGCTGCAGCACCTGCAACCTTCAGGATGGCGTCTTCCATCTCAACACTCGCCTTTCTGTGGAGGTTCAGCAGCCAGTCCCTCAGTCACTGACGTTCTTCAGTCACTGACGTTCTTGCTGCTCCCTTTTCTTTGCCTGCAGGAGAAGCCATACCAGTGCTCAGAGTGCAGCAAGGCCTTCAGCCAGAAGCGGGGCCTCGATGAACACAAGAGGACGCACACAGGAGAAAAGCCCTTCCAGTGTGATGTGAGTGGGGATTCTCTTTTTCCTTCCCTGATACTCTGCAGGACCAGGAGCGCTGTCTGTGCCTGTGTGTGTGTGTGTGTGTGTGTGTGGTGTGCATTTGCCGATGCCTTATGCATTGTTGTAACTCTGGGGCTGCATGTTCAGTGCACCCAGATTTTATTCAGTATGCTTTATAAGCAGCAAATAAACTGTGATTTTCTTCAGGATATCTTCCAGTGTTTGATTCCATGGAGCTGTTAGACTTCCAGGGTGTAAATTGGGGATAGTTTGAGGCAACTCAGGTGTCTGCCTAAGTCTTTGACAAGTTAGTGACAGTTGAACTAATAGAGTGGATATGATAAAAATATATTGTATGTGTGCCTGAAAATCTTTTTAAAAATCAGAATGTAAAAAAATATATTTAGCTACTCATAGATGTTAAATACAAACTGAATTTTCAGAATATGTATATAAATTCCTTTAGGTTAAATAATGCTACTTAGGATGACATTTCCTATTTAGGATATTTGAATTGAACTGAAATAATTTGACACAGCTGTTCACATATTTTTGAAAGGGAGATATAGTACTATCCTTAGTAAACGTAATAATAACATTGATGGGGGAAATGATTTTTTTCCTCCAGTGGTTAAGTCAGCTGATCAACCCAAATGTTAGAGGAGGCACCAGGGTGCCTGTTCTTGACACATAAGCATGAGAAAAGAGCATCTGTGGAAGACAGAGTGAGAAGAGACATTGAAGTTGTAATGTGTGAAATAGCGCAGCACAAATGCACTGCAGATGCCGAGTTCACTCCATGAGCGTAATCATCCCATCGGCGTGTTGCAGCAGGGATCCTACCGTGCGAGGAACCCCAGTGAAGGGGAACTCAGAAACACAGGACCCTGGCCTGTGAAAGCTCGCTCCAGGCTAAAGCAGCAATGTACTCTTACAAAAACACCTTCATCTCCAGCACACTTTAAGAAAACCACCTGTCACAAGAGAAATGCGTAAGGATAGAACATGGTCCTGAACTGGAGCTAGCTTAATAATTTCAGTTAGTTTAATTCTTTTCTAGATACAGAACCTATTTAAGTGCCTTAGTGTACTACACAAATAACTGTTTCTGGCCTGAAATGATCTGCCAGTGACATACGGACACCTTGCTCAACCCACCAGCATGCTCAGCCCACCTCTGACACGGGCTGAATATTTTTCGTGAACATATCTCTGGGTGAACTGATCTATGGTGTTACTTGTTTAGCTATAACTTACAAGTCTGTTTTGTTTTCCTGTCACCATCTCTCATTTACTTCTAAGAGTTGAAACTCCCCAGTTATCACCCACATTGTTAAGTGCCTCCCAAACTTCTCTGATGTGCAGCCTGCTCAGGGGAACAGAGGCTGTCACTGCTCCAAAATCATGTCCTCCTGACTTTTGTCTTAACCTATTCCTCTGTCTCTTACTCTATCCCTAGCTGGAGAACTCCCAGATCTGTTACTTCCTCTAAATTTCTGTTCAGATTAGCAACTGGAGCCCTTACTTCTTCTCGTCACTTCAGATGTCCGGTGTGTTCCCCTGGGCGCCTTCCACATGATATTTTGAGACCTTTTTAGAAGTTCTAAGATTTATTTACTTACTTTGTGTGTTTGTATGCCTATGTAGGCACCTGTGTGCCATGGTGTAGATGTAGAGGTCAGAGGGCAACCTGTGGAACGCTGAGCTCCTTCCACCATGTGGGTCCTGTGCTGGCTAATCTTGGTCGTCATCTTGATTACATCTGGAGTTAACTAAAATCAAAGGCTCTGAGGACACCTGCCCGTGAGAGATTTTCTTCCTTAGATCATTTCAGGTGGGAAGACTCACCCTACATCTAGGCCACCCCTCCAGGTGACGGTGCACAAGAAGACATGGGAGAAAGGAGCTTTTGCTTTCTGCCTGATTGCTCTCCCTCGAGCTGGGAAGTCCATCTGTCCTGCTGCCAAGGTTTCTTCACCTGTACTAGAACCCACTTCTTCAGGACTCCAGTGCACACCGAAACCAGCAGCTCTCCAGGATTTCTTTGGGACTCTAGTACCAAACTGGGACTGCTGACTTTTGGCCTTTCCATAAGAGACAGACCACATGCACGCACATGCACACACACACACACGTGTATAATGTATATGTATGTTATATATTTGTTCATTCTACCAGTTCTGTTTCTTTAGAGGATCCTGACTAATACAGTCTTGAGGGTGAAGCTCAGATCATAAAGCTTTGCAGCAAGTACTCCTGAGCCATCTTCCTGGCTGTGAAGTGTTTGCTTAACTTAAATTAGCCATTTTAAAACGTGGAGTTAGGTGGCACTTAGTACATTATCCTTGTTGTATAATCATATTTATCCAGCATCAAAGCATTTTTCTTTGCACCAAAATAAAAATACCAACCTAGTTAAACTGCTTCCCCCAACTCCTCTACTCCCCAAGGGTCACTAATCTGCTTTAATTTTTTTTTTTAGATCACCCTTTCCTGAATATTTAATATAAATGAGTTTATACAATAACTGACATGTGAGACTGACTTCTGTTTTTAGGATGGATCCACAGTGTGGCATGCGTCTGCAGGCCATTCCTTTCCATGGCTGATGATACCCTGTTGTGTTTATCTATCAAATGTGCTTAACCCTCTGTCCATCGGTGGTCACTTGGTACTGCTGCTTTTGCTGTGGTTACCTATTGGCTATGGCAAGCACAAGTGACGTGAATTTGCTTTCATCTGGGCGGATGGAATTTCTGGGTTGTGTAATAATTTAGTGCTTCATCTTTTTTAATTGAAAATATGTTTTCCTACAGCATTCTGATCAAGGTTTCCCCTTCCCCATCTCCATTCAGCCCCTCCCCACTTTCCCACCCCTCCAGTTCTATACCGTCTCTCTCTCTCTCTTCCTCCCTCCCTCTCTCGCTCCCTCCCCCTCTCTCAAATAAGCCATTAAAAACCAACAATATAAAACACACACACACACACACACACACATCCACAAAATTGGAAACTATAATATACAAGCAAAATAAAAGTAAAATAAAAAATGCCTGGAAAAAGTATTGAGATATGTGGTGGTATTGTGTTCCCCAAAATATTGTGCACCCTAATAAATTTATCTGGGGTCAGAGAACAGACAGCCACTAGACAGACATAAAGGCCAGAAAATAGTGGCACACACACCTTTAATCCTAACATTCTACAGGCAGAAATCCCTCTGGATCTCTGAGTTCAAGGCCACATTAGAAACAGCCAGGCATGGTGACACACGCCTTTAATCCTAGGGAGTGATGGCAGAAAAAGAAAGATATATAAGGTGTGAAGACCAGAAACTAGAAGCATTTGGATGGTTAAGCTTTTGGCTGGTTAAGCTTTTAGGCTTTGAGCAGCACAGTTCAGCTGAAACCCACTGAAATGAGGGCACAGAAGTTTCCAGTCTGAGGAAACAAGAGCAGCTGAGGAACTGGTGAGGTGAGGTAGTTCTGGCTTGTTCTGATTCTCTGATCTTCCAGTGTTTACCCCAATACCTGGCTCTCAGGTTTGTTTTTACTAATAAGACCTATTAAGATTCATGCTATAGAGATAAAACATCTTGCAAAATATCATGGAGCTTATTTGGTGTTAGCCATCTACTGCGGGGCATGGGGCCTCCCTTGAGTGTGGCTTGTACACCCTGTTAGTCACAGGAGCTGAACCATGTTATGTTCTTGTCACTGGTGTATAAGGATTCAGTCTTCTCCCATCTTTGCACACATTTTCCCTGTTTTTGTTCTATTTTTTTATTTTTTTATTTTTCAAAAGTATAGCCATCCTGCTAAGTATGAAGTATCTCATTATGGTCTTGAATTTACCCAAGTTTGAAGTTAAGTGTCTATGTGCTTATTGGTTAGTTTTATGTCTTGAGGAGAAGTGTTTGCTCAAATGCTAATTTTAAAACTATTGCTTAGGCTTTTCCCTGTTGAGTTGTAAGAATTCTGTGTGAAATCCTGGATATTATTGTATGACATGCAAATATTTTACTTCGAATAGGAACTTCATGCTGGAAGTATTCTTTCTGCCTTTCTGATAACATTCTAGACACAAAGATTTTGATGTTACGTTCATTTTATATTTCTCAAAATTTTAACATAATTTCATGTTATATATAAAATTTGTTGCCCAGTCCAAGGTCCTTTTGTTTTTATCTAAACATTGTATCATTTCAGCTCTTATATTAGGTCATGGATCTATTTTGAATCGATTTTTTTATATGGAGTCTGTTAGGGATCAATTCTGTCTGTCTTCTGCCTTCACATACAGTGGTAAATGTGAGGGTTTCTTTTTTTTAAGTTTTTATTGATTCTCTACATCATACATCCCAATCCCACTCATCTCCCCATCGCTCTGTATCTACCCTGGGCCCTTAAAACCACCCCACCCAATGAAAACAGAACAAAGCAAACACATCTATCCATGGAATCTGCAGTTATGTCACAGTGTGTCACACAGTCTACCCTGTTGTCCAAACAGCTGTACTTGCCACTGGTCTGGTTCCAGGCCTCTGGCTTCTACCACCCATCAATACTGAATCCTCACTGGGACTCCGCTCAGATATCCTGTTGTTGTCCTGTGTCATGGAGATCCTGTAGCTCTGGTTCTGCAGGGCTGGCCCTTTCAGGCACTCCAGCAGTTTATGGTTTGGGTAGGTGTTGGGGTGGGCCAACTCAAAGTCCTTGATCTAGCCCTGGGTGGTAGCTGAGTTGGTCAGCCTGCATGCTTTCCTGCACCTCACCACCAGGGCCCACTATCCCCCACTTTGTCCAGGTGAGGGGCAGACCATTTCTCCTACTTCTCTCTACTCCTGGTGGCAAGGGACAGGCTGGTTCTCTGGTGCTCACATCTTTGAGGCCAGCTATCTCTCACCCATGCCACCAAGGACAGTTCTCCACACTGCTGCAGTAAGGGGCAGGGCCAGATCACCTGTTCTCATGACCTCTGGACCTACTCTCCACCACCACCCCCATGCCACCAAGGCCAGCTCTACTGTGCTGCCCAGGCAAGGTGTGGGGCCCACTCTCTGGAGTGCTGTGGCCAGTGATGGGTGGGTCCAGCTCACCAGCTCTCATACTTCTGAGACCAGCTCTACTGTGCTGCCCAGACAAGGGGCAGAATGAGCTCTCCCATACAAATGCCCTAGGACCTGTTCACTTGCCTGGTGGTAGGCAGCATCCTTTGGGGTGTCTTCTGCCCCACACCTCCCAACGGGTGGCAGGTCTCTTCTGCCCTCTTGGCCTCAAATATGAGTTTGTAATAAACACCTTTGGTTATACTGACAAGTTTTTTTAAGTGGATGCTTGTTTTTAAAATCAACAAATAAACCTGAATTTTATCAAATGCCCTTTTAATATCTGCATGTTTGTCTTTTTGTTTGTTCTACTAATATGACATGTTCCTCTGTTTGCTTTCCTATTTGAACCACCATTGCAATCTTGAAATAAACCCTGTTTGGCCATGGCTTACAAGCCATTTAATAGAGAGTTACATTAAATGAGGTTGTTTCATTTTGTGTGTGTGTGTGTATGTGTGTGTGTGTGTGTGTGTGTGTGTGTGTGTAGTGACTTCTGAACCTTTCTCCCATCAGGTAAACGGTGTTTGCACAGCCTCTGTTCCCTGCTTGTCTTCTCTTCTCCTGGCAGCACCCCTTCTCTCTTGGAGATAATCCTTCTCTATCTCTGCCATGTGCTTCCATCCACATCCAGGTCTTGTGGCCCCACTTTGTAAAGCTTGTCCCAGTTTCTTCTAGATATTGAGTGTGCTCACATCTGTGCCTCTCTTGGCACAGAGCTAACGTCCCTACAGGCGTTTATCCTAGATTACTGACTACCAGAGAAAAATAGTGTATCCTTTGTCATTTTATTACATCAAGTGCTACATGCATTCATTGTGTTACAAGTATTTTTAACTCAAGTTTCTATACAATTCCCATTCCCAACTCTGAAAGTATTTCCTTTTCAGTATCTTGTTTCACTATATTCTAAAAGAAAATCAGTCTGCCTCTCTTTTAGAGTACTAGTTAAACCTGAAGCTTTCCCATTTTTGGTATTTGAATTGGTACTAAGTCAGGACCGGGTTGGGAGTCCCTGGTGGAAAGGAAGAAAAGGAAGTGTCCCTGCTGTACAGTTTTAACTCTCTCTTGCCTCTCTTGTTTTCAGTGTGACTATAAATGACCTGGCATTGGGCTGGTTTATTCTGAGCATCATCAGAGTCTTTTAATGGCTGTACTTAAGCTAATGAATCAAATGTTTTCACATCTAGGTCATCCTTTTCCCAAGTGCGACATCAGATGCTTTCCACTGCCATCGAAAGCTCTACTCAGGCTCTCAAAGAACTGTCTCTCTTGGGTTGTTTCTATCTCTCCTCCTACGTGGATCCTCTGGGCTTCCTTAGTTCTCAACCAGTATCAAAAACTTCAGACAAAACACAAACGGACAAACAAACAAAAACCAAACTTCAGCATCTTGCTCAGCTTCCTTTACATTCTCTCCAGTTGCCATTGCTGTAATTTTCCCGTGGAGACTGAGGAAGTGGACTTGTAGTTTGTATCCCACCTTTCACAAGAGTGAGCCCAAATATCTGGAAGACTTTTATATTTTCTAAGTCACTGTTGTTCCTTAAAATGATATGAGTCAGACCAATGGGAGAAACAACATTCCCTTCCTGTATCTCAACTTAAAGTGAGAATCTTCAGTTGATACTGGAATTTGCCCTGGGGATTTGCTTCTGGAGAAGCATAGACTGAGTGCAGACTGCCTGGCTTCAGTTTTAGAAATCACTTTCTGTTGCTGGGAAATCTGGTTAACCTCCATTTCCCTCTGTGAAAATGAGGATCCTGTACCAATAGCCACTCAAAGGTACATCAATGGGAACTGAGTGAAGCAAAAATCACTAAGAGAGCATTCTAGCCAACAGTGAAAGCCATGCTTGGCCCAAAATGGACAAGTGAACAAGATGGTACCTCCTCTGTCATTATAGAGATCACTTGAGGCATATAACATTAAATAAGTAAACAAACATTGATAAATACCTAATTGCTGTTTGTGATAAAAACTGAAAAGGGATATAACACCAAACAGCTCTGGAGGAATAGTTAGGAAAGAATTAGCTGTGCTATGTATCTCTGTATTTTCTCTGTGTTTGTTTATCTATTTAGCTTAAAAGATGAGGAGGAGCCCGGCGGTGGTGGTGGCGCACGCCTTTAATCCCAGCACTCCGGAGGCAAAGCCAGGCAGATCTCTGTGAGTTCAAGGCCAGCCTGGTCTACAAAGCGAGTTCCAGGAAAGGCGTAAAGCTACACAGAGAAACCCTGTCTTGAAAAAAAAAAAAAGATGAGGAGTCAGCCACCAGGCTGAGAGCATTTCAGGAGGGCAAACAGCACAGTTGGAGGCTCCAGGGCTAAGAAGTCCTATGGAGAGGGAGCAAGAGAGAGAGACAGAGAGGAGTGCAGGGAGACAGTGGCTGGAGAACTCAAGGTTTCCACCAGGGAAAGGAGCTGACTCAATGTCAGTCTGGAAGAAGATTCTATAAGAGGGGTGCTCTTTGCTTTGACATGGATTCAGAGGAGGGGCCAGAAAAATAGGACATGGTGATAAATTCTAAAGTTATCTTTTAAATGAGCATCAATTTGAAGCCACACTTACAAAACAATTTGGTACTTATTTCACATTAAGGTACTTGCCATAAACACACGCTTTAGTTTCTTTGAAATTACTCATAGTTTTTGAGGTATTTATATTGCCCATAAAATATATATATATGTTCATGTGTGTATGTATATATATTTATATACATGTATGTGTATATATGTATGTATATCTATATTCCCTTCTCCCTTCTGTCATCTGCCACATTTCATTTTTGTAACTTCAACTAATATTTATAGATTAATGACCTTGTACCTTTAAGTTCCCTATGCTAGTAAGGAGATACACCCAGAAAAATCACAGAGATCAGTCATTAAGCTGAGGGTAAATGTTTCACAGGAAAAGTAGCAGCTGCTTTGAGAACATTTAGCAGAGAATCCCAGCAGGCAAGTGTCACCACTGCTCTTGAATAGCTGTGTCCTCTGTCAAGTTCCCCATGTGGTAGCTCCCCACTTCCTGTCTTCTTTCCAATATGCTAACGATACTGCTTGCTAGGGAAGATGAACGGAAAACTCAGCCTAGCATTTTGTGAGTATCTAACTCCAATTTGCATAAACTTTAGACTACGTTTAATCTTAAACCCTGCAAGGAATTCACCATTGTTGTGATTTTACTGACGAGGAAACTGCAGTGAAAAGGGAAACTTCCCCAGGCTCCTCACCAAATACTTAGTTCACAAACACCCTGCCCTCCATCCTGCCATTGATGGCCTGAAGGCCCTTGTGAAGAAATCACCTGAAAGGGACAGAGGGTGTCAAGTGCTGCATAAAACCCTCGATTCCAGCACAAGGAAAAGGCTTAGGAGAGGCCTGCAGGTGCGTGTGTGCAAGGACAGGCTTCCTTGGAAAGAAAGTGTGCCTCTGGAGTTCGCTTTTTTCCTACCAACTACCTGGGACGTGTGCATAAATCATGCACCATGGCTCCTGCTCCCAGCCACATTTCCCTCTGAATGCTTTCTGAGTTTCTTGTTGCTGTGACAGTAAACCCTCCTTTCTACATGAAGCAGAGAGCACACAGTTCTCATTTGCTTCCGTCCCTTCACAAACCTCATTCAGAATGCCAGTTTTCTTTAGTGTTTCCTTGCTCAGCACTTATTGTGCTTTTTGTTTCTACATTATTTCTACATTATTGAAGTAGATGTTATTTTCAAGTAAATGTGCTTTTAAAGAGTATATATAAATGAAAATCTGGAGTAACATCAAACTTGGAATTTCACTTGACTTCCCTCTATGACTGAAGTTATTGTGCCTTCCTTACATGTTACTACTGTGGTAATTTTCATTACCAGATTGTTTGATGGGGATATTAAGCTAGGCTGTCATGAGGTAGAGTTTATATGAAAGAAACTGCTTATGTGCCTTAGTTAAACAACACACATGTAACAAGAAAGAAAGAAACTCAATACTGGGTAATAAGTTTGAATTGTAATACTTACAGCATTGTTAACCAGTCACACCACAAGTGATTATAATGCTTAAAGCATTGTTAACCAGTCACATCTCAAGTGGTTATAACTCTTAGAACCTTGGTAGTCAGTCACATCTCAAGTGGGGCTAAATTGAAAACATCGGAGTAAAAAACGTCTTATGTATTTATGCCCTGTGGAGAGATGTCATCTGGGCTGTAAATCACAGCACGTAAGGAATTGTTATGAGTTGTAAATACACTCTGTTATGCTTAGGAAGGTATGTCCCTAGGAAGCTGTTTCTCTGACATGGTCCAGATCTGGGAGATGAGAGGATGCTTGGGGGTGGTGCAAGCCATGCAATTAAATGCAAGTGATGCTTGAGAAGTGCAATTAACTTCTTTGTCTGGGTGTGAAATTTCATTTATTCTGAGAGCAGAGTTTGTCCTTAGGCCCACTAGCACATATTTGATAGAAGGAATTTTTATAATGTATATTGTATATATGACAGACTCGTTTGTCATCATAAATATGGAGTATCTGGTTCTTTTCTAGGTTTGTGACTTGGCTTTTAGCCTGAAGAAAATGCTCATCCGACACAAGATGACTCACAATCCCAACCGCCCAATGGCAGAGTGCCATTTTTGTCATAAGAAGTTTACAAGGAATGACTACCTCAAAGTACATATGGACAATGTCCATGGTGTAGCTGACAGCTGATGGGAGTGCTCAAGGACCCAAACCATGGGGAAGGACTTCTAATATGAACCCCAGATTCTTCTCACCTGCTCACTCAACAGAAATGACCAAAAGCAATGCATTGATCTCACAGTGCTCATTTGCCTATCTTTGAAATTTATAGAGAGACACAAAAACAGAAATCTTACTTGTACCAAAAAGAAATGCAAATCAAAAAAAATAATACTTTGTAGCTTACAAAATGCTTTAGGTTATGTTTGTGTTCTGGCTGATTAAAAACTAAATGCAAAGTTATGATGCTTGATTTCCTTTTATGGAGTTTATTAACATTCCCTCATTAGGCATTTGTGTTGTTATTCATGTAGGGAGGTGAGGGGTGCTCACATGCAAATATTGGCTATTGCAGCTGGTTCTTACTTATTCAGACAGAAATCAAGACATCCAAGTATTTCTCTGCAGTTACCAATAAGGTCTTGTGTTTTCAAATTCTCAAGCGTGAAAATATGTATAAACTGACAAGGAATTTCTCCTATTTAACAGTCCATTTAACAATTACCTTACAATAAAGATGTATTTGAGAACTAGAGAGTCTCTATTAACATATTGCTCACTTTAGAGAATCCTCAGAACACACTGTTTGCACGTATCATTCAGATGCTTGTTAATGCTGTGGAAATTCTTTATATATCAGCACAAAAATAACTGCTATATTGAATTTTTATGTTACTGGTCATTCTGAGTTTTCCTTTCCATCCTTAGAAATCAGCAATAATAAGCACACGCAGCTAGAAATAGAAACAGTGCCATTTCCTCAGTGTCACATCAGTTGTTCAGAGGTGGCCCTGCTCTGCACAAGTTGTAGGTGCAGTACAGCTGTTCTCAGAGCCCTGTCTTCCTGATGCGACTCTCATGACACTTTTGAATTATCCTCAGTCATCCCATGGAATTAGAAATCTGGAATTCAAAAATACAAGTCTGCTCATTGTTATAGATTAAATTCATTTCAGCAAAATATTTGACAGCCAGATACAAGGAGCAAGTGGTGGTGATATAATATAGTAAAAATGTCAAAATAATTGAGAGATAGATAGAAAACAGAAATGTAAGAAACTCAGCTCATGGACCAGTGTGATCAGAACCCATTTAGAAGAGAGGAAAATTAATTAAAAGGAAGTTATTTAGTGGTGAGGAGTTAAGGAGAATAGTTATCCAAGGACTTGGGTATCTTAGTTTAGAATCACAAGAAACACAAAGATTCACTATGGACATTTAAAGCCTTTGAATATACTGTGCTTGAAACTTACCTAAGATAATTTTTAAAGAGCTAGAGTTGGAGAGGACTAGACTGAAACAGTGCCTTCTAGAGAGAAAGAGGGGAAAAAGAGTCCAAATTGGAAGTCTCCATCAAATCTCTCCTTTCAGAACTCAGGATATCACACCAAAGAGGAGGCAAAAGGACTGTAAGAGTCAGAGAGGGGATGGAGGACACAAAGAGAACATGGCCCTCTGAATCAGCTAAGCAAGGTGCATATGAGCTCGTAGAGACTGAATCGGCAAGTACAGGGCTTACATAGGTCTACACCAGGTCCTTTGTGTATATATTATAACTATTAGCTTCGTGTTTTTATGAGACTCTGACTATGAGAATGAGTGGGTCTATGACTCTTTTGTCTGCTCTTGGGACTCTTTTCCCTGTGTTGGGCTGTAATATCCAACTTCAATATGAAAAATTTTGCTTCATCTTACTATATTTTACTTTATCATGTTTGGTTGTTAACTCTTAGAAGCCTGTTCTTTTCTAAGGAGAGACAGAAAGGGAGTGGATCTGGAAGGGAGGAGAGATGAGGAGGGACTGAGAGGAGTAGAGAGGGGAAACTACAATCAGGATGTACTCTATTAGAAAAGAATCTATATTCAATAAATGAATAAAATCTGAAAAACAAGGTAACAATGATGAAAGGGATACTAGTAGAATCCTTTTTAGAATACTCATTTCCAACATTTATGGTGCAATTGTGTTCTTTTCGATATGAAAAGGTATTTTATATGATGCTTACTTAAGCAACAACACAGCTCAACTATGTCTTTTACAGTTTCTCTACCAAATAGGAAATCCTCAACAACAGAAATGCTGTGGTTAAAAGAAATTGTTTATTTTTCAAGGGGGAATCCTGAATAATGAGAGAATTGTTGGAGCTATCACCACCTCAGACATAAAGCACTAAAAACAGCACAGTAGTAGCACAAAACAGACATATTGGTCAATGGAATCAAATTCAAGACCCAGACACAAATCCACACATCAAGAACATCTGATGTTTTTATAAAGAGGCCAGAAATACACAGTGGAAAAAATGACAGCATCTTCAACAAATGATGCCAATCAAATGGGATGGCTGCATGTAGAACAATCAAAGTAGATAAATATTTAACACGCTGCATAGAAATTCACTCCAAACTGATCAAAGACCTCAACATAAAACCAGAGACACTGAACCTGATAGAAGAGAAAGTGAGGAATAACCTTTAACTCACTGGCACAGAAAAAAGACTTTCTTAGCAGAACACCATCAGCACAGACACTAAGATCAACAATTAATAAATGGGACTTTATAAAACTGAGAAACTTCTGCGTGTGGCAAAGGACACCATAATTCAGATAAAGTGGCAGCCTATAGAATGGGGAAAAAAATGTACCAACTATACATCCAATAGAGAGCTAATATCCAAAATCTATAAATAATTCAAGAAACTAAATATCAAGAAAACAAATAACACAGCTTAAAAGTGGGGTACAGATCTAAGCAGAGAATTCTCAATAAATGTTCAACATCCTTAACCATCAGGAAAATGTAAATCAAAACTACTTTGAGATTTCTAACTTACACTCATCAGAATAGCTAATATAAAAACACAAGGACAACCTATGCTAGTGAGGATATGGGGTAAAAGGAACACTCATATACTGCTGGTGGAAGTGCACACTTCTACAGCCACTATGGAAACCAGTGTGGCGGTTCCTCGGGAAGATGAAATTGCTGTACCTCAAGACCCAGCAATACCACTTTTGAACATATACTCAAAGGATGCTTCATCTTACCACAGATACACTTGTTCAATTATGTTCATTGCTGCTCTACTCAAAATAGCCAGAAAATTGAAACAATCTAGATACCCATCACAGATGAAGGGATAAAGAAAATTTGGTACATTTACACAATGGAGTATTACTCAGCTGTTAAAAAATGACATCATGAAATTTGCTGCCAATTGGATGGAACTGGGAAAAATAATCCTGAGTGAAGTAACCTAGATTCAGAAAGATGAATATGGTATATATTCACTTGTATGTTAATTTTAGCTATAAGCAATGATAACCAAGCTACAATCCATAGACCCACAGAGGGTAGGTATAGAGTAAGGGACTATATAGGTTGCTTTCTACAAAATGACAGTAAGGTCCCATTACTAAAGACACTACCTATACAACTCATTGTGTAGTTATTGAGTCAGTGCCTACATAGAGCCTCTATGCTCAAGTGTCTTTGGTACAAAAACATACTCTCATGCTCTCAGAGAGAAACATAAACATAAAGTCAGCCACAACCCCTTTATCTACAATAATGTACTACCTATAAAATATGTTAAGGCAATAGTGGCACAAACTTAGAGAAGTAACCAACCAACAACTGATACGATGTAAGGCACACTCCATGAGATGGAACTCATACCCAATACTGCTTGAGTGACCAAGAACCTGAAACTAGATGGCCTAGGGACCTAGAGTACAACCAAATAATTCTGGTCTAAAGAAAAAGAAAAAAATAACGGGACTGCTAAAATGGCAACTAATGATATTTTACTATACTCATAGATCAGTGCCTTGTTCAGCTATCAGCAGAGAAACTTCCTTCTGCAGCAGATGTGAACAAATACAGAAGCCTACAGCAAGATATTACACAGAGAGTGAGAGATCTTGGAAAACTGAGCCCTAAATGGGATATCTTCAGCAAATCCCTCCCCTCAGAACTTAGGGAATGCTGAGGGGAAAAGTGTAGGGAAAAATGCAGAAAGAGTGTAAGAGGTAGAGGAATGGAGGACACCAAGAAAACAAGGCCCTCAAAATCAACATGAGTAAAACTCATATGAGCTCATAGAGACAGAAGCAGCATGCACAGGGCCTGCATAGGTCTGCTCCATGTTCTTTGCATATATATAAAATGGCTTCCAGTTTAGAGTTTTTATGGGATTCTTGAATGTGCAAATGAGTGGGTCTGATTCTTGTGGCTTCTCTTAGGCTCTTTTTCCTTCTGCTCAGTTGTCTTGTTCAACTTTGATGTGGGGCGTTTACCCACCAACCTCAAAGCTCCCCAGAGTTTTCTTGAGTGTGACCAGCAGGAAATATTAGATAAAAAGATTTATAGTGCGGAGATAAACAGACAGAATATAAAGGATAGCCACAAGAGGGCCTGGAACCTATTCCAAGGGGCCCTGACTGTCTCTGCCCCAGGGTATTTATAGAGATGCCAAGGGGGTGGAGCAAAAGACCTCCTCCCCCAGCCCAGCCAAGTGCAGACCATTTCAGACACCTGCACTCAGGCCTGTGGCCCTAATCATCCTCTATGTGGACCTGCTGGGTAAAGCCACGAGGAACCCGAAAATGGGCTCCCACACTTTGATGTGATAGCTTTTGTTTTTTCTTATTACATTTTATCTTATTTTTTTTTAATTAATCAAAACCTAGCCACTATGGTAAACGCTAAAATCTTAACTGTCACTTATACCTTATGGGAGAGGGAAAATTAATTTTCTTCAATAGAGTGACACTAGGTATACCCCAAATAGGCCTCGTGTTCAAGAGTTTACTATGAGATTGTGTCTCCTAGGAACGTCAGAAGCTACAGCCATCACCAACATGATTGTCTAAACATGAGTTGAATAAGGACAACAACATGCATGCCAAGTGGATACATTAATGCTCAGGAGGCCTCAGCCCTACACGAAGAACTACAGGCAATGGAGGAATGACGAGAGCAGGAGACAGTCTTCCCTGGGGAAGATCACACAAATTGGTTAATCCAATACCAAATGGTCAGCCCTGAAAACTTACATCCAAGTAACAATATACAGACGTGTGTGTGTGTGCGTGTGTGTGTGTGTGTGTGTGTGTGTGTCTATGTAACAAAAATTAATGAAAAGAGAAGGTATATATGGGAGGATTTGCAGGGAAGAAATGGAAGAGGTAAATAATATAAACTAAAGACAATTAAAAATTAAAAAAAGAAATTTAGAGTAGTTTTAAATTATGCTTAACATAAATAAACAGGTGGCAGGGTACACATGTGGGAGTCAGCCTGGTGGCAAGCACATTTCCCCCACTGAACCATCTTAGCAGTCCTAAATTTGTATCCCTTGTGTCTATGCCACATTGGTAAGCACATGGGAGTGGGTAACTAACATTTCTAAATAATGTCAGTAATTCATAGGTTTATAATAGGGAAGGAATGTGGGAGTGCCAACACTCTCATTGGTTAATGCAAGAATTTGTAAGGGAAATCACTGTTCTTGTAAAAATCCATTACATCTGGAAAGTTCTAGCACTAACATTTTCTCTTCAAAGCTGTAAACAATGAAAAGAACCCCAGCTCACAAAAGATATTTGAATTATTCCACTATGCCATGGGCAGATTTATCTTCCAAAAATACTAACACAATTCTTCCCTCAAACATAATTTTCTGTATTTTATTTGAGTACAATCTTTTTTTTTTTTTCATTATGTGGAAAAGTGATTTTTTTTTGTTTGTTTATTTTTTTTTCAAGACAGAATTTCTCTGTGTAACAGTCCTGGCTGCCTTGGAACTTGATTTTTAGACCAGACTGGTCTCAAACTCACAGAGATCTGCCTGCCTCTGCTTCCCAAGTCCTGGGATTAAAGGTGTGCACCTCCACCACCACCCAGTGTGAAATGTTTTTTTTTTTTAATGTGTATAAGTGTTTTGCCATGAGTGTTGGGTCCCCCTGGAATTTGGAATTACAGACAGTTGTGAGCTGCCATGTGGGTACTAGGAATTGAACGTGGGTCCTTTGGAAGAGTAGTCAGTGCTTTTAACTACTGAACCATCTCTTAAGCCCTGTGAAATGTATTTTTAACAAACAATCACTGTTAGTCTTTTACCTTGTTGTCAAACAGTTTGGTGCTTTTTAGTCTCTGATGAATTAATTGTTCCTGTCTTTCTGTCAGACTCACATAGTTCCATTTGTATATGTTAATAGACTTAGGTTAAGAGTCTGTTCTAAAATAGAAGTGTGCTATTGTACACAAAACATGAAATTTATCATCACCAGGTTTAAATCAGATGAAGGCCTGACACTGTACACTTAATACCAGGTAGTCCTCTGCAGAACGTTAGCTAATTCAATGTAACTGCTGATGTTCATTTTAAAGTCAAGTAGATTCCAGGAAAAGCTGCATGATATACTATCAGCATGCCAGGCAAGATGTTCCCACTAGTGCAATTTTGGCACAGCTACTCTTGGTATAACCAATGACTTTCTGATTGGAAGCAAGACCCACTCCACAGGAAGAAATCCACATCTGGTACTGTAAACTTAGTGGCTCTGGAGACTGTAGGTCCCAGTAGAGAAGCTACTGCTATTGTTTTGATACATGAACATGATGTCTGTCAAATTGCTTTCTAAATACTTATGCTTAAATCTATAGCTTATTGCTGATGTCATCGTTGGTCAGAGAAATGTATTTTTACAGTAAGTAGTACTTACTGCAGAGACTCATCACTGCCAAAGGTGCTTAGAATAAGGTGAATTCTCAGCCCTAATTGATACATTTATATTATATCCCCTAAGGCACAGAGAACACCTTGTAAAGGCAAGGAGGAAGATGTGGTGCCAGGTCTTTACATGGCTCCAGGGACAAACATGACTAAGGGCAGAGAACAAAAGAAGTGATAAATACAGATAGACCCACATAAAAGCTGGGGTTGGGTGGACTTGTCTCTTTGATGGAGAAGTCACAGCATACCAGATGCTCAGTGTCTTCATTATATGCAGTTGAATACAGAGGCAGACTATTGCATGCTGCTGAACAACAGATGAGGTTATTCCATATAGATAAACAAGGAATATAGAAATTATATTCCATATAGGCAAAGCTGGGTTTTATGGTATCTAGCTGGATCAAGGAGACAGGTGTTTAGCTAAGTTCACTAGGAGCAATCTCCATAGGGGAACAGACTTCAGGCCATAAACATCCAAGGAGAGAAAGATGTGGTGGTGTGCATTTTCTACACTCACCAATTTCTTTGACCCTAGCCCAGGGAAGGGTTTTACATTTTCCCATGGTTATGAGGCCTTGACATGGCCATGGTCATGTCAACAGCACATATTCACTGAGAACACCACTCACTCAGGGCCTCCAACAGAGTGAGGTGTTGTAAACAGCTTCCTTGTGGGCATAGTATGGCTGTTGCTCTCCTGAACTGTGAGCAGCTATGATTAGCTGTGCAGGGTAGTTTTATATCAGCTTGACACAAGCTAGAGTTATCCAAGAGGAGGGAACTGAGAAAATGCCTCCACAGGATGGGGCTGTAGAATAACTTAATTAATGATTGATGTGGGAGGGGCTAGCCCAGTCAGAACAATCTGTAAGGATCAATCCAGTAAGCAACACTCCTCTATGGACTCTGTATCAGCTCCTGTCTCCTGGTTCCTGGCTTGACTTTTTCCAGTGATGAACTGAAATGTTTACATGGAAATGTAAACAAAATAAACCCTTTCCTCCCAAAGCTGCCTTAGTAATGCTGTTTCATCACAGCGATAGAAACCTTAAGTTAAACATTGACTAAAGGAGGAATGTATAGGATTGGATCCATTAACTTTCTATCATTGGGACAAGGAAGGGGCTCATGAGGATCTGACCTTATCCAAGGATTTACAGTTAATGGTTACCAGAGTAGAGTGCTCAGCAGGCCATACCCATCCCTAACGATATAGAGAGAGTTTGCTGTTGCTGGATGGAAAGAGACAGTTTTCCTTTGGTGATATAACTACCCATGAGCCTGTAGTTGTGCAATGGCTCCTGCTTCTGTAAATAACATCTCACCCACATTTTTTTTTCATTTTTCTTTATTAAGAAATTTTCTACTCACTCCACATGCTATCCACAGGCCCCCCTCCTCCCTGCTCCCACCCCCCCCAGCCCTCCTTCTCAAGCCACCCTGCATCCCCACATACCCCAAATCGAGGTCTCCCATGGGGAGTCAGCAGAGCCCAGCACACTGAGCCTAGGCAGGTCCAAGCCCCTTCCCACTGCACCAATGCTGTGTAAGGTGTCACACCATAGGCACCAGATTCCAGAAGTCTGCCCATAGACCAGGGATGGATCCCGATCACCCTGCCTGGGTGCCCCCCAAACAGTTCGAGCCAAACAACCATCTTCCATATCCAGAGGGACTAGTCCAGTACCATGGGGGCTCCACAGCCACCAGTCCACAGTTCATGGGCTTCCACTAGTGTGGCCCACACTTTTGTAAGTAGCTATAATTCAGTTACTATAGTAACAACTATAGTTGTTTCACCATCTTAGACTTGTGTGGAATCATTTCTTTGCTTCTGTAATGGCACCTTTTCTGGGATGAGAAGATGCTTGGTTCATGTTTCCCCAGGTACCTAAACAATAATGTGATAAGAAAATATACATGGAAATCTTTGTCATTGGAATTGGCAATGATTTCTTGTCTTGACATTGATTAAGAAAGGACAAGTGAGGAGCCAGTGAAACTCACATTCAGATCCGTCAACACAAATCTACTTAGGTGGGAAGTGTGATCGTGCTGAAGAGCAAACACAAGCATCTTTAGACTACAGTGTGTGCTAGTGAGAGGAGAGAAGAGACCAGCAGGTGCTCTAGGGCAGAACAATGACAGCAGAGAAATCAGAATCACAAGATTGTCCTGAGCCCTGTGCTGCAAGGGCAGGCTGCTTTAGTCTGAGTGTTCTATGTTCTCTGAAAGGCCTGGAAAGGTCTCCCACATCACATTTTCACAGGTAGAACATCTATCCTATAATGGGACATGCTGATGTATGTGGCAGTATGAGATGGGGGTAAGACATTTCTTGAATTTCCAAGCCTTATATACACAAAAACATTGGCAGAAATTCTGCCCAGGCCCCCCAAAAGAAAGGTTCAGCCTGCATGTAGCCCTCTCTGTTTGGACTCATTTGTTTGGATTTTGGAAAATGGCTGCACCACCACCACCACCAAGTGAATTGAAAACAAACAAACAAAAGCTTAAAAGAAAAAAAAATGCATTGCTATCCCATCTTACTTATTATTATTATCATTCCTATTTTCTGTGTTTATTTTGTTCTCCCCATTATTTCTTACATTTCATCACTTGAACATATCCTCTGCTTCTTCTCTTCAGCTTCACCTTCTCTTCCTATTTTTTATTACTCAGCTATTAGTAACTTCAGTTTCTGAGAAATAATTTAGAAATTATCAGAATGAGATCAAAATTTGGCATATAGCAACACAGTTATAAGAGGGAAGTATATACACACACTTATATATATTTTATGACACTAAAGTGTCAGAAAAATCTCAAATAACTTAATGATGTGGCTCAAGGTTGCAGGAAAACAAACCAAAACTAAAGTCAAAGAATGGAAAGAAATAATGAAGACCAAGGCAGAGATTGGTAAAAATGGTGACTAAAAAGCAATGTGAAGAATCAATGAAACTAGGAAGTGGTTCTTTGAAAAGATAAACAAGAAGGACAAAATAGTAACAAAATTAGATAAAAGAAAGAGAAAACAAAATTAATAAAATCTAGAGATGAATATGGGTATATTATAGTGGATTCCAATGAAATTTGGAGAGTCATTGGGGATCATTCAGAAAACATGTTTTTTAATGGAAAATCTAAAATAAATGGGTAAGTTTCTATGCACAAATAACCTACGAAAATTAAGACATGAGAAAGTGAGAGAGAAGCACAATGAACAGGACTGCAGCAGTAATGATGTCTTCCAACAAAGAAAAGCCCAGGACTGGAGGGATTCCCTGCCGAATTCTTCCAAACCGTCAAAAAGGAGTTAACTCCATGCCTCCTCAATTGTTTTATGAAATAGAAAGGAAAGGAACATTACTATGAAACCAACAGTACCCTGATACCAAAACTAGGTTAAGGACGTAACAAAGAAACCCATCCATCAATTTCCTTGATGGACACAGATGCAAATATCCTCAATAAAATGCCTGCAAGTTGAATTCAATGGCCTATTAAGATGAATTATCACGAACTGTGAGCCACATAGGTTTCATTCCAAGGATACAAGGATGGGTCAATAGCATTTAAATCGATTTAAGGGCAGAAATCACACAATCAACTCAAAGAAAGGCCTTTAGGAAAATTTAGCATCCTTTATGAGGAGACTATCCTGAGGAAAATAACAAAAGAATATACCTCGAGAATTCTCATCATGTCCCACGTGGGTATAACCATGGCTAAAGTACCTTGCTTTCTCTGGGCAGAAGATCCCTCTGGAGCAATTCTACTGAACTGTAAAAGTGTGAGGGTATGTGGAGCTGCCAGGCTCGAGCCAAACTGGACACTCATGCGCATGCGTGCCCCCTCCCTCCACCACCTGCCTTCCAACACCTTCTTCAGTTGGTTCTCTCCTGAGTCTACCACCTCCTGTTGAGCTGCGCCTCAGAGGTGGTGACTCTGGACAGGCATCCTCCTCCGCAGTCATCTGTGTCCTCTGAGGGCCTGTGGTCTGAGAAGTCCCGGGTGCTTTGTACAGCACCAGAAACATCCTAAGCAATGGCATCCATCCGGAAAAAACTGGTGATTGTGGGCGATGGGGCTTGTGGAAAGACGTGCTTGCTCATCGTCTTCAGCAAGGACCAGTTTCCTGATGTTTACGTGCCCACGGTGTTTGAGAACTACGTGGCCGATATCGAAGTGGATGGAAAACAGGTGGAGTTGGCCCTGTGGGACACAGCTGGACAAGAAGATTATGATCGCCTGAGGCCGCTCTCCTATCCGGACACTGATGTCCTCCTGGTGTGTTTCTCCATTGGCAGCCCTGATAGCTTTGGGAACATCCCGCAGAAATGGACTCCAGAAATCAAGCATTTCTGTCCCAACGTACCCATCATCCTGGTTGGGAGCAAGAAGGATCTTCGGAATGACAAGCACACAAGACAAGAGTTAGCCAAGAGGAAGCAAGAGCCGATAAAACTTGAACAAGGCCGAGATTTGGCAAACATCATAGGCGCTTTTGAGTACGTGGAGTGTTCTGCAAAGACCAAAGATGGAGTGAGGATGGTCTTTGAAATGGCCACAAGGGCTGCTCTGCAAACGAATCTAAGGAAGAAAAAGCCTGGATGCTTCCTCTTGTGAAGCTTAGTGCAAGCAAAGCCCCGGTGCAGTTAACTTTCAAGTGCTGTTTACTAATGTTATTGTGTCGTTGCTAGCCTTTTAAAAAAATTATTATTTATATGCCTGAGATTGCAATTCAGAAGTCATCTTGCTACCAGTGCTTAGAAGGCAACCATGATTACTAGTCATGTCCAATCTATCCAACTTGCCAGGATCCTGATTCTTAACAGCCTATTCTGCATTCCACCTGAAACACCCAGGCACTAATTGAATTTACTATTTCTAGAAAGAGAAACAGCAACTTTATTAGTAGACTGTAACTACTTTCTGAAGTGCCCAACCTATCATCTGTCAGCTGCGAAGAATTCCGAGTCACCAGTTCAGACTTTACTGCATAACAACTTAGATTGCCATCTTTATTTTTGTTCAAACCTTTCTCCACGCAGCTGCAGTACACTAACCTATCTGTGGTTTCATGCTGGTTACCTTACAGTTAGTGTGTGATCAGTGCCATTTAATGTATGTTACAGGAATAAGAACATCTACCCCAGACTAGAGGTGACATTTTTGGTATAACTGGATTCCCTAATACTGATATTTGTCATTCTACAGCAAGTGGTTGAAAGAAAGAATTTGGAAATAAAGTCAAATGGAAAAACTTAATTTTTAAAAATTCCCATTTTTATTTTCTCTGATAAAATAGAGCCACATCTCCCCCTTTTTAGCCCTTCACATCCAGTACCCCTTTCCAGAACTGAGCTAAGTAAATAGGAATCTGGTTTCACACCTAAGACAATGAGACTTTGAAGGAGGCCTAGCTTTTCTCACCTGGTGTGCAGTGTCTGGGTCTAAGTCACAGTGCCTCCCAGAGGAGCCACACCTCTTCTTGTAGATGGCATAGGGTGTGAAGGTGGTCTTTTCTCCAAGGTGACTGAAGTTTTGTCTGTATGAGTTAATTTTTCCAACTTAAAGAATAATGCAGTGTTCTAAATGTGTGTGTGTGTGTGTGTGTGTGTGTGTGTGTGTGTGTGTGAGTGAGAGAGAGAGAGAGAGAGAGAGAGAGAGAGAGAGAGAGAGAGAGCTGTATAGCCAACATTACACTCAACGCATTCTCACTAAAATCGGGAATGAGACAAGGGTGTCCATCTCCTCCATTCTTATTTAGTACAGTATTTGAAGTCTTAGGGCAATGGACAAAAGCAAAAGTGAAAAACATATACAAATAGAGAGGAATGAGTTGTGTTATCAGTACTTCAGATGACACAGTGCTATACTGAAGAGATCTGAATGGCTTCACCAGAAAAAAAATTACCTTGTTAACAACACTTTTAGTAAGGTAGCAGAACATAATATCAGCACACAAAGCTCAGCAGACGGAAGTTGTGGGATGGTTCTGTGGGTAAAACCCTGGTGACTTGAGCAAAAGGCTGGGGTAGTGGTGAGCATCTGAAATCCCTGAGCTGTAATAGTGATCTAGGAGGGGACGTGAGGAGAATGTGCTAGAAGTCTGTGGGCCAGCTAGCCTGGCATTTGCCATGCTGCAAAAACAAGGAGGAAGCTCACCTTAATGAGGTGCAAGGAAAGAACTAACTCCTCTCACCTCCAGATTTGCACCATGGCACTCAGGCACCCATAGTCATACACATACAAACACACACTTTAAAAATTAATACTTTCTTATACCAAAAGTTACTTTGCCAGTAAAAAGAAATCAAGTACAAATCTAATCCACAACAGATTTTCTTTTTAAAGCAGCAAAATACTTAGGAATAAATCTAGTAAAGGGAAGTCTTGGTTACTTTTATATTACTGTGAAGAGATATCATGACCAAGACAACTTATAAAAGAAAGCATTTAATTGGGGGCTTGCTTACAATTTCAGGGGGTGAGTCCATGACCACCATGGCAGGAATTATGACTGCGGGCAGGCAGGTAAGCATGGTGCTGCAGCAGTAGCTGAGAGTTTGTATCTGATCAACAAGCAGGAGACAGAGAGGGCTAACTGAAATGGTGTAAGCTTTTGAAACCTCAGTGACATATCTCCAACAAGGCCACAGTTCCTAATCCTCATCAGTCAGTTCTACCAATCTGGGGACCAAAAATTCAGACATATGAACCTGTAGGGCCTTTCTTATTTTAGCCACCACAGGAAGTAAATGACCTTTAATGAAAACTTTAAAACATTGAAGAAAGTGTTTTAAAAAAATACTAGAAACTGTGAAGCTCCCTCCATTTCCAAGCTCACTCCAAGGCTGGGACAATTGATACTTGAAATGATTATATAACAGAAACAATGGGTAGATTCCATCCAATGCTCATCAAAATTATAATGACATTGTTAAATAGCTAGAATTCATAATCCTGAAAAAATACACATGGAAGCATAAAAGATTTTTAAGAAAACAAAGCAGTTGCTATCACAACACCTGATTTCAAACTATGCAACAGAGACATAGTAACAACAAAAAAAGTATGATACTGAAAAATAGACATATAAACCAGAGGGGAGGATCCAGAAATAATTCAAAGTACTTAATTTGATTCCCAACAAAAGTGCTAAAAAATCCGGGTGGTGGTGGTGTACGCCTGTAATCCCAGCACTCGGGAGGCAGAGGCAGGCGGATCTCTATGAGTTCAAGGCCAGCCTGGTCTACAGAGCTAGTCCAGGACAGGCTCCAAAGCTACAGAGAAACCCTGTCTCGAAAAACAAAAAAAAAAAAAAAGTGCTAAAAAAGCATATATGGAATAAAGACAGCCTCTTCAACAAACTGTTCTGGATAAACTGAGTATTCTTATGAAGAAAAATGAAACTAGGCCCATAAAGTCTTATTCTCTGGGGAAAACAAAGCAAAATAACAACAAAAAGAAAAAAAAAAAGAAATGAAAAACAACAACTCAAAAGGGACTCCTTAATGTAAGACCTGAAACTTTGAAACTATTAGTTTCTGAAAAATATTCCAATACCATGGTCAATAATTCTAAGAACTGACAAATGAGATTGCATGGTTGCAAAGTTTCTGCATAGTACAGAAAAAAAAAAACAATAAACATAGTGGTGAGAGCCTACAGAATAAGAGAAAATCTTCAACTATGGTTTTGAAGGAATTAATATTTAGGTTTTCTAGCAAATCCAATTAAAGACCGAAAGAACAAAAATTTCACTTCTCAAATGAGCAAACTTAACACATGGTTCTCAAAAACAAAAGTGACCAATAAATATAAGAAAAGAATATGTTCAACAGCCTTAGCTATGAAGAAATTGCAAATTAAAAGTAAGATTCCATATCACCACAAGAAGAATGGCTATCATCAAGAAAATATAATAAATGCTGGTTAAGATGTGGGAAAAGAGAAACCTTCATACACTCCTGGCAGAAGTGAAAATTGTCACAGCTGCTATGGCAATCAGTATGTATTTTCCTAAAACACCAACACAACAAACAAACAAACAAACCTTAACAGAACTATAATATGGTTATATACTCTAGCTAGTCTCTAAGTCAGCTAGAATTCCTGGTCATATGCGTAAGAATTGGCCAAGCATTTATAATTAGTATTAAGCCTCTTTGTGGTTATTTGGGAGCAGCAGATGGCAGGACATAGACACTTCTGCCTACAAATGAGTGAGGAAGCCAACATGCTACAGAAATACTTGTTCATCTTTGTTCACAGCATCCAAGCAAAGAGATCAGGCTAGACTGCCACTAAGAAGAATAGAAAAAGGAGACACACACACACACACACACACACACACACACACCACACACACACACACACACACACACACCACACACACACACACACACACACACACACACTGGAACCTTAGTCAGCCCCAAGGCAGAGAAGAATGACATTATGTCATTTGCAGGAAACATGTAACTGAATATGTAATTTATACATTCGGCTTTGGGGTCACCCAGCATATATCCTGAAAAACATCATGAAGTGACTTGTGTAACTGTTCCTGTATTAAAACAAGACAGAAAAATGTCTACGCAATGCTCTTGTAGGCTTGTCTCAAGAGCCTCCCACTGAGGAGGCTGAAATCTGATTTCTCTCAGCAGAGTAGGAAAAGGTATAGGCAAAGAGAGATAACTCAGGCAAGAATGTTCAGTTTGCAAATAGAGCTGAGAAGAAAGGATGAAGTCCAGGCTTTCCCTGTCCTTGCTATTTCAGTACAAACACTAGATACTGTCAAATGAGGTCCACAGGAATCCTATCCCGATAAAAACTTTATTCTCTGGAAATATATTTGTTGTGCATCATGGGGACCACCACCAACTTTTCAGATACCACAAATATATAAATATATGTAATTATAAGTAAACATATAATAAATACAACAGAACTACAATCTGACATTAGATTGCATGCCCGGAGGCCCAGGGCTCAGGGACCCAGAGCTTGGAATACACTCATTGTTAACACTGAGGCGCGACTGTAAAAAAAATAAAATAAAATAAACCTTTCATTTTTAAAAAAATAATATTTAAGTGGCTTAGGAAGCATTTTCTATATGGCAATGTTTGGTAGAGGACAGCTAAGAGCATTAAATGACTAGAAATCTCAGAAAGCCTCTCTTGGAGGGCCATTCCCTAGACATAACCCTGTGTACAACATGACTGTTTACTCATTTTGAAAGGGGAAAAATATACTCAAAAGGTTACATTTCCCTAACAGACTTCACATCAAATTTCTGTTTTCCATGTGTTGATTTTGTGTGGTTATTTCTGACATTTTATCAGTAGTCAGAATGAAGATAGGTGTTATCCATGTTTCTGGTTCTGGGGGGTATGGAAATTAGCAGCTCCATAGAAATTAATTAGTTACCTAAAGGTCTGCACTCTGTATTTTCTATACCTCCAAAAAGGATAAAACTTAATAAGCCTCCATTATGAATATTTAACAATTTGCCTCTTTACCAAATCAATTCTTTTCATTCACTAATGTGTCATCCCTACAGCATGTATTGATTCTCTCCACCCATTATGAGATGCTTACCTGGGTCTTGACACAGAAATAGAATATGTTGGTCAACATTGTGAAGAAAATAAATGGGGAACAAAGAATGTGACACAGACCATACAGAAATTTGGCTTTCTCAAATTAATCATGGTTCACAGCTGATGAAATATGACAGTGACTGATTGTCCATCTGAGATACAATCTGGGAACTTCAGTGCCCTGGGAAATGCTCAGTTTTGCTTAACAACTACTAAGTTCACGCATGCTGTGATGCTACTCAGAGGGGCACTTGATATACTCAGAGTTTCTGGGGCAAAGCCTGAATTACAAGACATCTCAGAAATCATGAATTATCTGGTTCCCTGCTATGAGATAATTTGTCAACATGCATTGTGTAACAAGTTCATTTCCCAGGTATACAATGAAGGTTAATTCACTTGTGGTGCATTTTGCAGATAGATGACTGTGATAGCTCAAATTACTAGAAGCTTTATTTTTAAGCTTAATTTATAAATAAGTAGTCTATTTCAGTAAAATGCAATGATGTATGCATTCCCTTCACTGGCTCAAAGCAGTAGGACATGTTACTTCCATAATTTTAGAAGTAGCTTCCATGTGACTATCTAGTCACTCAAAAGCAGATACAATTCCTTGCCAGTTTACTTCTTGTAAATGGTAAGGACCTTTACATAGCTCAACATATTTCCCTGTCTCATTCATGATAAAGCGAAATTATTTTCATAACACAGATCTTTATAACCAGCACAAACTTAAAAACAAAAGTAGACCAGGATAGCAAGACAGAAGCAGTACAATTATTATTAAAATGTCATTTTGAGCTGTAACGAGTTCTCATAAGCTTCTGGACAGTGACTAACAATGTTCTCACACAGTCATGAATCCATTTGTCAGATGTCACATTGAGTATATCATGTGACCTTTTATGAAGTGGGAGGACTGACTATGGCATCTTCATTTGCTTTCATGGTATTTCTAAACATCATAGCTATTTGAAAGATGGATTGTTGTCTAATTCTGATCACTATGCCTCCTAAAATAGATTGATGTATTAAAAATCTATATAAGGAAATCATGGGCTAATAATAAATTAGTAATGTAAGCAAAAGCAACCAACATAGAAGATGGTAATGCTGCTTGCTATTTCTCTGATTGTTGTTTTGCCAATGCCATCACACGATAAGAATGTTGATGAGATAACACTGAAATCTGAAATTATTATGTCTATCTGAATTCACTATTTTTACCAAGTTAAGACTTTAATATTCAACTCCAAATTCTTTTCAGATGCATTGTTTTATATTTTGTAATATATTAATATAGTAAGGTATGTGCATATTTTATGAATGAATTGAGGATTACACATTCAAAAATCTAAGTGGTCAAAGGCATATTTAAATACAGACAATACAGACTTTTTCATATTTGCAATAGATTTTTGGATGCATAGTTGACTACAAAGAATTGCTAAGCTTCTTAATGTCTGTGGAGAAGGGCTCTACAATTTTTTTGTATTAGTTTATTTCTAACTTCAGTAATTATGAAATTTTCTCTTATTTAACTAGGAAACCAAAGATGCAGTAGAAACAATTATGTGAGTCATAGTTACATTGAAGAAAAGATCTTATTAATCTAGTAATCTAAGATCAAAGGCTCTATTTTATGACAGAAGTGTTACACTTCTTTCAAAATCAATCCCCCTAATACAACCAAGTATTAAAATCAGTACTGTTAGTGTGGAGGTGAGCGAGTAAGGAAGGTTGCAGAGTGGGGCATATTGGAGCCAATCACTGGTTTCTCTTCATTACTGGAAGTGTTATGTGCTTAAATGACATGAACTGAAGATGAGCAAGACCTGTAGCTTCTGTCTCCTAGGCTCTTTCTATGTGCTAAAGCTAGTGTTACCCCATGTCAATGAAGAAATTGTTGTTAATAGAGGAAACTTGGGGTTATGATGTGAGACAGATCTGCAGGTCACCAAGCTGAGAGCTCTGAGATTGAAATGTATATTGGATGTGCCCTATCAGATGCTGAAGAATTTGGTCTGATGTATTTGACTGGGTACTTCCAGAATGTGGCCTATACACAACATAAAGGTGCATTTATTTGCTGTCTAGTTTTGACAAAAGGTCAATTGTTTTCATTTCTTTAACTTTCAGGGACTAATTATTGCTATTGTGATTGGTAATAAGTGGACCTTTAAAGATAAGAAAAGCTTTACAGAAAACTAATGTTGTTCTGAGTTCTGCTTTCATAATAAGCTCCTACAAAATTAAGCCCTCTTTTCAAATCATGATGATCATACTATTGAAACAAACTATAAAGATTATTCTAAAAACATGTTTGAATATAATATTATAGGTATATTCTATATACATAGATAAACTCACAGAGGAATGAAAATATACACAAACATATACAAGCACTTTGTAAAACAATTACCGAATGTTTTGTTAAGTCCAAGGAAGTGTAAGGTTTTGCCCTATCTGCCAGTTAGCCTGTCAAATAGAATTCTACCAGAAGACTCAGAATTCCTTGTTTAGTCACAAAAGACGTTTTGTTACTCATAGCAGCCCCGCCAGCTTTTCACCTACTCCTGAGTCCTAGTTCCTATGAGACAGTGCTATTATTCCAGCAGATGTGTCAGGCCATGTTCTCAAAGAGGAGTGCAGGGATTCCAGAACCCCAGGTTTTATAATGTGCCTATCTTAACCTCAAAGCAGACACTTTTATACATTGTGGGTAATAATCAAACCTGCTCTGTGCTCTACAAGGAGACCGTTACAGTGGTCCAAGGCTACTAACCAAATATCTCTAAAGCATTACTCCAGAACAAAGGGAGTCACTGTTTCTGTTCCTGTGACATGCAGAAATGGAAGAGACTTGTCTCCGAACAATGCCAGAATATGTATTCCCAGCACATGGACCAAGGAGGGTGCATGGCAGTGCTCATCAGAATCATCTGGCCTTTAATTCTCTAAAGGCAAAACAAAATACTGAGGCATGTCTAATGTATGGACATTTCCACATCACCTTTCCTGGAAAGCACATGTTTCCTATTTTGAGGTCACCCTGACACACTCCCTCCTGGAGAGTGTCAGGGCTGGGCTTGCTTTCTGGGAACTGTGCTGCCAACTGACTCTGAGCCCTGCAGAAAGCTGAGTAATGGAGCATTAAATGCCAACAATCTGGCTATCACAAGGTCTTAATCTCTTTAAGCCCCACAGGGATCAAGGCAAACATCAAAATAAGCACACCAAATGTGACTTCAGATGATTCTTTAGGCAAGAAAAGCCTAAAACACTGGTGAGAGCATGTGAAGCTCAGAATTATTCGGATTATAAACAGCATATTAAGATATCGTCCTCTCAGGCAGCAGTGCAGGAGAATCATTGCCAGACTTCTCATCAGGCTGCCATGTACTCACTCAGGGAATGGGCAAACAAGGATGCCAGATGCAAACAGAGTTCACAGAACACACATGAGATGAGCTTACCCAGAATCTCAGACATGGCGAGCTACAGCCGAGGAGGATTTAGTTTCATCTACATGGGGGCTTTGTGAAATTTTTAATGGAATATTACTTTGCCTTCTGTAGTATGGTGTGGGTTGGATGCTGCAGGACATAATTTTTTTTTTTATTAATTGTATGCCTCTGAATATGGCTGAAAATCTAACAGAGAAAGCATAACTTCTCAACTGTCCAGTATTTGAATCTTGATTCTTTAAATCAAGTTATTCCTTTGATGTCTTTTTTCTACGTTTTGCCGGCAAGTATGAATAATTATCTATATCCTATACAATTGTGGGGACATTTTCAAAAGCATATTTAAAAGAGTTCAGAGTGTAGCATACAGAACAGACTGAAGATGGCTTGTGGAGCGGCTGATGCCCATGTTCTGCTTTGTGTTTGTGTTTTGGCTATTAGCTCTGCATAGCTGTGGATCTTTGTGTCTCGGACTGGTCATGACAAACCAAGACTCAGGTGGCCCATTTCAGATTAGCAACAATAGTTTTCCAGAGCTGCTTCCTCTCTGAAATGGTGCGCTTCTCTCCTAGCTTTGTGTTTACATTGTAATCTTCTATATGGTGAGCTGCAGGAAGAACTCATTTGAGATGAGCTACACCAGCCCGCTAGGTAGGAGACACACAGAGAAAGAAGTGTTGATGAGCCCCGTGTGAGAGATGTACCCCATCAGCTACAAACGTGTGTGCGTGTGTGTGTGTGTGTGTGTGTGTGTGTGTGTGTGTGTGTGTGAGAGAGAGAGAGAGAGAGAGAGAGAGAGAGAGAGAGAGAGAGAGAGAAACAGGAGGGCTTTAATGTGGGTATAATTACCATATGCCTGTGGAGGCACTAATGTTTCTAACCCACATTATCTGCCGACATTTACATCATAAACTAAACAGTGCTAAGTAATGTGGTTTATTTCATCAACACAGGCCCTTCTTTTTCTTGCCAACACAGCCAGTTCTGGCTCTTTTCTGGGTATGCAGAATTTGTGAACTCTTTTTGTGAGAAAATTGGTTTCGCTTATATAATTACTATTTCTTGCATTTTGCTTCAGATCTGCATATGGGAAAAATATGTATAGATACAGCTTATTGGACATGTTTCCTAAAGATGCATTAACAAGGCACACATGATGCAAATGTGTCATTGTGGGTTTGTTTGGAACAGGGTTCAGATTAACATTAAACACACACAATATTATATATAATGTGGAACATGACAATAGTCTATTATTTTCCTGAAAGTTATGACATTTGATTCATTTTTCCTGCTTAATAATGTAAAATGTTTAAAAAAATAAATGAGAAACCCATCTATTTTCCAATGTGTCAATAATTTTTTCTGTATCTGTTTATCTTGTTTATTGTCCAAGTTATTGGCCCTCATTTCACTGGAACTGGTATAGATATATCTCAATAGGAGAAAGTTTCTCTATTTTTGGGGGGGGGGTTCCTCAAGTCAGGGTTTCTCTGGCTGTCCTGGAACTCACTCTGTAGACCAGGCTGGCCTAGAAGTCAGAGATCCACCTGCCTTTGTCTCCCAAGTGCTGGGATTAAAGGCGTGCACCACCCTAGCCTAGCATTTCTCTATTTCTTAACAATACACAATCAGTTCCATATAGATTTCAGTGCTTCTTCCTGTTTATGCTCAAAACATGAGTGAATGAGGAAATGGAGTCACATGCAGAGCATTTGTTCCCGTCATTCCTATGCTGCCCTGTTTGTGTGTGGCTGGTGCGCTGCAGTCTCCTGCAGTGTTTGCTCTTTCTGTTGTGACTGAGTCATCACAATATCCTGACATCATTTGTCTTGTCCTTTGAATTTCTTCATCGGTTTCATTTGCACTCATTTTTCCCATCATCTCTTCTTTGTTTTTTTTAATTTCTCATCTTTTTTTCTGTGTTTATTCTTACTTTGATTACTTTCTTTATCTTTCTTCAATTACTCATAAATTCTTCCAGGAAAATGAAACACAGTTGATGAGTATACAGTATTCTATATTTACATTTTACTGACAAACTACATGTTGTGATTATCTGTCACTTTACATTGTACATTTGCATTTGTGTTAAAGATATTTATAATATCTATAATATCCCAAGTTGTAAAATTTCAACTCAACAAATAATGAACCAAGTCTTGTCTACGGCAATTTTAAAAAATAAGTAGGAAAGTTGGACATTTGTATTGTTTGTTTTTAATTTTCCAAGAGAAGATCTCAAAAGAAATAACTTCCTTTCAGTGGCAAATCAATCAGTAATACTTCCTTTCAGCTGAAGTGTTAACCTCTCTAAGGCCCAAAGACGTGAAGAAATATCCTTGATCCTAAGGGTGACTATTTAACATGAATGTTGAACTACTTGCTGTTAAGGAGAAGTTGCCCACTTTCAGATGCCATTTTTTTCTAAACATAGATCCAGACTAATGTATTACTATTATTAATAGTTTTACTTTTTAATGTAAAAACATAAATATGACCTACAGCACTGACACTAGGTTAAACTACATAGAAAGGATTGCCCAGTACTACACAAGCTCATATTTCATAATGTCTTTAAATGATTTATTTGAATGCAGTGTTCTGATTCACAGATAATAGCTCCTTCTGGAGTCTTGTAGGAGCATCTCTAAGGCCAAACCTCCTCAAAAATTAGTTTAGTATAGTTAAAACTTATAAAGATGTTTGCAGTTAGACAGATTATAAAATGACAGTGGTGATAAGATGGTAGATTGGAAATTTCAGGCCCTGCTTCCCCCCGAAAAAGCATGCAGATAACAATATAGGGATCAGTATACCTTGTTGAGAAAGTATAGCGTCCAAGTCAACATAAAAACAGGAGAGGTTTGGAGAGAAACTGAGATTTCCTACTAGCATCCATGTAACTGACTCATCACAAAGAGGGTCTTTTAACCCCATCCAAGACGTTAAATGCCTGCATCTCTGACTGACATGTAATTGAAAACTCCAGATATCTCAGATTTCAGTGTACAGAGATTTTTCTATATGCCCCAATCCGTATTCTTTCAAGTTCCTGACTGCAGAAACCATGGGAGATAACAAATGTATTAGCACAAGCCATTAGTAATACTGGTTTACTACTATAGAGTAAGTTGTGTTGAAATTCTAACTCCCAGTATCTCAGAGCATGGCGTTGTGTTGCTCAGTGATGCTGCTTTTACAGAGTCAAAACATTGTACACAAATAGAGGCTGTGAATTTCCTGACCATTCCTTGATATACCTGGTCATTATTATCCTTTCATATTATCAGAAGTTTTTAAATGAACTATTGTAAGGTAACAAGGTTAGTATGGAAAAAATTGCTAAGAAGCATTAATACTGGAATGCATCACTTGGTGAAAATCAGCAAAAAGTTCATAAAAGACATTTCTATGGAGGACCTTGTAAGATAGTAGGAACAGTTAATGGCTTAGAGATGGATGATTCTTTAAACACATGAAATAGTGTCTAGATGACAGGCTGGATAAATAATCTGTTATCTTGCTGGTCACAATGACTCATGCCTGTGATTCCCATGGCTGAGGCACAATGATCTCAACTTCTAAGACATCTTGGACTACATAGAGAGACTGTCTAAATGGTAAATACAGAACAACAAAAACAAAAGAAAAGTCACCATTTAGTCCGGGCCTAGGATATAACAGCTTGTGATACCAGCTAAATAAAGGATGATCCTCAACCACAGAGTGAATAACACCAGTCTGGGAACTGCTCCAAAGTAACACATACAGTCTCCAGCACCAAGTATACTATATACAGTAACCAGACAGTTGCCTGGATTGTAGAAGAAAGACACAATTCCAGATAAGGGAGAAACAGCAGAAAGAGTAGATGAAAGACCTAATTTTTAAAAACATTCTTACATGGGAATCAAAGCCAGGGCCTTGCACATGCCAGCAACAGCCCCACTACTGAGCTACCATGCCAGTCCTAAGGCTTCCTTATAGGAGCACTCATGCCATTTATGGAGTCTGTACCCTCACAGTCTCATCATCTTCCATAAACCTCACTTCCAAGCACTCCACTTTAGGGTTAGCTTCCAGCACTGGAATTTTGAAAGAGACATATGCTATCTATAACTGCATATAAGAGGCGTAACATGTTAACAAAACAAGTGAAAATCAGATTTAGAGTATTTTATGATTCTTACACCAATTTAACAAAATTTGTTAAGTGAAAGTGTACAGAAATAACCCATGTGTATGAGATGACTATTTTATAATCCTGTAAAATGAGTTTGTGGCTTAGTAAAACATTCTCCATGCAGTTCTTTTTAGCTTGAAAATGTACCAATTCCTTTAAATATGGTTTGGTAGATGTTCAGTCCCATTTCATATCAATATTTGTAAAAAACAAATGTCTTAGCTTGATGGACTTCAGAGATGCACTCAATAAATAGGCTCACACTTATAATTTAAAGATACTAAAGTCCCTCTTCTTCTATTTTCTGTTCATTAGATTTTTTTTCTACTTCTGATGATTTCTAAGCATCACTATAAGTCATGGGTACCATCATCATTATCGTTTTCTGAATGTGTTCTAAATACAGATGAATGGCATCATCAAAAACATAATAGTTTAACAAATCATCTTCAGACATTAATTAATTGCTTTACTGGATTAATTATATTATTGACAATATTTTGTCAATATTGACAAATACATTTCTTATTATTCTATTATTTACAATACTTTGGGGGATGAAGAAGTAATCTAATTAAAATCGGAAACTATTTGTTCTAGTTTGTCCTTGTATTGCTGTGCTAAAATCTTAACCAAAAATGCTTGTGGATAAAAGGATTTATTTAGTAGGCAATTTGCAGTCCATCATCAAGAAAACCAGAGTAAGAACTCAACACAGGATCCTAGAAGCAGGAACTGGATCAGAGGTCATTGAGGAAAGCTGTTTATTGCTCTTGCTCTCTCCATGGTTTACTCACATTATTTCCTTATACAACCCAGGACCACCTATCCAAGGATGGTACTATACACAGTGGGCTGAGACCTTCCACATCAATCATTAACAAAGAAAATGTCACAATGGCATGCCCTTAGGTTAATTTAACAGAGTCAATTTCTCAGTTGTTTGAGAGATTATATAAGTTAATGTTTAAGGAATAGTACATACACTTTTTGAAATTATCAAACACATAATTTTCAAAGTTTATTTTTCTTTTCTTCTTAAACATCATAAAAATTTGCAAACTATACTGTATTTTAAAATGAAGCAATTCATTCAAAGATCTATGAACTGGATGATTACTTAATGTAGCTATAGTCTTGTATTCACTACTTGAAACTTGCTATGATTTGGAAAATTAAATTTCTAATACTCTTAGAATTAAGTGAATACTTAAAGTCAAGATGCTTTGATAGATGACCTAAAGGTTTGTTAGAGGGGTGTGAGCCTAAGGTAGAATTATATTATGAAAACATTGTTAAGTTCTAAATATTTATTAATTGGTTTATAGTAAGTACACATGTGTTATTCTGAGTTTATAGCTTTCTTTCTGCTGACTCAAAGATATTCATGCTATGCGCTTCCCTTTTTAAGCCTTCTTTATTTTTTCACTTTTTATTAGTTTTTTGAGGTGGCCATACAATATGTTCTGATAGTATTCAACCCCTCCTCACTGCTTCTAATTCAATAACTCTTCACCATCCACCAAAATTTGTTTCTTTTTGTCCTACTTATCAAGTCCAGTTTATGATACTCATATATCTAGAACTTTCATCCTTTTACTGGAGCATAGTTGACTTACCAGAGCCCACACTCTGAGAAAACGCTTTCTCTCCATGCATCCATGACAAAAGCCCTCCTTTTGGTGTGATGCTCCATGCCCTCCTTTGATCTTCCAGTTTGGATTTGGTCTGGCTTGAGCTTGGTTAGTTCTTATGCATATTGTCATGACTACTGTCAGTTCTGTGTTCAGTTGCCCTTCTGTGTCTGGAAGATACTGCTTCCTTATAGTCATCCACCACCTCTGGCTCTTACATTCTTTCTGTCCCCTCTTCTGTAGTTGTCTCTGAGACATGGGAAGAGGGGATGTGATAGGGATGTTTCATTTAGGGCTGAGGATTCAGTAGACTCTTATTTTGCACCTTGACCAGCTGTGGGTTTCTGTACTGATCATCATTGTCTCAGAGTCTCTACTGCTGTGAAGAGACACCATGATCATATCAACCCTTAAAGAAAAAACATTTAATAGGGGTGGCTTACATTTCTAGAGGTTTAGCCCATTATCATGGTGCAACACTGTGGCATGCAGCAGGCATGAAGCAGAAGAAGGAGCTGAGAGTCCTACATCCTGACCCTCAGGCAACAGGAATTGAACTGAAACACCTGGTATAGCTTGAACATAAGAGATCTCAAAGCCCACTCCCACAATGACACACTTCCCCCTGCAAGGTCATACCTACTCCAACAAAGCCATATCTCCTAATAGTGCCATTCCTTTTGAGCTTATTAGGGCCAATAACATTGAAACTACTATAATAATCTATAGCAAATAGAAAGTTCTCTGATGAGAGTTGAGAGATGTATCAATCTGTGGTATGATAAGTAATTAGAAATTGGTATAAAGACTTAAAGAGTAATAATTGAACAGGAAGGGTTAATTTGGGTTTATGTAAGGGAGGGCAGGGCAAAGGAAGGAATATGGGAAAGGATAATCAATACTATATATATATATATATATGGAGAGAGAGAGAAAAAAAAATGGAACTTCCCTATAACTGGTTGATAGAGTCCCTACTAAATATCCCAGAATAACAAATAAAAAGCCCAGTACCAGAAAAAGGCTATCTCCTTTAGAGTTGTTTTCCAATGAGATCTCATAGACACCCAAACACTAAAGAATATTGCCAATACTATTGGCTACCCTTCAGTACTCAACTTGGATCATAAGTATGGAGATAGCAAGCTGACATTGACCTAGAAGTCTCATACTTGCTGGCTAGGTTTTATAGTGCTGGAAGGTGCTATGCATGCTACTGGAGAAAAAGGTAATCATTAATTTTATCCAGCTGTGCATCCAAGAACTACAATAAAGATTGGCCTGACAAGGAATGACTGCTGTTGCAACAGTGGCACCAATGTTATGGGAGTAACCAACTCCTTTATGCTTTATGTGGATTTAAGTCACACTTCACACTATGAAACTGTTATCTTGCTCCATTGTTCAGTCAAGAATTTGTGATTAGACAGGTTCAAGGTGTTAGGAGAGAACCTACAACTATTATTTATTCTGCTAAGTGGATCTAATATTAAAGTTACTCTCTATTACTTTTATGAGCTTCTTAATTCTGACCTTTGGATTACCAGCTATATGGATATATGTTATATGCATGCATTTTATATACATATATAATATAATGAGTGATTGTATGTGTCTATAAGTTTATAATGATGAGTTTTTGAGAGGGATAGTTTTTAATCTGTCAAAATATTTACATTTATTATTTTATTTCAAGTTCTACTAGGTATATAAAACTTCATTTCTTGCTACAGAAACGATCTTCTGCACATTTATTGTAAGTTTTAACACATTGTTTGGTGGAGATTGTAATCCAATATTCTGAATTTTAACTATGGCAGAAGCTTTAAACTACTCAGTTTAGTTGTAGAAGGTTGAAGCATGTTAGGTACTGAATAGTACACCTTAAGAAGCTGACTCTCTCAGCAATGGCTAGACTTTACTCTGCTAAATGTCACACTTAGACTACATAATTGGAAGTGAAAAAGACTGACTCTGGAAAGAGCAGACACAAATTAAACAGAACATAGTGATTTTTGATGTAACAGATGGCCACATGATAGAACTGTTTTTATTTATGGAAAATGAAGCCATAGAACTTTATTTGACAGAATTACCTTTAAATGATCCAACTATTTTAGATGAATAAAGATTTGACAATCTAAAGCAAATGTTACTCATCATTTGGAATATGGCTGTCCTAGCTCATAGGGTTATGTTTAAAATTTATAACATGTTTTATTTTCTGATCAATGAATTCTGGGTTTATACATCTAGAAAAAAAAGAGGTGGTTAAATCATTGGTATTCTGTAACTTCAAAAATCCAAATCAATTAATTACTGATGTTTCCCCATCTCTTTCACAAACAGAATTATAAAAAGTCAATTGCTCTTCTAAGTGATGTACCTTGTGTTTGTGCTTCAATCTTTCCAGGCTTCACATACATTGTTCTGCTTTATAACATTATTCTTCAATTTTCAAACTTTGCAGCACTTTCTCAGCAAAGCAGAATATGAGCTGGGAAAGGTTGGAATGCTGTTCAGTTATAACAATTGCCTTAAAGACTTCCAACTACAAAGAATAACTAAGGCACAACCACTCTTGTTGTCCCCCACACTCCCATTTAATAATCAAGAACTATTTTGTACATTTTAATACTTAAAACCAGAGACAATTGTTAGCCCAGATTAGAGCTTTGTGGTTCAGCCTATTTGGTAAGTTAGTCCTATGACATAATCTGGGTTTGTCACCCAGCTGCATGAGCTTTGGGGAGCTCACTGTGGAGCATGTCAGTGTCTCACAGGTAGAAAACTAAGAATGCATTAGAGGGTGTTATTATCACAGTAGCTGCATATAAAAATGGCTAACACGAGGCTCGTACAGTAAAAGGTGCTAATTTAACATTATAGACATTTTATTTTCTATTAATTAACTATAAAAATTAAGAATATGCTGTTGTCTGTTCTGTTTCTTCTCATTTGTAGATTGTTTTTGGATACACAGCTCCAGCTGACACAACAGTTAAAGTAATGTAAATAAATGGAGTGGTGTAATTAGTAAGGCCTAAATGTAACAAGCTATGTGTGAGTATGAGTAACATACTGCCATGACAGAGTAGTTGGAGCACAGCTACAAATAGGTATGTTCAAAAGCAATAAATCCTTGTAATAGCATTGTAAGACATATTATATTATTGCCTCATATAAATAAAGGAACTTGGACAATCTGAAAATAGCAAATAGTGAATATAGAATCTGCAGCCAGGCAGCCTTACCAATTCTCTGGCTCTGGAAACTCCCAAGCCCAATCTCCATCCCCAGGTTCTATTCCAATACTCTACTATAAGAAAAGGACTATTACAAGGGGGAAAGGAAGATAGTAGATACAGGGTGGTCTAACATTAGCCTGTTTAGGAATTTAGGAAATGATCTCTAGAGGGTATCTTATAGAAAGTGTTACATGAGAAGAAAGGACCTTTCTCCAAAAAAAGAAAAAGACAGGGGTATGTGTACAAGCAAGCTGTAGTTTAGGTGACACATAAATGAAGGTCTTGTCAATTTTATTTTTTCGGGTCATGTTCTGAGATTGGATGTAAGTAAAAGATGATCAGGCAGTTTTTATGTAAATAAGTGGAGAAGAAATGTTATACTCTTGGTAATTCTCATCTCAGAAGGAGAAGACAAAGCAAGCCTGCCATTGGAGGTAAATATAAACTTGAAGTTTGTACCTATGGATTTGGAATAAAATGCATCTGAGTCACTGTGGTCTCTCTCAAGCTACACATCTAATTACAGAGAAGGAGGTGGATTGGCTGCTCCAGAGCCAGAGAATTGGTAAGGCAGTTAGAATATGGAGGGAGAGATGAGATCAAGAGTTGTGGGTCCTTACAGTTGATGGACTGCTTATAGTAGGTGACTATTGAGTCTACTCTGAACAAAAATATACATGACAACATAGGGCACCCAATGCGACATGGGGAAATGATAGGACAAGGGGTTGTAGGACAAGGGGCTAAGCAAATAACCATGGGACAAGCTGTGATCAGTTAATGGTAAATTAGAATAAACAACTTTTAATGGAAGCAGTTTAGAGTTGTGATCTAGACTCTGGTCACTAGAGATGAACCTGCAGTAAAAGGAAGAGAAGAACAAGGGTCTTAGAGTAACCAAATGCTGGAAGGACACAGTTAGTGGGGAACCATAGAACACAGGGACATGGTGTGTCTCACTAAGGCTCATGTTTATGATTCATGGCAAGGGAGGTGCACAACCCTCTCAAAGCTTCCATACAGCCAACTCCAATAATAATAATAATAATAATAATAATAATAATAATAATAATAATAAACCTTTTTGATATTGTAATGGAATGGTTTTACTAAACGTATGGCACCTTTATTTCACAGAAAATGTAATATCAGCTCTTCCTCTCTTCCTCCCTGTGAGGTTATAGCTCCAGAACCTCATCTCACTAAAACCCACTCCAGCCACAGAAGGAAAGGGAAATTTTGAAAGTGAAGCCACAGACTCAAAGTGGGAAACAAAACTCAACAGAATGTGGCGGGTCCTTGACTGTCTCTCTGCCCACAGGTCCTAGTATTGTTCATCTTTTCATCAGGAAGCATTTTAATTAACGTTTTCCCTTTATTTTACATTTTGATCACATTTCCCCTCCCTCCTCTCCTCCCATTTCCTTTCTCTTCTCCCATATACCTCCTTCCTCCTGCACCCACACTCCTCCTCTGTCTCCAATCAGAAAGGTGCAGGCCTCCCATGGGCTTGAACATAGCATGGCACATCAAGTTGAGGTAGGACCAAGTTCCTCCCCCCCCCCCCTGTATAAAAGCTGGGCAAGGTAATCAGCATGGGGAACAGGTTCCCAAAAGCCAGCTAAATGCTAGGGACAGGTCCTGATCTCACTGCTAGGAGCCTTACAAACAGACCAACCTACACAAGTGTCACACACAGTGGGCCTAGGTCAGTCCTGTGCAGGCTCCCTGACTATTGTCCCAGAGTTTATGTGCTCCCACAATCTCAAGTCAGCTGTCTCTGTGGGTTCCTTTGTCATGATCTTGACACCCCTGGCTCATAAAATTCCTCCTCCCTTTCTTCAGGAGGACTCCCAGAGCTTGGCCCAGTGCTTGGCTGTGGATATCTGTATCTGCCTTCATCAGTTACTGGATAAAGGCTTTTAAGGATGGAAGCTTCTAAGCATGAAGCATTTCTCCACTACCCTGGTTGTGTTCCTCTTTCAATTTCATCCAACCTGGTACCATAACTACCTTATATGAAAATTCTGTTAAGGAATTCAACTCTAGTTTTTTCTTTCTGTTATGAAATACCACCATGATTTGCTTCTTTACTAATTTTCTATATGCTTTTGAACTTATAAATAGCAAACCATGAAATAGAAGAGCAGTAACTTGCAACAGGACATCAGTCGAAACCTTCTGTATGTACCTTACTTACTAGAAGTCACCAGCTAAACATACACAGCTGGAGGCAACAAATTATGGAGTAGGTCCAGCTGGAAATACCTTGGGTACCTAGTGAGATCTGATTACTAGGTACCTATGGTATAAAATGATTATTACATCACCCACAATAAAATAAATTAAAAATTAGCCTTTTGTTACTCAGAAGATCCACTACATGCTTGAATGAAGCTATAGGTATATGCTGCATCTGGTTTGAAGATCCTGAAATTCAACTTTTGAAATCTTGAACAAGCCTTAATCAAATTTATCACCTGGTGAAGCCATTTGATGGGACAATGTTATTCCCACCAAGCTGGCTGGTTTACCCATTCCTTGGTTGTGACAGAGTTAAATGGACTGTTCTGGGGGAATCTTAGAAGATAAGAATGCAGGGAGAAAAGCAGATGATGGGACCCTAGCTTGTGAAGTTCTGGAGGAAAGCAAAGACCCCATGTAGTTAGAGATTTCCTGCCTTGCCCAGTCAGGACAAATCTCTCTTACCCGCCAGTCCCACAGTAGCTCAGACCCAAACAAGTAAATACACAGAAACTTATATTGCTTACAAACTGTATTGCCATGGCAGGCTTCTTGTTATCTACTTCTTCTATCTTAAATTAACCCATTTCTGTTAGTCTATACTTTGCCACATGGCTTGTGGCTTACCAGTGTGTTTACATGTTGCTTCTCATGGTGGCGGCTGGCTGTGTCTCCTCCCCCATCCTTCCACTTCCCAGAATTCTCTTCTCTCTTGTCCTGCCTATCCTTCCTGCCTGGCCACTGGCCAAACAGCATTTTATTTATACAGAGCAATATCCACAGCACTAATAAGGAAAGAAGCTCTCTAACTACAAATGGCACCCAATGTGTTGGCAAGAATTTCCACCTAAAACCTGAGAAAAAAGATTCTAAAACAGAGCTAAAAACAGCTTCCTAGTTGTCTCTCTCAAGTTAGTGGCAGCCTGCCGGTTTGAGCTACTATGGCAGGTTCCTGGTGTGTGTGTCTGACCTGCAGTGTGACAGGAATGAGGAGTCTACAAGCGGCACTTTACTCTGCTGCATGGTGGATTTAGCCTTTGCTAGTTTCAAAAAAAAAAAAAAAGGTTTTTGGGCTCTGCACTGCTTTGATAGAACTACTTCTGATAGTTGATGGTACACATGGCTCCAGACCCAGAGCTGGCAGTAAACTGTACCACAGCCATGTTGGGAAGCTGAGGTGGGTAGAGCCAGCAGCCACAGGGCGTTTCAGTCTTACAAAGATGGATATTACACAGAGAATCTGGTTTGTCTTGTCTTTGGGATTTTTAACTACAGAAAAAGATTTGATTGTAAAAGCTGTTGAGTTAAACAAATATGTAAATTTTAAAGGTACTTGACTTCAAAATTTGGATATAAGGCTATGTTGCTTTGGAAAAGAGTCTCTGCTTTTGTTTCCACAGAATGCCAGAGGCTATGGATTTGTTCCAGATTAAGATACATCAGGTTTGATCAGCCAAGACCACCTGAAAGGTCTCTGATGACACCATGGCCCAGATGATCTGACATCCAAAATGGTTTCCAGGCAACTGGCTCAGAGGTTTATCCTCATAGACTATTCTATAATCCTAAAATTTTCTTTGTGTCCCCATAAGATACAGCGCCCCCCTCCAGCAGGAAGTAGTAAGAAAAACTATGCCCAATTTCCCAAAATGATCAAGCTGGCTTTGGAGATGGAATTGGCTCACTCTTTCTCTAAACCCAAGCACATTGTTAAAAGAAAAGGTTAAGAGATTCTTGTGCCCCAAATCAGAAGAGCCCTCTGGTGTGGGACAGAGAAAAACCAATATTTTATTTAAAACAGGTTGATTATAAATGCAATCTCTTTCTAAACATAAAAAGGGGATATGATATAGATATGATAGGATGAAAGAGTAGATTAATGAACTTACTTCTAAAGAGCAACAACTCATTTAAAATGTTTTACATTGGTATAGATTTTAGTCTATTGATACAAACTTAAAGTTAATTTTGTTATACTGTGTGTATATTTCTACTCTTGTTTAAGGTATTATGTTTGTACAGCTCATTTAAAATTGTAATGGATAATTAAAAATAGATTAATAATTTATCATTATGATAATCATACTAATAGCCATGTTAGTTAAGTCTTCTAGGTATACACAGAGATATTTCAGATAGACAGGTAATCTTCAAACACTTCAAAGGTCTACAGAATATGGCATTTAAAATACTTTTAAAATTTAGACTTTCTGGACAGTGAGATATGTCTGCTCTTGGCAGCACCTTTATCGACTGGACGTGCAGGACCCATAGAAAGGTGACCACTAAACTTTGCTTGTCAAAATGGTCCTTCAGGTTCCTGCTTTGCAGAGGAACCTGCCAGACATTCTACAGGACACTGAGAGAAGTGACCAAGAGACTCTAGCCCTGTGGGATGAAGACAAATGCCCCAACTTTACAAAGGAACATTAGGTGACTGTCCAGGCTGCCAGCTGTCTCTGTCTACCCTGCAAGACTCCCGAAAGTTGCTTGCATCCTTCTCCTGGTTCTCAGGTAATATTATATCCTTCTGAGGCCTTTGATATGGTTGAAGACTAGTTAGTTATAATTTCCTCAGTTATGATAAAAGATAAGTTAGATATAAAACCTTAGACTCACAAATATAAGATAGGATATCTTCTTTAATATTGTAACTATAATTCTTGCTTTATTATTGTTTTGTTATCTGTAATTTTACTATGTAAAAGTTAACCCTCCTTTTTTAACAAAAAAGAAAAGGGGAAGTGCTATGGATATCACTTTGTATAAATAAAGTGCTGACTGGCCAGTAGCCAGGCAGGAAGGATAGGGTAGGCGGGACAAGGAAAAGGAGAAGGCTGGGAACAGGAAGGCTGAGAAGAGACACTGCCAGCCACTGCCATGAGAAGCAACATGTAACGACACTGGTAAGCCACAAGCTATGTGGCAAAGTATAGACTAACAGCAATGGGCTAAATATAAGAGTAAGAGCTAGACAATGGTAGGCCTGAGCTAATGGCCAAGCAGTTTAAATAATATAAGTGTCTGTATGATTTTTTTATATGTGGGTTGTGGGACCACGGGTGCTTGGTGGATCCTGGAGAGAAGCTCTCCAACTACAACCCTATGAGGGATATTTATGATATTTTAAATTTAGAATTAGTGCTTTATGGTTAGCTGGGACTAAGAATCAGCTGTGCTTTACACAACACCATAATCATTGACATGAAATCTCCTGGGAGTATTTTCTCAAGATCAGCACCTAGAGAGACTAAGGCTGGTGCCTGATCTTGGTAATGATCTCCAAGGTGCTACTGGTTTGGGGAGCATGGGAAGTTGTAGGTGTGAAAAGGTCATTTAAAAAAGCTGAGTCATAGCAACCATGTGATGTGGTTGGAGTCCTTGAAGAGTAGCCAAAGTAGGCCACTGGTTGGGGTACAGCCTCAGGTGCAGTAGACACTACAGGGTACTAGAGATGCCAGGACTGTGGGATGACTGCTACAGGGCAGCAGAGCCAGAGAGGTGGGAACACCCAAATCCTTTGGAGTTCAGAAGCTTGTAAGTGAATCCCAGACATTAGATACCAAGTGACTTACTTGTTGGAGTTCAGGTTGATTTGATTTAATTGCTCTTAACTTGCCTCTGCCTCCTGAGATAAAAGGCATTCACCACTCTACTTGCTGTCCCTTGCTAGAAAATTCTAGTCTGCACCACTGTAACTTTATGTATTTATTTATTTATTTATTTATTTATTTATTTATTTATTCATTCATTCATTCGTTTAATTATCTATGTATTTACTTTTTTACTTATTTATTTATGACATATAGTATGTGTGTGTGTGTGTGTGTGTGTGTGTGTGTGTGTGAGAGAGAGAGAGAGAGAGAGAGAGAGAGAGAGAGAGAGAAAGAGAGAGAGAGAGAAAGAACGCCAGAGTACATGGGAGAAAGTCAGAAGATAACTTCCAGCTGACAGGCAAGCTTCCAGGTGATTCTCCCATGTCTACTTCCATCTTGCCATTAAGAGTGCTGGGATTAAAGATGTGTGCTACCATGTCCAATTTATACATGAGTTCTGCAGATTGAATTCAAGTCATCAAGCTTGTGCAGCAAGCACTTATAGCCCCTGGATCATCTTCCAGCTCCAGTCAACTCTATTTAGGAACTTCATAACTCAATCCTAGAATCAATGGCCCATATCCTCTATATTATCAGTAAAAGATTTATAGCTGTGTTTTTGTTTGGGAAGAAAAAAATGTAGGGCTCTTCCTTCAGTACATCACTGGTAGTGGCATTTATCCTGAGGAAATGCCAGTCTTAAATGGTCGACTGGCAGCATTGCTCTCCTGAAGGCTGCCTTGTACACATGCTGCATTTGCAACATTATCTTAACAGGATAACACGATTTTGAGTTACTGATTATTATGATTTCTTATACTTAAGAAAACTAAGGTTTAGAGAAACTAAAGGGTCTTTTTGAGAAAGATTATCCAGATTTCCAGATGTGCTATCTCCAAAAAGTACTTGAGAGCTACTACTCCAGATAGTGTGACTTCTCTGAGGAAAGTGGTACCTACACTCCAATACTTAATTCCAGAGAAACCACATTGACATACAAGGGTCTGTGCTGTACATGGCATTGTTAATCATTTTACTTTTAATAGTTCTAATACCACCATTTTAGGATAATGAAGTTGACTAAGGTTTAAATTATACATGGTCAATATTATTTTAATAAGACAATTATAAAATATAGCTGCAAATTCGTGGGCATTCCTCACTTCAAGAAGTAGGAGCTGTATTATTCTTGAATCTTGACTCATTAATAACCAGTCCAATGCAGCTAGATTAATATATTATTTCCTCATTGTGTCTGAAACAACCCTCCAGAACCTTGGTGGCTTAAAAACAACACAAACTCATTAGCTTAGAGTTCAGCCTTTCAGAGTTCCATTTAGCTTTTCCTGCTAACCTCTGGAAGACTGAGGGAAGAACCAGAATCCTTGTGTCTTTCTGCTGCTTCTTTATTCCTTGTCTTGTAGTCCTTCTGCTTTCTCCAAAGCATGTCACTCTGAACTCTGCTTTTGTCACATTTCTTCCACTGTCTTTGACCTCTTGCCTCTTTCTTATTAGAACCTTTTTGATCACGCTAGTACCCGTGTAAATAATTCAAAACAATCTACCCATGCTAAGGGCCTTCTTTAATCATGTTTTTCTTTACAGTATTAAAGATATATATTCATAGATCCTATGGCTCCAGGGTGCCACCAGCCCAGCTGAGGTGGAAAACGTTATACAGTTTCAAAAGCTCTTGTTGATTTTCCCATGTATTACTATTTAGCTAGAAAAAAAAAAAAAAAAAGAAAACAAAAACCAAAAACCTACTTTAGTGTGCTATGGATAACAGCTCACCTGAGCTCTAAGTTGACTGCCAGGAACAATCATGTCTGTGAGGAAGCCATTTCAGATGTCTGTCCTGGAAGCTTCTGTCAGCCCACATCTGACTATCCCTGCATGTTGTTGGAGGGGTTAAATGAAATGGTATAAGTAATATGCTTTAAGCACAGTGCAACTTTGCATACGAGTTCACAGAAGGAACACAGATTTACTTACTCCTTTTGGACTCTTGATCTATGAATTCTACTGCTATGCTTATAAAGAAGCCCACACTAGCTCACAAGAAGAGATCACAGCAGGAAGTCATCTGTAAATGTTTTAGCTGACACCCCAGCTGTAATTTCAATGGACAGTCAGCATTGGCCATTCAGCATGGGAGGGAAGGCCCTTCCATATGATTCTAGCCATCAGGTCACACCCTAGCCTTCACATCCTCCTAGTGAAGCCCAAGAGTTTGCGGAGCAGGAGCTAGGCAGCCCTCCTAGGTCCTGTCTAAATTACTGTTCAGAGAATCCAAGGAAAGGACCTCACAAAATGGTCATCTTATTACACTGAGTTTGGAGGTAATTTTACACCTAGCAGTAATTATTATTCATAGAAAAATCTTAGTAGGTATTTCCATGCATATGAAAAATAATAAAAAATCACTGGGAAATGAAGTATTTCTTGGCTGTAAATATAATGCATCATTCAGTTTGTTATTGAATCCTGTTGTTTTTTTAAATGCAATGTTTAGTATTGAAAGCTCTGAAATTCAGGGTGTAGTATATGTATTGAAGTTAATATTTTATGAACACTATTTGTGTGCAAGAACAAATATATCAACTAGACTTATGGTAGTTAGTGTAAATATATTGGGAACACACAACGTATTTGTTTCTACTTAACATGTTTCATACCGAGTCAAATTTTCTCCAACAGAAGTTGTATTCCTTATAAATACCAGCATTGACATTATAAAAAATTGAGTGATTTAGGACAGAACACTCCAAATATTAGCATTTTTATTTCTTTTTGATATACTCACACTAAAATTTGTTTCTCATAAATATTATAGCTTGAAAAGAGATGTTTCCCTCCATATTTCCTTTTGATCTTTGATCTTTGCAAAGAGAAGGGGAAACTCAAGACTTGCCTTTCAAGGTCTTTTCTTTGAATCTCACAGACCACTTTCAAACATTACCAAAAAGCTTTGCAAAAGCTGTTTATTTCCAGACATGAGTATTAACTTGAAACCAATAGCACTAATATATGAAAATAGTATATTAATGATAGTGGTATGTATTGCAAAGATCAACTTCTCTATGCATTGTGAGAAAGTCAATGGTAGTGATAATAGTCTATATTGTGTTTTAATGCTCAATATTAAATCTATGAGATAATAGGGATACACTTTTTAAAATATCCATCATTATCATTATAATGTGTGTGGGCATGTACACATGTATACATACGTGCCACAAGGGGTCAAACTTAGGTTTTCAGAATTGTGTGGCAAATGCTTTACTCACTGAGCCATCCTACCAGTCCCAAAGATACACTTTTAAAACAAATGCTAATAATAATTATGACTTAATTATTTTGAATGCAGGTTATGGTGTGTGCTCTATAACATAGACAAAAAAAATCAGGCATCATTTAATATTTCTTTGTTCACAATTGTCTGGATGAGTGAAAAATCACAACATGTATATAGAATAAGAGGAAATCCAAGTCAGAAAAACTATCAGGGAAAAACCAAGTATGTCTCATGATTTTTACATATAAATATCTTATTGTAAATAATTCTTAAGGCAGTAAAACACTTGTTTGTAGTGTTTTAGACTCATTCCATCATCAATGCTGAAAGGAGAAGAGAGTGCTTTAAGACCACCACTGAATGAATACCAACCAATGCTGTCTTTATTGTTAAAAACATAGAAACTAAAATATCAACAATAAAGAACACAGATATAGGCAGGAAAAATTCTCTGAGCATTTTGGACTTTGTCATTTTATTATTTAACTATAATACTAATTAAAGAAAAAGAATTTTTTTTAGCTAACCTGAAAACCTTTTTAACCTTTTTGATGACTAATAGTAACTGTCTTGCTGGGTTGGGTGATGCACACTTTTATCCCCTCACCCCAGAGTTAGAGGTAGGTGGAGTTCTGTGAGTTCAAGACCAGCATGGTGTACATACAGAATTCCAGGCCACAAGGGCTACCTAGTGAGAAATTGTCTCAAAAAAGGAAGGAAGGAAGAACAATAATAGCAAACTAATAACTGTCTTTCCATTTTTGAATTGGAGATATATATATCATAACCATGAAGTTATTCCACTGTTGATTCACCTTGCATTGTCAAACAAAATACTATTATGAACTTGATGGTTCAGATTGAAAGTCTGAGATCTGGGGACCAGCACAGGCAGATTCTGGTGAGGGTCCCCTTCCCTTGCAGAAGATGGTTGCTTGCTGTGTCCTCACACAGTGGAGAGAACAGCCAAGGTCTGGTTCCCTCTTCTTAAAAAGACAGAAGTGGTATCATGGGTCTGCATTCCTTATGACTAATATAAGCCTAATTATCTTCCAAGAACCAATCTTCAAATATATCACATTAAAGGTTAAAGCTTTACCTGTGGGTTTGAGGAGACATACAGAGATTCAGACTGTAACTATATCATATTATCCTTCTAAAATGAATCAACCAATAGTCCATATAGCTATTTCCCCATTTATTTTAATTTATATTACCAGTGTCTGTTTTGGACTAAACATTAATCTAGATCTCCAATGATTTTGTTATACAAAAAAGAGAACGTGAATTACTTTTACCATTGTAGAGCCTCAAATTGGGATGGGAGGTAGGAGTGTGTTTTACGTCATTTTTGTTTTTCTTGGTTTTAAGTTCTTTTTAAACACTAAAATATAAGTATTTTTCCCAATATTATATGAGAGGTTAGCATTGTACCACCGGCATTTTCAAAAGCTCCTGAGAACAATGACAAGGAGTCACATTCTACCTGGGCCAGCTGCAGGGCTGGCTGCAGGGGAGAGGAGCTTGTTGGCTTGGCAATTGGTCTCTGATGTCTGTCCTCATGTGCAGATCCCCAGATGCTTGCACACAACCTGTTTGTTAGTTTGGGGTCAGCAAATGGCTCACTCAGTATTACACTCTGTCATATCATAGCTGAGGCAATGTGAGTGGGAAAAGAAAAATCTGTCAGTGTTTCCATGACTCCATGTTAAGGTATGAGGAATATGTTTCACTGAGGTGATTGGACACTCACTGGTAATGGGAGAGTTCCAGGGTCTAGCATCACTTTTTTTTGAGACAGGATTTCTCTGTGTAGTTTTGGTGTCTTTCCTGGAACTCACTTTGTAGACCAGACTGGCCTCGAACTCACAGAGATCCACTTGCCTCTGCCTCCCGAGTGCTAGGATTAAAGGTGTATGCCACTACCGTCCAGCTTTAGCATCACTTTTTAATATCAGTCCTATCTGGCCATTTCTAAGTCAGTGTCAAGATTCTGTTCTCCTTTAATCTCTTGTCTCACTTGTCATTTCAACAGGGCATCTTTTATGAATTAATTATAAATTACACATGTGTGGCAGAGCTAAGCTGAAAAACCCACCCTGTTACTACGGAAGAACCACAGAGTTGTATTGGGGATATTGTTAATTACTCTCACAGTTAATTAACAAAGAGTATAAGACAACTAGATGTATAGCAAAATCCTTTTTGTTAAGCACAGATACCTTCACTTCACGTTCCATATGAATAATTATATATCTTGTATGTTTTTTTAAGTAAAAAGGTACTTTAAATTGTTCTGAGTACAGAAGGAAACATTAGACTGCACATCCCACCCAATATAACTTTAATTTTCAATTAATGTCTGTAATACAACAATGCTAATGATGGGTAGCACTTAAAGGAGACCTTGCACTAGCAAGTATAATATTGAGTATGTACGTGTGTTATCTCTGGAATGAATATTGTAGCACCCTAGACTCCTGCTAATGAACAGGTTTTGTTTTTTTGATGGCTTAGCCAAATAATGTGATCAGACCTGTTTTGCCAAGTTGTATAGATGGAGGTAACCTGGTAGATAATTAAATCCAACAGGAATTGGTTTAGGTAAGAAATTGTAGGAACCTGAACTAAAGCTACAATGATTCCAGGGGGATAAGAGTCTGCCGTGGCAGGGAAGCATGGCAGGCAAGGTGGCAGGAACAAGAAGCTGGGAGCTTACTTGAACTACAAGCACAAAGCAGAGAGAACAAAATAGAAAGGGTGAGTCTTTGAACTTTCAAAGCCAACATCCAGTGACAACACTACAAGGCCACACCTCCTAGTCCTCCCCAAATGGCATCACTAACTGAGGAACAAGTATTCATATGCACATTCTCATACAAACCCACTCACTACCACACGGTCTCACTCATTAGCTCAGGCTAATCTTGATTGGCTATTTATAGCAGATTATTCTCTAACATACGCTCTTCCTGACTTTACCAACTAAGGGCTGGGGTGACAGGTTTATGCTGCTGTACACAGTCAACTGGAATTCTGTAAGAATAATGAATGACTGTGGGCCACACTTCGAGTACAGGTTTCTAGAGGGAATTCATGCATGATGTGTAGAACAGTGGTACTAGCTACTGTCCCTAACTTAGCTAAGTTTGAAGAAACCACATAAATAAAATGCTCATTTAAAATATCTAATATTTTAATAAGATCTCAGCTACACACAAACATTAAGTTGAACAAAGAAATAAATCTTGAGCATTTTCAACCCTTGTTGTCTAATAGCCAAAACTCAAGGGTATAAATTTCCCAAGATGTCTAAACGTTAGGGACCTTTCACCCACAATTGCTATCCTGAGTACATCCAAAGCTCTGGGAATGTGACTATTAAGTTAGTGAGACAAAAAGACAAGAGCAGATACAGAAGCTGCCAATCAAACTTACAAGCAGGCTGGTGTTACTTCTGACATATTGCCTTCCAGCAGCTGAACTGCACATACTGTTTTATACTTTGAAAGCAAGTGCTCTTCAGTGAAAACTTCATTTTTGAGCTTATCTTTGGGGGTCTTTTTAGCCTGGTAGCACATTATTGCCATCTGTTGTTGATTGTTTTCATGATGGAACAAGCTGATCTAAGGACGTGTACCCTTTTACCAGCAGAGGAACACTGTGCAGGCATTCATGGTCAGTCTCAAGAGATGCTGCAAGGACTGCAGCTGGATGCAGACAACCAGCGCTGGGGCAGCCCAAGGCCCTACCTCCTTGCTGCAGGACACTGGAAGTCCTTTTTAATAGTTTTTGCTATTTAGAGTCTGAAATAGATTCGAGAACAAAAAGGATCATATTCTATTCTTCCACTTTGTCTGAATGATGGTGCTCTTTGAAATGTGGAAGCATTTCAGTTTCATAAGGTCCTACTTATTAATTGTTGATCTTAGTGCCTGTGTTATCGGGGTTCTGTTCAGAAAGTCATTTCATGTGCCAATGAGTTCAAGGCTTTTCCCCATTTACTCGTCTATCAGGTTCAGTGTATCCAGCCTTAGGATGAAGTCATTGATCTATCTGAGTTGAGTTTGGTGCAGGGTGATTGTATGGATCTATTTGCATTCTTCTACATGTAGCCATCCAGTTTGATTAGCATCATTTATTAAAGATGCTATCTTTTTTCCAGTGTGCTTTTCTGGCTTTTTTATCAAAAATCAATTGTCAGTTTGTGTGTGAATTTATGTCTGGATCTTCAGTTCTATTCCATTGATCAAAATGACTGTTTTTGAACCATTGTTGTAATACAATCTGAAGTCTGGATGACGATACCTCCAGAAACATACTGTTTGATTACTCAGGATTGTTTTAGCTATCTTGAGGTTTTTATGTTTCTATATGAAGCTTAAACATGTTCTTTCCAGTTCTGTGAAGAATTGTGAAGCAATTTTCATGGGAATTGCTCTGAATCTATACATTGCTTTTGGTATAATGGAATTTTTTTACTATATTTATCTTATAAATCCATGGGAATGAGAGATATTTCAATCTTCTGATATATTCTTCTATTTCTTTGTTCAGTGTGTTGAAGTATTTTTTTTAATCATTCAAGTCTTTCACTTGCTTGGTTAGAGTTTCCTAAGACATTTTATGTTTTTGAGGCTTTTCTGAAAGGTGTTGTTTCCTTGATTTCTTTCTCAGTCTGTTTGCCATTTGTATACCTGAAGGTTACTGATTTTTGAGTCTTAATTTTGTATGCTGCTACTTTGCCTAAAGTGTTTATCAACTGTAGGAGTTTCCTGGTGAATTTTTAGGGTCATTTATGTATACAATCGTATCATCTATAAATGAAGATACTTTGTCTTCTTCCCTTTATATTTGTATTCCCTTGATCTCCTTAAATTGTTTTACTGTTTTAGCCAAGACTTCAAGTCCTATATTGAGTAAGTATGAAGAAAGTGGAAAATTTTGACTTGTTCTTGATTTTTAGTAGAATTACTTTGAGTTTCTCTACATTTAAGTTAATGTTGGCCACAGGCTTGCTGTAAACTGCCTTAATTATGTTGAAGTATGTTCCTTCTATCCCTAATCACTCTAGGACTTTTATCATGAAGGAGTATTGGATTTTGTCAAAGTTCTTTTCTGCATCTAATGAGATAATCATGTGATTTTTGTCTTTCAGTTTGTTCATATGGTAGATTATTTTTATTGATTTATGTTTGTCAAATTATCTTTTCATCTCTAGGCCTACTTAATCATGGTGGATATTCTTTTTTATGTGTGTTCTTGGATTGGTTTTGCAAGTATTATTTTATTGAGAATTTTTGCATCTATGTTAAGGGAAATTGGTCTATAATTCTCTTTCATTTTTGGGTCTTTGTGTGGTTTTGGTATCAGGGTAATTGTGGCCGTATAAAAAGAATTGGGCAATATTCCTTCTGTTTCTATTTAGTGGAATAATTTGAGGAGTATTAGTGTTAATTCTTCTTTGAAGTTCTGATATAATTCTGCATTGAATCCATCTGGCCCAAGGCTTTTTATGGTTGAAAGACTTTTAATTACTGCTTCTATTTCACTGAGAGTTTATAGTTCTGTTTAAACTGCTTATATGATCTTTAACTTTGGTAAGTGGTATGTACCCAGAAAATTATCCATGTCTTTTAGATTTTCCAATTTACTGAAGTATGGGTTTTTATAGGATGTTCTTATGATTCTTTAGATTTCCATGGTGTTTGTTGCTATGTCCTGCTTTTCATCTCTAATTTCGTTAATTTAGATATTTGCTGTCTGTGTTTTAGTGAGTTTGGCTGTTTGTCAAATCTTACTGATTATTCTCAAAGAATCAACTTTTTGTTTAACTAGTTCTTTGTGGTTCTTGTTTGTTTTGTTCGTTTGTGTTTTATTGATTTTAGTCCTTAGTTTGATTATTTCTTGCTTTCTGTTCCTTTGAATGTGATTTCTTCTTTTTGCTTTATAGCTTTCAGACATGCTGTGTTCCCTCTCTCTCTCTCTCTCTCTCTCTCTCTCTCTCTCTCTCTCTCTCTCTCTCTCTTAAATGTAGACAGTACTATGAACTTTCCTCTTAGAAATGTGTTCATTGTGTCCCCTAGGTTTGTGTATAATGTGTTTTCATTTTCATTCAGTTCTAGAAAGTTTTCCATTTTTTCCTAATTCCTGTGATGACCCACTTTTCATTCAGTAGTGAGTTGTTTAGTTTTTAATGGGTTTGAAAGCATTCTGTTGTTGTTGGTATCCACCTTTAATCCATGGTGGTCAGATGGGATGCAGGGTGTTATTTCAATGTTCTTTTATATGTTGAGAATTGCTTTGTGTCAAAGTATATGGTCACATTTGGAGACCATTCCTTGAGGAGGTGAGAAGAAGGTATATTCTTTTGTGTTCAGGTGAAATGTTCTGTAAATATGTGTTAGGTCTCTTTGGTTTAGGATGTCAGTTAGCTCTAGCATTTCTCTGTTGATTTTCTTTGGATGGCTTGCCAATTACCAGTGTGTGAAGGTCAATATCTGATTTTAGCTGTAGTAGTGTTTCTTTTATGAACTTGATTTCGTGCATAATGTTAGGAATTGCTATAGCCTTTTGGTGGATTTTTTTCCTTTGGTGAACATGTAGTATACTTTCCTGTGTCTTATTAGTTTTTGTTTGAAGTATATTTTGGCAGATACTAAAATGACTACACTAGCTTCTTTCTTAGTTCCATTTGCTCATAATATCTTTTTCCATTCTTTCTTCCTGAGGGTGCCGTCTATCCTTGATGTTAAGGTGTATTTCATAGATGTAACAGAAGGATGAATCCGGTATTTCAATTCATTCTATTAGTCTGCTATTTTGTTGGAAAATTTAGAACATTGATTTCGAGAGTTATCAAAAAGGAGTGTTTGTTGATTTTTGTTATTTTGTTATTGTGGTATGGGTTTTTGCCCCTCTTCTTTTTATTTGCTTGTCTGGAATTATTTATTCCTGTGTTTTCTTGGATGTGGTTAGCTTCATCAGGTTGAAAGTTTCCTTCTAGCCCCTCTACTGTGGGTGGATTTGTTGATAGATACTGCTTCCATTTGGCTTGATCATGGAATGTCTTTCTTCATCCACCTATTGTGTTTGAAAGTTTTTCTGAGAATAGAGTGTGGACTGGCATCTTTGTCCCTAAGAGTTTATGGGACATCTCTTCATGCCCTTCAGGCTTTTAGTCTCCATTGAAGTGAAATGTTATTCTAATAGGACTGTCTTTATAAATTATTTGGTCTTTTTCCCTTACAGCTTTTAATATTCATCCTTTCTTCTGAATTTTGAGTCTTTATTACTATGTGCTGAGTGAAAGTTCTTTTTGGATCCAGTCTATTTTGGTGTTCTGTCTTTCTGTACCTTGATATGCACCTCCTTCTTTAGGTTGGGGAAATTTTCTTCTATGATTTTGATGGAAATAATTTCTGTGCCTTTGACCTAGGTTTTTTTCCCTTTATCTATTCCAGCTAATCTTATATTTGACCTTTTCACGGTGTCCTACATTTCCTGGATGCTTTGGTACTGGTTGTTTGTTTGTTTGTTTGTTTTATATCCATTCCTTTTATCATGTCTTCAATGTCTGACATTCTTTCTTCTATCTCTTGTAACCTGCTGCTGAGCCTTCCCTTTGAGTTTACTGTACAAGCTTCTAAATTTTTAATTTCCAGTTTTCCCCGAGTTTGGGTTTTCTCTATAGACTCTTTTTCCCAAGCTTTCTTCATCTCATTCTACTTTTGTCTACATTTTCATAGATTTCTTTAAGGCATTCATTCATTTCCTCGCTAAGGACCGCCGGCATAGTCATGAAGACTATTTTGAAGCCCTTGTCTTTATGTTAGCTATGTGGCACTTCTCAGAGACTACTGTGGAAAGGTTGCTGGGCTCTAGTGCACACACCATTTTGGCTGTCCAAGATTATTGATTTTGTTTTTATGCTGGCATCTGGGCATCTTGGTTTAGGGAGACTGTAGTTGGTCTTGTTTTCTTGGGTAGATGTTTTATTCTTTGGTTTCTGTTGATCTTTCTGGTTCTTAGGAGAGAGTGGTAGATGTAAGTTGCCTAATAGGGAATGCTTCTGAGATCCTGCCAGGTGTGGCCCCTGGGGATTCTCATTAGAATATGTTCCTTGGTGTTGGGACCTGTACTTAGGGATGGAGCAGGGCTATAATGACAGGGGTGAGGAGTTCTCTAGGCAAGAGGAAAGCAGGCCATGCTACTAGAATTTGCTTAGTCCTCTAAGCGTGGGTGCAGATATGGGGGAGAGGCCACAGCTGGTAGTCTGCTACAGAGATAGTGATGGAACTTCTGGATTGGATTTGGACAACAGGAAGAGATAAAACTTGAAGGTCACCCTTGCTTCCCTGCCCTACCTGCCTCCCTGAGCAGCATGGCTTGTGCATTCTGAGGGAATATATGCAGGAGGTGGAGGGTAAGATGAAAGGATGGAATGATGAGGAAGACTGTGGGAGATAATCTGCATGATTCTGGAGGTGGAGGCAGAGAGGAAGGGGAGGCCACAGTAGGTGGTTTGCTACAGAGCTGGGGATGAGATTGGAGGGTTGCATATGGAGGAGAGGAGGAAGAGTGGAAGTCTGAAGATTACCCACCTGTTTCCCTCAAAACACTGAATTTCTATAAACATTAAGAACATGGATACATTATTTTAAAAATTGTCTACATGAGAACACGGAGGAAAAAATGGTTCACCAAAGCTGTCAGTGCACTTAATTGGATGATAGAGGGTATGGAACAGAAAGGCATAAACATATAAGTTGTATGAAAGCAACAGCCATCTTCTCACAGCTTCTTGTCTTTTTAGTTGCACTTAACCCTCTTAACCACTATTGGATGAGTGAATAGAATAAGACAGATAGATATGATAAATATCTCCAAGGAACTAAATATAAAAATAGCAAATATAATCTGAGTAAGAAAAGACTAGAAACTATAAGTTATTTATCAAAGTTATTGCTTTTTCAAAGGACCTAAAAATTTGACCAAAAGAGGTAATTATATACATATATGTGTGTGTGCATGTATCAGCCCACCAGAAGGAAACTCTCTGATGGGTCAACTTTGGACAAGCAAGGTCCCAAGACCCCAGAATATCTTTTGCTTTTGTTGTACCTTTGCATGTTTGCTGCTGCTGTAATTTTCTGATATCTGGCATGGTGTGAATGGGTGTGGGGAGATCCCCACTGCTTGTAATGTAGTGTGTTTATCTCATGGATATATCCTGTTCTACTGGGCATTTTTACCTGTGGACTCTTATGAAGATGATTTCTTCCTTAGCTGTGCTGTCTAAATGATAATAATGTTAGTTTAAATATAGTTTTGATGATTAAAAGTATAAACAAGGAAGTATTACACAGCTACAACATGAATTTCTACTGAGGAGCTATATAGACTGTAGCTTAGGTTAATAATTAAGAAATAAACAATTGAGTTTCAGAAGCCCAGTTAGTTTAAATTCTTTTGACCTTAATGCTGGGAGATGTGTTCACAGCTGAAACAAAGCTTTGAAAATAACTTATAGTTAGACTAAGATGTTTTTGTCAAATAGCTTTGAGGTGAAAAATCTAAGAAGAAAATCTAGTTTTAGAAAGGCACATAGTTGAATGTGGAATTCTTTAAGGTCAGGGAACAAGAACAAAGCAGCCCAATTATTACTAGCTGATGTGCTTTTCTTGCTAGGATTGGTTGATAACCAAAGGTGATTATTAATTCCTTGTACCCATTTATAAGATTACCTTTCAAGATAAGTAATAAAGTAATTGGCCCTTTCTTTGTAACTACAAACTGCAGCCTGCCAGTAAAAGAACTGACTGAGAAAAATAGCTCGCTTGCCTACGCAGTTAATTTGTGACAAGTTGCTTAGGTATGAATGTATGCGGGCTCTTGGGATAATTTGTTTTTCACCTGTGATATGTAAAATACTTAATTATGTTAATAATATGGAAAACATGCTGTTTTTTATTTGTATTCATTGTAATCATTCATTTGAAAAAATGAAATGTAATCACATTGTAGTTTTTACTTTGCCTGAAAGATTTTTCTGGGGTATATAAGCTGTAAGGGAAAGAATAGGGAGAGAGTTAGAGTTAAAACAGGCTAGAAGGAAAACATCAAGAATGAGAGAAGAAAATCACCAGAAAACAAAGAATAGAGAATGCAAAAGAAGAATAAAGAAAGGGCCTGAAGGAAACCACCAAGAGAGTTGTATATCTTTTTCCCTAATCCCCTCAGATAAAAAAGTCTAGAACACACCAACACTATAGATTCCTTTCCAGCCCTGGGCTGTCTGGAAGCTGGTCCCCCAGGCAACAATAAGATAGTATTTAGCAAACATCAAATTATTTGGTATGACACAGCTAGAAGATGAATGAAAATTTTTCCTTTTCTTTACAGGAAAATTGTCTTGCAGAATAGGAGGAACAGCCTTCCTGCTTCTGGTACAAGTGTTCCTGTGCCTCTGTATTTAATGTTTTGGACTCATGCTGGGCACTAGACATGTTGCATCTGGGAAATGCAGCATAAAGTAACTGCCATTGCTCCCTTGAGTCTAGATTAAAATGTTTCATTGTTGTCTTCTTCATGTAATTTTAAGCTTTAATTCCTCTAATGTTTTCCACAAACTATAAAGAAGCCAGCAATGAGAAAATGGGAAAGTTGTCATCCATCCCATAGTGACAAAATAGTGACTTTGATAGAAACCTTTTATTTATGTAAAGTACAGAGTGTGGCAGCCTGTGACTTTATTAGTTTTATAATCACTTGATCTGGGGAAGATATGGCCATAATCTATGATTAAAATTTTAATTTGAACCCATGTAACCTAATATTTGGCCTGCACAAAGTGACATTCCTGTTAATTTCTCTGCTAGTGTGTATGTATTCTACACTGTCTAGTAAGTCTCCTTGATCTTGTAGAATCTCTGGAAATGTAATTCTTTTTTATTTATATTTTTATTATTGAAAACTCTTTTCATTCATTTTACACACCAATCAAAAATTCCCTTCTTCCCTCCTCCTGGCCCCTAGCCTCCACCTCCCAACCTACCCCCCTCTCCCACCCACAAGAAGGCAAGGCCTCCCATGGGGAGGCACACCCAGTATAGGCAAGTCCAAGCCCTTCCTCCTGCCTCACAGCTGCACATGGTGTCCCATCATAGGTAGTGGGCTCCCTAAAGCCAGCTCATGCACCAAAGATGGATTCTGATCCTACTGCCAGTGAGCCTCCCAAACAGACCAAGCTTTACAGCTATCTTGCCATGCAGAGGGCCTAGTCCAGTCCCATGTAGGCTCCACAGACATTGATCCAACTTTCATGAGTTCCCTCTAGTTTGGTTTGGCCATCCCTGCATGTTTCCCATCATTATCCTGATGCACTTGCTCATAAAATTCCTCTTCTCTCTCTTTGATTCTACTCTTGGAGCTCTGTCTAGTGATTGGCTGCATCTGCTTCCATCAGTCACTGGAGAAAAGTTCTGTGATGACAGTTAGGGTATTCACTTGTCTGATCTCTGGGGCAAGCTAGTTCAGTTCAGGCACCATTTCCACTATTTCTAGTAGCCCAGGCTGGGGTCTTCCTTGAGGATTCCTGGCAACATCCCTAGCACCAAGTTTCTCTCTATCCTCATGATGTCTCTCTCTGTCATGGTGTCTCTTTCATTGCTTTCCCACTCCCTCCCTGTTCCAGCTCAACCATTCAATTCCCTTATGTTCTCATTCCCTGTCCCCTACCCTCCATTGCTCACCCCTCATCCCCAATTTATTCATGGAGATCTCATCTATTTCCCCTTCCCAGGGCAGTCCATGAGTCCCTCTTTGGGTCTTTCCTGTTATTTAACTTCTCTAGAGCTGTGGGTTGTTGATCATTTTTAAATAATTCTTTAATTTATTTCCTTTTGGACTTTTGAATATTTGTGAAAAGTTGTAGGGATATATTTATTGGGTCCAAAGGCCAAAACCTTCTCTAGTTTTCTGTTTCCATCTACTCCACCAACCAGAGACCAGGCACACTTTCAACTTAATATATCCAGAGGCAGGATATTTTTTAATTGAATTCTGTATGTTAGAATTAGTTCCAACACTGAAAGTAAATAATCTTTTAGAATGAGTTTGCAATACAAAGAAACATCTATTCTAATTCAAATTCTGGGATAACTTATAGTTCTTATAGCACTGTATATTTTTGTATTGTAAAATTTCTTAATGGTAAGAAATATAATAATGAACAGATCACAACTTTTACTCAGGCTAATTATTCATATACAAAATAAAAATGAGGAAAATATCTTCTAATTTATCCTCTAAGGTGTGTGATTGAGTTTTATTTGGATACTACTGAGATATGTTTAAAACAGTCACATGTAGAATAAAAAAAAACATTGGAAAAGTGAATTTAAGATGAGACTTGCTTTCTGTGAAAAATAAGAAATGGTATGCTCCCTCATGATAAACTAAGAAGCACTAATTCTGATATGTCTTATGGTAACATGGGAGATTTTAGTTGAGGAGAAACATGAACTCTACTTACTTGCCTTTGGAGAAGGGACAGGCTGTGATTTTGTGCTAGTGAATGGGAGGGACTAGCTTGTAAAGTCAAGAACTACTTCACCTTTTAAACACTCATTTTCCACGACATGAAAAAAAATTCAGTACAGGGAGAAGCCAGTGCTGCTTTAATAGACATTAGTAAATTATTTAGATTTTAATCTCTAAAATTTAAAATTCAACTCAATTTATTTTTATTTGATAAGATCTTGGCTGGCTCCACTTCCTGTGGCTGGTTACACTGAGTTTTTTTAAGACTTACTTTACCTGTATAAACTTCCCTGATTTGGGAATACTTGCTGGCTGGTCAAGCATCTCTTTGATCCAGATGATAGTTACCTACCTCGTGTCTTCAAAAGTACACAAAATTTGGACCAGATACCATCCATTTAAGGTAGAGGGGGAACTGAAACATTGAATTGTGGTAACAATTGGCCAACATGTGCAGCTTATCATTGCAAACAAGTGATCGGCTGGTATCTGGGGGGTGCCTTGGTCATCATGATTCATGAATGCTGGAAATGTCCCAAAAATGACATAAGAAGTTGCCATAAGATAAACCAGGTGGCAGGAGGCACCTGCTATGGGTTAAATGAATGAATGAGTGGCTCTTGACCTTGACTAAGTTACAGGTTAACATAACTTGGATACCTAAGCAAATTCTTAGCAGAATAAAAACTAAAAACCCAAACTAGAGTCTCATTATTTAGAAGTTGACTATGGAAGTTACACGAAGAAATTGGACTTAAGGTGTTCTAAGCAGTAAGATGGTGTATAGTATTTGCCTTTTCTAGTTGATGGTTTAGCTTCAGGATTAAAAAAAAAAATCCTATATAAAGAAAAATGATAATTTTTATCTTAAAGGAAAGAGCATCTTTAACATTTGGCTTTTAAAAATGAAATGAAAGCACAGTTGGAGGATTTCTTCTAATGGCCAGGAGAAGCACCCATCTTTCCTTTCTGGGTCATGGGCAAATTTCACATCCCTTTAGATTTCACAGGCTCAAAGAAATGTGAAATTTTTGACATTTTCACCTTAGTGTTTTCACACATAAAGGAGACACTTCTCAAGGATAAGTAGTGATTTTTCTTTTCCTGCTGAGAAATGGCTTTGCAACTCAGAGGGCAAATGGAGGAACTGTTGCTTTAGAAGCTCCCAGTGTGGAAAGCAGTTAGCTCCACAGGCAGGAAGTGCATCCTCACATAGTATCCTAAAGAAGAACCCCAGTTGTTGATTGGCTGAAAATTTCCCTTTGAATCAGTCTAGCACTCAGGCCTGTGAAAATCAGAAAAGGTGTTACAATGTTGCTTTAACAGTTACATTATTTCAGACTTAGAGACACATTTAGTTGTCACTTAAGTTTTAATTAGCAAAAAATGGGCTCCTTATTTTGCATGAAACTATACATTTAATTGTGCAGCAACTATGTGTTTCACAGTGGAGGTAACCTATTGGAATTAAAAGTCAATGATACTTTTTTTTTTTTAAATTTGCCATACATGTATTACTGCTTTTGGAAAATAAATTGGGGGTAAGAGGAAGCTGAGATTTATGATGTAACAGATGTGAACAATGATAATTTATTCATTTCTTAAAGCACACAGAACCTTAAAGAAGCAGAGAAAAAGCCCTGGGCCATTCTAGAAGGCCTCTGACACCAGAGAGAAGAACCCATATTTTCCACACCAGTCAACCAGAAATCCTTGTAGTTTAGGAAAGTTTGAGTCAGGAGCAGTGTTCCGTAATTGGAGAGAACACTTTGGCAGCTATGTGCAGAGACCTCCTGGGTCTTGAAAGTTAGGAGCTGGGTTGAGACAAACCAGCCAGCATGGATTCCACCCTGTACTTCTTTCATGAGTAGAGCTCCACTGATAACAGTAAAGAGGTCTCACAGTTCCTCACTGCCCTGAACCCCAGGTTCTCAAGATCCTTCTTAGCATTTGGTTTTCAGCATCAGCCTGGTAAGCATTGGCTATCTGAGCCTGTCTACTCGAGTCTCCTAGGACCTCCTGGTTTCAGTCTCCACCACCTTGCTTCCTTAGCACCTCATCACTTTGTTCTGGGTTACTTCTTTGATTTTTCAGGCTTTTGGAACTTTTCAGATTGTTTCATTGGTATGTCTGGACCTGAGTGAATAGAATGAGGAAATCTTTATACATTAGCTATAGAAACAATAAGGCAGTAACAGCAAAGAATGAAAACACAGAGCATGGTCAGATTGGACAGTGGAACTGCATATGGTAAGTTCTGAAAGTTAAGTTACAGTGCCATTTTAATACCACATTCAAGATCTCATTATATATAAGCCAGGGTTCTAAAACTCCATCAGCCATGCCCAGTAATTCCTCATGCTTGATGCTAGTCTTAAAATGGGATGCTCTCCACAGATGAAGGAGGACTCTTCAGTGACTTTGTCAGATTATTTGGCCTATAAATGCAGTTGGGGAGATGATATTTCAATTTCCTGTAGTGACTGAAATCACCAAGGAAAAGTGAAGAGAAAAAGAGAGGTGAGGAGAAAAGGGGGGCAGTTAATTGCTTATGGCAAAACATGAGAGAACAGAGTACCTGTTAGTCTTATTATTTCTCAGTAGTGTTCCTGCACTTTATATACATCAATCATATTTCCATCTCTTACACAATCCCTGCCTATATTCCTGGGATTTGTTGACTAAGTGTTGAGGAAACACATTTGTAAAGTTGGCCTGGACTTTATATCATGATTTCAGAGATTTGAGGTGCAACTTTGTTTCTTGTTGATTAGTGACTTTCTAACCTCTATGATTCTCTATTTTCCCTCTGTATTGTTGTTAATAATAATACTCTCCTCTCAGAGTTGCAGTGTGTATGAAAAGTCAGATAATCAATAGCTGTTGGGCAGCTTTGAATTGTCAACTGTTGCTCAGTAGTCAATAGTACTAAGAGGTCACAGTCCTGTGGCTGCCATGCCTTGTAATGTGGAAAGCAGCTTAGACTGCCCAAACACAGGGTCTGCTTCTCAGAGCTTTTCTCTGTTCAAGCTGAATCTTAGGGAAACTAGGGGAGCTGATGAAATAAAGCTATAGTCTAATATTGGAGTTGAGTATTAGATGTTGAGTGAAGGAGTGTGTTTTTTCATGTTTGTCTATTTACTTTTAGCTGTGTCTCGAAATTCACCTATTCTGCCTCAGCTAGCCTGCTATTCTGCATGTCCCTATAATCATTTATTTGAGTTCACTTGAGTGTGAAAACACTGCCTCGTTGTTTTTTTAATCATTTTGGTTTTATAGCTATACTTGATAGCTGCTCTTATATTTCAGTAAGTTTCCCTTTTTACCTTTTTTTTTTTTTTTTTTTTTTTGGTTTTTCAAGACAAGGTGTCTCTGTGTAGCTTTGCACCTTTCTTGGATCTCGCACTGTAGACCAGGCTGGCCTCGAACTCACAAAGATCTGCCTGCCTCTGCCTCCCAAGTGCATGCGCCACCACTGCCCGGCTCTATTTTTATCTTTTTTTAACAGGAAAAAAATATTATCTGGATAATTGTTTTTGTTCTTTTGGTGTTTGCAACAGTGTTCACTATTACTTTTCCAATGATTTGTATCATATAAATGCCAGGTTAAATATATCAATAAAAACATTATTTCCAAGTGAGTCTTAATGAATGTCCATTTTTTTCCTCAGAGATGATGGAGAATATCGTCCCCAAGGGGTTGCAATATGAAGAACACTTAAGGAGGTGAATTCAACTGCCACTATGTAGTAGGAACTGGAAGCCTGAGTAAATGGGTAAAGGAGAGATTTCTGAGATGAAGTAATGACAGCCTCCATAGATGCCAGTAAATATGAAGGGCAAATACAGCTGGGACTGCCTTTTATTGCTGGGTTTGGTTTTAATTTTTGCTGTTATTGTTGTTTTGTGAGGGCCTTTTGTTTGCTTGTTTTGAAATAGGAAGATCTTACAGTTTTATTGAAATGTTCTGCTAGGAAAAGAGAATATGGCTAACATAAGAGAAACCTTGGATCTTTCTTCAGCAGCTGTCTTTTCCGCTTCTTCAAGAGGTCCCATCTTAAGGTTTCTCAATGTTTTTTAGATGATTTTTTTTCTGCTTTGGGCATGTGCATGCACATGCATGTGTGTCTGTGTGTGGTACATGTGTGGTGTGTGCACCCATGAGGAAGTGTGTAGATGTAACAGTCTTATTAACTAGGAAACACAGAGCCAAATGCAGAGTTAAAAGACCAAGAGGTCAGAGCAATAGCTAAAATCTGATACTAAAAAAACCTTTCTTACCCTTCACTCCTCTGTTGTCCTTCCCCTCAGCAAGAAACCTACTTCCTGTGTATCTATATTTTTATTGACTTCCTGTTCTGCCATCTCATTGGTTGTAAACCCAACCACATGACCACCTCTTCACTGTCTGTCTATATAGACCTCCAGGTCTTCTATGGTTGGAATTGAGATTAAAGGCATGTGTCTCCATGCTGGCTGTATCCCTGAACACACAGAGATCTGCCTGCCATTTGATCTGGATTAAAGGTATATGCCACCACCGCCCAGCTTCTGCTATGGCTTGCTATTAGCTCTGACCCCCAGGCTACTTTATTAACATACAAATAAAATCACATTTCAGTACAAATAAAATATCACAATAGAAGTGAGTTCAGCCTCTGTGGGAAATGGGAGTCTGAGTGAGTAAGTGAGTAGAGGAGAGTGTTTGGAGATGCAAATGTGCTAATAACCTCCATAGATGACTCTGAGTGTGCAGACAGGCAGGAGGAGGACATCAGACGCCCTGCTCTCACACTGCCCACATTATTACTTTTCAGAGAAAAGGCCTTACTGAACCTGGAGCTAGGATGGTGGCCAGCAAGCCCCAGTCATCCTCCTGTCTCACACTGCAGTCGATAATAAACACAGGTGCAGGACCACACATGACTTGTCACATCGGCTCCAGGCATGTAAACACAGGTACTCAGGCTTATGCAGCAGCAAGTACTCCCCTTCCTTGCTGAGATACCCCCCAACCACAGCTTAAACACTCTCTAGTTTTGTAATTTGTTCTCTGTTTTTGGTTCACTACTCTATAACTGACATAACTACAGTTTAACAGTTACAGTATAAAGCTTTCAACATAGATATTCTCAAACAAATGGGAAGCAAAGGTACATAGCTGACTCAAGCATGCTTCAATGTAGTTCAGCTTGGAACTTTGCAACTTCGTCGCGGCATGAAAGAAAACACACACAATAGTTCTGTTTTCAAATCAGCACAGTATTCAACAAACCACATGGGTTATTCAACATTTTATTATATAATAGGCTTTGTGGAAACAATTTTGCCTAGCCATAAGCTTGTTACACGATCTGAGCTCAAGCATAGAAGGCTGGGCTGAATTGTGGTGTTTGGTAGGTTGAGTTTTATTAACTGTCTTTAAAATATATATATATATATATATATATATATATATATATATATATATATATATATATATTACTATATAAGGGGTTTATTAGATGTAAATTGAGGAACACTTATATTCAAATGGATGGATATTAAATCATACAGAATGAGCTTTTCTGATCAGTGCAGCTCTAGGTCTTGGTCATATAAAACATGTTAGAATAATGATTTCACAAATTTAAATCCAAAGGAAAAATATTTTCACTAATGCATACTTGGTAACTCAGACACAGTTCTGATGATTTTCTCATGAAGGAAAGCTTAGTACTGGAATCCCTGGATAAGTAATTATTATTTGCAGTATGGAACAGACAGTGCATGTTACTTTTCAGGAAAAGATTTTCATTATCTGTGGAAGAGGAGAAGACAAGTCCCCCAGAATTCACAGAGGCATTTTTCTCTCATCTGTGGAAGAGTGTTCTGCCTCTGGCTGGCTCTGGCACTCCCTTGACAGCCGGTGTTTTGTCTGCAGCTTTTTTTCTGTCTGGACCATTTTATTTCCTGTCTTTCCTTATATGGCAGGAGGCTGAGCACAACACACAGTAGATAGAAAGCAGAGCTTGACCCTTGAGATAGGGGGAGGAGCTTGGTGTCTGATCCTGATGGCCCCTCCTCCATTTTGCCTTGGGGACACTAGTTTTCCCAGAATATTTTCCAAACCTGCACTCCAAATCCAGCTTCACCAAGGAGGTGATGCAAGACAAGGGCTAAAACAGCCCTGCATGGCCAGCAAGCTCACAGTGAAGTCTGGTGTTGGTTTATGGATGAGAAGAGGGGACTTTTTTTCTGTCCTGAGGATTATGAATATTTTCTGTCTCTGAGATTTTCCTCCTTAAAATGAGATTGTGAAAAGCAGATGTTCAGTAAAGCTGAAAGTCCTGGAACTACACAGCCCTGTGCGGCAACTCTACACCTCAGGGTAGACGCTGTCTGCAGCAACAAAACACAGCTTTTTTTTTTTATATGCCCATCATGGAGTGATATCCACTGAACTAAAGAATTTGCCTCTAAAATTAGCCTGTACACTTCCATTTATTGTTGAAAGGAATCAAGAAAGGCTAACTTTAAAAGGTTTGCTGAATAGAGTCAGATTAAAAACACCCAAATTCATTTTTTCTTCCCCAAATGCCACAAGATGAATACCAAGTTTCTTTTATAAATTTATCCCTGTCTCTAGTCACTCACACTTGTGAGGTAGACAGCTCCTAGTAAGAAGCCACCTTATCTGCAGTTACGGTGGAACATTCTGGAAAACTAGAAATGTCTAGGACACTAAATAAAGCTTGCTGTTTCATAGCGACCTTGAGCCTTGGGTGAAAGGCAGTAAACATTCATAGCATATGCTGTTATCACCAGCGAAGCTCCACCGGAACTGTGGGGAGTCTGCTCAAATCATTGCTCTACTGACAATGATAAAATTTATTTGAAAAAAAGATTTCACCCTGGGTGGGGGGCTGATATGCATGCCAAGTCGTTGAACAGCAGGTAGATGACCAGCTACACTTCTTTACTGTCACTGTGAGTACGGTCTTCCGACTGAGTGCCACGTGCTGTTACTGTGACACAGTGTTCATAGCCATTCCTGCTCTGCAAATACTGTGATTGTTTTGACTTCCACAAATACACAAACTTCTATCTCAGAGAACTCCTTCCTCACTTGCTCCCTTTATGACAACTGCTTTTTTTTTTTTCAGGCAAGCTTTTTTAAAAAATTTTTTAAATTATATTTGTGTTTTAATTTTACATATCATCCATGGGTTCCCCTGTCCTCCCCCCTTCCGCCCCCACCCCTGCCTTCCCCCCAGCCCCTCCCCTCCATTCCCTTCTTCTCCAGGGCCAAGACTCCCCTGGGGATTCATTTAAACCTGGTGGATTCAGTACAGGCAGGTCCAGTCCCCTCCTTCCAGGATGAGCAAAGTGTCCCTGTGTAAGCCCAAGGTTCCAAACAGCCAGCTCATGCACTAAGGACAGTTCTGGGTCCCACTGCCTGGGTGCCTCCCAAACAGTTCAAGCTATTCAGTTGTCTCATTATCCAGAGGGCCTGATCCAGCTGGGGGCTCGACAGCCTTTGGTTCATAATTCATGTGTTTCCATTAGTTTGGCTATTTGTCCCTGTGCTGAAGGCAAAGATGATAGGCACAAAGGCATAGGGTCATTCAATTGAGGATCTGACTGCATAGAAGAGTTAGCTTCAAACTCTTTATAGATGTCCAATCTTTGTGTTTTGCTGTATGTGTTATATGTGTTGTATGCATGTGTATGCACATGTAGGTGCAGGTGTTTTCACTCTTGAAGACATGTGTGAAGGTAAGAGGTTAATGATATTGGCTATCCTCTTTTATTGATCTCTACCTTACTTTTTCAGACAGGGTCTCTCTCTGAAGCTGGAGCTCCTTGGTTTTTGCTAGATTGGCTGGCCAGAGAGCTCCTGGGCTTTGCTCCTCTCTCTGGCCCCCAGTTCCAGGGTTACAGGTTCTTGCTGCTCTGCCTAACTTTTAAAAGGGTGCTGGGTATCCAAACTCAGGTCCTCATGCTTGGAGAACTTTTTATCTGTTAAACCATCTCCCATTCCAATGTCCAATATTTTGAGCATCAGTTTAAAACTCTTGCTAAGTCTTTAAATAAAGACATATATGAGATTTCTAGCAGTTTTTAGATATGACTATCTGAGGCTAAGGTGGAACAGAGTTTAAAGAACATAGACAAATGAGGAAAGCAAAAACAGCCTCCTCTGAGGAGAAATGAAAAGAAGGCAGATCTAGACAAGACCAATAGGGCAAAGGGAGGGTCCAGAAGCCCTAGAACCCAGGGCCTGTTTAAGGGATGTCTAGTCTTAGTCTTTTCACTCCCAGGATGTATAAAGTTATTTTTCTTTTCTCTGTGACTTGGTCTTCTGTCCTTCCCTGTGGACCCGTTATATGTCTATGCCAGGGAACAAACTAGGTAATCTGCTAGGTAACAACCATTTGCACCTAGTTGCAACAGATTCTTGCTAGGGGTTTCAAAGCACATAAATAATGATTATTACATTAACTAGTAGAAATTTCTAGGAAGAAAAGGGAAAAAGACAGCATTGAGAAAAAGAAACAAAAGGATTCTCATATAAGGCAAAATAAAGGGACTGAAGCAATTATGACAAAAGTTAATGAAAATAGAACTTAGAGGAAATAATTTTTCCTGAGAGCTTGTTGGTGAGGAACTGTGCTACTTCTAAATTGTTCTAGAAAAATGAGAACTTTTCAGAAGTTCTAAAGGAGTTAGATCTTGTGTTAGTTACTGTGGAGAGACACCATGGCCGAGGTAACCTTTAAAACAGACTTTAGCTGGGCTTTGGTTACAGTTTCAGGGGTTAGTCTATGACCATCATGGCAGCAGGCAAGTATGCAGGCATGCAGGCATGGTGCTGAACCAGTACCTGAATGCTAGCATCTGATCTACAGGGAGCATGCATAGAGAGGCTGGACCTGCCCCCAGAGACACATCTCCTCCAACAAGACCACACCTCCTTTTGAGCAGTCCACCAACTGAAACCAAGCATTCAAATGTAGCCTATGAGAGCCATTCTTGTTCAAACCACCATAGTTCTGTCTTGATGTTCTTGTCAGACTCTTAGGACACATTTCAGGATGCTGGCGTTGTGGACCACATCAGAACCAGGAGGACCTGGATACTTTGGATAAGATAGAGTTTAAGGGAAGTTAGAAATTATGTATCACCATCACTTTGGGATATACTAACTGTCCTGAACGTGGGGATTAAAAGTTAAATTACAGGAGACATTGTGCTGCAGATGACATGAACAACACAAAGTGTTCTTCATCCTTCAGCTGTTTAATGTAAATGAGTAGATGGTCACCCTAGGGAGAGTGGAGTGCTCAGTTGAAAGGAGTGCAGAACACCATCTAGTTTGAAGGGTTTATGGCTGTGCCCCGATGCTTATATGGTAACAAGAAAACCAAGTTGTGGCTGTGGGTTTGCTATATATTTTGTGAATTTGAATAAGTAGCTGTACTCATTATGACTTCTTTCTTTCTCTTGCTCAGGAGAGGACCATAGGGAGTCTAAATGATCTAGAAGCACCCTTCCAGCTCCACACATCTGAAGTACTGCAGAGAATGGAAATGAATGGAAAGAGCCATGGGGCACCAACGACGCTTTTCTCATTTCCAAGCAAGAATTCTGTCTGTTGTGCTTGCTCTGATGTTTCTGGGCATGACAATTAATCATGCTGGGTACATTAATAGCAGCAATTTCTTGAAATAGAAGAAGGAGAGTCCTCCCAGGAGGATCCTGACAATTGTGTTTCTACCCACAGTTGGGAGTCAGCAATGTTAGCTAACTTTTTCAAAAGCAAAAGCTGCATTTATTTACTCCATGTGCTGTGTGGAAAGTTACCACTGGCAGCTTTGGCCACTGAACCTTCCATAAGAAGCAGTTGTGGTTTCCAGACAAAAGCCAGAGGATGGTCTTTCCAAGGCTGCTCTAGGAGCAGCTGAGGCATTTCAGTACATTTTGTATGCTGGCATAGCCAATCTGTCATGATTTTTCTGTACTGTCTCCTACCCCATCATTACCTTGTTTTGGCAGACAAGAACAATTGGGATCTCCTGTGAGATGGAGGTCCAGAGGTCTCAGAAATGCTTTGTGTCTCCCATTGAGTAGTCTTCTGAAGACTGAGCTTGGTGGTTAAAATGGAGGACAGATGGTAAAACCAATATAAATTCACAATAAAACAAAACAGTGCAGACAAGTTTAGTGTATAATGGGCAGATTATCTCTTATAGTAGTTTCTAGCCTGTGATTTGGTTTGTCTGGAAATCCGATGTATATAGTTACTTGCTAAAACTTACTATTGAACTGGCTCAGTCATTATTGACTACAGCCAGACTGGAAGAAAACATTAATTTTCTTACATGAGATTTTTGAACTTGTACTTTTCTAGAATTTTAAAGAGATAACTGTGTAGCCTTAAAATTATTTTTCCCAATTGACACTGAGTTTCATTTTACCATGTTTCCATGCTGATCATTTCTCTACTGTTAACACTACTGATTAGGTTACAGACAGATTGAAATATTTAAGGTGACCTTTGCTTTATTCTTGCTCACAAAATTGGGTTTTGGCCCATTTTTTATTGCATCAAAAGATAGATTTATTATTTATTTTATTTATGTGTGTATATGCCACATATGTGCAGATGCCCAGTGGCAAGATGAGGTTGTTGGAGCTCCTGGAGCTGGACTTACAGGTGTTTGTGAGTACTTGTACACTCTGGAAGAGCAGGAAGCACCCTTGAGTGCTAAGCCCCTTTCTAGGCCCTGTGGCAAAATACAGTAAAGTGTAAATGTAAGTATCGAATGCTAAAATAAAATGTAATCATTTAAGTGTATTTTTAGTGGTACTACACATATAAATGTACAATTATTACTATACCTAGAATTCCATTTGTCTTATAAAACTATTTCATACCCCTTAAGCAATAACTCCACACTCCCTATTTTTTCCAGCCTCTGGAAACACCATTTAAAATTAATAAATCATCATGCTATTAATTTAACATCAAGGTTTGGAGGGGTTCCCTCTATGCTGTGTATGGCCTATGGACTCATTCTGAGTTTGTATTTGTGAAGTTTGTTTTAGATATAAAGAAATCTTCAAGTTGTCATTTTGCATTGAATAAGTTGTCTATGATAAATTGCTGATCTCTTAAATTGCAACATTAAATGGTACATAGGTGGGGACTGTAGGTCACTGGTGCTATGACCATGTCCCTAGCATGAACATCAGAAGGTAATTTTAATGAAACAGCAGACTATGGATATGCCTGTACTATCTAACAGTGAGTACACAGTTGCTAAGTTAATCATCTGAATAAAAACAACTGTGAAATGATAGAAATCTTCAATAAAAATAATTGGGTGTCCTGTCACAAGTGTTGCTCTTGGTGGAAAAAGACTTCAGAAGGTCAGCTCTGTTCATCCAGGCAAGTTCCTGGTAGAGTTGGGACAGAAAAATTGTTTTAATCCATATATTTCTTTAGAAATGAGCATTTCTCTTTAAGAAGTAATGGAGAAATTATCAGGTTTGGGGTATTAATATAGAAATGGGATCAATTTCTTTCTGCTTAATTGTTGGTGTCAAGGACTACAAAAAACAAGAAATAAACTTTTCAAACTAGTGATGTGCTAAAATTTTATTTTCTGTCTTAAAATATCTTTGAAGTATGTTCATACAAGTTAATACAGAACATGAAAAAGTGCAGTGAATTACTTCTATGGTGAATCATTTTGGAGTTTGAGGTTTTGAACAACATCTCTAAATTTCAAACCAAAATGACAATTTCTTTCTAAAGAATAAAAGCACATAAAAACCACAGGATGTTAACTTTGAACTAACGAAGAACAATACTTTATATTTCTTGAAGCATTTAATTCAGTAAGAGTTTTTCAAATATTAACAAAAAAGATTCTCTTGGCTGTGTATTAGATGATGATATAGACATAAAAACAATTAAAGAACCAATATAAGTGATCTATTTTAGACACTGCATATGAGGTCATGCATATTCATTTAATACAATGCCACGCCAGCTGCCCAGACACAAGCTGAACAGGGACAACCATGATAGACACGCAAAAGGAAGGGAGAGAGCCCATGAGGCCGCAACCCTACACAAAGGACTGCAGGCAACTAAGGAATGCTGAGAGTGGGAGAATAGTCTTCCTGAAGAGGAGAACACCAGCTGGTATTTCAATATCAAATGATCCACATTGAAAACATCCCTACCGTTACTGTTATATAGACTGAGCAGGTTGCATTCACACTCCTAGGAATATATATGGATACATATATGCACATACCGACAGTCAGTGAAAAGAGTCCACGATTTGAAAGAGAAAGGAGGTATATATGGGTGGGTTTGGAGCAAGCAAATAAAATTTGCACTCTAACAAATAATATTTGCCTGAGGATCACAGGACAGAGCCAGCCACTAGATTAACCATAGAGGCCAGGCAGTGGTGGAACACACCTTTAATCCTAGCACTTGGGAGGCAGAGATCCATAAGGATCTCTGTGAGTTCAAGGCCATCCTGGATTACACGAGATTAATCCAGTCTAAAAGAGAAACAGAGCCAGGTGGTGATGGCTCACACCTTTAATCCCAGTATTTGGGAGTCACGTGCCTTTAATCTCAGCACTAGGAAAGTTGAGACAAGAAGTAATATGGCTGGGCAGAGAAAGGCATATAAGTTAGGAGGAGACAGGAACTCAGTCTTTTCAGCTGAGGACTCAGGGGCATTCGGTCTGAGGATTCATAGGGACAGGCTCTTCCCCTTTCGGCCGAGGAGTTGGTGAGATGAGAAGTGGCCATGGCTTGTTTCCTCTGATCTTTCAGCATTTACCCCAATATCTGGCTCCAGGTTTTTATTATCAGACCAACCGGGACTCATGAAACACAAAGGGAAGGGAGAAATGATGAGATGAGATTATATTATCATATCAACAAACAAACAAATAAACAACAAACAGACAGACCTGCTAGTAGAAATAGAGTAAATGGTGGTTAGTTAGAGCTATAGAATGAGATGGTAGTAACTGGCATAATGTAGCCCAAAGATGCTCAGTGTCACTTAGGAGGGAGCCTGTGTACAGCACGCCAATAGCACTAAGAGCAATGTGTCATAACCTTGAAAATTGCTAAGGCCACTTCTAAACGCTCAAACCATGTGAAGTATTTGAAGCAATATGCAAGATAAATATTTTGATTTAGCTATTCCACAATGTATATATAAATCAAATGTCATGTCATAGACCCTAAATCAATACAATATTTATTTTTCATTAAAATAATACTGATGACATGTTCCTGCTCATGAGGGAGTAACAGAAACCAGCTCATTCTCTTAGCCAAAATCAGCTAGTAAGTAGACTTAGGAAGAACGTTTAGATAAAGATATCTCAGCCGTCTCCAAAGGAAGAAAAACAAATGATATGAGCCCTGACCACTGAAGCCAGGGTCCTGCTCTGAGAGACATTCTAGGACAGTGAAGGTGGAGGAGTAGAACAGAGTCCTGGGGTCACTATGCTGTGAGAAGGAGCTGGGCATGGGCAGGTGAAGTCAGTTAGACCACAGTGCTAAAGCAAAGACGAGAGACTGTAGATCCCTCTCACAGACCAAGAGGAGCAGGGCCTCAGCTCGTTCATCCAGCACTGATGTGTAGTTCCTGAGACAGGGGAGAGGATTCTGTGGAAGAAGTGGATGTACACTAGTGGCACCTTGTCCTCCCTATACTCCACACTCGGCTTCCTTCACCCTCTGGATGCCATTTTCTGCTTCCACAGCTATGAGCTAGCACAGTAAGACACATTTTAGGCCCCTCTTTTAATTTTTTTCTGTTTTGGTGGGAGCAGTTCTGGAGAGTGAACCTAGGGCTTCATGCATATAAGGCAAACGCTTTACCTCAAACTCAGCTCCCCATGTCAGACTTCTGAACTTTAGAAATGTGAAATAATACATTTGTGTTATTTCAAGCCCTGGAATCATAGTAACGTGTTAAAGCAGCAACAAAGAGTCCATAATTCCCTACTGTGTCCTACTTAGTGGCCTTAATTTTCCAAGAAGAGGGCAGTAAATGTAGGCATATATACTTGGGAGATAATATCATAACCCAATTGAATCGAACTTTTTGAAACCCTTCAGCAACAGAATGGTGATTTGGGGGTTAAGGAGGTCTTACCACATGGCTAGCCATGATTTCTAAGGAGCTGGGACCTGGGGAAGAGAACAGATGGGCACGTGATACACTGGAGTCCAAACCAACATTGTCACAGAACCTCATTCACTCACATAGAACGTACATCAAAGCTGAGACAGAAGAAGCCTCAAAGGAGTTTACCACACAGCATGACTGCATTCTAGGTGTTGTATCTGTTGGTGAATCCTCTGCTCATAATGCACCCTCTGCTTCATTTTATAATTAATTCATAGGGCTCGGAAATTTGTCCAAGGCTGGCAAATGATTATGAATGCAGAAGGATAGCAGTGTTCACCTTCTTTTCTTCTCCTACCATCCCCGCTCTCTGGCTTCCTTGTTTAGCCCATGCACATCCACTCCCTAGCTCTTACCATTTAACTATCTATGTATTTAATTTGTCTACAGTTTTACTTGGAATCTGTATTCATTTGCATCAAGGGCCATAAACTCAGAGCTGAAGTGACGGAAAAAGCACAAACATGATTCTTGATGGTAATTTTAGATTTTTAGAAACTCCAGTGATGCACTCTGCTGGTCACTTAGGTGAGTGCTCATTTCCCATGCTCAGGAGAGGATGTCATGTGCATTAAATCCTTCAACTATGCTAAAGGGGATGAACTATAAGTTTACAGTGAAAACACATGGTCACCCTGTGGCTTTTCCATTAAGAGGCGAATGAAAGGCAATTGGACTGAATTTAATTTCACTTAAGCATCTTAACAGTTGTCATAAAAAAGTCATAAGAATTCTCATTATCGTTGTATAATCTCAACAGCTCCCAGAAGAATTTTAGGGAAATACTTCAAATTAACAACTTACTTTCAAGGGTTTTTTTTGTGGGGGTGGGGGAAGTTCTGTGTTTGGGCTATGTATTTAGTAAAACATGCATTCACAGACTATGAAAAATATATTTAATAAGAATTATCAAGTACAAAGAAACATAATTTTCCAATGCCCTTAAATATATAAAATTGTGGTTGAGAGGGTGCCTAAGGTGACCTACTTAGTGACTGGATGGCTGAAAACCCTAGCTGATATCAGAGAACCCTCATCTAGTGACTGATGGAAGCAGATGCCAAGATACAAGGCTGGGTCCCAGGCAGAGCTCCAGGGGTCAAGTCAATGAGAGAGAGGAGGGATTCTATGAGCAAGAGATATTGAGACCATGATTGGAAGGAATATAGAGACAACTAGCCAAACTAGTGGAAACGCAAGAACTGTGGACTGATCACTAAGGAGCCCCCATGGTACTGGACTAGGCCCTCTGGATAATCGAGACAGTTGTTTGGCTTGAACTGTTTAGGGGATCCCCAGACAGTGGGGGACCTGTCCCTAGTGCATGAGCCTGCCTTTTGGAGCCCATTGCCTATGGTGAAACTATGTGTAGCCTTGGTGTAGGGAGAAGGGGCTTAGACCTGCCTCAAGTGAATGTTGACTTCTCATGGGAGACCTTGCCTTGGAGAGGGTGGGAGTGGGGAATGGGTTGGGGAGGGCTGGAGGGTGGGAGGAGGGAAGATGGGAGAAATCTGTGGTTGATATGTAAAATGAATGGAAAATCTCTTAATAAAAAGGGAAAAATTGGTATTTCATTTATAAATACTATTACAGTATTAATTTGGAGATTTTTTTTTGATAAAAGGAATATAAGAAAGGTAGACATGTGGGAGAGAATATTGCTGTGTGAGAGAGAGAGAGTTAATGTAGTTCAGTGAGTGGCAGCACATATCCGATTTTATGACAAGGCTGTTCTTGTATCAAAGCTACATTGCTGTCTGGAGTTGAAACTAAACATACACAATAGATTCCTGGCCTGCTTAATTCTGAGGCAATTTCACAGAAAGAAGGAATGATAGTGTCTTCTATTTTTACCAAATTTTAAGAAGATAGATTACCATCAATTAACATAACTTGAAACTTGTCATTTGATATTTTACATCAAAGAGATTTTTTTCCCCCTTTGGTCTTGGGATTCTGTCTTAATCATTAATTTGTCCTAAGTTGTAAAGGAACCAAATCAAACAATTCTGACGTGTAACAGAACAATAATGTATTACTGAGAAAGATAATTGCCAAACACTCTATTCTAGGTCTATTTCTATCATGTTAGATTTTGTTTTATTTTTGAGATTATAACTTAATTACAATTTTTCCCTTTCCTCCCCCTAAGTTATCCCATTTATCTCTTCTTGCTTGTCTCCAAATTTATGGGCTTTTAAAAAAATCTATTGTTATTGCATTTGTGTTTACATCTATATTCTTAAATATAACCTGTATAATGCTACTTAGATATTTGTTTTCAAGGCTAGCCTTTTAGTACTAGACAACCAATAGGTTTGCCATTCCCTGGGGTTACCACCTCTCCCACTCCCAACTTTACTCAGTTTAGGGGGTCATGTTGGTGAGACTTCACGGGTATAGATTTTGACGTTACTAGGAAACACAATCTCCCAGCAAACTCCCTGGTCCTCTGTCTCTTACAATCTTTCCACTTCCTCTTTTACAATGTTCCCTGAGCTCTAGGCGTGGGAACATTTTGTAGATGTATCCACTGGGGCTGGGCTCCACAACTATGCGTTGTTGTGAATTTCTGTAGTGGTCTCTGTCTGTTGCAAAGAAAAGTTTCCTTGATGAGGGGTTAAGACTACATTTACCTGTGGGTAAAAGGACACACATTTACAGATTATTGTTAGGGATTATGCTCTTTAGTTTATTCGTGGTTGTAGATTCTCCTCAATCTATAACCATTACTTTACTATCACTGATTAGGTAGCTAGGTTTCCAGTACCAGTCATGTGTTCCCTCTTGTTGGGCAGTTAACATCCAATCATCCAATTAGAGAGCAGTTGGTTGCTGCTGAGGTATGTGTGCTACTACTGCACCCATGAGGTTCCTGTGCCATGCTGGTTGTTGATGTGGCTCACAGGAGTTACAGCTTGGTAGGACTGTTGGGTGCCTTCCTCCTTTGGAAGCTTGCATGTCACCTTCTGGTACCATGAAAGTTAGTCCTCAGAGAGAGGACACTCAGGTCAGTCCCAGCTCAGTGGCTTCTGAGCCCTGTTTCTGAAGTGCACGGTGTTGTCAGCAATGTGGACTTATCTTCCACCTCTGGAAGGCAACCAAAGGCAAGAATTTTATAACAAAGTTTATTTAAAATTTTTAAAAAGAAACTTAGGGAAGAAAGGGTTTAGTTTCTCTTACTGTTCCAGGTTTTGGGAAAAGTTAGGGGAGGAACTCAAAACAGCTAGTCATTTCACAGGCACATTTAAGAGCAAAGAGAGAACAAATGCATCCACGCTACCTGCTCATTTGTGTTTGCTTTCTCTACTCTTTCACTGTCTAGAGCCCAGCCAGGTCATGAAATGGTGCCACCCACATTCAATATTGGTCTTCCCCCTCAATAAGCAATCAATTAGTAGTCCCCCATAGGTGTATCCCTAGACCTAGGTAGTTTCTCTAAGAAGCTCTTTTTCCAGGTGATCCTAGGTTGGGTCAAGTTGGTAATTAAAACTAACTGGCAGGATCTATCTAGATGGTTCAGCAGTTAAAAAGTTAAAATTGCTTGTGACCCTTCCAGAGGACCTGAGTCCTCTTTTCAACACCTACATGTAGTGGCTTACAATCACCTGTAACTCCTGCTTCATGGAACCCAATACCCCTTTCTGGTCTCTAAAGGGCACCTGCATACACACGTACATACATAAAAATGAAAGAAACACAAAACTATCCAGAATACACAGAATCTAAATTAATTTCTCTTTTCATTCATTGAGAAATTAAACTAAAAACAATGTTATGGTTTGGTTAACAGAGAATTACAACACAGATTGGGAGACGGGTATTAAGGATAATTCTGCTGGATGAGAGTTTGTGCATCAACCTTCCTTCTTAGGGATAAAGATAATTTTACCATGGGCATGGGCAAACTGCTTATGTTTCCAAGAAAAGAGAACTAGGAAAAATCCGATGGATCAGTCCTCACTTTTAAACTTTGCTTTTATGAAAGGCAGGGTAATATAACAAGTTATTTTCCCTAACACTTACTTTGATAATTCTCTTTTTTTAATCAAAAGTAGATTCTCTGTCTCTGTCTCTCTGTCTCTGTCTCTGTCTCTCTCCCTCTCCCTCCCCCTCCCTCTCTCTCTCTCTCTCTCTCTCTCTCTCTCTCTCTCTCTCTCTCTCTCGAACACACACACACACACACACACACACACACACACACACACACACACACACTGTATGTATAATATATAGCCATTCTGATTCTCCCTCTATTCCTCCCAGTTTCTGTTCATGTACCCACCCATCTAGATCCAACCCCCTTTTGTCTCTCATTAAAAAACAAGCAAGCTTCTAAGTGATAATAATAATAATAAAATATAATGATAAAACTAAGACTAACTCTGGAATTGGACAAAACAAACAAACCAAAGAAAAGAAAGAGAAAGAAAGAAAGAAAGAAAGAAAGAAAGAAAGAAAGAAAGAAAGAAAGAAAGGAAGAAAGAAAGAAAGGAAGAAAGAAAAGGAAACAAAACCAAGAGAAGGCATAAGAAACAGACCCATGTGTTGTTGCATTCTGGAATCCCACAGAAATACTAATCTGGAAGCTATACTATAATATACACAAAGGACCTTGAGAGTAAAAAGAGAGAAAATGAAAAAAATAAATAAATAAGTAAAAGTAAAATAAAAAAGCAAAAGCCTGACAGAACATTGTAAGATAAGGACCCTCTAAAGATGCCATTGAGTTTGTTTTTTGTTGGCTATCTACCACTGGGCATGCAGCCTACCCTTAAGAGTACTTTATTTTCCTGATGAAACTCCTTTAAGTAAATACAATTTTCATATGCAAGTGGTTATCAATTGGAGATTGCATTTGGGTTTTGGATGGGGGCATGTCCCCACCTCTCCTTTCAGCTCTGGGACCCCATCTGGTTTAGACCTGTACAGCCATGTGCATGCTACCTCAGTCTTTATGTATTCATGTATGCATGACCATTTTGATTTAGAGGGGCTTGTTTTCTTGGTGTCCTCCATCGGTCTTGCTCATACTCTTTCTGCCTCCTTTTCCTCAGGATTCCATGAGCCCTGAGGAAGACATCCACTTTAGGGTTGAGTGTTCCAAGGTCTCTCACTCTCTGAACACTATCTGGCTGTGTTTGTTCACATCTACTTGAGGAGGAATGGCAGGGGTGGGCGGCTTCTCTGATGATGGCTGAACAAGGCATAGCAGAATGTCATTAGGAGTTATTTTGTTGCTACTTTTTTGTCTTGTCTTGTTTTTGTATTTTAGAACAATAGCATTTAGTTTTCCTTAAGTTCCTGAGCTATCTAGTCTCAGGTTCTTGGTCACCCAGTGTCAGGTATGGGTCCCATCTAGTGGAGTGAGCCTTAAGTTAAATCAGATATTGATTGGCACAAACTTTATACCACCATTGCACTAGCATATCTTACAGGCAGGACACACTGTAGATCAAAGGGTTTATGGCTGGGCTGGGGTTTATGTTTCTCCTTTGGTAGTATGTAGAGTACTTTCCTGTAACAAAGACACTAGACCATAAGGGTGAAGGTTCTATGTTGGTACCAGCTTGACTTTTCCACGTTCAATAAGTTGTGTATGTCTTGTCTCCAGAAATGGGGTCTTGCTGTCAGTTTCTGAAGAACAACCTACAGTTTTGGCAGCAGCCTGGATTGTTTGGGGTTCCCATGGGACCCCTTGGTAAAGAACTCAATTAGAAGTAACCCAGTTCCAGTAATGGAGATAATAGATGACCATCTGGGCCTTTATTTCCCCCATTACTTGCCAATTTCATTTAGATTGGCTTCATATATATATATATATATATTATATTTTGGAAGTTTCTACTGTATTAGGTTTCCATACTACCCTTCAAATGGTCCTTCATTTTACCTGTCTCTCCCCCATTCCCTCCCCACTTCCCTCTTTTTCTTCCCACTTAATACTATTCCAGCCTCCCCTACTCATCTGTAAGTTCTGTTCTATTTCCTTTTCCTAGGAAGATTTATCTGCCCCCAACCCAGTCTTTTACTCTATACCTAACCTCTGTGGTTCTATGGGTTGTAGCTTGTTTATAATTTACTTAAGAGCTAAAATGCACATATAAGCAAATATATCCCATATTTGTTTTCCTGGGTCTGGGATACCTCATTTAGGATCTTTCTTTCTTCCTCCCTCCCTCCCTTCCTTCCTTTTCTCCTCCTCCTCCTCCTCCTTCTCTCTCCCCCCCTCTCTCTCCTCTCTCTTCCTCCCTCTTTCCCCTCCCTCCCTTCCTTTCTTTTTTTGTTCTATCCATTTACATGTAAACTTCATGAAAGGCTGAATAATACTCCATTGTGTAAATATAATATACCACATTTTCTTTATTGGCTGATTTTTCTTTGAGGGTTTAATTTCCATTTCTAGCTATTATGAACAGGGCAGCAGTGAACATGTTTGAGAAAATGTCTCTATTGTAGGAGGAAACATCATTTTGGTACATGCTCAAGAATGGTATAGCTGGATCTTGAGGTAGATGGATTCCCACCTTTCTGAGGAACCACTACACTAATTTCCATAGTGGCTGTGCTAGTTTGTCTTCCCAGCAGAGAAGGAGGAGTGTTGTGCTTAATTCACATCCTCAACAGCATCAACTGTCATTGAACTTAGCCATACCAGCCTATGTAAGATAAAATCTGAATGTAGTCCTGATTTGCATTTCCCTGATGGCAAAGAACGTTGAGCACTTCCTTGTTTCCCAGCCAAGTAAATTTCCTCTTTTGAGAATTCTTTGTTTAGAACTGCACCCCATTTTAAAAAATTGGGTTGTTTTCATGATCTCTAGTATTTTGTGTTCTTTATATATTTTGGATCTTAGCCCTCTATCAGATGTATAGTTGGTAAAAACTTTTTCCATTCTTTAGGCTGCAGCTTTGTCTAAATGATGGTGCCATCTGCCATGCAGAAGCTTTTCAGCTTCATGCGGTCCCATTTGTTAATTGTTGATCTTAGTGCCTGTGTTATGTGTTCTGCTCAGAAAGTCTTTTCCCATGACAATGGGTTCAAGTCTATTCCCCACTTTCTTTTCTAACAGGTTCAGTATATACAATTTTATTTTGAGGTCTTTTATCCACTTGGAGTTGAGTTTTGTGCAAGGTGATAGTATAGGTCTATTTACATTCCTCTATATGTAGCCATCAAATTTGGCCAGCACCATTTGTTGGAGAGGTTGTCTTTTGTTCCCAGTATATATGTATTTCTGGCTGCTTTATCAAAAAATCAGGTGTCCACAGGTGTGTGGATTTGTGTCTGGGTCTTCAATTTGATTCCATTGATCAAAGTGTCTTTTTTTGTACCCATACCATGTTGTTTTTATTACTGTATCTCTGTAGTACAATTTAAAATCAGGGGTGGTGTCTTCTAGCTGTTCTTTTATTACTTTGGATTGCTTTAGCAGTTCTGGTGTGTGTGTGTGTGTGTGTGTGTGTGTGTGTGTGTTCCTGTGTGGACCTGAAGACTATCCTTTCATCATCTGTGAAGAATTATGTTACAATGATGATGGGGATTGCTTTGAATCTGTAGATTGCTTTTGGTAGGATGAACATTTTTACTATATTAATTCTACTGATTCATGAGAATGGAATATCTTTCCGTCTTCTGATATCCCCTTTAATTTCTTCCTTCAGTGTCTTCAAGTTTTTATTATTTTATTCTTTTACCTGCTTGGTTAGAGTTATCCCCAAGATACTTTAGATTACTTGAGGCTATTGTGAAAGATGATCTTTCCCTGATTAGTGACTACTGTCACAAAGCCCAGCCTACTGTGGGTGATATCACACCTAGGCAGGTGGTTATGGTGCTATAAAACTGTAAAGCAAGCTATGGGGAGCAAGCCAGTAAGCAGGGTTCTTCCAAGATCTCTGCTTCAATGCCTTCCTCCAAGTTCCTTCCTTGACTTTCCACAGTGATGGACTATGATCTGGGAGTTATAGGATGAAAGAAAACGTTTTTATCCCCCGGTTGCTTTTAGTCATGGTGTTTATCAGAGCAACAGAAATCAAAGTGTGGCAGGTGGGATTTCTGATCATTTATCAATTGTTTTACTCTTTTGAGGAATCCCTGTGCCAATTCCCCTCATGACTATACTAATTTGCATTGCCACCAATTGTGCCCAGTGGCTCCCTATCTTCACATCCTCCCAGCACTCATTATCTTTATTCCTTATTTTAATAATTGCCTTACCAGGCTGATTGACATGCCCTGGGTTAGGGGCAGCCTGATCTCCTCACTGATAGATGTGCTCCCATAGCCTTCCATTCCTTAGAACATTTCTAATATGTGGGAAAGACCTAGGGACTCTAGTTTTAAACATACACTGCAGTGCATTGCACCCCCACTCCATAACTTGTCTAGAGTAAGTCACCATCGGACAGTAACACTCCAAAACCGTTTGTCCTCCAGAGTCTGCTGTCAACACATGGTATATATTCTCAGCCAAGTTTCAGCACTTTATGAGCTCAATTTCTAAGATTTCCAGAATGTTTCTGAAATTGATACTTTGTACAAAAAATGTAAAATACCTTCATTCAACCCAGTGCTCCAGTATCCATCACCTCTGGTTTTGGAGTTTTTTTGGTGGTGGTGGTTTTTTTTTTTTTCTGTTTTGTTTTTTTGTTTTGTTTTTTGTTTTTTTTTGTTTGTTTTTTGTTTTTGTTTTTGTTTTTTTGCTGTGATCACTTGTATCTGCCTATAATAAATACACTTAACATGCTGGACTATGACTGTGCATTCCTTAAAAGCAACATCCTTCAAGATAATTAATATTTATTATTTATCACTATTTTCCAATTGTCTTATACAATGTCTGGATATGTTAGGTATAAAAACTCAGGTATGAATAAGTCATAATCTACTGCTCAAACTTGTGCATGAGGACAGTATCAAGACTGTGTGTTTATAAACAAATAAGAGAAATGTTTGATTGTTTTTCAAGAATTATTTTCCCTGTATTATGGGAGCAAACTGAGTATTGACAAGTAATGGAAACCTTAGTGCTAGAATTTAGAATCAAAGACAGGCTCTACAAATTGTTTTCTAGGCTCCCTGAAGTTTATCTAGATAACATTGTCAGTTTCAGAAAAGTGAGGCATCTGAATAGAACAGAGCTTCTTCCCATATCATGTTCTTGTGAGAGAGACTGAACACAGGAAATACATATACTTACTATTTGATAAAGAGTCAATGTGTTAATAAGTTAAAGGCAGAGTTCGTGTACCCTTAAACCACAACATAGCTTCTCAATTATGAGATGCACAATTGTAAATCTTCATGCTCAAGTTGCATACTTAAAACAAATGTTGGTAAGAAAGAAAGCTATATTGTTTTGAGTGTTGTTAAAATAGAAGCTATAGGTGATATATGATCATTTAATGAATAACAGAACAAAAAAGTCAAGAATCAGAATGAAGTTAGTTCATTCACTAGCTTATCTTAAAAATAAACTTTTTACTAGGAAGCTACTATATTTAGATGACACTTGGCTTGGAAAATGAGTGTTTGAAGAAGCATTTATTTATGGAGTTTATGCTGCAATGGCAGAGACTGGCAAATAAATAGAAAGAGTAGCAGATAAATTAACACAGTGATTGAAGGCAGCAGGAAGCCTTCTATAAAGTAAAATGTTCCATGGTACATACAAAATGAGAAGAATCTACTTTGCAAGGGTTATTTTGAAAGAGCTGATTTCTAAGCTGATATATGAATGAGATAGCCATGCTTACTATGTGGTAGCAGGATGTGTCTTTATTATCTTGAACAGAGCAAGGCTTATATGTTGAACATTTAGTTCCCAATACAATGTTCAGGTGGGGGCTTTAAAAAAGATTAGGTCATATGGGATCTGAGCTAATCAATGGATTAATCCACTGATTACTCATAAGTTAATGAGTCATTGGGAGATGATGAAAACTGGAATATGAAGCCTGATTAAAACTCTCTTCATAGTTCTATCTGTCTGCTTCTTGTCCACCTTGAGGAGAGGCACCTTGCTCCATTTCATACTCCCTATCATAATGTTCTGTCTCACCAGCATGAGGCCTAAAACAATGGAACCTGGTGGCCACAGACTATGACTTCTAAAATTATATATGCTCAAATAATTTAACATCTATTAGGCTCCTAGGTATCTATTTTAGTTGGGGTTTTATTACTGTGAAGAGACACCATGACCATGGCAACTCTCATAAAGGAAAACATTTAACTGACACCTGCTCTCATTTCAGAGGTTTATTTTATTGTTGTCATGGCAGGAAGCATGGTGGTATGCAGGCAAACACAGTGTGGAGAAGGAGCTGAGATCCACAGGCATCAGAAACTGACAGTTGAGCCACTAGGCCTGCTTTGAGTGTCTGAGATCTCAAAGCCTACCCCCTAGTGACACACTCCCTCCAGCAAAGCCACACCTACTCCAACAAGGCCATACCACGCCTCCTAATAGTGCCACTCCCTATGGGCCTTTGGGGGCCTTTTGGTTCAAATCACCACAGTTACACTAATTTTATTTCTGGGTGCTATAATAAAATATCATGCCAAAACCAACTTAGGGACTAAAAGATGCTTATTTAGCGTATAACTCTAGATTACAGTCTGTTGTTGAGAGGAGGTCATGGAGGCAAGAGCCTAAGACAGGATAATCACGTTTTATCCTCAGTAAAAAAGAGAGATGAATGAATGCACTCATGCTGCCTGCTTTCTTGCTTCTTAGCTTTCTTTACTTTCAAGCATTTTAGGGCCCAGCCCAGGGAATGGTGCTGCTCAATTAAGGTAGGCTAGGCTTCTACCTCAATTAACAATCAAGATAACCCCTCACAGACATATTCACAGGAGAACATCATCTACACAATTTTTCATTAAGATTCTCTTCCCAAATGGTTCTAGGTTTTATCAAGTTGATGGTAAAATTCATCATGGCCCTGGAGAGATGAATTAGCTGTTAAGAGTTCTTGTTTTTCCAGAGAACTGGAGATTGGCTCTCAGCACCCATTCTCAGCAGCTCACAACCACATGTAATTTCAGCTCCAGGAGAGTCAATAATTTGAATCCATGTAGCGTCTCTCTCTCTCTCTCTCTCTCTCTCTCTCTCTCTCTCTCTCTCTCACTCACACACACACACACACACACACACACACACACAAAGCCTACTGAGTCCAATTAGTGTTGCTCTTTTTTGCATGTGTTTAGAACTGGTGTCTCATTCTTGAAACAAGCAAAAAACAAACAAACACCACAAACTGATTCACCCTCCTTCAGCAATCATTGTCTGTCTGTAGCACTTCATCTAGGGGTGAGACCTTGTGAAATTTCCTCCATCATGTTGGAATGTCAACTGCTATATTCTCTATAAGTCTTGTGCAGGCAGGCCACCATACTGTGCATAATCCATGGGAGTAACATCCCTGTCCTTTCCAGAAGACACTGTCACAGCATTTGTCCCAGCTCTCGGGCATACAATCTTTCTGCCCCCTCTTCCACAAAGTTTCATGAGCCTTAGGTATAAGGATTTTATATATAGATGTCTCATTTGGGAGTGGGTACCCACAGTCACTTACTCTCTGTATTTTGACAAGTTGTATATCTCAATAATAGCCTTCATCTGCTTCAAAAAGAGTGTTCTTTGATGATATATGAGAGCTACATTTATCTGAGGCTATAAGAATCAGTACTTGGAAGGAAGTGGCAAACTATATTACTTTAGTAATATAGTATTAGTAGGTTCTCCTCAAGGGCCTATGACCGCCCCATGAGTTTTTGGCTAGGTTTGGAGTAGAGTACATGAGTTCTCTTAACTGAGCAGGGTTCAGGTTAATTATACACTTACTGGTTACCTCAAAATAGGAATGTGACTGTTGCACTATTTAGGCATCTTGCCAGTCCCATCATTGTTGTGGTTCTCAGATTTCACAGCTGGATAGAACTGTTGATAACTTTCAACCTTGGAAGCTTTCATATCAACTCTGATACTGATAACTACCCTCAGGGAAGAGTCCTCCAGGTCAGTACTATATTTATCCAAATTATGGAACTTAAGTGTGTGGTGTCTTCAGCAGTAAGGTCTTATTGTCATGTTATAGCACATAACTGAGCACCATGACAACAATGTCTATTGTTTGGGAGATCTTTTGGACTTCCTTGGCCAATAACCCAAATAGAAGGTATTCTCTGCCAGCTATAAAACTAACCATCACAATAGGTACTTTGTTATAGCAACAATAAAGATGACTAATTAAATCATTCTAACAATGGGTAGGCAAATTTGCTTAGAGAGTAGTGATCAAGGACAGGTAAGTCATACATGTATTTAGAGGGGTATGGAAGGTCAGTTTTTACTTAGAACTCAATGACAAAATAATATGAGTTTAAAGAGAAAAATGTCAATCTTTATTTCAAAGCAATGACATTGTTTGTATATAGAGAAAGCAAGAGTAGAGCAGGAGGTCAGACAGAAGATGAAGGCGTGGGCAGAGAGAAGGAGCAGGTGGATGCAGAAGACAAGGGACATGGATACTTTCAGAAGAAGCAAACAGGATTGCTGCTAAAGCATAAACAGGACAGAGGATGTGGCTGGAGTAATAAGACCTATGGGGGTGTCATTATAGAGGCAGAGAAGTCCAAGAAAACAGTTCTATTGAGACAGTAGTGGACCATGAGACTAGGCTTTGGTCCTGTCAAAACTGAAATGATTGTAAGGATCAATGAATCAGATGTACACAAAGGTAGGTAGATTTTAAAGGAAGTACCTGAAAAAACTGATCTGGGCTGCATTGTCAGATATGTGGTCATTAATCCCATACTTGGGAGGGAGAGGAGAGCAAAGCCCTCTGTGTTGACATTGGGGGAGGAACCATCAGAGGATGTTAGAAAAAGGCCAAATGTGGAAAACATCATACTGTGGTACTATGGAAGCAAAATAGGTAGTTAGTTGGAGTCTCGCCTAGCCCTGCTGTCACCAGAGGATTCTGTTCTGCAAGCAACTTGTCTTGTGGTGGGCAGAAAGGGCTCAGTAGCCTCCAGAGGGTTTTGTTCTATGCACAGCTAATGTGTGCAAGGAAAAATCAGAGACACATCTCATCTCAACAAGCTGAGAAGATTGACATTTGATTTTTATATAAGAACTCTTAAGAGATAAGAGAAAATGTGCCTGCTCACCCTGTTTCGCCAAAACATTAGGCATGTTGCATTAACAGATGTGTTGTTTTTAATCTAAATCTCAATTGTTCAATTTTATCAATAAAGACTCAGGAGACAGATGTTGGGGTAAAACCTGATAGCTCATAGAGGCAGAGAAAGCAAAGACTGACCTTCCTCCCCTGCCAACATCCCAGAAAGATGACTTTTTCCTCAAAGATAGCTTTTTCTCTCAAAAGATAGCTTTCTTTCCCTCAAACAAACTCAAACTGAATGTCCTTCCCTTCTACTCCTGTGTGTCTCTGTCTCCCTGACGCCTTTTTACTCTCTACATTTTTTTCTTTCCTGTCAACTGGTTGTTTCCTCCACCTCTTAACCTATGGTTGCCTTTATTTAACATGGTTTACAATATTCAAACAGAAAGCTCTTGGATTAAAGGTGTGTGCTAGGGCTGAGCCACACCACAATTAGAAACAGGTTTTTTTCCCCAGTAAATAATGCAGATAAAATAATCTTGGGGTTCACAGTGTAACCAAATATCCTGCAACATATGTGGAAAATAATATTAATAGAGGAGGTCTCCTGAAATATTGACTTTGTTAATGACCCAACAAGTCATTTCAAATATCAGTCTTACTAACAGACAGGGTTTGAGAATTTCACACGAAAAGTAGCCAGAGTTGACATCTGAACCTATTAAAACTTCTCCAAAGCATTTAATATTCAAAGTATCCATGCTTTGGAGAGCCCAGAGCTGTGTCTGGAAGAGTTACTGGCAAAACAGGAGAAAGGGAAATAACATCAAACTGCAGGACACCTTAGAGCTCACTGTGTTTCTCAAGTCACAGTATGGATGATAATTAAGCTGAGATGAATATTGGCAAACTAACTTGCCTGAGGTCATATAGACAATCCCAAGCCAAGTAGACCCCATAGTTTCTGATTTCTTGGTAATACTATAAACACCCCATCAGTTTCCTTATTAAAATACAATTGCTACCATATGGAAGAAAACCTAGGGGACTCTGAATGAGCCTGAAAAGTTAACTCTACTTAACACTGTTTCTTCTGTTTATTAGGCACCCACAAAAGACAGAACCCCTTTTGTTTTTAAGTAGACTTGAGTTTACAAATTAACATATTTTTTTTACACAATTGATGAAAATTGACATTTTCTTTCTAAGATAAGAAGTGGTGAATTTTTTCTTTTCTTTTCTTTTCTTTTCTTTTCTTTTTTTTTTTTTTTTTAAAGCTGAGGATCAAACCCAGGGTCTTGCATTTGCTAGGCAAGCTCTCTACCACTGAGCTAAATCCCCAACCCCGAATTTTTTCTTAATGTATTTGGAAGCTCTTTCCAAGAACACTGAAAAACCTTTCCACAAAAGACAAAAACTGTTGAAATAAAAGGTTTGCCTCGATTCCACCTCCAATCATTTGAGAAAGGTATGAAGGCAATAAAATCCAGAATGACAATCTTTAAATTCAAACCTAAATCTTTGGTCTGGTTTTCTGCTCTTGGGAGAATTAGATGTGCACAGTTTCTGGAGACACCCTGCAGTGGGCTATGAGGAGGCATCAGCATTTCTAAGAGTGGGTCTGATCAGCTGTGTGCCGGGCTAGACTTCCCCAGCAAGCAGAGGGAAGTTCCATGGTCCCCCATGTATGTGAGGGCTTCCTAATACTATTTTTCCATTATGATGTCACTATGGTGTACAACATTCTAGGTAAAGTTACAGCTGTCAGCTGTTTCTGCTTTCAGCCTTCTTTTAGAAGAAAACACCATCTTAGCTTTGGATTCACACCCCAACGTATAGATGACCTCTGTGAGCTGGTTTAGCATGATTCACGACATGCAGAACTGAATGAGTCTCGTTAATGCATCCCCAAAGTTTTAAAATCACTACTAGATTTTGTCAATCACAGAAGAACGCTGATAGAAAGACACATTTTTTTTTTTTTTTTTTGGCAATGTGGCAGGGTTAAGTAAAATCTTGTAGTGTGCATAATATTTCATATGAATGAAATTTCTTATTCTTACATGGATATGTCTTCAAATTAAGGGAAGATATTACATTCTTCTGTGTGCCAGAAGTTCTTTTGGGGGGCCTATGATTTTACCCAGAAAAAAAAATTACAAAATTTAGATCTCAACATTAAACTTGGAGATTCAATCTTTGGTGCTGATATCATTGATTTCATCACTGAACAACATTATCACAAAAGTGGTATTTCTTTATTTAAGTGGATAAGTAAATGAGGTAACCAGTGAGAATTAACATGTGAGCACAATAATGAGAACTTTAGGATATGATTTTATAGGGTTCAGAATTTTCAATTAAGATGTGATACTAATATATCTTCTTTCTGTTAGAATGGGGAATACAAACCCTTCAAGCAGAGTCTGATATCAAAACATGTTTAGGGATTTCATTTAGTGGTGGTATCCTGGCTAAGGAGGAAAGAAAAAAAATTAGCTCAGGTGATTACTAATGGTGGAGGATGGAGGATGGGAACAGACAGTGACCTGAATCAGAAGTGAGTAAGAGCATTGTCTTCCCTCTCTACCTTAAACCTCTCCTCCCTTCTCAGAAGAGCTTGATTTCTTCTTGTTGTACATTGGCAAGTGCCAGACAATAGCATGGCAGATCATATCTGCTGCAAGCTCTCTTATATTTTCACCCTTTCACAAACAGGAAGGAAGGAAAGAATTCTTGTATCTTTATTTGAGCACTTGTAGTGATGGATTCAACCCAAACATGTATGGTGGTCATCCTTCAGTGACGTGTCACTGCTCAGAAAGGTGTGTGTGTGTGTGTGTGTGTGTGTGTGTGTGTGTGTGTGTGTGTGTGTGTGTGTGAAGAAATGTGGGTATGGGCAGGGTAAAAATATACTTTGTTACTAGAATAATGGGAAAAAATGAATAAAAGAGATAATTGTAATCATCAGTTGTAGCTACCACTTGAACCTTAAAAAGTGAAAGAGGAGCCGGAGCAATGTCTCAGTAGTTAAAAGCACTGGCTGCTTTTCCAGAGGACCCAGATTCAATCCCCAGCACCACATGGTGACTGACAACTGTCTATAATTACAGTTCCAGAGGATCAATGCCCAATTTTGACCCCAACTGTTACCAGAACAGGGACACCTGAGTATGGAAAAAAGAGTAAATATGGCTGTAATTTATAGATAAATTAGGGAAGTTGGACCAGGAGGGTGGCCAAGAGAGTCTCCTGCTGATGGATTTGCTCTTTGGAATTTGATAAGAAATTGTTTAGACATAAAGTTTAGCATAAAGTTGATCCCATTTAAGTCAATACCCACATAATGATTCTGATTAGTGTATTCCAAAACAGACAGGAAGACAAAAAAGTAAAAATAAAAAGTGAAATAATAATAATAAAAAAGAGATAAAAGGCCCTGAGGATGAAGAAGCTGCTTCAGTTTTTTAGTTACTTTCGTCTTATGATTCCTTAGAGGTTAAAGAAAAGTGTCTCTTTTTCATGCCGCAGTTATAGAAAAACCTAAAATGACTCCTACTGGCTTATCTGAGCCAATGGCCTTACTATAGCCAGGCATTTTACAGAAAAGTAGAGTAGAGAAAGAATAGTCAAAACTTGGATGTAGTGGCTTCCCAGACTCTTGAGCCCTGATGGAGTTCCTGTGCCTTTAAATATCATATATTCATACAAAATGAAACCTCAGGTACATATTCCATGCTAATTATGTGAATCAATTCCTGTATAACAACACACACACACACACACACACACACACACACACACACACACACACACACACACACACACAAGATCCCAGAAGCTAAGGGTTGATGACCCTGCAAACTACAAAATAAATTCTGTTTCCTTGGTTCGAAGGGCCTTGATTATCCTCATTGTTGTCAGGACCACTTGAGTGGGGCTTGTCTTGGAGTGATAAACAAGCAAGGCAGGAAAAGCGCACCAAGAAATGACAAGACAAACAGATTACAGTGAACCTGTACAGTGAATTTCCTTTAGATACACAAACAACTGCTGATTGCTGCTGCTTTTATTTATACACACAACTTTAAAACTTTTCTAATAAATATCAGGTAATTAAATGTTAATATATGTTCAGTTGACAGAATACAAATTACCATAAGAAACTTTTAATAACATGCCTTTTCTTATGATGATTTAAAAATATTCTATGAGTTGGATTTTTTCAACCCTTAATATTTTATTTTGATTATTTGTGTCTAGTCATAAAAACCTCATAAAGATCTCCCAAACAACATGACAGTCCTTTGAGTTATGTTTCATGGTGATTTATAGAAATACTCCTCATTGTCTCATTTTGAACAACGGGTGAGTGTGCTGGTTTGTTGCAGGAGGGATATTGATAAGCTTTTGGAATTAGGTATTACTGGGACCATATGTGAGAAAAGGTTCCTGCTTTTTCAGGATTTCTATTCTACAGAAAAAAATTAAAAACCTCCTAAAATCATGTTACTTTATTTGCCTATTTGTATATACCTTGTTTTAAGAAATAATTTGAGGGGGTTGGGGATTTAGCTCAGTGGTAGAGCACTTGCCTGGCAAGCGCAAAAAAAAAAAGAAAGAAAGAAATAATTTGAAACAGATTTGACAACCTTGAACAGTTATTCTCTATTATAGTAGTTGTTCATGATTTCAAAAGAATTAAAATTAAAAGCCCATTTAATATTCTGACCTTAAAAAGCTACCTTGATACTTTAAAAATTGTAATTATTTTATGTGTATGGGTGTTTTGCCTGCATGTATGTACATGTACCACATACATACATGGCTGGTGCTTTGTGCCCATGGGAGACAGAAGTGGGCATCAAGATCCCTGAAGCTGGAGTGACAGAGCCATTGTGCAGGTTCTGGAATTAAACCCAGGTCCTGTGGACTGCATCCAATACTGTTAACAACTGGGCCATTTCTCAAGTACCTTGACACTTTTTTTTTTTAATCTTGAAGGTTCATGTTCAATGTTCTCATTATATTTAGGCAAAAATAATTTTTAGATTATAATATTATTGTAATTATTAATTTTTTAAATTTTGAGTGAACTGTCATACAATTTAGCTAATTCATCATTAGGTTTACTATAGGGCTGACCGTTTATCACATTTTTGCTGATATGTAGTATTGAGTTGAATTTAAAATGTTCTTAATGTGCTCACTTCCACAAGAAAGGTTTTAGGTCCTAGGATATTTCAATACATGACAATTTTCAGTCCATTCTCATGACCTAAAACTGTTCTTGTGCTGAATGGTCAGCCCTATAGAAACCCTGTCTCGAAAAAACAAAACAAAACAAAACAAAAACAACAACAATAACAAAAAGCAAAACAAAACAACCTCCCAAAAGCAACAAAATCTAATAACTAAAGCAAAATATGCTAGAATTTCCACAAATATACTTTACTATATATTTTGTTTTACCTTTTTGAAGATGTTTGTTTGTTTGTTTGTTTGTTTGTATATGTGTATGTCTGAACCTGAGTGAGTTTATGTGCACCAAATACATGTAGGCCAAGAGACTGTAGGGTTCCCAGGAGTTGAAGTCACAGGCAATTGTGAGCTGTTGTGTGGGTGCTGAGACCTGAATTCTGCTCCTTTACAAGAACAGTGTACATTCTTGACTGCTGAGCCATCTCTCCAGCCCTGTATTTTGTTTTTCCTCTAGAAATTCATTTAAACCATCATGTTCTATTCCCATGCTTGATACTGAAGAGTCAGTCCTTACTCTAGGAAGTGACTGTTGGCCGAAGGCCACAGCACAGAACTGTGTCATTCACTAGTCTAGCTTTATTGTACATTCGTCCCTAGCATACCTAGTATTGGGCTTATGGTGAAATATGACACCATGTCACAAAACTTCAACATTGGCTTAACCTTTCACTTGAAGACAAATCTTACTAATAGTAAGTAGAAATATGTTTTTATTCCTTCAGAGAATAATCACTTTAGAATCTTCCCAATGAATGCATTAAATGCATTCCTAACAAAAGCACAAGCTTATTTTCCATCTGAATATTACTAGATGTATTTGTGATTTCTCAGTGATGTTCCTAATTTTACTGTAAGGTTTGATGTTAGTGTTGCATTTTATTTTTTCATTACGTGTCAATCAAATGTTCAAAAGTCAGACCATTATGTTCCTTTGACTGACTTTGTAGGAGGGCCATGGTCATTCAGGGATGGCAGGTGGAAGTAATGTCATCCACCTGTCAGAGTGTGTGCCCCGTGGGTGGAGCCATGTGGCATGTGTGCACAAATGGGTTGTGTTCTCCTCCTCACAAAGGCCTCTTTTCTGTTTTGAGTGAATGGTGCATGCACTGGGCTTTGCATATTGAAGCATATAAAGAGTGAGAAAATGTTCATGCACAGTATAACATAAATATATTTATTTTAGAGACATTCATTCTCAATCTAAGAAGGCTTTGGCTGGGTTTTTGGCAAATATCCACATGTTCTTCATCACCATGCAAAGGGATTTTGAATTCAATCACTAATAGTCTTTTTTAATGCTCAAAATGTTTGGAAACAATATACTTTTGGATAGAGTTTTAACTTAGATTTTAAAATGTCAACAAGCAATCTTTTGTACTTTTTGTGGAAATTTGAAATATAGAATTTCTCTCTCCCATTAAATACATTTCTTGTTGGTTCTTGTGTTGTGGCAGTCACCCCCTTCACTAGCAAAGGGTTAGTAATTTTTGTAACACACAGCTGTGGCCTACAGATGAATTTCTCATCATGTTCAGTTGTAGTAGGTGTAAAAAAATTAATTTCAGGCAATTTGTCACTGGAGAAAGTAAAAATGATTTATGTTAATAAAATAACCTGTCAGGTACTCCCCACGTGTTCTGCAGACCAGGCAGTTGTATGAAGGTCTTGTAAATGCAATTTGAGTGTATCCCGATATAAGTTCAATGGAGCAGCGAGACCGCCACCATCAATTATTTACAGAAAGCCTGTCTTGAGACAGCCATGCCAAGCACCTGAATCCATTTTAATGGTGGAAAGGACACATGTGTGTAGGGAGTTCAAATCCTTTATGAGTAACACTCACTGATGATATATAGATGGAACACGAAGTTATGGGTCTTTTTATTTCTTCTCCTTTAACAATGTGGTTGTTCTAAAATGCACGTTTCACACATCATTTTGAGTGTGGTGCCACCACGAGACTGCTATTTAGAGTGCTCAGAAGCTATTTCTGAATGAAGAACAGAATAATTTGTGCCTTAGAGAAACCTGGCATTGTACCCTTAGAAGTTAAAAACATTAGAGACACTAAAGGATAAATAATGAATATTGAAATAATGTTTCTACTGATAGGCCTTGTTGGAAATTTTTCATACCTTTGAACAGATATTCCCAGCAACATTTGTGTTGTCAGTATTACAGATCATTCTCTTAAAAGTGAGGAATAAAAAAGTGCTATTTGATGGTAGTATACATTTTAAGCTATATTCCTAAATTCATGAGAGGGTGCTTTCCCAGCAAGACCTTGTGTTAAATCCCCAGCACTGAGTTAGGAAAGGATTGAAATAAAAGGGTCAAAAGGACTATTTATGACTGAATTCAGAATGGAATTCCCTTTGCATGGTGGTGAATAGCATGTGGATATTTACTAAAAACCCAGCAAAGCATTATTAGATTGAGAATGAATGTCTCTAAAATAAACATATTTATGTTATGCTGTGCATGAACATTTTCTCACTCTGTAACAATCATTTTGATGTGGATTCGAATGTGTGAATGGTGTGAAGATGTCACACAGTATACTATAATACACACAGAGGTTACTACATTGGGACATATGCAAATTTTTAATAGATGGTGATTTAAAAAAAAGAAAATCATTTTGTTCCAATTCTTTTTTAATTATAGTAAATATTATTATTTTACTTTCTGAGTTTGAGTGTTTCGCCTACATATATGAGTATGGGTGTTTTTCCTACACAAATTTCTGGGCACCACATGTGTGCAGTTCCCTTGGAGGCCAGAAGTATGTTACTGGAGTTCCAAACAGTTGTGAGCAGCAACGTAGATGCTGAAAATTGAACCCAGGTCCTCTGGAAAAGTAGCTAGTGCTCTTAACTACTAAACCATCTCTCCAGCCCCTCCAATTCTTGTTAAACTAATCACAGGCACTCTCAGAGCATATATCAATAAACCTATTGAAATATTATATATGGCATATATTCTTATGCTTTTTCTATACTATCTTTGTAAATTAAAAAATCAGATTTCAGTTTTCAAATGTTCACTATCCCATCATAATATTAAAAATGAAACATTCATATTTAACTTCAAATCATGTTATAAAAAGACAAAAGCAAAGAATAACTATGTTCCTTTGGTCTCCAGACTACAAGGTTGCCTCAAACTGTCCTTGAGTGTCACATGATGTCATGTCACCTTGAGAAGCCAGTAGCTTAATTTAATGTTCTTTGTTCTTTCCAAATAACATTTCTTAGCCAGATGATTTTGATTTTTCTTCATCTTTGTATTCTACTACCTCAGTTTTGTCAATGGGGCTACCTGGAAACAGAAGTCAGGCCTATGAGCTTTGTAGAATCGATTCCACAAAAATTGGAAGGGATTCCAATGTGTAAAGTTCAGTATAACCAAGAGATGGCAGGGCCCTAAAGGCTGCTGTCTGGATATGTTTTTCTACTTTAAACATACCAGTTTCCCTTTGAAATACAGAAGACCTGGAGAGCACCTCGATCTATACATTGGGTCAAAGAAATTGAAACTGAAGAACACCAGACATGGGGTGTGCACAGCCTAAAAGTGAACATGAGCTTTTTGGGGGGAGGGGGAGTGGCTTGCAAACTTACGTTCAAAATATTTATCTTTTATGCATTTCCACAAAGCACTTCCAGGAAAAAAGTTCTTAGGATTGAAAATTCCCTTCTGGGAACTTGGCAGGTCTTTGTCCCATCTGGAATTTTGAGTTCCAATCTTCTGTCCCAGACATGCAGAGTCAGCAGAGGCGGCCAGGGAGCCCTGAGTCGCCTCTTCATACTGCTAGAATTCCACGGTTTTTCCCTTCCCACTTGTTCTTCAGTTCCCCAGTCCTATAACTGGCATCTGAGGGAGGAAGAAAAGCCAGAATTAAAAGCATGGCTCTGTACTAGCAAAATCCAGTACAATGCATGTGTGATTTCTAGCAGAAAAAGATGTTAAAACCATAATGAAATCATGTTTCTTTAAATTTTTTTAAATTTTTTTTTCTGGAGCTGAGGAACGAACCCAGGGCCTTGTGCTTGCTAGGCAAGTGCTCTACCACTGAGCTAAATCCCCAACCCCGAAATCATGTTTTAATGTTTAAGCATATTTATATCTAGTGTAACTGTCAGACACAAAGAAATGCACTCTGTCAAGCTGCCAGTGAAATTACCAGCAACAAGAAATGGTAGGACTCAGCCATGTAACCATGGAAAACAATGCACCTATGCACCTAGGTGTATGTATAGGAAGCAGAGGAGCAAGTAACTGGGCACAAGCCTTCTGCATACCATCATATGCTGTGCATTTTAGCTGAAGGGGGAAGAAGAGGGGCACAGTAAAAAGATGGTGGAAATTTTCATATTACTGGATTTTTAGAAACAAGGAGTAGAAATATTCTTTTCATTGTTAGTTAATTATCTTTAATTGACATTTTAATTACTTGAAAGCATAAACTAATTTCAAAGGAAACAGGACTGATCGTTTTCCATTATCACCAACTCCACCCCATGTCTGCTGCTTGCTCTTTCTCACTCACTCTCATTACCTCTGTCTGTCTCTATTTTCTGCTTTGAATTTGAAGAGAGTTCCACAAATCACTGTAGCATCCATATTTATGGATGGCTATGTACAGGCCATGGCAGAGCAGGCAAGAACCACAATGCTTAACTCATCATGTAGTGGTGAGTTTTGAAGGATTGTTTTATCTCTGGTGAAACAGGAGGTCTAAGGGAGAAGTAGAGCTTGGTCATTAGGGAAGGGTTTCAAAGCATGGCTGCAGTGAGATTCTAGCATGCTTAAAAGTGGTGGAGGAAAAAGTGAACACTGCCAGAATACTCAAAAGGGCTGAGAGTTGCAAACACCAAGAATGGCTTTGCATAATAAATGGAATAGAACAGCTCTGAACTATAGCTTACTTTCCCTGGTTTGGTCTGACAGAGTGATTGAATGCTTTTGTACAAAAATCAGAGCCTTAAAAACAAGGATTTGGTGAGATTGTAAAATGGTGTGCCACCTTGGCAAAACAGTTTGGTGGCTGGTCAAAATGTCAAGCACCGTTACTCTGTGACTAAACAATTCTACCCTTAGGAATATATCCTCCATCTACTGAAAATGCGCACCTATGAAACGTGTCCATGAAGGTTTACAGCAGCGTATTGCTAATAGTCAAAAAGGTGAAACAACTCGAGTAGCCGAGAAATACTGGAGAGAAATAAAATGTGGTATATTCATACAATGTAATATTATTATTTTTGAAACTACATTCTTTATTAACATATAATTATTATTATTATTATTATTATTATTATTATTATTATTATATTTGTGTTTTAATTTTACGCATCAGCCATGGGTTCCCCTGTCCTCCCCCTCCCGCCCCCACCCCCACCTTCCCCCCATCCCCTCCCCTCCATTCCCATCTCCTCCAGGGCCAAGACTCCCCTGAGAATTCATTTAAACCTGGTAGGTTCAGTACAGGCAGGTCCAGTCCCCTCCTTCCAGGCTGAGCAAAGTGTCCATGTGTAAGCCCAAGGTTCCAAACAGCCAGCTCATGCACTAAGGACAGGTCCCAGTCCTACAGCCTGGGTGCCTCCCAAACAGTTCAAGCTATTCAATTGTCTCACTTATCCAGAGGGCCTGATCCAGCGGGGGCTACACAGCCTTTGGTTCATAATTCATGTGCTTCCATTTGTTTGGCTATTTGTCCCTGTGCTTTTTCCAATCTTGGTCTCAACAATTCACACTCTTACAGTCCCTCCTCTTTCTCAACAATTGGATACCTGGAGTTCCACCTGGGGCCTGGCTGAGGATCTCTGCATCCACTTCCATCAGTTATTGGATGAGAGTTCCAGCACGACTGTTAGGGTGTTTGGCCATCTGATCACCAGACTAGGTCAGATCAGGGGCTGGAGAGATGGCTCAGCCATTAAAGGCTAGGTTCACAACCAAAAATATAATAATATAATGTTATTAAGACACAAAATGAATGAGAAATTGACAGATTAAATAACTTTGGTGAACCTTCATAATTTTATTTGTAGATGTTTCCATTTCTAATTTATAAATACATTTGGGATTATAAATTATAAATGTCCTGTCTCCTGTCAACATTGTATACTTCTATTTGATGATTTCTGTGTCAAATATATGGAAATGTTTTCAAGTAAAGTATTTTCTGTATTAACTGTGAATGAATAGAACAAAATAAATTGCCTGTGATGGAAAATCTAAATGCCATAAAGACACAATATGCCAAGTTCAAGAATAGCTACCCATTGTGTAAACATTCCCAGCTTACACAGTATAAAGACTCTCACAGTTACACTAGGAAGCGCCTGCTAAGTTAGTAAGCTTAAACACATGAACAAACAAAACGTTTGGAAAATTAGATCTGTCATACAATGATCATGAGAAGATTCAATAATGTTGCAAATTACCACTGAAGAAAAGATTCTAGAGAAAACCATGGTTTTAGATCAAGTGTTTTTGAACTTGAAAGAGCAGAAACCATCCTGGGTTTTATTCTAAATTAGGACCCACAGTGATGGAGGAGGCTTCCTTGGCTGAATTCCCAGGAAAAGAAAGACTGAGTTGGGAACAACAAATGTCAGCACACTACTGACTCCGAAGGGAACCAGAAGAAGCCGGTGTGTTACTATGAATGTTGTAAAGAGAACTAACAGAAAGTGAAGTTGGTGCTTGGGGAGTTGGAGAACAGTGAAACTTCAACATCAGAACTGAAGGAGAAGTTTGGAGACCACCCAGGGCTCCATGACAGGTCAAGGGTAATGACCCAGAGGGTACAGGGACCACTCAACCACCAAACACATTCAACCAGGAGGAAAAGGCTCACCTGATAAAGATGTGCCTTTTCCTGCCTCATTCCCTTGAGGTGGGATCTCTCACCGAATCTGAACTTGCCTTTTGGATAGATTGGTTGATCAGAGAGATCTTGGGATCCTCCTGACTCTGTCCTCAGCACTAGTCACAGGCACTGGTCACCATGCTGGGTTTTATGTGGGTTCCAGGGATTCAAACTGAGGTTCTGATATTTAGGCAACAAGTGGTCTTACCCACATCTCCCCAGCCCCCTAGGAGGAAGATTTTATACATTGTAGGTGTGACAGCTAATTTTATGTCAACCTGACACAAGTTGGAATCATCTCAGAGCAGGGAGCCTCAGTAGCGAAATCAGACTGTATCTAAGCCTCTAGTGGTTCTTAACCTTCCTAATGCTACAACCCTTTAATACAGTTCCTCATGTGGTGGTGACCATCAACCATAAAATTATTTCTTTACCACTTCATAACTGTAATCTTGCTTCTGTTATGAATCATAATGCAAACATCTGATATGCAGGTTATCTGATATGTAACTATCCAAAGGAGTTGAGACCCACAGGTTGAGAACCACTTCACTAGGGTTTTTTTTTTTTTTTTTTTTGGTTGTTGTTGTTTTGTTTTGTTTTTTGTTTTTTTTGCTTTTGTTTTTTATGTGATTGATGTGGGAGAGCCCAGCCCATGCCTGGTGGTTCTATTCCTAGGCTAGTGGTACTAGATGCTGTAAGAAAGCAGGCTGAGCTAGCCACAAGGAAGCAGCACTCCTCCGTGGACTCTGCATCAGCTTCTGAGTTCCTGCCCTGACTTCCTCGATGATCAGCAATGATCTGGAAGCAGAAGTGAAATAAAGCCTTCACCCCAAGTTGCTCTTGGTCCTGGTGTTTCATTATAGCAATTCTAAAGCAGTGAGTGGTGAAGACATTAAAATGGAGGTAGAGTAAAATTCTTATTTAGAAATACTTTAATAAAAACAAACCAAAAAAGCAAATAATCTCTATTGAAGAAATTCTCAAATCAATTAAAAATTGTATTCACAAGGGGGAAAGTTGGACACTTTCATGTCGCATACTTCACTGTCAGAAGGAAAAACCATGCTTGTGGATAAAAGTGGGTTGGTGAAATACCCTAAAAATTCTAACCAATTTTGATAGATATATATGCATGCCATTTAAAAAATGTCAGTACAATGCTATCTTACTTTTCTATTGGTTTACTTTCTATTCATATAACAACAAAATGCTGTGTTCGTGATACAAACACCATATTTTGCTACCTGTTAAGGCAAATTTTCCAGTCTAGTTATTCCTCCATCTCTCATAGCCTGTCCCAGTCAGTTCTCATCCTGTGTGTGCTGATTGCTGTTTCCCAAGATGGATCTCCTGTGAAAACACATGTTGTGAACAGTTTTACATTCAACTTTTTTACTTCACGTGTTTTTAAAGACTCATATGTATTTCTTCAGCCTAACCCTATTTGCCATTTGTTTTAGTGCTGAATGTTCTATTATTGCACTCATCTGACATACATTATGTATTTCATTTCTTTTAATGGTTTAGGGTAAATTTTTAGCAGAATATTTTTGAAAATATTATCTATATTAATTTTTGTGATTTTTATTTCAAATGCATGGTTTCCTTTTACTTGGACTGAACATACCAGAGCAAACATCAAATACCATAATTCCATGGATAACAACTAGACTTTTTGATAGCCTCACCCAGGCTTCTAAATGCTTAGATAGCCCCATCTATCCTGTTCTGCTGCCTGCTGCACACACAGCCTGTCTCTTGGACCTGCTATGCTTTATGCCTACAGATTTTCTTAATGGATGTCCTATGATTCTGGCAGCTCCAGCATCTTGGGATCTCCAGTGCCTGTTAGGTTTCACACTCCTAGCTTCACACAACCTCCTCAATCTTGTCTCCCTCATGTCTGCAACACAAGGAGCACATGCATCATGCTGTCAAGGTCGGCTGTCAGCTGGGGAAGGACCCTGGCCTTCTTGGATCACAGTTGCAGCAACTTTTGTATGTTGATCCTTGGGAACATGCCCCTCACTAGCTGTTTTGCTCTTTAGCAGAAGTAGCTGTCTTAGTTTTGGCTCCCTGCTTTCAAATTAATTGGTGTTACCACAAACCAGAGACTTTGATGGGTGGAATCTTGCCATCAAGACACCTTTCTTGCTGTCTCAGTGCCAAGTCCTAATTGTAGCTGGAGTTTTCTCCAGTCCTTCCAGGCCTGTAGCTCTGCTCAGACCCAAATAAACACACAGAGGCTTATATTAATTAAAGCTGTATGGCCTAATGGCTCAGGCTTCTTGCTAGATAGAACTTACATCTTAAAATAACCCATTTCTATAAATCTATACCTTTCCACATGACTTGTGGCTTACCGGTATCTTTACATCTTGCTTCTCATGGCAGCAGCTGGCAGCGTCTGCTGTTTCAGCTTTCCTGTTCCCAGAATTCTCCTCTCTGTTTGTCCCACCTATACTTCCTGCCTGGCTATTGGCCAATCAGCATTTTATTTATTAGCCAATCAGAGCAACATATTCACAGCATACAGAGCAATATCCACAACACTTAATGGTGTTGAGCTGCTTAGTTCTTGTCAATTTGACACAAGTTAGAGACACCTGAGAAGAGAGAACCTCAAATGAGACATTGCCTCCATCTGATTGGCCAGTGGATATGTCTATGGTGCATTTTTAAATTTTCTAATTGATGAAAAAGAACCTGGATCCCTGCAGACAGTGTCAACCCTGGGAAGTTGGTCCTGGATTGTATAAGAAAGACAGCTAAATGTAAGACTGGAAGCCAGTAAGCAGCATTCCTCCATGGTTTCTGATTAATTCATGGCTCCATATTGCTCTCTTGGCTTCTCTCAGTCATGGGTTATAACCTGTAAGCTAAGCAAACCCTGCGCTACCTATGGTGGTTTAGGTGAAAATGGCCCTCACAGGATCATATATTTGAAAAGTTGGTCCCTAGTTGATGGAACTATTTGGGAAGGATTAGATGTGTGGCTTTGTTAGAGGAAGTGTGTCACTGGGGGTAGGTTTTGAAGTTTCAAAAGACTCATTGCTCTCTCTCTCTCTCTCTCTCTCTCTCTCTCTCTCTCTCTCTCCCTCTCTCTCTCTCTCTCTCTCCTGCTTGTGGATATAGATGCAAGGTTTCAGTTGCCGCCCAGCCATGCCTTTGCTCCACCTGATATTATAGACTTTTACCCCTCTGCAAACATTAGCCTGCTCTGGATATTGCTCTGTATAAATAAAATGCTGATTTGCCAGTAGCCAGGCAGGAAGTATAGGCAGGAAAAGCAGAGAAGAGAATCCTGGGAACAGGAAGGCTGAGTCAGTCAGGAGACACTGCCAGACACTAACATGACAAAGCAACATGTAAAGATACTGGTAAGCCACAAGCCATGTGGCAACTTATAGATTAATAGAAATGGGTTAATTTAAGATAGCGGAACTAGATAGCAAGAAGCCTGCCATGGCCATACAGTTTATAAATAATATAAGTCTCTGTGTGTTTACTTGGTTGGGTCTAAGCAGTTGTAAGACTGGCAGGTGAGAGAGATTTGTCCTGACCATGGGCTAGGCAGGACTGGAGTAAACTCCAGCTACATAAGCCCACTTAAACTTCTTCTTGAATAAATTGCCTTGGTCATGGTGTTTTATTATGGCCACAGAAAAGTAACTAATGGAACCTCTAAGTTGGTTTTGGCCACAGTGCTTTGTTACAGTAACAGAAAGCAACATAATATGCATTTGGAGCTCTCTAGCAGTTTTGGCTGCTTTGGAACATACCTTTCCTTGTAAGATTCAATGTGTACATATTCTTTTACATGCCAAACTTCATATTTTAGATTTTTTTTATATATTTGATCTCTCTAACCATAGAGATGGATGAAAGCAGTAAGATTATCCATACCAAATCCCAAATGCTATCCTCTCTCAAAATTTCTTCTCCAAAAAATGTAGTCTGCTGTCTTCATATTCAGCCTCACTCAAGCTCTCAGCACATGGGCAGAATACTGCCACATATGTTTCTAAAATGGCACATTGAAGGCCCCTATTTCACCTTCCAGATTAGAATCTCGGTTCTTTCTTTAAACACCATAAACTGAACTTCCACTGTTCACATTTTGTTACCATTCTCATGCTATAAGCCCCCACCCCACAATAGCCCATTAAATTCTGCTTGAAGAAAACCAGGGGTTTTGTAACCCACAGCTACAAACTCTTCCATATTACCTCCAAAAAAACCAAAGAACCACATACAGTCAGATTTACACCAGAAAGATTCCCCACTCTGGATACCAATTTTATGAATTCCTTTTTCTGTTGATGTGATTAAAATAGTCCTCACTAAAGCAAATTTAGGAAGGGAGGTTTTTCTTGGCTTGCACTTTGTGGGTACAGGCCATCATTAGAGATTTGCTGGCTCGCTGTGTTGGATGTGATGGTGCTCTTCCTAGCATTCCTCTGTTCAGTCATTCCTTTCCTGGAATCTATTCTTTCTTGTGTACTTCTGCTTGAGATGCACTGTCTCCTCTCTGTACTGTGTTTCTTTTGGGTGTTCTGCAGTGCAGGCTTGATAGTCACCAATTGTCTTACTTTGTGCTTGTCATGAAATGTCTTTCTGTCTTCATCAATTTCGAAAAAGATTGCTTTCTAAGCCTGAAATACATAATTCCATGTGTTCATGGCTGTGAGAGTTGCTAATGAGAAATCTGACCTTCTACTAATGCCTCTGACTTTGTAGGTGAGTTGGCCTTTTCCCTTACTGTTCTTAATACTGTGTCTTTGCTTTGTATTAGTGATATCTTGATAATCATATGTCATAGAGCGTTTCTTCTATAGTCATATCTAGTTGGTCTCCTAAATGTCTCTGATTTGAAAGTCTATTTCTCTCTCTGTATTTGAGAATATTTTGCTATAATTTCATTGAATAGCTTCTTTATGCCTTTGGTGTGTGTTTTTCAGCTCCTTCTTTACTATGGATTCTTGGGCTTGGTCTCTTGGTCATATCTCAGAGTTACGGAGCAAGTGGTCATGCTCATTTTTCCCCTTTGTCATTTGAACATAGTGTCCTATCAATGTTGCCTCTTCTCCTGCCAATCCTTCTCCTGCTTGGTTTAGTCTAGTGCATATGCATTGCATTGTGTTTTCCATTTGATTAATTGAGTTTCTCATTTCCAATGTTTCTAGTTTTTTTTTTTTTTTAATCTGCTTACTTGCTTCTATTTTCTGCCTTGTTACTGACTTTCTCATCCATATTGCTGACTTTTCCCCCTATATGGCAAACTTTCCTCTCTAGATAATGGGTTAAGTTAATCAGTTTGTAAGTATCCATATTCATACCATTGACCACCTTCCCCAGAAAATTTTGAAGTCTTCATCTGTCATTTTACCTACTTCAATTATCTTTGAGATCAGTAGTTAAGGAGTTATAATATTGGGCATAATTTCATTGTCTTGCTTTTTCAAGTTTTTGTATTCATTTGTTACAATTTGCTCATCTGTTGATTTGACTCTGTTTAACCCACAGCAGCACTCAGTAAGGAGTAAACAAATTTCTGTAGCAGCAATACTAGACCATACAAGATGCAGAAATACACTGAAGATCAGTTACACTCACTTTACTTCAACAATGATCATAGACTAAAAAGTACAAGAGTACTGTAAATTGTTTTTAATAAATTAAAATCTATGATCTACATATGAAAGAAAACAGAAACATATGGTATTTATTTTTTGGAGTCTGGATTACTTCATTTAATATAGTAATTTCCAGTTCTATCCATTTGCCTGCAAGTGTCATGATTTCATTTTTCTTTATGAGTAAATAAAATTCTATCATGTATATATACAACATTTCTTTATTTACTCATTTGATGGACATCTAGGCTGTTTTTACTTCTTAGATACCAGGAATCATGCAGTAATAAGTTTGGATGTACAAGTGTCTCTGTGGTAAGACTTGAAGTTCTTTGATTTCATGTCTAGGAGTGACACATCTGGATTATATAGTAGATCTACTTTTAGATTTTATTTTTAGTGAAAGCTTTATCATAAAGAACTTGCAAATAAAAAACATCATGTACCAAAATTAACCAGACTCAAAGTCTATACATCTCAATGAACTTCTATAGTTAGAGAAGCTATTATGCTTCAATTTGGATTATACACTTTCACTATCACATGCATTTTATGCACTTAACCACTAACAAATAGATAAAACAGTGAAAAATGCATGACAGAATTAGAAGTACAATATCCATTAGCTTTATGCCCTTTTTCTGACTCAAGGGTCTTTTACCTTTCTTCATTTAGCCCTTCCCCATTACCTTGTTCTTCTTTCTACACGTTACTTTTGGTTCTTTGGAAAACTGCAATACTGACTTCTATAGTGCCTGCATCAGTTTAAAAATCACACCAGCAGTGAATATAGGTTCTTCTTTTCCTATGTCCTTGCTGTATCTATTATCTGCTTTCTTGATATTAGCCAGTCTCACTGGGATAAGAGAGATCTTCATCCCTAAAGAGAAAGCAACTTGGTCATAATGTATCAACTTAATAAGGTCTTGAATGTAGTTACAAATGTCTTGTTGAGAATTTTTGAATCTATGTGCACCAAGAAAATGAGTCTAGAGCTTTCTTTTTATGTTTTGTCCTAATCTAGCTTTAGTAATATCAGGTAATATTGGCTTAGAGAAGAGCTGGACTATTTTTCTTTTCCATTTTAAATGTTTTGGTATTTGAGAAATAGTGGTATTAAGTTTTCATTTGAAGTTTGGTAACAGTGAATCTATCAGGTTCTGTGCTTTTCTTTTAAATATTGCTTATAAGATTCTGCATGTCTTGTAAGAGGGGTAATTAGTCTTCTAATTCTTGGACTAGTACCCTATGCCATCTTTGAAAACAGTTTAGTTGCACATAGAAAAAAATATAATTCAAGAAAAACACAACTACAAACTTTTTAATAAATATAACATGCTCAAATCAGTTATTTTAATTGTAGAAAACATATCCTTACTGTTTACTCATCCTGAGAATCAATGCATAAAGAAGACACTGGGGTGCATGTTGTTATTTGGAAAATGATTGCAGGAAAACAGGGAGTAAGCCAAGGAAGAAACTGGGTGATGATTGTAATCTCAGTAGGGATCTAGAGTCAGCTTTGTTAATCCCTGGCCTAACCTTGAAGGATGAATGAAAGCACAGAGTGGAATAAACCTTCAGGAATGACTGAACTGACTTTTACAACCCATATTAGTCAACTTTCTGGACTTTTCTCTGCATTTGCAGAACAACCCCCTTGAAGTAGAACCTAATGAGGCATGGGAAACTCTCCCAGAAAGGAGTGGTCATGAGCCATTAACAGCAAGTCCTCACTGATGCAGGAAGTATACCCCAGTTGTGCCAACAGACTCCATTTTGGCATAAAGGCCATAGAATCATTATAAAAGAATTATTCTATTCATTTTGTAATTATTGAGGAATGATTTGATGGAGATCCTGGCTCTTGGTGATAGATAATCCTTTAGCTTTAAACCATCTATCAATATATCTAGTTATGTTGGTAATAAATAACTCAAAGCATAGACATTTAGACAGAAAATTGTGAATTGTAGTAAATCATATTATTTATGTAGTCATATTTAATATTTTATAGTAACAACACAAATTGGAATATTATATATACCATTGATCAATATCATAATAAAATGTGAAGATCATTAGCTTATTCTTATTAGAACATGTAGATTTAGTTGATATTGAAACTTTGGAATCATTTTTAATTTTAAAATATCAGACAAAAATATTGTAGGCCAAAGTTCACCTTCCATTCTTCCTCATTTTTTTAAACTTTTTTAGATATTTATTGACATTTATTTGTGTGTGTGTGTGTGTGTGTGTGTGTGTGTGTGTGTGTGTGTGAGTGTTTCTCCTAAATGCATGTAAGTGTACCCCAGGTATGCCTATGTTCTTGAAGGCCAGAAGAGGACATTGCATCCCCTGGAACTGGAGTAATAGACAGTTGTAAGCTGCCATGTAGGTGTTAGGAACTGAACCCAGGTCCTCTACTAGAATGTTCTCAACCACTAAGCAACCATGCCAGCCCCTCTCTTGAAATTTATAGTGGATAAGGTAACACATTTATAAACAAGCTGATATGGTGCAATATACACAGGAGTGGTGAGAGAAGACACAAAGGACTTTTCACGGACTGGCTGCCTTCTGAGCTCAGATCTGAGATGTGATGAAGATGGATAGCATGTGAATAGTTCCATGTCATGACAGGACATAAGCCTCCTGGTGCTGTTGGTCACTATTTGTGGAGTTAAGTGGTGTTCCAATCCTGAGGGCAGTGTATAAGTAGGCATGTAGTTAGGAGCTAGAGCGAGAAAACTTTGCATTACATGAAGATGGATTTATTATTCTAAAGACCTAGATGAGCCAAGAAATAATTTTAAATGAGTGAGAGATACAGTGATACCCTGTGTATTAAGCTGGGAAGTATTTACTATGTTTGACTAATTTCTAGTATGATATCTTAGAGATAAGGCATGGTAAATGTATCCAAGGCTTGTAGAGTTTAAAAGTATAATTTAAAAAGAGAAAATATATTTCTTGCATATCTTAACCCTTTTCTCATTATTGTTTACTGCTGACAGGATGAAAATACAACCTGCAAAGAGTGAATATTATCCAAGCTTCTCTCCAGAGTAGTCATGGACACCATGTTTCCTGCGATCCCAACACCACTCCTGAAAACCATGACCACACATTCATAAAGCTGACCCAAAGTGAACTTGATAAACAAATTCAAAACAAGTTTCAGGCACATAGAAATGTGTGTGTTCAAGCATGTGGGTCAGAATAGAAGTTGTACATCATGCTGTAGACAATGAAAATTCAGGGATTCTGTATATTACTAAGAGTTGTCTTTTACCAATTCTTAATTTTTCGACTTGAAATGTCAGTTATTCTGGAGCTCTCAGCATTGCTGAAAATTTTTGTATTAAAGGAAGCAAAAAGAAATTTTCTCTTTTAGTTTATTTTGTGGTAAATCAGGGGTATCCCCACTACTCCAAAATTTAGCTCTGTACCTTGGAATCAGTTCCTAATCCCAATCATCTATTAGAGATAAAAGGGCTTTTAAAATATGATATATAAATAAAGCACTTAACTATCTTGCATGTGGTGAGTAATCAAAAATATTAATCTATATGACAGCTGTTATATTTTATAAAATAACCCAAAACTTTCATAGTTCCTTGAAATTTTATTTGGCTTCCCTTGATATGTCAGGAGAAAGGAATTTGTAGATTTAAACTCAAGTCCCTGTGACTTCTGTAGGTTCTGGTAAGACTACAGCTATGCTGGTGTAGTAACTGTCTGGAACATTCAACATGTTGAATGATCAGAAGTTATTGCAAAGATAGTAGAGAAGAGCCAGAAACCCAGAGCATTGGAGTTTATCTTTTCCTTTCTTGTCAAAATTAAAACTAATATGACAAATGATGTGAGTCCTGCCATGTTCTCACCTAAGGTACCTGGTTGTGTAAAAATTGTAATTATTTGAGAGCAATGGTCCAAACAGAAGCCAAATCTGCATATTCCTGTCATCCTTGTAAAGAACAGTTCTCCACGTTGAGAACACATTTTCCGGGCATCGTTTTATGCAATGCAGGCTGTTCTGGCTGGGTTTACTTTTAATCAGGAACAGGTGGCATCGGAGCTCTGTCAGGACTGCGCATCTGTAGGCATTGCTAGTCACAATCTCTTGATTTCTAAGACATTATTGAAGTCAAGTTGGGTTTCCTACCAGGTGACGTGTATTTGCAGAGGGGTTGTAAACCATGTCTATCTATGTCATGTCCCCCAACCAGAACAAGGTGACTCACCTAAAATTTGTTCTATCCACTAAAACACGAGTTTGTGTGTGGAGAGAAAGGAAAAGGGAGCAAGGAGTGGATTGTAATAATAAACAAACAAACAAACAAATAAATAAATAAATAAAAAACAATGATCTGCCCAATAACTTTTCAAACCCAAGGTGTTTAAAAATACCTTGACCACTTCATTTTCATATTATGGTTGGCTTCAGTATTTCCAATTTTTATTTGTGTTTGAAGTGAACAGAGAAGAGTTCTGTTTGTAAGCACCTAGTGCACGTTGCCAGCACTAGGCAAATGACCTGCTGCTGACCTCTAAAAGAAAAGCTGAACTAGCAAACAAAAGCACATGCAAGGATGCTTATAGCCCATCTGGGGGAGATAAGGGTGCTTAGCTGCTTCCCACTCTGTTTAATTCTCTGCAAAAGATTACAATGCACTCCCACTTTAGAAGAAAGAAAAACACCAACAAAAAGCTTGTCCATCTGTTAGCATTTTCCCCCTGCTAACACCCTTGAGATTAACTGTGTGGGAGAAACCAAGGCATGAGATGTGCTTTCCTGACTGATGGTGCAAAGCATGGCATTTTCTGCTCAAGTAGTTTTTGCAGAATCAGTTCATAGACCTTAATGGGAGAAATGGGCATTGAGTTCCATTTGGGCAAAGGCCACAGTTCTTTTTGGGAAATAAGTAGCCATGTGCACACTCACGAAGAGATAATGGTTAGTCAATAAATTATAATAATGGGGAAAATGTGTGTGCTGACTCTGAGAAAATAAACCTTGTGTTAGGACTGTCACCGGGCTTTACAGGGGTTGCTCAAAATGCAGTAAGTGGCTGGCCTAAACTCCTCCCAGAAATGTCGGTTTGGCAAGTTTGCAATACAGCAAGCGAAAAGCTGTTTTCTGCTTGGTACAATATTAAGCACATTTTTAAGACTATAAAGCATGAATTCTGATTGTTTTCATGATTGCTTTAAACATCTCTAGTATACTTCAAAAGTAATGAAAATAAAGTTTGAAATACAGTTGCAAGTCGAAGTAGAAAATTTTCAAAGTTATGATGTACCACTAAGAATCACAAGCAGATGTTTCTGTGTGGCAGGCCCCAAGAAGATATCTATCTTCCAGGACAAAGGGACAGCAGACATGCTTTGGCTTTCTTATCTGTGAGAATACTCATGAGGTCATGGATAGCAGGACTTATGGAGCTACAGGGGCCAAGTCTTTATAGGATTTGTATCTCTCCCTACCCATGATCCTGGGAATCTGCTATGCATGATGGGAGACACTGAACCCCAGAGCATGGGATCTCCAATGTTTTATTAATTCTTTGGGAAATTTTCAGAAATATCAAGACTAATTGTTCCCTGTATCTTCCTCTGGGAATAGAGAAGAGTTGTTGAAATTAAAGAGAGTCTGAGGTTCCTTGAATTTTGAAAAAAAAATTTTTTCTTCATCTTGGACACTAGTGAGACATAATAGAATAGACATTTAGGTATGGACAGTACTATGTATTCAAATCAAGGAGAGACATCTGAGTTACAAAAATCTTAGTTTGAATTAAGTGGCAGAATGTGCTTATGTGAGATTAAGTCAGTTTAGTATTTATACTTTAATCAAACAGGAAAACCAACAAAACATGAACCTTTTATAGAACTTGCTCCTTACAGAGAAGACAATGGAATAAGAATCTGCCATGCTTGCTCCTTACAGGGAAGGCCAGGGCTTGAGGCTTGCTGTGGTTCTTGCCCCTTGCTCACCATTCTCTATACATAAAAAGCACAAGTCATGTGGGGCTGGATTCACATTACTGAATTGGACAGGGGAGGAAATAATCAGGAAGTCCATTGTCACTAAAAAACACTGAATGATTATTGAGAATACCCCAAACTCTCTAAACAGTAGTGCTGCTCTAAGCTAAGGACTATAAATTACATCTCCTGCCTTGTTTCAGCAGTCATGAAAGCATTCAAACAGGTGATTCAGCTTAGGCTCTCTCTCAATCATGATTTTGTTCAGTTTTGCCATAGGTAAAACTTTAGAAAGTTCTACCTGTATGAAAAAATAGTCAAAATGCATGGCAATTTTCTCCTGAGCCCTCCCCCGACACTTTCCCAGAGACACCATGGTTCCATTCCTAGTGTCCTCACAAGTACAGGAACAACTAGAAAAGTTATCATAGACAGACTCTTTGATACAGATGCTCAGAGATCCATAAGTTATGCTAAGTAATCATACTTAGCTCACAAAGTGTTGCTCTAGAGCCTTCTAGAGTTCTTTCTTCAGGATATGCAAAGTCAGAAGAGAAAGCCCTATATAGCAGTTTTTGGAGGCACTTCATTAGTTTATCCAAGGAATATTTTAATGTCAAGTGGTATGCTAGATAGAAATAAAGACATCTCAAACACATACACATGAAGTACAGACATCTCAAACACATACACAGAAGTACAGACATTTCAATTATACATATGAAGTACAGACATCCCAAATACATACACAGATAGAACAGACATCTCAAACACATACTTGAAGAAAAATACAAGCATCTCAAATACATCTGAGAAATTAATCTCAAAGCACTAAGGTACTGGAGTAACAAGTGAGTTTTAAATGAAACTCTCCTTGGCGTCTTAGAATAGAAGGTTATGCTATCACCAGTGCTATCCTCAAATACAAAGGCTGTCTTTGTTTGTGCTTTGACTGAGTATCTGGAAATGTCAAATGTGTATCTGTTTAATAGAAAACACATGTTCATTTCAATGTTGGTGCAGGAAAGTATGCCAGGCAAAAAGAAGCAGATGGGAAATGAGGGGGGGAAATGCAATATGTGGATAAGGCAGACATTTGTGTTCTGAGTGAAATTTCTTTTTATTTTTAAAGATTTGGGTTTTTTATGTTATATATGTGAGTGTTTTGCCTGCATGTATACCTACACACCATATGTATATAATGCCTTCAGAGGCCAGAAAGGATGTTTCATCCCCTGGAACTGGAGTTATAGGGGTTCATGAGCCACCATATGGGTGATGGGAACCAAACCTGGGCCTTCTGGAATAGCAGCAAGCTCTCTTAACCACTGAGCTTAACTTAACTCTTAACCACTTAACTCCTGACCAAGAGTAAAATTTCCTAACATTCGACTCTCCCTAAATACAAAATGGAAACCTTAGAAAGATGACTACACTTGAATAACATTTATAAAACAAATAATAAAATATTATCCATTTCATGTCTTTCTGATTACTCAAGTATCTAGGATATATATGAATGCTGAATGATGTGAATAACACTTGAATAATATTTATAAAACAAATAATAAAATATACCCATTCAATGTTTGCTCTGATTACTCAAGAATCTATGAATGTTGTGCTTGGCCTGAGAAATCATTACTACTTATTATGAATAATAAAATAGGCTGAAATTTTCTCAATAGTTGGGTATGGAGATTCCAGGAATAACTTGTCCTAGTAGCTAGGCAAATAATTACTAAATTCACATATATTTATTAAAAATTTCTTAAAAATAACCTATTATCATAATGAATTAATATGATGTTCCTGTTCTAAGATCATCTGTCATGTTAGAGACAACCAGTCACAACTATTAGTCTGCAGAGTAAGGAAAATTAGATGTAACTTTGGCTTTGTGGGAATATAAAGTAGTGAGTGCCATTAGAAAACCCATGATTTCAGTAGGGAGTTGTGGAATACGATTTTAAGATGTGTTACATTTGTTTATGCTGTGGAACATTTGTTTAATGAGGCAAAGGTGTATTGCATTCTTTTATGTCACAGTTGTTTAACTCTATAAAGCTGTGTAACTATACCAGTCCAAAACACCTGGTGGGTCTAAAAAAGAGCTGAACAACCAATAGCAAGGCAGGAGAAAGGATAGGAGGCTAGCAGGCAGAGTGGATAAATAGGAGAGGAAATCTGGGAGAAGACCAAGGAGCAAGGAAAGAAGGGGCAAGACACCTAGCTACACAGCCAGACACAGAATAAAAAGGAAAGAAAAGATACACAGAAATAGAGAAAGGTAAAATCCCACAGGCAAAAGATTAATAGAAAAAAAAAAGTTAAGAAAAGCTGGCTGCTCCCCTAAGCTTTCTTTCCCTCAAAACTTGCCCTTCATTACTCCCACTGTCATCCAGGTTGTTCATGTAGATCTCATCCATTTCTCTGTCATTGGGTGATCCCTGTGTCTTTCCAAGGGTCCCGTTTTCTAGGTAGCCTCCCTGGAGTTGTGTAGCAGTCTAGTCATCTTTGTTTTACATCTAGTATCCTCCTATGAGTGAGTACATATCATGTTTGTCCTTCTGAGTCTGGGTTACCTCACTCAGGATGATTTTTTCTAGATCCATCCATTTGCCTGCAAACCTCAGGATGTCACTGCTTTTCTCTGCTGAGTAGTACTCCATTGTGTATATGTACCATATTTTCTTTATCCATTCTTCAGTTGAAGGGCATCTAGGTTGTTTCCAGGTTCTGGCTATTACAAACAATGCTGATATGAACAAAGCTGAGCAAATGCCCTTGTGGTATGACTGAACATTCCTTCGGTATATGCCCAAGAGTGCTACAGCAAGGTCTTGGGGGAGATTGATTCCCAGTTTTCTAAGGAAGCGCCATATTGATTTCCAAAGTGGCTATAGTAGCTTGCATTCCCACCAACAGTGGAAGAGAGTTCCCCTTGCTCCACATCCTCTCCAGCATAAGCTGTCTTCTGTGTTTTTGATTTTATCCATTCTGATGGGTGTAAGGTGGTATCTCAGAGTCATTTTGATTTGCATTTCCCAGATAATTAGGGATGTTGAGCAATTCCTTAAATATCTTTTAGCCATTTGAACTTCCTCTGTTGAGAATTCTCTTTTTAATTCTATAGCCCACTTCTTAATTGGACTGTTGGGCATTTTGGTGTCTAATTTCTTGAGTTCTTTATATATTCTGGATATCAGCCCTCTGTCAGATGTGAGGTTGGTGAAGACCTTTTCCCATTCTATAGGCTGTTGCTTTGTCTTGGTGACCATGTCCTTTGCTCTACAAAAGCTTCTCAATTCAACAGGTCCCATTGATTGATTGTTTCTCTTGGTGTCTGTGCTACTGGTGTTATATTTAGAAAGTGATCTCTGGTGCCAATGCATTCAAGACTACTTCCTACTTTCTCTTTTATCAGGTTCAGAGTAACTGGATTTATGTTGAGGTCTTTGATCCACTTGGACTTAAATTTTGTGCACGGTGACAGATATGGATCTATTTGCAGAGATCCCAGCTAGATCAAGAACAGAGAGGGAGAACAAGGAATAACAGACCATGATAAATGAAGACCACATGAAAACAGGAATAGGCAGAGTGCTGGAGAGGTCCCCAGAGATCCACAATGATACATCCTCTGTAGACTGCTGGCAATGGTCGAGAGAAAGCCTGATCTGAGCTAGTCTGGTGATCAGATGGCCAACACCCTAACAGTTGTGCTGGAACTCTCATCCAATAACTGATGGAAGTGGATGCAGAGATCCTCAGCCAGGCCCCAGGTGGAGCTCCAGGACTCCAATTGTTGAGAAAGAGGAGGGACTGTAAGAGTGTGAATTGTTGAGACCAAGATTGGAAAAAGCACAGGGACAAATAGCCAAACTAATGGAAGCACATGAATTATGAACCAAAGGCTGTGGAGCCCCCAACTGGATCAGGTCCTCTGGATAAGTGAGACAATTGAACAGCTTGAACTGTTTGGGAGGCACCCAGGCTGTGGGACCAGCACCTGTCCTTAGTGCATGAGCTGGCTGTTTGGAACCTTGGGCTTACACAGGGACACTTTGCTCAGCCTAGAAGGAAGGGACTGGACCTGCCTGTACTGAATCCACCAGGTTTAAATGAATCCCCAGGGGAGTCTTGGCCCTGGAGGAGATGGGAATGGAGGGGAGGGGCTGGGGGGAAGGTGTGGGTGGGGGCGGGAGGGGGAGGACAGGGGAACCCATGGCTGATGTGTAAAATTAAAACCAAATACAATAATAAGAAAAAAAAGAAAGTCACACTTACTAATGTCACTACCCTTATTATACCATATTAAAAGATGTAGCTGTTGAGAAGCTGAGATTGAAGCAAACAAAAGGAGATGTTTGTTACATGGCTTCAACTGAGGTCAGGTTAATTGAATGGGCTTTTTACCTGCTTGTCACAGGGACTTCAGACAACCTGGAAAGAAAAACAGGAACTAGATCCCAAACAAGATAATAGGCCTTTCTCCCATCAGAAAGATGGATTATGGCTCCATTGCTTAAAGAATTTTCTGGACTGAAAGTCAGTACAAAATGTTGGCAAATGAAATAATAATAATAATGTATAGTCTTCATGGAAAATTTAATACTTACAGAATAATAAAGCTATGAAGAATGTCTTTATAAAAAAAAAGAAAAGAAAAGCTGGCTGGAAACAAGCCAAGCTAAGGCCAGACATCCATAAGTAATAATAAGACTCCGTGTGATTTATTTGGGAGCTGGGTTGTGGACCCCCAAAGAGAAAAAGGGTAAAGTAAAAACAACCAACTACAGCTGTCAAAGACGGGCAGAGCCACCCTTAGCAACTACTACAAGAAAGAATGCCGAACTGCCTTGCACCATACAAAAACTTGCAAGTCTTTATCCTTTAATGCCGAAATTATCTATTGGTATCCATTCAAAGGAGCTGGATTCTGAATTTCTTGCTGGCTGTGTAATAATTGAAATCTGCTGTTTTGATTATGTAATTTTTATTTTGTTCTACTTTTTTATTATGAAGCCTATAATATACCATATACAAAAACCAGAAGTTAAATTTTAACTAAAAATACTTTTTATTTCAAAAATTAAGTCAAATAATTTAATGTCTGGATCAGTTATTTACTACTTATTACTGCTCCATTAGATCTGAAAAGCGTCATATTGTGGACGTTTGCATTTTAATAGAAAAAATAAGATTATGCATAGAGCCATTAAAATAAGTTTAGTGATTTTTTTTTTGTACATTTCTTATAGATGAATATACTATTGAAACAGACAATACACACGAGACTAAAGAAGGGCTAGGTTCTTTTTCATTTAATCTACATTATTTTCTCATGCATATACCTGATGATGTATCCATCATTTACCTCACCTGACTCACTTGTTACTATTTTCAGCATAAACACACCCTTAATTCACACAAACAGTGGTTTCTAGAATTTTCCAAAGAGGAAGTCACAGACTTTGAAAGTATTTGTCGCAAAATGTGCTGAGGGTAGAAAACTGTGATTTTTTGCATACCAGCCTCCCTGGAAACAACTCTTGTTCTTTTATGACTGAAAACAGATGCTATAATCTTGACTTGTGAAGCATTCTCTCTCTGAGGGTCGTCAGTGAACAGAGTGATCAGAGTAAGTTTCTGCATGAGACCAGAGTGAAGACCCAACAGTCTGAATGTGTAAGAAGTCTTGGACATTCTCATTTCACAGAGCTGCAGGTGTAATTCCTGCTGCATTGCTTGTGTGTTTGTTTGGGTGCTTCCATTTTGGTTACATTTATTTATTATTTATGTATGTGTTTTGTGTGTGTACTTCGGAAGAATGCATATGGAGGTAAGTAATAACGTTTGGGCCCCAGGGATAAAACTCCAGTCATCAGGCTTGGTGGCAAGCACATTTGCCTGCTGAGCCATCCTGTAAGGCCATAATCTATTTCCTTTTTTTTAAAATTTTTTAAAAATTATATTTGTGTTTTAATTTTACACATCAGCCATGGGTTCCCCTGTCCTCCCCCTCCCGCCCCCACCCACACCTTTCCCCCATCCACTCATCTCCATTCCCATCTCCTCCAGGGCCAAGACTCCCCTGGGGATTCATTTAAACCTGGTGGATTCAGTACAGGCAGGTCTAGTCCCCTCCTTCTAGGCTGAGCAAAGTGTCCCTGTGTAAGCCCAAGGTTCCAAACAGCCAGCTCATGCCCCATGGACAGGTCCCCATCCCACAGCCTGGGTGCCTCCCATACAGTTCAAGCTATTCAATTGTCTCATTTATCCAGAGGGCCTGATCCAGTTGGGGGCTCCACAGCTTTTGCTTCATAATTCATATGTTTCCATTAGTTTGGCTATTTGTCCCTGTGCTTTTTTTCCAATCTTGGTCTCAACAATTCACACTCTTACAGTCCCTCCTCTTTCTCAACAATTGGAGTCCTGGAGCTCCACCTGGGGCCTGGCTGAGGATCTCTGCATCCACTTCCATCAGTTATTGGACAAGAGTTCCAGCACGACAGTTAGGGTGTTTGGCCATCTGATCATCAGACTACTCAGTTTATGCTTTCTCTCAACCATTGCCAGTAGTCTACAGTGGATGTATCATTGTGAATTTCTGGGGACCTCTCTAGCACTTTGCTTCTTCCTGTTCTCATGTGGTCTTGATCTTCATTTATCATGGTCTGTTATTCCTTGTTCTCCCTCTCTGTTCTTGATCCAGCTGGGATCTCCTGCTCTCCTAAGCTCTCTTTCCCTCGAACCTTGCCCTTCATTACTTCCACTGTTGTCCAGGTTGTTCATGTAGATCTCATCCATTTCTCTGTCATTGGGTGATCCCTGTGTCTTTCCTAGGGTCCTGTTTTTTATGTCGCCTCCCTGGAGTTGTGTAGCAGTCTAGTCATCTTTGTTTTACATCTAGTATCCTCCTATGAGTGAGTACATATCATGTTTGTCCTTCTGAGTCTGGGTTACCTCACTCAGGATGATTTTTTCTAGATCCATCCATTTGCCTGCAAACCTCATGATGTAATTGTTTTTCTCTGCTGAGTAGTACTCCATTGTATATATGTACCATATTTTCTTTATCCATTCTTCAGTTGAAGGGGATCTAGGTTGTTTCCAGGTTCTGGCTATTACAAACAATACTGATATGAACATAGCTGAGCAAATGCCCTTGTGGTATGACTGAACATTCCTTGGGTATATGCCCAAGAGTGGTATAGCTGGGTCGTGGGAGGTATGGATTCCCAATTTTCTAAGGAAGCACCAAATATTGTGGGTATGTTGCTATGAATTGTGTTTTACTGGTGTGTTGTTTGCAATACAGTTTTTAGGCTGTAAACTAGGATAGTGGTTTTCCTAAAATTTAACACTTTAGTCACACTCCTAAGTGACTATACATACCGAAAAAATAATCATATTTTAAATTGGCCAATCTTAAGCAATTGTACTTATGCTGTGTCTCATACTAGGTGAGTGACACCAAAGCTCTCCCATAATCAGAGGATTCCAGTTATTCCATACTAATATAAACAGCTGCATCATATTTCTGTCAAAGATATTTTCATTTTTACTTGGCAATTTTTTGGGGGGTAAATTAATGTGAATGTCCTGATTGCCTGCCTCCTGACTTTATTTTAGTGCTTTTTTGTCTTTAAAGATATCATAAATGAGAAATGTGGAAAGTAGGATGGTTTCATTAAAAACAAAACAGCTCTTTAATGAGACCCAGACACCTCTGTTCCTAGAGCTTAAACTAGGGGAGGAGCGTCAGGGTTCTAATTATGGAAAATGTGGGTTACATCTCCTGGACATGCAGAACTCTGTGTGTGCATGTATTTCTGAAGTACATCCAGGAAGGTGTAGCCTTATGGAGCATGTGCAAATCCCCAGGCTTGCCTTTTGCAGGATGTCTTATTTCTTAGATGTCCTAAAGACAACTTTTCTGTTAGAGAGCCAGTATTACCTGACAAAAGGAATGTTTCTGATTTTAGTCACATCTGAAAGGAATTTTCCTAGAAAAAAAGATTATGTCCATGCCCTGCAAAATACATTTCTCTCTGTGTGTTTTCTTATTTATGTGTGAAAATTTAAGACTTTTTCTGTTGACATGAGAAAAAAAATCCCTTGAGATTGTAAAGAGAGAAAAATGGATCCATAAAATCAGCCAAGTAAGTGAAAAAATGTGCATAGAAACTATTGACAGAAATCCCAATAAAATCTGATTACAACAAACCTTCATCTCTAAGTTTTATGTTTCATATTTATGTTTACATTTATGTTTGTGACTGCTTGTCTAAGTAGGAAAGTACAAGTGGAAAGCTCAGAACAAAGTCTCAAGGCCCTAATCACGAGGGGCGGAAAGCAGAGCCAGGCAGTGGCAGTGGTTGTGGGGAGAGATTTGCATGCTCAGTTGCCCTTCAGGGTTTCTACAATCTTACATTTTGGGAAATAAGATGCGCATTTCCTTCCTCTGCCTTGCATGATTATATTTAAAATTGAGGAAGAATTGCAAAGAAGCGCACAGACTAAAGGGCTACATCACGTAATTTAAACAAATATGCTTTCCCAGAAAGAAATGAGTAACTTCCCCACTATGTTCTGACCGGTATTTCCAAAACTAGTATGGTCTTAACTACCATACTACTAAAGAGAGAAAACTGGATCCATAAAATCAGGCAAGTAAATTGGAAAAAAAGTTCAAACATTGAGAGAGAAATGCCAATAAAATCTGAGTGCAACAAACCTTCATCTCTAAGTTTTGTGTTTCCTATTTATGTTTATGAATACTAAATTCACCAATTCAAACGACTCACTGTGGACTACGGACAATAGTCTCATTGGCGTTTACTAACACGGGCGAACTCATTTATGAGTGAGATAAATGATAGCAACAAATGAAGTCTGTGACGTGCCCACGGCTCTACACTGAAGCAAAATTCTCAACATTTGGCAAGTGGGTATGTAAATGGGAAGAGGTTGTTTGTATTCTTTCTAATGTCAAGAAAGTGCACATGTCCCTGAAAATATTTTTTAATTTGAGATTGAAGTGGAAATTATGCCAATGTTTTAAAATTTATAATGATCAAACATTTATTTGAGGTAAATAAATGCTTTCTAAGAATTATGTTATTAAGATCATAATTATAATTATATAATTATAATAATAACCCTCCTCAAAGTGGATGAGATCTACATGAGTGGACTGGGTGTGGGGGGTGGCAGAGGACAAGGAGTGGTATAGTGGGTAGCCATCCCAGCATTGGCCTGGAAGTTCCAACCCCCATTGAGGCTTCCGTAATGGTCACGCCCACAAGGCAGGGCAAAGGAGGAAGCAGAAGACCCAAGATAGAGAGGAGGGGCTCACTCTCTTGGTTTGGAGACACTGGACGCAGGAGGTAGACTGAGCAGAGTTCTCCAGAGAACACCGCCAGACTGCGCCATACCTTTGCTAGACCCTACAACCTATCCCTTCATTTGTAAGTTACCCCACAAAATAAACCTCCCTTTTAACTACGTGGAGTGGCCTTAATAATTTCACCAATAGAGTGGGGGATGAGAACATAGGGAAATGGGAGTCAAGCTGGAACAGGGACAGAGTGGGAGGGCAGGGAGGAAGATACCATGATAGATGAAGACATCATGGGAATAGGAAGAGGCAGAGTGCTGTGAAGGCTCTCAGGAAGCCAAATCCACAAGGTTGACCACACCTTGGTCTGCTGGCAGTGGTACAGAGAGTGCTTGTACCAGTGTACTCTGGTGACTAGCCTAGCAAATAACCCAGCTGTCATCATAGAGCCTTTGTCCAGTGACAGATGGAGGCAGATACAGAGATCCACAGCTAGGTACCAGGCTGAGCCCCAGGAATCCAATTGATGAGAGAGGAGAGATACTACAGGCGACGGATGACAAGATCATGACGGGAGGACGTGCAGAGATGACCGGCCACACTAGTAGAAGCCCATGAACTGTGGCCTGGTGCCTGTGGAGCCCCCATGAGACTGGACTAGGCCCTCTGGACACAGAAGACTGTTGTTTGGCTTGAACTGTTTGGGGGGCACCCAGGCAGGGTGATCGGGATCTGTCCCTGGTCTATGGGCAGGCTTCTGGAATCCAGTGCCTGTGGTGTGACACCTTGCACAGCCTTGGTGCAGTGGGAAGGGGCTTGGACCTGCCTAGGCTCAGTGTGCTGGGCTCTGCTGACTCCCCATGGGAAACCTCGAATTGGGGGATGTGGGGATGTGGGATGGCTTGGGAAAGAGGGCTGGCGGGAAGGAGGGAGGGGGACTGTGGATAGTATTTAGAGTGAATAGAAAGTTCCTTAATAAAGAAAAATGAAAAAAAAATAACCCTCCTCATATGATGTGCACTCTTATGATCTCTATTCTTCAGAGGAAGAAAAAGAGATAGGGTTAAATTCTTCAAATAATGTGGTTAGTAATGAGCAGAGTGTGAACTAAATCTTAGTTCACTAGCTATTACATCCATCACCTTTCTTGAGAAAAAACAAGACAGAACAAAAAATTCCTCTTTTTTTGTTAAACCTTATTATTATTTCTATTATTCTTATTGTTGTTAATTCTTTTAACTTTAATTGATTCTTTGTGGATTTCATGTCACTCATTCTGATCCTACATATCTCCCCATCCCCTCATATCCACCCTCTGCCCCTGCAACCTCCCTCCAAAACAAAACCAAATTTAAGAGAAAAACTCAATCCAACCCAAAACAAACAAACAAAACAAAAATAAACAAATGAAAAAAGGAGAAGAATCTCAACATGGATGGTGTAGTATGGCCCAGTAAGTCACACAGAGGGAGTATAGCTCAGTGGTCAAGAATCTGACAGCAGAATAATGAATTCTTACTGCCATCAAGTCAAAAGATTCTTTCTAAAAAGACTGAATAACATCTATAAATAATAAAACAATGCTTGATATGAAATGATGGGAGGCATTCTCATTGAGAGTAAGAGCATACACCAACACTTGGTAACTTCACCATACAGCTGTGTGGCTGGTAGTCCCACAGCATTGCCTGTCAGACTTAAGAGCACATCTGAATTCTTTGAGCATCTTGTTAAAGGGTACTTTCCCAATCAGTAGTCTACTGTGTCTCTACAAGGGTCCCGGGTGATAATAATCATGTTCACCCATGGGACCACTTTTGGGGTAGCAAAATCTTTGCTGGGCAATGCATTAATACAGATGCAGTACTAATATAGACAATAGAGCATTTGGAGAGGAAAATGTATTTGTGAAATCAGAGATTGCGATTAGATATGTGAACTATCCAAGTAGTGTTAATATTTAAGAAGCCTGCTAAATTCCCACCAACTTAAAGAAGCTTCTTTCATGAGGGATGGGTAAGTACTGATCTGTAGTTATGGCAATGTGTCGTTAGGAGTCATTTTTTTACTATGTTCCTTTAATAGAATAATAGAAGCATGTTTTCCCCAGGCCTAGCTGGTGTCAGGGTCTTGACTTCATTAGCAGTGTCAGATATGGATTTCATACATGGAGTCAGCCTTAAATCCAACCAAAAAGTAGTTGATCCTCTCACAACATCTGTCCCACTGTTGCATTAGTATTTCTTGCAGGCAGGTCACTGTTGCAGGTCACAGATTTTGTAGCTAGCTGATATTGATGATCACCCTCCTCCTGATTTTGTTTCTTGTCTCTTTTTTTTTTTTTTTCAAAGAGAGAAAGAACATAATGTTGGGTAGGCAAGGAGATTGAAAGGATATGAAAGAAGTTGGGAAGGGAAAAGCATGACCTAAGTTTTTTGTGTGAAGGTTTTCAATAGAAACATCCTTTTTTAAAAGAAGCCTATTTGTTCTCTCTCTTGGATTTTACATATTAAGGCATTGTCTGGAACGGTCTTGCCTATGCACTCACATCTTTATTTGCAGTTAGGAGGAAGACTCACTCCCTTAAGCATGTACTCTTTGATTTTGATCTACTTTGATCTACTCAGGAATTTTATATTTGTCGGTCTTTCCCAAATAGTAAGCTGAGGTGCTGAGGTGGCCAGTAGAGACTGTCTGTCTAGTGATGCCCCGGCTGAGAACCTGGACTTCTAACTCAGGGATACTTTGACAGCCATGTCACTCATTCTACCTGTCTTGTTCTTGTGCCTGTGTTTCGACTTGCTCTAAATTGGGGGATTAAAAAAAGGCACACTTATTGTCTTTTTCAACTTCTAAAACAGCCCAAACTAGAAAATTGGTATTGAAGACAATGTTCTCATAAACACTATTCACCTATAAAGTGTGGGTCTGTTCATGAGTATTCATCAGGAAGAGTCCATTAGGAAGTAACTTATGGTGGTAATTAAATGTGACTGTCTGGAAATTGCCTAAGAAAGAAATGTGTGTTGTGTGATGTACTATCAAAGAGCTTTGAAACAGCTAATTTTGCCTGTTCTTAATGTTTTAATCTATTATAATGCTCTTATTTCAAACAATCATTTCAGAAGAACACAAGGGTTGTCACCAATTAGAGGTCAGGACAAGTGCTCTGGAGGCTGCTTTTCAGATGTCTGTGCTCTTGCAGCAGCTGAGCTTGCTGCAGTCCCTTTCCTGTTTCTGCTTTAAAAAAACAAAACAAAACAAAACATATTTGTGCAGGCTCCTTTTGTCCACTTCTGTGAGCCAAGAACAATCCGCATAGATGCTTTACCTGAGGTTTTCTCATCACCTCAGCACCATCCACTCCCTCATACAAGACCTGTCCTAGGTGCATGAGCTGGCTGTTTGGAGCCTGGGGCCTATGAAGGGACACTTTGCTCAGCCTGGGGGAAGGGAGGAGGGGACTGGACCTGCCTCAACTGAGTCTACCAGGCTGGGCTGAATACCCAGGAGAGTCCTTGCCCTAGAGGAGATGGAAATAGGGGGTGAGTTGAGGGAAGGGAGGGGCAGGGCGGGAGGAGGGAGGACAGGGGAATCTGCGGCTGATATGTAAAATTAAATTATAAAATTTTTAAAAAGATAACTAATTAACATGCTCTAACTTACAATACTCAGCCTGACTTTTCTTCTTGATTCCAAAGACTGTTTTCTGTTGGTGTCGTTACTGCCCCACATGTTTTATTTCTAGAGTCTTATTGGAGGTGAGAGACCAAGGCAGACTGGAAGCAAGGCTGTCTTCCTTTCTAGACACTTTTATATTTTTCTAATTTTTCTCTCTACGTAAGTTTTTAACTCATTCAGTTAGTGGTGATGAATGACATTATCCACATTGTGGGTAACATGAACTTCGAGGAGTGCTGTCTTCTAGACCACGTGTGTACAGGCTTCCTGTTCAGTGACATCTACTATCTTTTCTTTTAAGAGCATATGGTTTTGCTCAGAAGCTTTATACATTTATTGTTTAAAGGTGGCAATAAATACAGGTGCGATCACAGATGAAGTCTTCTTACTCATTGGATCCTCTAACTGGACGGTGTTTTTATACATAAAGGTTATTGAGTTTGTGAGTAGAAATTAAAGCCTGCGCCATGATCAAATTCCATTTTGTTTTTGGTAGTTTTCCATGTATTCCTTATGACTTTGCCTATATAATCTCATGTTGATAAATAAAAATATTCTCTCCCCTTTTTCTAAGTCTTCTAACTACTTTGTTTGGCTTAATAGTCTTAGCTTTGAGAGTCAAATATTCATGAGCAGGAGAGAATCCATCATTTTTCCTGACTTTAGTGTAACAACCTTTATTTTTCATCAATGTGGCTTTGACTGAAGGAGGGGTGTGTGTGTGTGTGTGTGTGTGTGTGTGTGTGTGTGTGTGTGTGTATTTGTATTTATTTAAAAATATGTTCATTACTAGGCTATTTTTTTTTTTAAAGAAAAACCTTTCCAGGTTATTTATCTCTTATTCATCACAAGTACTCATCAAAAACCATTTATTGTGTTTCCAACACTTTCTTTAAAACATGTAAAGTAACCAATATACCTAATGAAAGTATTCATGTTAATAAATAAAAAATATGGAAAAGTCAAAATTAATCTACAATCCAGACAAATTAATTACTTGTAGTTTGAGAGCTATACTTTATCTGTTGAGGGAGTAACTTAGAGATGAAATCAAAGTCAAAATAATCGTAAACAAATATTTTAATAATATCAAAGAGATGGAAACATGGCTGTAGTGGAGAACAGGGAGGAGAAAAGCTGTGAAGAGCTTGCCTGAAGACGGCAGCCAGCCCAGCACAAATGTGCTCCACCCTACCCTTTCTCCAGTGCTGAGAATTGAAACTAAGACACCTCACATGCTTGGCACAGGCTCTACGAATGAACTACAAACCCAGCTGCCATATATATATATATATATATATATATATATATATATATATATATATATATATATATATATATATATATATATAGAGAGAGAGAGAGAGAGAGAGAGAGATAGATATATAGATATAGATATAGATATAGATATAGATATAGATATAGATATAGATATAGATATAGATAGACAGGAACTCACTGAATTTCCTTGGCTGGCTTTCAGTTCACTAGACTAGCTTGGGTCTGAAATTGTGACTCTCTTGTCTCAGCTTGTAAATGCCTAGGACCACAGGTTTATCCCACAAAGCCTGGCTGAGGACAACAGATAGACTGACCTTAGATTGTTTTAGTTTGTGGTTCTGTGCTTTTAGATAGCATAATGATGATAACCCATGACCAAAGTTTGTAGCCAATTTGCTGAGTAAATTTGCTAACAATCCTCCCATGTTAGACAGAATAATGATCCCCAAATACATCAATATCTTAGTGTTAGGAACCTGTAAATGTGACTGTGCATGATAAAAAAAAAACAATGGAAACCTTATATTAGATTATCTAAAAAGGTAAATGACAATGGCTCTAGTCCTTTGTCAAGACACTAGAAACCACATATAGAGGCTGCCATTGCACCAGTATTCACTGCCTACCAGGCACAATATTCATTCATGTGCCTTATGTATTTCTCATGACTCTGTTTCACTACTGAGAAAAGACATGTAGAGAGACTGTGTAACCTACTACATATAACACTGAAAGGAGAGATGGAGTCAGATTATAAATCTATACCATCTGGTTGCAAATGTGTAGTCTTTACTCTCTTTATGCTCTTGACTATTTTTTTTTATTTTTTTCCTTTTTTGTATTATTATATTTGTGTTTTAATTTTACACATCAGCCATGGGTTCCCCTGTCCTCCCCCCTCCCGCCCCCACCCACACCTTTCCCCCATCCACTCATCTCCATTCCCATCTCCTCCAGGGCCAAGACTCCCCTGGGGATTCATTTAAACCTGGTGGATTCGGTACAGGCAGGTCTAGTCCCCTCCTTCTAGGCTGAGCAAAGTGTCCCTGTGTAAGCCCAAGGTTCCAAACAGCCAGCTCATGCACTAAGGACAGGTCCCAATCCCACAGCCTGGATGCCTCCCAAACAGTTCAAGCTATTCAATTGGCTCACTTATCCAGAGGACCTGATCTAGCTGGGGTTCCACAGCCTTTGGTTCATAATTCATGTGCTTCCATTTGTTTGGCTATTTGTCCCTGTGCGTTTTTCAATCTTGGGCTCAACAATTCACGCCCTTACAGTCCCTCCTCTTTCTCGACAATTGGACACCTGGAGCTCCACCTGGGGCCTGGCTGAGGATCTCTGCATCCACTTCCACCAAGAAACTGATACAGCTAATAAAAACCTTCAGCAACATAGCAGGATACAAGATCAACTCAAAAAAATCAGTAGCCCTCCTATATACAATAGACAAACAGGCTGAGAAGGAAATCAGAGATACATCACCCTTTACAATAGCCACAAATGATATAAAATACCTTGGGGTTACTCTGACTAAGCATGTGAAGGACCTATATGACAAGAACTTTAAGTCCCTGAAAAAAGAAATTGAAGAAGATGTCAGAAAACGGAAAGATCTCTCATGCTCATGGATAGGCAGGATTAACATAGTAAAAATCTTACCAAAGGCAATCTACAGATTCAACGAAATCCCCATCAAATTACCAACACAATTCTTCACAGATCTGGAAAGAATAATACTCAACTTCATATGGAAAAACAAAAAACCCAGGATAGCCAAAAGAATCCTGTACAATATGCTCTTGACTATTTTATGGAGCTCTGTTTATAAATACTATTTCTCAGGACCTTGATATTTCTTAAATTTTTGACCACAATAAATTATTGGAAATAACACTGCCATGGTGTTTTGGCCCAGGTTTACCACGTTTAAAGTAAAAGTATTTCCCTGAAGTGGAGGAATAATGGACTATTGTCAGTTTCTAAATGATCAAAGGTACATTCAAAGAACAGATGGTTCTAGCAAATGAGTCAAAGATCTTGGGACACAATAGTTCCCAAATCTGTGCACAGCAGGTGGTTGAGCTGCAAAATCTGCCCTTTGTTCCTGCCTTTAGCCTTCTTTGCCAGTGTGCATCACAAACTGCCCTGCTTCTGCTGCATCTGCGCAACAGTGTGTTCTAGGACCGCTTGGACGAGCCCCAGTAGCAACTGACATCAAAGCAGTTCTAGCAACAGTGTCTTATCATGATACTATATATACCCAGAGATCAGTGCCCTGCTCGGCCATCGTCAGAGAAGCTTCTTCATGCAGAGACCCACATCTGGACCATGTGCAGTGAGGGAGAGACCTTGGAACACTCAGCTCTAAATGGAATGTCATCTCACACTCCTCCCTTTCGGGCTCAGGAGTCTGCGCAGAAGAGGAGCAGGAAGACCGTAAGAGCCAGAGGTGATGGACAACACCAAGAAAACAGTGTTTTCCAGACACAACAGGACTGATGCACATATAAACTTAGAGACTGTATTGTAGTAGCATGCACAGAACCCATACAGGTTCAAACAAGACAAAATTCCAGGATGGAGAAGGGGAAATGGACCCAAGATCCAACCCCAGACCAAGAAGCTTTTTGCAATTAATACATTTGGGGAAAGGGAAAATCAGTTTTCTCCAGTGGAATGTTACTGGATTCATTAACCACACTCCAGGGCAGGCTCCATGCTAAGGAACAGCTGGCCAATGCAAAGTGAACATGATGGAGCTTCGTGTGTGTGTGTGTGTGTGTGTGTGTGTGTGTGTGTGTGTGTGTACTTATTATTGTATTTTATTTTGATATTTATAGTTTTATTGGGCTTTTGTTATTGATGCTATTTATTTTGATTTTCATTTTTTAACTTTCTTTTTGAGAGAGGAGATTAGGAAGTTGGGTGGGTATGACAGGAGGGGAAAGAAAAATCGAAATACATTGCCCATAAAAGAAATTTAAATAATAAAACAATCAGTTCTAGAATGTTCATCTCCTACAGAAGGACAAATGTAAGCAGAAGGCTGAGACTTCAGCTTAAAACAAAGAAATGTCAGGCGGTGGTGGCACACGCCTTTAATGCCAGCACTCAAGAGGCAGAGCCAGGCAGATCTCTGTGAGTTCAAGGCCAGCCTGGTCTCCAAAGCAAGTTCCAGGAAAGGCACAAAGCTTCACGGAGAAACCCTGTCTCAAAAAACAAAAAACAAACAAACAACAAAAAAAAAAAGCATAAAGAAATCTAAGGGCTTTACAGCAGAGCTTGCAAAGGCCAGTGTGGAGCTATGGTCCATGCAGAAATGGCTTACTTTTGCTTCTCACAAATTCAGCACAAATCCCTTGCTCACACCCACTTTCCTTTGCAGTTTTGATGACTGCCTAAGACATAATTTGTTAATACTCAAAAACATCATATCAAATCTGTTCAAAGTGCTCCCCCCCCCCCTTTTAATAAGACTCATGACACAAATGCACATTATCTGTGACACAAATCAGCTAAGTCAGGAGTTCTTTTCAATAGTCTGGGCTGGCACCCTGGGCAGAAGCAATCCCACATTCTTCCTGAAGGGACTCACCTTCCTTTGAGCCTTTCCTTTTGAGTCTTTGATGCCCATGAATAATCCTTTTTATTTTGCAGTTACTGGGTTAAAATTCTTGGGCCCACTTTCAATACTTCTTTTTGTGGAGGGCCACTTCATCTGTCGGCAGGGCCCACTCACCTTCACAGTGATCATCATGGTACCTCAGCAATGTTACAAGGCACAGAAGAGGGCCTCTTGTTCTGTTTCTATCTCCCCAAAACCATCTTCAACACAGTGACCAGACTGTGTTCAAACAAAAAGCCTGTGACTCCTATGATCAATGCACTTTAAATTATTATATTTATTTACAGAAACAGGCATCCTTTGGTAGGAACTCCAGGCCTCAGACTTCTGCTCTCCTTCCTTCCTACCCACAGCCTCTCCTGCTTTCCTTATCACTGTGCATTCAGGACCCACTCTGAAGGCCTGCAATTTAATGTCTGTCTGATGGCCTCTGTTAGTAATGGAAACTGAGGATATACAGGAAGCTTATTGTAAAGGCCAGGGCATGATGCCCTCTGAGAAAAGACCTCAGCTGAGGACTGACAGGAATTATCACATAAATAGCTTAACTTCTTGCCTCAGTTGTCCTATCTCTCAGTGGTGGCTCTGGGGACTAAACTCCCCAACTCACTGGAGTGAAAACATTCCTTTCCTTTCTTTGCTTTATTTCTACACACACACACACACACACACACACACACACACACACACACACACACACACCTGGACCCCTGTCCCTTTTCTCTGTTCCAAATGACTACATAGTCTGAAATGAGTATTTTCATTTCTCAAAAAATCATTCACTCAATTTCTTTCATATTGTTCCATGACATTTTCACACTCCACATGTGCCTCAACCTCAGGCTGCTGTTTTTCTATTCCTGAGAACTGTGAGGGCTTTTGAAGCTAGTGGTGTCACAGTCTTTAATGAAGACTTCCCTGGACTTCCTGTCACCCATTCAACTCATTTTATTTGTATTTTCCTTAAATTATTATTTTATTTTATATGTATGTTATTCAAACTATTTTATTTATTTTAAATGTATGAGCCTTTTACCTACATGTAGGCTAACTTCACGGAAGCATATAAAAAGTTAACTTATCCATATGAAAACACAATACTATTCAAAGGCAACCAATGTAATTCTTGGTGTGTTAAATACAGTCTAAGAGAAAGTGATGTCAAAGACATCATCTAGGACTCATGGTCAGAGAAAAGATAAAAATATATGAAATAACGGCTAAGAGACTCTAATGAGCGGTTGAGTGGAAGAGGGTAGTGTGGCGCAGCTAACAAGAACTCCCGCCCATAGAGAAGTACGGGTTCAGAATCTCTATGAGCTAATGCTGGCTAGCTTAGTGCAGCTCCTAGACACAGACAAGAACAAAACTCGGCAACTCTTCCAGGCTGCAATATCAATGATTAAGTACTCTAGAATGTTCCATATGTCTTTAGAAGGACACTTTAAGTCTCTAAAGACTATATTTCCATGTCATTGCTCATTGTAAAGCCATGTTGTACCAAATTGCTTTTACTTTCTAGATTTAATTTCTTGATTTTTGTCTCCTTGGCATATACTCAAATGGTTTCTAAACTTTCATCTTCCTCATTGTGAATCTCATTCATTTTTGTCTTAATATTTGCAACAGTTTATCTTGTACCTTTGAGGTATGCTTATTTTCATTATCATGCTAGAAAAGCGTTACTTATTTATACCCTGTATTTTACTCGGAAATCTGAAGTATACATGCCTATGCTCTTTTCTCTGTCTTCTCATTTATGTGCCTGGGATCCTGACTTGTTTTAAGAACTTCCATTACACATATCAGTCTTCAGCCATTGTGGAGGGGTAGCCTCAGGTAGTATCTGGAGCTTGTCCTGTCTTGAGTAATGGCTCTTGCTTCTCAAGATCCTCTAGTGATGGACCCACACTATAAAAAGATCATGCAGTTGCTGCAATCCTTCATTCTTTACCCACACATGAACCAGCCAGATCCTGAGAACCAGAATCATGTATTTTTTAAATTTTTTATTACATTTATTATTTATTAATTATGTATATGTAATGGAATCAAAGGAGAACTCACAGAGTCAGTTTTTGCCCTCCACCCTGTGGATCCTGGGTAGTAAACTCGGGTAACCAGATTTGACAGCAGCTGCCCCACTGAGTTATCTTACAGAGCCCAGAATCTTGGATTGTGGCTTCACCCATGTTTGGTACAACAAAACCAAACCAAACCAGTCAGGTTCAAGTAGTTGCAGAAAAATCCAGCTTTCATCAACAGCACATCTAGGTACATCACCAACAGACATAACCAGCATATAACTGAAGTTTCAGGGGTAAATAGACACCCACTTACTGACTGCATCCTGGCAAGGAACTAAGGTTCAGAAGCGTTGGAAGGGGAAATGGCATTTGGGAGCACTGAGGATGCATGAGGAGTTGGTGGCATAGGAGTAAAGCAGTAGTAAGTACAAGCTGATAAGGACAAGACATCACAGCAGAAGAGAGACAGCAAAACTCGAGGAGCACATGTGCCAAACAGTAGCACTGTCTGGAAATCGGTTAGACTTAAGGCTTCCAGAGATTTCCCCTGGGGTATAGTAGAAGACTTACTATCAAGGATAGCTTATTAAAAAGTAACAGCAATTTTCTGCTAGGGTGTTGATGTTTTCTCAAATGACTCTTTCGACTTCCTAGCCAAAGTCATGATTAATTTTGGAGTCTAAACAAAAACAAGTATCAACATGGAGCCAAATGACCTCATTTGGACTTGAAGGAGGCTGCAAATTCTGGCTGCTGAGCCTGAACCAGGCATTCCCACTGCAGTGTCTCATTTAGAAAATGAACCTTTAGTGCAATCACTCCCCAGTAGAAGGGACTTGACGTGGAGACTGCCTGGGTCTCCACTTGTATTAGGCCCTCATGCTATTGCTTCTTACTAAATCTGTTAAATTTGGAGGAAGCATTTTAGATCAGCCCACACATATCCGAGTAGGAGTAGTCCCTCCTTCTGGGCTTTGAACTGGACCCTCCCCAATGTGTATACTCATGGATTTACTGTATATGAGGAGATGGAGTTTGGGTTTTTCATAATATGTCAAAATAAATGAGAAATCAGATTTGAAAAAGATGTAACTTTATATGCTGTGTAGCATGTAGATACATCCCTAATATGCAGTCAGATAGGGTTTACTTGAGAAGGAAAGATAGTCTAGAATTACAGAGTAGCAAATTGGGGTGGGCAGTGGTGGTCCATAGAAATGACAATGTTGTCACAGAAAGCTTTCTAGGCCAAGAGCATGAAACTTTCATTTAGCCAAAACTAGCTAGTCATAAAAATCTGGAGAGGAGGGTTTCATTTGTTAAGAAAACAATAAAATTTGGGTTCCATACACGTTGAGTCCTCTTGAATATTTTGCACATCACCTTGCATTCTGCATTGCCCCACTGCACAATAATGCTAGCACCAGCCAATTCAAGTAGAAACTCACTGTGGAGTCTCTCTCAACTCCATGAGGTATTAATTTTAATCTTTATTTCCCTAAAATGCAAAAATTAAAAAAATTAAAGGTGAATAAGAGGTAAAAATAAAAAAAGCAAAATCAACATTTGTTTTTCAAATCCCTCTTTGGCATATGTCCATATCTCTCTAATTGTACCCAGCCTCACAAAAATCCTCATTTATACTTGCTGTAAGAATAAGAACTTTTGGCTGAGAAACTTCTCACTTATCTGAGCATATGTAAATATGTGTACACAGAAGAGAGTATACACAATGGATGCGATGTTCTGGCATGCCTGTTTCATTGTGCAAACACAAGTTTCCTTGGCCCACACAAAGTAGCTACACAGAAAGGCTCTGCTTTCTCTGACACATGTGCTGTCCCTTCTAAGAAAGGAGGGGCAGAGAGTATAGAGTTGACTGAGATTCCATCTCTGCTCTTCACAGTCAAATGTTGTTGTTTTTTTCCCCTTTTGGTGTCTTGGACTTTGCTGCCAAGAATATAAATTCCAAAACCACAGCAAGCACAAGCCCAGTGTCTTAGTTCTTTCATATTTGAAAGGAGAAAAATAGAAGAGAGGTTGTTTCTTAGCCACAGTATTGTCTTACATCTCACGGAGACATTGGAGCCTGTGGCCACAGGAGAAGACATGGAGGGGGAAACATGAAACAAACAGAACAAAGTACAACTAGGCAGTCTGAGGCATTTTGTGTTCATTGTTACATGTTCTGTCATTTCACTTTTCTTCTCCACTACATTATGGAAAGACTTTGCTTTGCTTAGTAAAAGTCCAAATACAGTAAAGATATTTGAAAAAGCCATGTGTTTGGTGGCATATGCCTTTCATCCCCTTTAATCCCAGCACTTGGGAGGTAGAAGCAAGTGGCAAGCAGATCTCTGAGTTTGAGGCCATCCTGTTCTATAGAGCAAATTCCAGGAGAGCCTGGGATACACAGAGAAGCCCTGTCTTGAGAGAAGAAGGAGGAGGAGGAGGAGGAGGAGGAGGAGGAGGAGGAGGAGGAGGAGGAGGAGATAAGAAATAAGAAAACATTTTATTCTATATTTATTTAATATGTGGTATATATATATGACAGGGAAGCTATACCCATGAACTCTCAAACATATGGTACCCTAAACAAAATCTTCATAATGACAACACCAGCTGACATACAAAGGTGGATGGGGGAAACCTCACAAGATTCCACCCATAGATGAAGGGCTACAGGTAATTAATGACTACTGAGAGAGGGAGAATGAGTTTTTTCCAGGGATGAGCTCCCTGATAAGTAGTCATCCTTAAGTCAATGCACCTATGAGCATTACTAAATGGATGCAGCAGGCTATATTTACACACACACACACACACACACACACACACACACACACACGCACACACATGCACACATCTTTAAGCTGAAAAGAAGTGGGTAAACGGGAAGAGTTGCAGGAGGAAGAGAGAAGGATGCAAATGATTAAACACAGTACTTGCTATGAAACTCAAAATAATTAAAAGCAATTCATTTAAAATCTTTCAAATATGATTGTCTCATGGCTATTTTTTCTAATTTAGGTTATATTTATTTTGAGAACACTTATGCAGTCTGAAACAGAAAAGGAAAACACAGGAGAGTGGCTTTTAATCCCACTATGAAAATATCCTGAAAACATTTTAGATCTGGTTTTCCAAGTTTTCTTCACTGTGATTTTATTCATTGAGAGGATCATATTATGAATGGTATTTTGCTGCTTCAGCTACTTCAAATTCCATAGCTATACTAACAGTTACCCTAAATTATTCAAGTAGTCACTTTTTTACTGGTTTTTAGGCTGCTTCATAATTTATCATTAGTCACTACCTGAATGAATAAGAAAAAGTAGAGTTATCTAAAGTCTTAAAAACAAAATAACAAAATTAGATATCGTGCTAACAAACACATCTGCCAAATATGTAAAACTCTTAATCTCAACAGTTCATAGGCATTTATATTATTACTAATATGCCTATCTATCCTCTCAAAAAGCCTTTACAGAATAAACTATGGCAAGCATGATTCCAGGTACTGGGTAGATAAGAATAAATAAGTTAGTGATGGTCTTGATCTCAAGTGGGTGGTGACAATTAACACATACAATGCAGAGAGAGAGAGGGAGAGAGAGAGAGAGAGAGAAGAATTAGAAATTGAGGTGGTGGTATTTTTTTAATACCAAAAATTCATTTATCAATGACAGCCAGTACAATTCTTTTACAGACTGATATTAAGTTGACCCTTGAATAATAATAAAAAAATAGTCATTTAAGGACTCAAACAGGATGGAAGAACAAAACAGCATGCGCAAAGTTCCTGGGCAATAAAAAGCATGGCCTTGATTTAGGCACAAAGAAACAAAGTTGGAGGGTGGAAGATGATTACAGTATACTATGGTGACATTTTGTGTATGCTCTAACAAACAAAGTTTGCCTGGAGATCAGAAGGCAAAGCCAGCCACTAGTTAGCCATAGAAGCCAGGCAGTAGTGGCGCACACCTTTAATCTCAGCACTTGGGATCTCATGCTTTTGTTCGTAGTACTTGGGAGACACACACCTTTAATATCAGCACTAAGGAGGTTGAGACAGGAAGTGATATGGCTTGTGGGGAGAAAGGAATATAAGGCAGAAGGAGACAGGAGCTCAGTCCGTCCAGCTGAGGAGCTGATGAGGTGAGAGGTGGCTGTGGCTTGTTCCTTTGTCTCTCTGATCTTTCAGCATTTACCCCAATATCTGGCTCCAGGTTTTTATCAAGACCAATTAGGATTCATGCTACAGTGTACTGAGATTGAAGAAGTTAGCTTTCTCTAGTCACATTCTTCTTTTTTGCTGTAGTATTAGATCTTAGAAATTTTCTAAAGTCTTGTGAATGATTTTAGTCATGCCAATTGAATGGATATGACTTAAGTTTTCATTCTGGCTACTATGGGCTATACAGACTAAAACCCTAGGTAATAACAATACCTTGGATAAGGTGTGGATAAGGCTGGGGAGGACAATACCATTTTGAGATATTCTTCAATGGAACTGTAATTGCTAATGGATTGCAGATGGGTAATAATCAAAAGTGAAGGAAGGGATTGCCCTCCATGTCAGTAACTGGGTTCACAGTGGAGCAATTCATCAAGAGGAAAAGGTTTCAACAGAGAAGAGAATTTGAGGATATGGTTCATTGTGATCCTGTGGCTAAGATTATACAGTCAATTTAAAACATTGGCTTAGTGCTCGAGAGTCTAAATTCAAATGACATTTAAAGACAAACAGTGAGGTCTCTGGGGGGAAAAGATGCAAGTCTAGCAGAAAGTTCAGAAATAAACCATAAGCCACTTTCCCAGCTTTCCAGCATTTTCTACTTTCTATTTAGAGACAAGGTCTTGCAAAGTTTCCCAGGATAGGCTAGGTTTGCTCTACAGACCAAGCTATTCTGCTTCAGTTTCCCAAGTACCTGTTGCCTATGGCACTACACCCAATCAAATGGAGAAAAAAAAATAAAAATTCTCTTTTATTCTGTTAGAGAATGCAACTTAAAAAAAAAACATGTACTAAGTTGTGCCTGACTGCAATTGGAGTCTCTTGGGCTCTAGCAATATCTGTGGCACTTCAAATCCCACCCTCATCTACCCAGATCAAATTTATGTGATTATCCCCTCCAACACAAGCAAGCTTTCCAAGTGGAAAATCATAGGGGAGGCTTCACAATTTGGAGAATATTAGAGCAGATTGGAATAGTCCAAAGGTTAAAGATAAGTCTCCTCTTCAGTTAATGAGAGTATGTGTATATATAGAGACATTAAAAAATCAGTATAGTTACAAAAGAAAAACTAATTAGCAAGCCAAATATAGAGATGTCTTGATAACATTATTATTACCTTGAGGTTTATATTAATCAGGTTTTTCAAAGGAACAGAACTGATAGAATATGTGTTTGTGGTGCAAGCACACACTCAAGTGTCTGCATATGTGTGTGTGTGTGTGCCTGTATGTGTGTGTATGTGTATGTACATGTACATATGATTTATTAGAGTGGCTTACAGTCTGTGGTCCAGGTAGTAAAACATTATCTTTCTACCAACAGAATGGAATTGAATCTGGTAGTCATTCAGTACCTGAGACTGGATGTCTCAGCAGCCCTAATATGGTACTGGAGTCACATAGGATTCCTAGAGAATTGCTAGTCTTCAGTCTATCTTGGGATCCTGAAGAATTAGATTCTAACACCAGTGAAGGAATGCCTCAGCAGCAAAGCAGATGAAAAAAACAAACAAACAAACAAAAAACACTTGATCATCTCATTGGATGCTGAAAAAGTCTTTGACAAAATTCAACATGCCTTCATGATAAAAGTTCTAAAGAGATCAGGAATACAAGGAACATCCCTAAACATAATAAAGGCAATTTACAGCAAGCCCACAGCCAACATCAAATTAAATGGAGAGAAACTCAAAGCAATTCCACTAAAATCAGGAACAAGACAAGGCTGTCCACTCTCCCCATACTTATTCAACATAGTACTTGAAGTTCTAGCTAGAGCAATAAAAAACAAAACAAAACAAAACAAAAGGAGATCAAGGGGATACAAATTGGAAAGGAAGAAGTCAAACTTTCACTATTTGCAGACAATATGATAGTATACATAGTGACCCCAAATTCTACCAGGGAACTCCTACAGCTGATAAACGCCTTCAGTAAGGTGGCAGGATACAAGATTAACTCAAAAAAATATCAGTAGCCCTCCTATATAAGATGATAAATGGGCTGAGAAAGAAATCAGAGAAACATCATCCTTTACAATAGCCACAAATAATATAAAATACCTTGGGTTAACTCTAACTAAGCAAGTGAGAGCTGTATGATAAAAATTTAAGTCTCTGAAAAAGAAATCAAAGAAGATATCAGAAAATGGAAAGATCTCCCATGCTCATGGATAGGTAGAATTAACATAGTAAAAATGGCTATCTTACCAAAAGCAACCTACAGATTCAATGCAATCCCCATCAAAATCCCTACACAATTCTTCACAAACATGGAAAGAATAATACTTAACCTTATATGAAAAAAATTTAAAAAAACCTAGGATAACTAAAAGAATTCTGTACAATAAAGCAAGCTCTGGAGGTATCACAATTCCTGACCGCAAGCTCTACTATAGAGCTATAGTAGTAAAAACAGCTTGGTACTGGCATAAAAACTGACATACGGACCAATGGAATCAAATTGAAGACCCTGACATTAACCTACACACCTATGAACATATGATTTTCAACAAAGAAGCCAAAACTCTACCATACCTGTGGTGTGATGCCTTGTGCAGCCTTGGTGCAGTGGGAAGGGGCTTGGCCCTGCCTAGGCTCAATGTGCTGGGTTCTGCTGACTCCCCATGGGAGACCTTGATTTGGGGGATATGAGAATATGGGGTGGCTTCGGGGAGAGGGTTGGGGGTGGGAGGAAGGAGGAGGTGGGATCTCTGGGTGGTATATGGAGTGAGTAGAAAATGTCTTAATAAAAGAAAAATGAAAAAAAAAGCTTCATTACTTAGAGTCTGCATTCCTCCATTGCATGAATAATTTTAGGGTAATAATTATTGAGAACATCTCATCAGAACCCTCAAACCGTCCTAAGTTTTTTTTCAGAGAAAATGTTATACCCATATTCAGGTTCTATCCTAACTTGGACTCACCAAAATGGGATAGATAATGGAATATTTTCTCTGAATCTGTCAAATGTTAATGGATTGGACATTGTTAATGTAATTCTTGACTTTACATACTGTATATACTTATTGTATATAGTTTTTCTTATATTAGTTATAACCTTCTTTATTATTTTAGACAAAAAGGGGAAATTTGGTGATATATTGGGTAGCCTAATAAAATTTGCCTGAAGATTAAAGGACAGAATAAACCACTAGATTAAGCACAGAGGCCAGGCCATGATGACATATGTCTTTAATCCTAGCACTTGGAAGGCAAGGATCTGTCTGGATCTCTGTTAGTTCAAAGCCATCCTGGACTACATCAGATTGACTCAGTCCAGGAGAAAAATCAGAGCCAGGTAGTGTTGGCACACACCTTTAATCCCAGTAGTGGGGAGCACCACATGCCTTTAATCCCAGGAAGTGATGGGTGGGTGGAGAAAGGTATAAAAGGTGTGAGGAGACAGGAACTAAAGGCTTTTCAGCAGAAGCGTCCCTTTCAGCTAAAGGCTTTTTCAGCTGGAGCCTTTCAGGTGAGGACTCAAAGAATTTCAGTCAGAGGATCTGTGGAGTTGGTTAGGTGAGATGTGGCAGTAGCTTGTTCCTTTGTCTCTCTGATCTCTCATCATTTACCTCAATATCTAGTTTCAGGGTCTTTATTAAGTCTCAATTTTCCTTTCAGAATCAATTCAGAAACCTTTTCTACATAGGTGTTTAATTTTTTACTCTATTTGTGTGGTAAAATATATATTACATTCTCTCTTCATAAGAATTCCTGTAGGAGAATGTGTAGAAGGTAGTATGACTAGGATATAAACAAGTCATGGATCTAAGCAATCCACATATACATCCTACAATTTCTCTTCTACCAAAGTGAATCTTTTCTCAGCATCAGCTGACAATTTTCTTGGACTATTTAAGTCATTATCACCTTGTAAAGTTTGAAATGAATTACTTAGTTCTTGAGTTGTTAATCCAATTTTGGGCCACAGCCAGGTAATAGCCCCCAGCAATTTTTTGGAAGTCATTAAGACTTCATAATTGATCTCTCCTGATTTATTATTTCTATGGTTGAATTTTCTGTAAATATATCTTATACCCTAGATAATTGATAGAATCTCCTCTTTGTATTTTTTTCAGGAGAAATTTGTAATCCCTAACAAGGCAAAATTCTCTTTACTTCATCTAATACTTTTTCCTAAGGGATGTGAGTCTCAGTCTACTAGTAAGATATCCTCCATATAATGGTAAATTTTAAATTGAGGAAATTGTCTAAAAATTATTTCTAATGGCTGTTTTATAAAATATTGATACTAGGTGGGGCTGTTTAATAATCCTTGTAGAAGAACTTTCCAATGGTACCTTTTAACAGGCTGGGAATTCATAAAAATAGACACACTTAAGGCAAATTTTCTCTATCCTATTCTTGTAAGGTGTAGTTTAAAAAGCAGTCTTTTAAATAAAACATCATAATAGACCATCCTTTTTTGTAATAGAGAAGGCAAGTGAATTCCAGGCTATAAAGAGCCCATTGACTAGATCACCTTATCAAAAGCTCTCATATCTGTTACCACTCTCCATTTTCCAGATTTTTTTTAAGTAACAAATATGGGAGAACCCCAAGAACTGGTTGATTCTTCAATATGTTGAGCATTTATCTGTTCCTGTGCCAGAAATTCCAGTGCCTGTAATTTTTCTGATGCCAAAGCTCATTGTTGCACCCAGGCAGGTTTATCAGTTAACCATTTTAAAGGTAGGGCTGTTTGTACCTTTGAAAGACCAACAGGTGTTTTGCCCCATATATGTACAACCTGAATGATCTGTGACTGTTCTTGACAATACCTTTTAGTATTTCTTTCAGAATCATTCTTTGTTTTATGGTTTGTTTCTGAGATTGGAGGAGTGTTCATCTGTGTTTTCCATTGCTGTAACAAACTACATCTCCATAAATTTATTGCTAAGTTAACCACATATGGCTTTAATTTCCCTATCTCTTCTTCTGGCCCTATATACTCAACCCATATTATACTTTGTTTTACCTGAAATAAAGCTCCAGTCCCTATAAGCTGAATATTTACCTCCTGAAGAGGCCAACTGGATGCCAAGATTTGGGTGAAATTATTGTTACATCTGCACCTATGTCTATCAAGCCCTCAATTACAATGCCATTTGTTTACATTTTTAGCTTTGGTCTTTGATCACTTATAGAAATTTGCCAAAATATTCATTTTATGGTCTCTTCTGAAACTTTTGTTTTATCTGCTTGCTGTGGACATCACTCTGTATAAATAAAATGCTGATTGGCCAGTAGCCAGGCAGGAAGTATAGGCAGGACAAGCAGAGAAGAGAATTCTGGGATGTGGAAGGCTGAGGCAGACAGATGCTGCCAGTTGCTGCCATGAGAAGATGTTAAGATACCAGTAAGCCACAAGCCATGTGGCAACTTATAGATTAATAGAAATGGGTTAAGTAAAGATATAAGAACAGTTAGCAAGAAGTCTGCCATGGCCATACAGTTTATAGGGAATATAAGTCTCTGTGTGTTTACTTGGTTGGGTCTGAGCAGCTGCGGGATTGGCAGGTGAGAGAAATTTGTCCTGACCATGGGCCAGGCAGAACCTGGAGAAGAAAACTCCAGCTACATCTGCTGAAGTTGTTCTGTTCTTGATCACTTCCAGATAAGTTTTTAACAATAGGCATTAAGTCTTTTAATTAGTCTGTGAATGAGTTTCTCCAATGATGTCAGGGAATGATTGAACTAAATTTGATATTGGGGCCTGAGGGAGGTCTCATGAGGCATTTACCACTGGCAAAGGGTTACCTTGCCTGTCCGTTGTTGATCTGCGTTCATTAGTCTAATGCCAACCTTTGCCACATCTTCTGCATATTCCAGAAGGCTGGGGCCTTCTATTTAGATTATCTCTAGAAAAACATTGTTTCTAAGAATGCCTTGCCTATAATCCCTTTTCAGACGACTTTGCTTACCACAATAAGACATCTGACATTTTGATTTTTCTTAAAGTTTTTATAAATCACTTTTCCCATCAAAGTAGCATCATAAATGTGAGATCTAATATAAACTATGTTTCTAATCTATTCATCTATGGGTGCTGATCGTTCCTTGGAAAGCCTAATAACCCTTTTTATTCTAAATTAGCATTTTCAAAAGCCAAAGATTCAATTAATATTTTTCTGAATTCTGGATCTGATGTTATTCTGTTGCAGCTGTACTACAGCAAAAAAATCAGTGACCTTCAAAAATTTTAGTAAATGACTCAGACTTCTTTCCTTATTCTTGAACCTTGTCTCATGCATTCAAAGCTATTAAACAACATAGGGTCAAGGTATGATCATGGAGTCCAAACTGTCTTTGCAAATCAGCATATTGGACTTCACTGAGAAACTGATCTTGTGAATTACCAATACCTCTAGCCCCATTTTGTTTTTATACAGCTCTAGCTTCCTCTTTCCACCTTGTTCTCCATTGAAACTGAGGACCAGCTTCCAATATTGTGGTAGCTAAATCTTTCTAGCTGTGGGGGATAATTCTGTTCTGAGTTGCCCATAAATTTAACATTAGCTTTACATAGAATGAATGCATACAGTATCAAATGACCAGTTCCTTAAATCTCCTCAAATCTAATATTTCTGTAGGATCCCAGTTAACTTCTGAATAGCCTTGGGTGTCAATATCATCTGGTTGTCATTGTTGAATGGAAACTGGATAGATTCAAGCTGGTTTTCTAATAATCTTGGAGCACTCCTCTTCAGTTTCATAATGCAATGGTGCAGTAGATTCTTGTCTGAATTTCTCTTTCTGTGTCTGAGTATTTTTTTATATTCATTAGTAAGTCTTTCTAAGGATTGTATATTATCAGTAAACATTTCATATTTGACACAGTTGTTAAAACACTTTTTAAAGGATCAAATATGAATTACCAGACAATAATTAAAATCAACTTTATGTAAATCCCAGCTAAGTTATTTATGTTTTTCCCTTTTTAGCCATCCATAGTTACACTATACAGTGCCCTAACTCACTGCATTGTGTTATTTCCCATTCTTAACATAGGAACTTTTTTTTTTTAACCTTCCTGTGTGTCTTACCAAATCTGCTGACTTTTCAGTTTGTCCACAGCAGCAGCTGCTGCAATAGTGGTTACTAAAGCATCCATGTGCAGGAAGGGTAGTGGTGGCAGAAACCTGAGTGTGTTCTGTAGATCTAGCAGGTGTCATACAGTGGGTGTGTGTAGTATTGGCTCAGTGAGCTGACACAGGGTGACCATGGCAGGAGAAGCCTGCAACCTGCATGGAGGGAGTGGGGTGGGGTGATGGCAGGAGAAGCTACCTGAGGAGTGGCTGCAGTGGCAGGGAGAAGTGGCAGCTTGCCAAATGTTAGATGCCAAGTCTTGTTTTTATGTAAGTTATTCTATTGCCAATAAAGACTCAGGAGTCAGATATTGGAGTGAAAATCTGATAGATCAAAGAAGCAGAGTAGGAGCAACCAGCTAACCTTCCCTTTTTTACTGGAGAACCAGCAAGTATGTCTTTCTCCAAATGTCTCAGACCAAAAAGACTGAGAATCTCTAAATCCCTCCTTACTCCTTTTCTTTCTTTCTTTCTTTCTTTCTTTCTTTCTTTCTTTCTTTCTTTCTTTCTTCCTTCCTTCCTTCCTTCCTTCCTTTCTTTCTTTCTTTCTTTCTTTCTTTCTTTCTTTCTTTCTTTCTTTCTTCTCTTGATGCATTGGTGTTTAGCCTCCATGTATGCTGTGTGAGAGTGTCATGCCCTGGAACTAGAGTTACAGACAGTTATGAGCTACCATGTGGGTGCTGGGAATTAAACCTGGATCCTCTGGAAGAACATCCAGTGCTCTCAACCACTGAGCCATCTCTTCAGCCCCAAGGCATCCAAACTTATAAAATTATTTATACCAAAATGAATTAATGTTGAGTTAAAACTGCACCATATTAATAGCAAAACAGGGCCCATCTTAACATTGTCCTTATAAAAGAACAGAAGACAGAAATTGGTCAGGCAGTTTATTTCATACAGACCAAAGACCAGAAATTATGCAAAAATGTCTCTGTGTAGAGAAACAACCTTTAGTTTTTATGCCCTTTTATATTTTAAGTTATATCTTAAGTTTCCCAAAACAATTCAAATTAGAAGTTTCCACAGTATTTAAAACAACCAATTTTAACAACATAATCCCCTTTTAGGTGTGAAATACTAACTAACTCTTTTGTTGGTAATACTTAATAAAATAAGTTTTTGTGTTATTGTCTATTACATACAGAATATACTAATCTATTACAAACAGATGAAAACAAGTATCCACTTCCTGAGTATCACCTATAATCCTACCATGAAAAGAAAATTTAATGTAACATATATGACAAATATGCCTTATAACCATCCTGGTAGGAAAGAGGAAATCTAAAGCAAGATGCTTTCCCCCTCCTTTGCCTGCCAGACTATTGAAACAGCAGACCCCCAAGGAATGAACTTCTCCTCGGGAATCACATGCTGAGAGAAGATAATGTTTACTCCTCAAGGCTAAGCTAGCTGGAAGGGGAACTTCGAAGAAATGATCTTACACAGACCTGAAATCTTATTAAACCACCTTGCAGGACATAGTGGGGTGCAAACAATGATGGGTGGAATCACACCTTGGACAGACTGCTTAATTACGCATACCTCTAGCCCTCTACTTAAACCTAAACCTTTTATTAGTACCTGGAATTTGAACGTAAGGATCCCTGGAATCTCTGTTTGTCATTTCTTGTGTGTCAGATTGACTAACACACTCCTTTCCTCTACAGTTTAGTATTGCTCATCTTCCATTCACGTACTGGGGACAGGTGGCCAAGTTTAGGGTGTTAGGGCTGCAAGGACCTAGACTTTAGTTAGATAGGAACAGCAGATAGAAACTGATCAGGCAGTTAGGGACAGGGACATCAATTCTCATCCTTGGTTTTGGACCACGCCATTGGTTTTCTAAGACTCTAACAACCTGAGCTGTACACCTGAGATAAGATAGCCTCCCTCACTCTCAGGGCCCCTTCTCATTTCTCTGCCTTCCCATTTCACTTTAACAGTAAAAATTCAGTAACGATTTTGTCATGAGAAGTCAGGAGAAAAGATACGTTTGGCCATTAGCTGCTCACAGCAGTTGAGCTCAGATTAAATGAACAGTTCCATGCAGCTGGTGGAATCACCTTGAGATTTTGTCTTTCCACTTCAGCAGGCATTAGATGCTTTCTGTAACTAGGAATTGAAGCACAGAAATCAATGTCTGATGTCTACCAGCCCCAACCTTGTTTCTCGAATTGGTGCACTTCTGGACTTTGTATTTTGTTTATTTTTCTTGTCATTTGGGAGGTCTTTTCTCTTTGGGGGGTTATTTTCAACTAATGTGGATTTCTGATTCCTAAATTCTCTTTTGGGGAGGCTTTTCTGAGCCATTAGGGTTCTTTCAAGCCGTGTTTGGAGACTGCCATTTGTGTGACTTATATTGTCTTTCCAGAACTCTACTGAACCACTAGAACTAAACTATGTGGATGTCTGCTGTATGACATATGTATTCGTTCCTTTGTTGTTGCTGTGACAAAATGTCTGATGCTTGTGGCTGAGAAGGAATGGCAGCAGGGGCATGATGCAGCTGGGCACACTGTCCAGTAGGGAATCAGAGAGAAATGTATGCTGGTACTCAGTTTCTTTTAATGAAGTCTGGGACCCCAGCTAATTGAATTGTGCCATGCATATGTAGTATCTTCCACCTGGGTTTACTGAAATCCCTTCACACAGATGCCCATACGTATTTCTCCTAGGTGATTCTAGCCCCTAACAAGTAGACAACATGAACAATCACAGACAGAAGTTTGAGCTGTGTTGGCAACCAGGAGGGAAGGAACAAGGATGATGGAGGATATAGAGGAAAACTTTATTATAATTCATGGGACCCTGACAAACACACTGTCCTCAGTATATTGATGCCTCCCTCTGAAAAATTGCATTGTTTCTTTTTCCCGAATGTATGGTTATTTATCTCAGAGTACATCCCAAATTAATGTAATTGTTTTTTATGTTTCGTTCTGTATCTAAAACATCAGGGAGAAAACTTAATATGCTCCCAGAGTTCCTGAAAACAATGGAGTAACAGGCTCTGACCACTTCGTCTGTGCATATTTTTAACTTAGTGCATGTGAACATTGCTATTTGGGGCATGACTAACTTGAAACTCACACGGTGTATGTATGAATGTGAATGTTTGGGGAATGACTTTGTAGTGTGTTAATATGGAGGAGCTGTTGCCTGTGTCTATTTATATCACTCCATTTCCCCCCTTTCTTTGAAAAAGCTGTTAGTTGAACTTCAAGCAGTTAAGTGAAATCTGGAGAATTTGGGACTAAGAAAGGGGGGGGGGCTGCTGATTAGGCACAGATTTTATCTCAGCGGAGTCTAAGTAAAATGTAGATAATGAAATGTTAACTTGTCTTTCCTGGTGGAACAGTTTATATCTTTTAAATGTTAACTAGTAGAGTGGTTTGGTTCTGGCATTTTCAGATTTTAATTCTGGAAATGGAGGATGATTTCTGAAGTCCTGCTACAGGATTAGGAGAGATAAGATGACTAACAGCAATGGTTTAGAAGAAAAGCAGATGATCTGGATTTGTCACAAATACAGCTTGGATCTCTATTTTGAAAGACCTGATAAGTCTATCCTCATAAGCACAGGTATTTTTAATTTCTTGAAACTTATTTTAAATATAGCATTTTAAAATCTATGAACTATTTTAAAGAGATTTTTGGATGAAGAATGATCTGATATTTTAAAATGAGTACTTTAGAGAGAAAAGATGCAGGTGCAACTGTTTCACTAGAAATATAATTTGTTTTTATACAACAATATTCAATGGAGATGAGAGGAGAGCTTTATTAATTTAAAAAATTTTGCATGGGCTACATAAATTTTGATATTTCTTTCTAAAACAAATTCTAGAAAGAAATTAAATTTAAAAAGTTAAGGGAATAAATATGAAAAAAACAAAATTATTTTAATTAATTAAAATACCTATAAATGATTCAAATTTTAAAATTCTTTAGTTAGATGCTTGCTAGGGGTTTTATTAACTCAAATATTCTTATACATATAGGTGATAAACAGGAAATTATAATTAAGGCTGTGATGCATATAAAATGGTGGACATATACGTCTGTCAGATATCTATGCTAAACTCTGTAATGTAAATTTTAGGTGATACAAATTGGAATAAATAGTAGCATCTAAGATCAGGTAAGCTTACTGTGTACGTAGTAGTAATAAAGCTCTCTTACCACCAAGATCGCCAACCTGAGTTTGATTCCCAGGTTCCATGTGATAAGAGAGAACCCTTTCCCACAAGTTGTTCTGGTTGTCTCATGTACATGTTGGCATGTGCAATGCTCCCTCCCCACAACGGAAATGAATGTGATTTTTTTAAAGTGCTATGTTAGTGTTACCAAAAATAGAGATAACTAATGTTCGGTTTCCTTTCTGTTGTGATTAAAAAAATTTTTTTTGACAGCAGCAACTTGGGGAGAGGAAAGTTTATTAGGCTTACACTTCCAGGTCACAGTCCATTATTGAGACCAGTTAAGGTGAGAATTTAAGGCAGGAATCTGAAGGCCAGCCGGCTTGCTATGTGATACAGGATTACGTCTGGCCAGGAAATGCCCTCACAACTGTTAGACACAATCAATAAAGCCGAAGTAGCTTAGGCAAGACAGATCTTTTTGGAAGACAGTTCAAGAACGCAGACCTGGCTAGCAGTGCACTGGAGCCAAGATGGGTCTTGTCATTTATCCCAGACCTAGGTCATGACCATATTTCATCTCATTGGGGAGAGCTCAACTTCACAATCTAATGCTGATCTGTACAAACAGGAAAGGAAAGATTTAGGACATATGAGTTCTTGTGGGGATGATACATTAAAACTCCTTGAGGAGGAAAGAACAGATGTAAAATTGTATATAAAAATCTAATTATATAGATGACTGATAACAACCAGAAACAAAACAAACAACTTTCTCACACAGTCAAAAAGTAGAGTAAAGCCAGAGAGGAGCACTGCTAGCTGGCATTCTTAAACATTCATCTTTAATTAGCTTTTCTAAACAGCCCAGGACCAGGGAATAGTGCCACCCATGGTGGACTGAACCTGTTTCCATAATTAATAATCAAGACAATCTCCCACAGACATGCCCATAAGCCAGTCTTATATAAGTGATTCCTCAATTGAGACTCTCTTCTCAGGTCACCCTAGGTGGTGTCAGGCTGACAGAATAAACTATGGTAACTTTTTTCAAGAGTGATTAAGTATAAAAACTACTTTTAAGTGCTCAGAAACTTTGTGAACTGACATGTTCTGGACAAACTTAAAATGTAAAATTTAAATATTAATCTTAAGACTACATGTAACTATAATGTGGGCTGATATTTATCTCAGGTATCATCAAGCTTGTTCCCTGGAGTGGCCAAATGATTGACTGGCTAGGAAAGAAAAGACTGAATCTCAGAGAAGTCTAAGGTAAGAGCTTTATACCTTCAGAATGAGTGGGACTTTCAGGCTGAGGGTCTGCTAGACAGACACTGGTTTGTGTGTTTTACAGTGTCAAGTGTCCTTTTTCCTGTTATTCCTGCATGACCAGACCATGCCTGCCCACTGGTTCTCCTCACAATGTCTTTAGGGAATAAGAAGCTGCCATCTCAGGGAGCTCTTTATTTTTCCTTATCCTTCTATCTCTTCCCTATAGAGACACTATTGCATGGTTTCTTGGCTTTCCTCCATAGGAAATATACACATATTTTGTCAGTGTGGATGGTCTAATTTTCCTACTGGGATGTTAAAGTTATCACTCAACATTTCATAGCTAATTGATGATATATGTTGTTATAAATAATGTTATAACATTATTTATTTTGATATATAATTTGGTGTGTGTAGATACATTGTAAATTTATCAATGCAAAATCAGTATAGCTTATAAAAATGCAATATTAGGTATAGTTGATTCATTAGACAATATTTATTTTGTAAAAGAAAATACTCTAATGATATGTGTAATATAATGCTTTATAAGTAAGTCTCTAGCAAATGTGATATAATTAAAACATTATTAGAAATTTTGTTCATTACTTTTTGTTTTCAGATATTTTTATTTTTAATGGATATATAATGACTATATCTAGTCACATAATCCATACTTGTCTCAAGTATATAAATATAAATATCCTGTTTTTCTTAGTTAGGGTTTCTATTGCTGTGAAGAGACATCATAACCACAGCAACACTTATAACATTTAATTGGGTGGCTTACAGCTCAGAAGTTTAGTCTATTATCATCATGGTGGGAAGCAAGGCAGTGTGCAGGCAGACATGATGCTGGAGAAGCAGCTGAGAATTCTACATCTTGCAAAGGCAGCAGGAAGTGAATTGAAGCACTGGGTGTGGCTTGAGCATGTATGAGACCTCAAAGTTCATCCCACAGTGACACACTTCCTCCAACAAGGCCATAGCCATTACAACAAAGCTACATCTCCTAATAGTGCCATTCCCTAGGAACTTATGGAGGTAATTACATTCAAACTACTATGCTGTTCTTAGTAGCACTTTAAAAGGGAATTGACTTAGAGGACAACATTTTGTGTTGCATTAAGATTATTGTCTCATCTGATGTGCTAGACTGTTTACAAAACTGAGTTTTAATGAAGTCAAGTACATTTAAGTACGTATTTGTGGTAGTCTCTTCAATAGCCACTTTTTAAAATGACTGTGTTAAGATGATTGTAGTACATTCAACACCCTGTGCCCTGTGACTAGGAATGTGCAGAGCTGTGTGTCTGAACCTTATGTATATTATGCAAAATTTGCAAAGCTGAAGACATGTAAACTTAATCTGTGGAAAATGTTCAATAAGTCTTCTCTGTAATGAGATATATATATATATATATATATATATATATATATATATATATATATATACAATGAAAGACTTCTGACATTTCTGCTATTTTTAATCATTTCCATTCAGATACAAAAAAATCAAACAAACTTGCCATTTGGGGAGGCATGCTATTTGAAACCCTGGCCTATGTCTGTTTGCTTTGGAAAAATAAGTATTTTATGATTGAACCTATGAAGGCACTTGTGCACCAGAAAGTGAGTGAGGTTCCAGTCACTGTTGCCTAACTATGAAAGAGATCTAATGTTTTGAGTTTTGGCAATGCTGTAGACCTATGATTTTCCTGAGCCAAAGACTCTTAAGTTTTGTTTCATAAGTAGAAGCCAAATTCAGACATTTATGTAAAGAACTTCCGTGATAATTATTTCTAGCTCCTCCATGTATGGAATATATTTATGTTCCTCAAGTACTTAAGCTTTCTAGAATGCAAAGTTTAGAGAACACTTTGTCAGGATAGCATCTTGTAAGTTAAAATTGCTAGTGGTGCTAACTTTTCCCAGGCCTGTATTCATGTGTTCCTAATTTTATCATGGCTATTCTCTTGAAGCAAAGATAATTAGGTATGCCAGAACAGTGTAAACACTGAGCAGCAACTTCTAATTATTAAAAGGTATTGGAAAGGAGTGCCCCGGGGAGCACATCAGTAAACACATAGTTAATCTTCAAACTAGTTTTCTTTAAATGTTTGTTCTTGCTGGCTGTGTTTCCCACTGTGAAACCCTTCACTGTTCTCTGTTAAATTATGCAGAAGTACAATTTCTGTCAAAAGAACCCAAACAGGATTCTTTAAAAAAAAGATGCTAGAACATTACCCACAGGACAGACACAATCAATTCAAGAAAGGACTCTCAGTGGGCTAGGTCTAAGACACCTCTCCATTCCTGTTAGTTGCTTGAATCTAGCCATAAGGATTTTATTAGCAGTAAGTCATTGACATTTATCATGCATTGCCCTGCAACATGGGATCAGATGAGACCAAATGGGTGGATGTCATCCCGGTGGTGAAGGACAGGGCAGACCCAAGCATGAGATGATCAACAGCTTCAAAAATTGTTTGGAGAGAGGAGGATTAGGTAGGTGTCAGAACTGAAGTGAAGTCACACTGAGCATGGTGGTACTTCACTATAATTCCAGCATTTATAAAGCTGATGCAGGGGGATTATGAGTTTGGGCCATCCTGTGTTTCTTAGTGAGACAATGATGTCCTTGTGAATCACATGCTGAGAGAAGGAAAAGGGTGAAATCCTAGGTACCAAGCAAACTTGCTGCTCAGAAAGGTATCCCAGCCAGTTCTGAAAACTTAGCAGACTGACTAACTCTAAGGACAGACTGCAGTTCAGACAATGATGGCCAGTGATGGGTGGGGTGACATCCTGGCCTAGACTCTTGATTATTGATCCCTTTGACTCTCCATGTGAACCTATATTTCATAGTTAGCACTCTGAGGATGGAATGGTGCCATTGGACCTTTTATTTGTTCCTCTTTCCAACATGGCCACAGTGAATATATCTCTTTTCACTGTATTAATTACTACTTGTCTCCTTTACTGACATATGGAGGATGGGCAGCTGAGTCAGGAGTGAGGCGTCTGGGGCCCACGCTTTGACCCTAAAACCCCCATTAACAATTTTCCATCTTTACATCTGAATTACTGCCTTAAGGATTGATTCATATTTAACAGTTTTATTCTTAGAAATAAAATAACAATAATCTAGTAAAATGATTTTTAATTTACATTATGTATATTTTTACTCTATTTCTGTGATTATACATGATATTTACATACCTCATCATGCTTATGACTGTAAATCTATATATATTAAGAAAATGTCACAAAATATTGTAGTTGCAGTCTGTATTTGGTTTTTTAAATTTTATTTTTAAAAATGCATTTCACATTACCTAACCTTCTGTTACCTTTGACTATTCAAAAATTGAATGAAATTTAGTTTCTCTCTACAATTTATTTTGGAAGAAAATCTTTTCTCCCCAAGTTTTAAAACTTATTTTCTGGCTGAATGAATGCTGATTTATGAAAGGGATGCTTTCAGAAAAAATATATCAGATACTTATTATCTCTCTAAAATACTTGAGTTCAAATATCTCTTACTGTATTCGCAGCATTACAGTGTTTTCTGGAACTTATTTAATAGACCCAAATACATGGTTACAATAAGTTTTAAAAGCTAAAGGTACCTATGTTTATGAGGCAGTGTAGATTGTTAAGTCTTTGAATAGACAGTTAACTCTCAGCTACATTTAGGACAAAGAATATCTCCTTCTGCTTTGTACTTGTAAATCATTTTTACCATCTTCCTTGCAAACTGGTAGCAAGGGTTTTTGTTTTTGTCCTTTCCACAACCTCTGTTTCCAGAATTAACATTTGAAAGAACTGGATCCTAACCATTTAGACACCACAAAGCTCAGTGTATTTCAATATCTATATTTCCTTTTGGTTGAGATAAAATCTTTAAATAACCAGTTTTCCAAGAGGGAGGACCTGACACATAGACAGCAAAGCCTACACTATTAGGTAATCTAACAATAATAATTTTAGTATACAATGAGTTAAAATGAGAAAATTATGCGGCCATGGGTACTTGGTGATTTTTAGGAATAATAGGAGCAGACTGAATTTGGAGTTAGAGGGTGTTCTTGGTGCCTAAAGCAAGAGTCTGAGCTAAGGGAGTTTTGGGTCAGGGTGCATGCTGTTTGATATGGATTCCTTCCAGCATGTTCCTGTTGGCCAGATATCCCTTTCAAGTGTCCTAGGAAGCTCAGGTACCTAAGGATGTGCAGCTGCTCAAGGTCCGGAGTGAGCAGCCTTTCTGTACATCTTCTGATGAGATGATACAGCTCCTTCCAACCAAGAAATGGATTGTGTCCTTCTGATAGGATTCCCTAGGAGACTGCTGCTGGCCACAGGTCCAAGCACCCCTGTACCTGTGATAATACTCCAGTCATCTACAATCACTCAGAATGGGCTAGAAGGAACATCTATCTCTTCTCTTTGGAGACAAAGGACTTTTGTGCAAATAAATATGTCCAGCCTTCATTTTGTCATCTTTCATCAAGCAAATTATCCTAGACACAGATTAATACATGAAATGACACATAAAGCAGTTCTATCTATGCACAGTGCACCCTTAGATCATGAAAACACATATCAGCAAGATTCTACCAGAGCCACTACTACTTGTGTCTCAATAAAAGACAATAATAATCTCTCAAAAATTTACTCTAATTGAAATGTAGGCAGAGAAGCTCCCTAAGCTCCTTGATCATTATCTCAGAATAAAATGAAGGCAGCACCCATGGCAATTTAGGCCTAAGGTAGAGATAATTTATTTCACATCTGTGATGCTACAGAATGAGTGGACATGAATCTAAGTGACTTTCAATCCTTGAATGTGGAGAAAGATTAAACTAAACTCTAAAGAGTTTATGCAGAAAACTCAACAGAGTAAGCATTCTGCTCAGCAAAACCTGAACTGTTCCATTCAATAAATGGTTCAACTAAACCTTGAAAATGACAAGCATTCAAAATATGATTTCTTTCTTTTTTTTCTTTCAAATCTTCATTACCAGTTCTTTATACTACAACAGTTCTCCAAATCATAGTCATTAGCAATAATTGTGTACCTTTGTATTTAGGTCATCAATGATGTATACTACACAATACAAAGCAAAGCAAACAGGTAGGTTTCTACACCTAAGTGTCCTTCATCATGCCATCCTGAAGACTGTTCAAGAAGAATGGGGTGAATCGGGGGAGTTACTTGGAAGTTGGCAATGACTAGGTCATGGTCTATTTTCTCAATCAGTGTGCTAATAAGGGCCCATGAATTATACTGACAACAGCTTCTTAGAGGAGCAGTCCCAATGCCCTGGGCAGCAGAAGATTGTAGTCTAAGCCAAAATAAAAGCAAAATAGAATGTGCAGGGAAGCATAGGACCTTCCCCTTGAGGAAAAGTGCATTCTTTGTAACTCAGCTGTTACAGAACCAAACCACATTAACAGTAATCAGCTGTGGGAGTGGGGATGCCTTGAAGATCTGCTTCCTTGATTTCAGACTGGAAGAGTGTCCAGCCTACGACTGCAGTTCAGGGGGAAGCATCTAGCTCCAAGGAACAGCTAGGTCTGTCCTTCCCCATTTCTCCTTGCTGCTCTTGGTAGTCAAGTCAGGTCTGCATGTGGATGAAGACAAAGAGACTCCAGAAAGATCAAAGTATTTTTTTCTGAAAGGCCAAGATGGGAATGACATTTCTCAAAATACAATAGCCTTAATATAGAAGGAACCAGGAGTGGTCTGAGGCATTTGTATGTACAAATCTTCTAACTGTCTCTCCAGTTCAGGGCATGGTCTCACAGAGAGGGGACAGAGAGGGGTAAGTACAGTCTCCATACCCAACTTAGTGATCCCATATCTATGCTCTTTACCCCATAGGTGGGCTATACAGGACCTATGAGGGATGGTAGTTTTATTGCAGGGCCTAGACACCTGATCTCACCTGGCTCAAGGCTAGAACAAGAGGTCTTTTGAGCCTTGTCCTGATTTTTGTGTATCATAGCAAAAGTTCCTTAATGTCTTTCAATTCAAGGCCCATTTACTTAAGTTGGATCATGAACTGAAGAAACTCTGTCTTTAATTCTGAACACATGTACATTCTCAGAGCCTCTTCCAATAAAAAATGTGAGAAACCCTTCTCACAAAGCTGTGCATGCATGAAGAGAGAGTTGAGGGTTTTTTTATATTTCATTATAAAATCATTATACAACATACAGAAATGAATTTTTGTCTTTAGTCCACTAGATACCTTTCTTTTCCAAAGAGCAGTCATTCTATACTTCCCTGAAAGTGCATAATCAAGCAAGGAAAAGTAAACAGGCAGATCACCAATAGGAGCCAGTGGTTTGAGTATATCTCCTGTTTTAAGTGGGACATTGTGAAGGTAAACTAAAAGTCCCATGGGAGTTTGTACCCAACTCCTGAACATCTCTGTGGTCCCAGAAGCAAAAAGGTAGTAGAACTACTGACCTTCACACTCCTCATGGCCCTCAGGATAATTTTGTGAACAATACACAAAAATTTTTTCTGTCTGTTGAGTAATGGTTCAATAATGAAAAATTAAAAACCAAAATAATATCATTTATAATACACTTAAAGAGAATCTAAGAATAAACTTAACAAAATTAATTTTAACATGTAAATAAAAACTATAGAATTGCTAAAGAAAATTAAAGATCAAAAGAGATAAAGGATATATATTCCAGGACTAAAATACTCAGTATTACTAAGACATCAACTCTATCTAGAATTAAATGATAATTAAACAAAATCCATACAAAAAACTAACAGAATTTTGTTGTTTTTAAATAAGATAGTCTAATCTTAATATATCCAGAAACATAGAAGACCTAGAACAGCTAAAATAACTTTGAAATGAAATAGAAGATTTTCACGAACTGAGTGATCTACCCACCTTAATAATGCCAATATGATGTTAGACACACACTAGACAATTGATATAGCTAAAAAATCCAGTTGCTATTTTTGTTACCAACTCAGTTTTAACAAAAGTAGCAGAATACTTAACAGATAGAGAATTGAATTTCCTTTTTAAATATTATTTTTGTTTTAATGTATAGCTGATCACACTCCATTTGCTGAAATCATTATTCTTTGCTGTAGGCTTAAAATTACTTTGTAGTTAAAAAAAAACATAAATAAAAGCAGAGGTTATTTAAGATTTTCTTTGCTTAGCTTTACACTATTAGCTCTAGATGCCCAGGTACTGTGGGCATGCTTGGCCCTGTACCTTTATTTCTCAATGTTAAGTTAGGGCGACACCATAGACATATGAGATACAGACCTATCAACAGCTTGTTCACATGTTGTCATGAAACCGGCCAGGGAACCTGGATTCTGAGCGTTCAAAGGGTGACTTCAGAAGCAGGCATTAAATTACTGAGGGGAGTGGGATGAAGAAAGAGTGGAATTGTCACCCACAGCTGTGTTTGCAGTACCCACCATAATGGGAGGGAAAGTAAATTACAAGAGATACCAGAAACATCACAAAGAGGAATTAGGCCACTCTATTTTTACTATCATCTCTTTATTCAGTGAAAAAAGAGGTAAAGTCATCCATTATGTGTGCTGATGACTTGAGGGGGGGGGGTGTGAACGTGTTTTCTGGAAAATGGAATCAGCAATTGAGTGTGGAAATATAGAGAGATTGCTGTGTCCTGGTGAATTACTTAAGAGCTGCTGTGAGAAATTTAAAGCACACCCTGTCAGCACTATCAAATTTAAATATAACACACATAAAGGAGATGGCGTGTGTGTAATCAGGTCTGAGACTTTACCACTCTATGTGTAAGAGAGAGGAAGGATAGGGGAAGTAGAGGAGGTATGGGAAAGTGTTTGTTATGATGGGCACACTGCCTAAGCTCAAGTACACAGGAAATGGGGAGGTAAAGCCTTAAAAATAACAGAAAATCAGATTCAACTTTAAATATGGTTTTTTAAATAAATTGAGAAAATACAGTCTTTCTGCAAAATTACCTAGGGAGAAATATAGTTCACTAAAGCTGATGTAAAACAGTGTGGAGAACATTTATTGTCCTGCTATGAATAGCACAGATCTGCCCAGTCATGAAGAATTATACCCAGAAAAAATTTAGAGTTGAATTTTATAAACTTCTACTGAGCAGATAATCAGTAAAATCTTATATAATGTTTTATCTAAAACTTTTTTCATACAATATAGTTTGACCATATTTTTATACTTCCCCAACTCCTTCTAGATCTTCCCTACTTCTCTACCCACCCAGTTTTGTGTTGTCTCCATCTCCTTATCCAAAATGAAAATCAAAACAAACAGAAGACCAATAAGACAAAAAAGAAAATGAAGCAAGTCCCTCACAAAAAAAAAAAAACCCCAAACAAACCATGAAACAAGAAATTTGAAAAGGTGCACACTCCCACATTTTATGACATTATTTTATTCAACAGCAAACCAGACATAAGCAGGATGAGGCAGGAAAATGACAAATCACCGTGATTCACAGACTTAACAGGGAACATCTTAGCAAATAAGTCAGTAATATATTGGCAAATACACAACGTGGCATGATGTTTTGTTGCAGATAAATGAAGGATCCTGCAAGCTGTGATAGCATATTAATAGAGTTCAACACTTCGATATAGAGCGGACTGAAGGACTACCTCAACAAATACAAAAGCAAAATGTCTTAAGAACAAAATGTACTTCTTTTACCTGTTTGAATAAGTGAAGAGAAATCTTTTGAGATGCGGGAGTTCAAAAGTACAAGATTTAAGACACCCAGAAGTTCTAATGTGGTAGAGGTCTAAATTTCTGAAGAGTTTTGAAACATAGACTAAGAGCCAAATGCTATTAAGTGTAGATGTAGTGTTACTGCAATAAAGTTCTTGTGCTGGTTGTGAAATTATATAATATTTAAAGATCTATAAAGTATTGACTATGGATATTGAAGTCATAGGGTAACACAAAATAACTAGAGTTAAAATGAGAAATAAGGACCAGGGGGATGTCTCAGTGGGTAAAGGTAACTGCTGAAAAGCCTTAGCAACCTGAGTTCGATCCCCAGGAAACATGGTGGATGGAAAGAACTGACTCCTGAAAGTTATCTTCTTCCTTACATGTAAGTGCTGTGGCATGTGCACACATGCACACATGCATACACAAATAAATAAATGTAATAAAATGTACATAAATGAATACTAAAATTCTGAATCATTGTGAAAAGAAGAACAAAGAAAGTGCTAATACCATTTTAAAGGAAAGGTAGATTAAGGCATAGTGATGTAATACCATTTTAAAGGAAAGGTAGATTAAGGCATAGTGATGTAAGATATATAAGTAGATAGGCTTCACATTTAAATAGCACAGATTTGTAGGCTTGTTAACACATAAAACAAGATATATGATATTGTCAACAAAAATATTTTCAATAGAGGCTGTAACATCAAAGTCTTCAAGCAGTTGTGTGAGTTCTGCTTCTTGTTGTTCACACCCTGCGTACACCCCTCCTTGGCTGATATGATTGGCTGTGGAACAATAAAGGACAGCAAGTAATGTGGGATATTGAAACAGGAAGTGTCGATACATTTACTTCTTTAGTTATTAGCAGTAGTCCTTCCATGTAATGTTGCAAGACTTACTAAGATTGATGGTATTATAAAACAAAGCATGGCACATGGCAAAGAATAGGATACCCACAAGATATGCTCTCTATTCTGGTGTGAGATTAGAAATATTTTGTTGCATTAATTCATCTCTGTCTGTGGATTTACTTGTATGAGTATTGGTTTGTGTGTATACACACATGTATACATGTGTGCCATGATGCAAATTTAGAGGTCAGAGAATTCCTTGTGTGAGTTTGCTTTCTCCTTCCACTACGTGGATCTCAAGGATGGAGCTCAGGTCTTCAGTCTTGGCCACAGTGCCTTTACCCACTGGGCAATTCTGATGACCTGGAAGATTATAAATTCATGACAATAAATTATCTATTAAATGTTCAAGAACTTAGAACATATGCAATATATATATATATGACTTATAGGTAAAGAAACCACACAGATAATTCAGTATAGATTTGCTAAATGATAATAGCAAAATATGTAGCTATTGTCAAAACTATTACAAAATAGTATGTAAATGGCTGGCTATATTGTAAAGAAATTAAATTTGTTATTAAGAGTTATTTCAAGGAATAATCCAGGTCTAAACAATTCACAAGTTAATGCAACCAAAGCACTAAGGAAAGTAGCAAATCATGAACATACTTTCAAGTTGGAAATTGGCATGCCTTCAACTAATTTTATATGCAGACACTAACATATCCAACCAGACAAAAACATTGCAAATAAAAGAACTGAGCAATATAACCCATGAATGAAAATGTAAACATTACCAGTCAAATACCCAGTCATACACAGCCTCATGGGAAGAGGTAATGCACTGTGAACACAGACAGGGAAAACTGAGAAAATAAACACAAGGCATCACCTTGACAGAGTACAGGAGAATAACCATCAGACAATTTCAACAAGAACCCTGGATAGGTTAGGCACTACATGACCCTCTTGACAGATAGGCTCTACATGAATGAAAGCAGAAGAATGAATGAGAGTTTGGACCAAAGTAGAAGGGTAAATAAGAAACTGGGCCTGAGGAGGTCATTCAGGAGGGAAGCAGTGTGGCAAGAACTAAAGATGAAGTACCAACCCTGACCCACAGTGATGCTGCTAATGGGGCAGGTGACAGCCAGGAAGTAAACTTAATGTCAAGCATTGGGAACCTTGAATTAACTCATTAAAAACCCACTTATAGTTAAAGAAGACACTCTTTAAAAGTGAGAAGGTACAGGATTCCTCAAGCCACAAGTGTTTCTAACAGCCTTCTTCAAAACCCCACCTTTAGCGATCAGTATGTGAAAGTCACTCAAAATCCAAATCCTACATCCACTAATATATTCATTAATGCATGACTAGGTTAATTCATCCAAAATGGAGCAGTTAATTGACCTAATTAATTGACCTAATTAACTTTAAGTTTTCACTCAGTCCTACCTCTTATAAAACCTCATGAGGCAGAATGCATTTTGCATGAATTTTGGGACAATTCAAAACATATAGCATATGCATTACTTTCATAAAACATTCCAATAAAACATCAGCATTACTGTAAGGTAATACTTGATGTATCTACTGCATACTTTTGGTAGGTAGGCATGTATCTATTGACATATAAGAATATAGTCTTAGCACACCTGCTTCAATAAAACACAACACCAAAATTATATACATTAATATCTAATTATGATTTTCTTTGGGAAGTACAGATTTGCTAACTTCTGAAAAATGTACACATACTACCTTTATAAAACCAGGTTTATTTTAAAGGAATATGAGTAATATCAGCAATATTCATCAATGCCATTTTGTAAAGGTTTTCACTATTCTAATCTCTCTCTCTCTCTCTCTCTCTCTCTCTCTCTCCCTCTCCCTCTCTGTCACACACACACACACACACACACACACACACACACACACACAAACACATACACATACTGGTTGAGTCAGTTTCTGTCTAAGGGACAGCAAATTGCCCCAATGTTGTCCTTTATAGAACCAAGAGGTAGTTTACTTCTCCAGGGACTGTACTGTGTATACGTGCTGGGAGTGTGCACCACCTCGTGCTCACTGTCCCAGCATGACTTTGCTTTAGGCTGTCATTCATGTACCCACTCAGCCAGTTGCTGTAAGAAATGCACAGATTTCCAACATGGCTGTACAAGTTTGCACTCCCACCAACAGTGTAGTAGTGTTCCCCTTGCTCCACATCCTCTCCAACATAACCTGTCTTCAGTGTTTTTGATTTTAGCCATTCTGACAGGTGTAAAATGGTATCTCAGAGTTGTTTTGATTTGCATTTTCCTGATGGCTAAGGATGTTGAGCAATTCCTTAAATGTCTTTCAGCCATTTGAGATTCTTCTGTTGAGAATTCTCTGTTTAGCTCTGTACTATTTTTTAATTGGATTGTTTGGTATTTTGATGTCTAGTTTCTTGAGTTCTTTATATATTTTGGAGATCAGCCCTCTGTCAGATGTGGGGTTGATGAAGATCTTTTCCCATTCTGTAGACTATCATTTTGTCAGATTGGTGAATACCCTAACTGTCATCATAGAGCCTTTCTCCAGTAACTGATGGAAGCAGATGCAGAAATTTATAGCCAAGCACCAGGCTGAGTTCCAGAAGTACAGTTGAAGAGAGAGAAGAGGGATTCTATGCACAAGGGGCATCAGGATTATGATGGGGAAACAAACAAAGACAGCCAAACCAAACTAGTGGTAACTCATGAAATTTAGACCAACACCTGTGGAGCCTCCACAGAACTGGACTAGGCCCTCTGCAAAAGCAAGACAATTGTGTAGCTTGATCTGCTTGAGGGGCTCCCTGGTGTGGGATCAGGATCCATCCCTGGTGCATGAGCTGCCTTTTTGGAGCCAACTACCTATGGTGGGACACCTTGCACAGCCTTGATGCAGGGATAGGGGCTTGTACCTGCCTCTACTGGATGAGCTGGGCTCTGTTGACTCCCCATAAGAGCCTTACCTTCTTGTAGGTGGAAATGGGGTATAGGATGGGGGGTGGTTGGAGGGGCAGGAGGAGCGAGGAGGTGGATCTGTGATTGGTATGGAAGGTGAATTTAAAAATTTTTAATGAAAGAAATGCACCGAGAGGCAGAGATTCTCTAAAATTATATTTGCACGTTTAGAGGCAACTGTGAAAGTTTCTGTTATAGCCATATCCTGAAGTTACAAATTGTAAAGCTCAGTCCTCCGTCAAATTCTGAAATCAGAGAGTATATTCATGGACGGTAGTGATGATGGAGGGGGGGGATCAGACTTGAAAGCATCTGTTTTAAAGGAATGAGGGATGACCAGGAGAGGGGAAAATGGAGCAGGATAGAATTATGGGGTGGGTCAAAGCATATGTTACACATGCACAGCAGTGTCATAATGAAGCCATAATTTTAAAAAATGAATATTCACCAGAAAATGAAAAAGAAAGGAAGGAAATGAAGGATGGAGGGACAAAAGTAGAAATGCAAGGGGAGAGGGAGGGGGAGGGGAGGGAAGAGGGGGAGGGAGGAGAGAGGGAGGGGGGAGAGAGGGAGGAAGGGGGGAGGGGGGAGGGAGGGAGGGAAAATTAAACCTAGGTACCATGGAATCCAAATGAACGGAGGGAAAGTTGCCAGAGGATACTGACTCTGTTATCACAAGGATTCTGTTTGGCTTTTGCAGTTGTAATTTCAAACTAACTCTGTGATCAATGATCTTCCTGACTGCCTTTTCATTACTTTCAAACTAAAGAAGCAATTCATCTTCTGTAAGCCCAAACTTCAAGGAAGGTCCATCAGCAATGAAAACAATAAATGATTCTCATTTGCCTCCTCTGAAGATATTATTCTGAAGAGAGACAGAGGCAGATGGAGAGACAGAGACAGACAGGGAGAGAGAGGAGAGAGAGATGGGGGGGGGAGATCTGGATTCTGTCTCATTTTCATTAAACATTTTCAAATGGATAGAATTAACTCCAAAAGATGTCAAACAGCAACTCCACAGTGACTCTTACTTAAATAAATACGTTGTATGCCTGACATTTAACACTGAATTCCACTGGTCCTCACACCATTCCCAATTGAAAAAGACAATGTCTGACTGTTTTTTGGAGTGAAGGGAAAATTCACATGCACACCTGCATGCCAGATGTGTGCAGCCCCATGTGTGCCCAGCTATTCTGCCTGAAATACTTACCACAAAGTCTTCTCCTCTTTGGATCAGTTGAGAAGAGGAACCATCAACCACTCCAATGCCTCAGCAATTTTTTTCTCATTATTCTTTTATCTTGTCAGTCATCAGCTTTCCTTCTGTTTTTATATGTCAGTGCTTATTCAAACTCCACAAGTCATTTCTTTTTTCCTTGATTATTGAGGATTGGGGATTAATTGTGCTCTTTTATTTTGTTTTTGTTTTTAACATACAGACAGCGACAAAGGGAGGTGTGGAGCGCCTCACTTTTCTTTTTGGTTACTCATAGGCAAGAAAACAGTTTGAAGTTATCACTATTGAATCTATTGAAAACATTAGACTGTGTCTATTTTTAAACTTTACTTAATAGAAATAATCAGTTTATTGTGTTAATTGAAGGGCTTTCTTTCTCATAGTTCTGTGCTCCAAACTAGGATCATGCAACAGATGGACATTAAAACCAAAAGATCAAAGAATGACATCATTGGAGCTCGCAGTCCAGCAGTACAAGGCCAGGTGGATGCCAGAAGGATGAAGTTAATGAGATATTTTGCTGCTACCAACAGGCAAGAAGACCAGAGTAAAACCAGCTCCATGTGGAGACGACTTCTATCAGCTGGCTACAATTTTCCTGGATTATCCCAAATGGCTTGCTTAAATCCACCTCATATAATATTACCAACAAATCTATGCCTATACTTGTAGTGAATCAATGTAGTAAGTTTTCACTGAGTAGTGAATCACATGGCTAAGGTATTTGGGCAAGATGGCAGGTTAAGCCCCTTTTTTGTTATGAAGGACTAATTTCTGTGCTGTGTAGCTAACTTCTTGGGCTTCCTTTAAAATACAAAATACCAAACATATTATTAATACAATAATGTAATTATTGACCACCATTTTAGGCACAATGTCTCTGAACATTCATGGAAGTTTTTCATGTGAGTGCTGATATACCCATTTTAAAGATAAAAGGACAAATATATTGAAAAGTTAAGTTCCCAAGCTGATTCTGATAAGAAATTGTAACCCTGAAATCCAGCTACAGGCCTGGAATACCCAGCCATCTGACTAGACTACCACAGCCATCTGCCTGGAATATCCACATATATACTTGGGTAGTAGTTCAATTAACTTTGCATTTGATTTGCCTGACTTAAAGGTAGCAAATTATGTTTCTTGATGATTGTTGCATACAAATTTAACTAAAGCTCTGTTTGCTGAGTAAAGACATAGCTTGTTTCCCATTTCTTTAGCCATCCATGATCTTCTTCTCCACCCTCACTCTAGGATTTCATCAGTTATATCCTGTTAGAGTCAGTGCTGACCTTGCAGAGATCAGAAGGATGCAGAGTCACCACATTATTTAAAATGGAATAGGTTCCATGATTCCTTCCTTACTAGAGCAGTGCACAGTGACTTTATGCAAGCCAATTGTGCAATATTTATAAAAATAAATATTAAAATATAAAAAAAGAATAAGAATTAAAATTTCCTAATCATTTTCATTCAATTGCTGAGTTGTCCCTATGGCTACCTCATTGCTTTTTAATTGGTTCCATATTATATCAACTTATGACGTTAAAAATATTTTCAGTTGTGAAGTTACCACCCAATTACACATTATTGTTTCATGACTATCGTGAACTTATATGTTACAAGTGCCCTCACAAAGGCAGATATACTTTATCTCTTAGAAATGGAAAGAAGCATAATACAAACCCTATGGTAAACCTCTTGATGAATGATTTGCTACACACATAGAAACAAGAAAGGAAACATTTTCACTTTAGATTTTTCCTTTCTCCACCCTACACAGACCCATCGCAGATGGCTGCTGACCAAAGTTTTGACGGATTCTTGGTCCTCAAGGGTAATCATACCTTAGATCTGCTAGTGGCTGCCATGCTTCTATGAGCACAGGATTCCCTGGCACAGCCCTAGGACTGGAGTCTAGGAGTCTGTATCCCCAACCAGCTCCCAGGTAATGAAGATGTTTCTCCTTTGACAGCCACACCTGGAGAATAACTGGTTTAGACCACTGAGAAGATGTCTTCTGTGTTGCATGGGGAGCCTCCCTGACTTGCACCTTTCTTCACACCCCCATTGTTTGTCTTTGGTCCCTTTCAGTTCATTTTTTTAAGCTCCTTATACTCTGTCACCAAACCTCACTGACCAGTCCCTTTGTGTTTAATTCGGGGGATGTATTGTTGTTTATTTAGTCTAGTCTTTTATACATCCCGCAGAACATTAGGTGGGGACAAAGAAACATTTGCAGCAGTCTAGCCTCAGAATAAACTGGCCACACTTACAAATGCAAACTGTTTCCTTATATTCATGTAAACTGCTGTACAGGACTTTAAAGGCCCTTACATTTTTCTACTCGGTGATAGCGAGTTCTCCCAAGACTAAAATTAGAATGGGTTTTCAGTTGAGAGCAGCTTGCATGACTGACAGTCCGAAGTGCACTCCCTGCCCCGTGCACCTGCTCTTATGTCTGTGTTAGAAAAGAGCAAACCGCCTCTCTTCCAGTTCTACCTTAGAAATCAATTGTGTATGTGTGTATGCATATATGCACGTTTGTGTTTGAGAATACTTGTGTGTGTAGAGAGTTGTGTGTGTGGAGACAGAGTTCAATTTCAGGTGCCAATCCTCCGGAAACATCCACCGTGAATTTTGAGACAGAATCTCTTTCTGGGGCCTGGGATCTACCAATTAGGCTAGGATGGCTAGCCAATGAGCCCAAGATTTGCTTTTGTCTGTCTCTTCAGTGCCGGCACTATAAGCATGTGTCACCACCACCCCAAGCTTTTTATCTGGGTGCTGGGATCTGAATTTCTGTCCTCATGTTTGCATGGTAAGCACTTTGTAAACTGAGCTATCTCCTAAGCCCCCAAGTTTTATTCCAACGGGATCCCTAGGAGAGTCTGCTTGGAGTATAACTGTGGATTGCTTGGATTAAAAGACCTTATCATTCATCATGTCACTAATTCATCACGCTTACTCTTTGATGACAGAAAGGACATAAGAACTCTCTCTCCTTGCTCTTCACACTCTCTGGTTGCATGCCTGTGGTTTGCTGAAGGCTTCTTTCACATTCTCAAGTGTGTCTACTCTGCTGGGACCCTTGGGGCAGGCCACTGCCTCCTCCTTAGGACATTTTGTTATTCCCCTTTACCTAACTGGCTTACAGTTCTGTTTTGTTTTAATATCAAGTAATGCATTCACAGCACTATGAGCCTCAATCTTGAACCCTTGATCAGGACCCGCCTCCATTCACCTTTTTTCTCCACACTCCTACTTCCAACAACACAATTTGAAATTATATGCTGAAATATGATTTATTTGCTTCTTCTATCAGCTTGTTATGGATTGACATGAATGCTATTTTCCCCAGTGACTTCTTTCCCTTCTGAGTCTGATATTGGACTATGTAACACTAAGACATTCTAGTAAAAATTCTCTGTTTCTCTGTTGCTTCTCAGTCACTCAAATTTCCATTAACAGTTTGCATTCCTTTTGTCTCATATTTAAGAAACTTGCATTCAGCTTTCAAGTCTCTCAAGAATTGTATCATTCTATGATGCATACAACATTTTAAAGTCTGAAAAGATGGCTCTAGGCTGTATCCAATAGCAACACTGGGCCACAGATGACTCAAACAAGCACGTGAATGTTTTTAAACTGCAAGGTGGAACAGTTTTAACCTATGGCCTCTGAACAGCTCCCCATAAGCCTGCTTTTATTGAGTTTACATTGGTCAGTTTAAAAACAAAGTCATATAGATTAAATCAATTCTCCTTTGTCTCTGTAATGAAATGAGGAAATTTCCAAATTAGTGGTTTTACTTTCTTAAGTGACTCAAGAGAAAACAGCCAAGGGAAAATGTCACCATCATATAAATATTTCCTCCTAACACAAAGTACAGAATGATTGGAAACCAACATGTAATGGATGGTTTCAAGGCCTTAAAAAGTTGTAAAAATTTTTATAAGATGAATAATAATTTTGGACTGAAAATGCCTCCTTGGCTTCATCAGGTTACTAAGCTGCCAACTCGACATATAATTCATTGAAGGATTTGTTTGTTTTTGTTTTTGTTTTAGACAGGGTTTCTCTGTGTAGCTTTGCGCCTTTCCTGGATCTCGCTCTGTAGACCAGGCTGCCCTCGAACTCACAGAGATCCAGCTGCCTCTGCCTTCTGAGTGCTGGGATTAACGGCGTGGCACCACCACCATCACCACCCAGCTGCATTGAATGATTTTCTGTGAACATAAAAGCATTTGTAATGAGGAAGTGACCATGCTTTATAAAATAAAATTTGGAAAGATTTCCCTAAATTAAGTCCTTAAATGCTTTTGTATTTTGTCAAATTTACAATGTCAAAATGATCATGGATAGTGTCTGATTATCACCATTTTTATGACATGAAGTGTTTGATTGTCAGAAATATCTGATGAATATATACCAAAACTCCTGAATTCACCTAGTCAATTGGCAATTAATCTGAATTTGCCACATTTCAATTTTGAGCATGAATCTTCAGTGAAAGTTCATGATGATATATATTAATAAAAACATGTTGATTTTTGCTTTTTAATAATGTGTATTAAAGTGGTTTGTTTTCTTAAAGAATTTCTCTTAATTTGTTCATTTGAATTAGCATTTTCCATTAAAAATTGAATTATATGCAAATCATTCATTTATTATTGATGATATGATATATAACTTGATATTCACATTTTACTCATCAAAATTTACATCTATATTTCAATAAACATGAATGTTCTTCCAAATTTGATAGTTGTATTAAAAATTTATATTGTAAATTTTGATAATGGTCTTCGTTCATTCACAAATATTTGTAAAATGGATAATGTTTCTAAACATGTACACATATTTCTATTTTCTCTTGCTGAACTGAAAGAAATATATTATATAATTCTGAAGTGATTATAACTTTGTTATAGATGAGATCCTGTGACAGATGAAGAATGCTGTCTAATGTCAACTGTAGAAGAGATAAACCCTTATAAAAACACAACAAAATCAATCCATGTATGATTCTTATGTAACTTCTATTACTATGAAACAATAATGGGAATCCCTGTGCTTGGGTGTGAGGTGACTTGGGGTAATGCTGTTCTTCCTGGTTGCTACTAGCTCATCCAGAACTTTGCTAGTTCAGTAGATGCCAAGTGATTTCTCTCTTGCTAGCAACATCAATTGAGGAAATAATGAATATCCAATTCAAGAGGCACTACTTGTAGGCTAATCTGAGAATCAGAGTCTCCCTTAAGTACTTGAACATCATCATGGTCAAGTGTTAGAAATCAGCATGCTAACTGAAAGTTATGTCTTTGAAAAAGAGAGTAGCCAAGTTTCTGTGATGGTCCAAGCTGGTTGACAAAGATGCTGAGTGCAAATGGTTAGCTTATTAATTTCTTCACCTTCTGAAGAAGTTATGAGTGGTTTGATGTTTTCTGTTCTATAACATGTCACCACACTCCTTACCACAGAAGTTTGGGATTGTTCACTGGGTTAGTCACTTGGCTTCCTTTACATTAAGGGGCTTAGGAAGCAAGTACAAGTGTTTTGAACACAGACTTTCCCTAGGTTTGTTAATTTGCCTTCTAATACGTTAATTAGTTTGTCTATATCAAGGGATAATACTAAGAAAATAGTTTAAAGTGATTTGTCTAAAATTCGTCATGTGTTTATTATACTATATGGACAAACTTGAAGTAACCAGTCCTTTCCTGATGACCTAGTAACTTAATATTTGTAAAATTATTTGAACGGTAGTCCCAGCAAGTGACTCCTGAACCACTAAATTGAAAATACCTTTCTACCTAGGAGGTTTGGTGATTTCTCAGGTTGCCTTCAGCTCAGAATTCTAGGCTTTTCTATTTCATAAGTTATTTGGAGAATGCTGTAGTAGAATTTGCCTAGTCAAATGTGAGGGAACACAAATGTATGAAAGTGTCGTGGTGCATATTCCTAAAGAACTATACATTTTTATAACCCAACCTGTGTTTCACTTGTGCCCAGTAGTTATTTGTGCTGCTTTCTGAAAAAATTAATCCCATTTCTTGGCAGATGTTATCACAGCTTCTCTCACTCCTGCTATTTCCTTTATTGTATCCCTAATTTCCAGAATTATCAATTTCCTTTTTATTTTTGATGGAACTTTCTTTTAGCAGCACTTGCAAGTTTCAAATTGATTCTAAAAACTTTTCTAAAATCTCACATCTATTTTTAACCAATCAACCTATATTCTGTTTTAAAGGAAAGCAAAGATATCTGACAAAGCTAGATTCCTTTCTTAGGCTTCATGGTTTCTGCTTCCCTGAGAAAAGATGTGTGCTCATCCATTCGCAATTAGGAATCTCATTTAACAGGAAGGTGTATTCATTAATGGTTCAGCTATATCAATCAAGCACCTTGCAAAGGATGCTTTGGCCATTTCTATGGTTGTCTATTGTGAAACCATGCGGAGATGATAGCCAACTTTGAAAGCAGAATGTGAGTGGTCATCCCTGAGAAAACATTGCACTGCACATCTTCACTGTGAACCCAGGCCATCTCCATTGTGAGTGCTGAGAAAGAGCATTATTGTGACAAATTTGTTCTCCCCAAATTCACCTAGTTGAAGAATCTATAATTATTTGCAACGTGTGTGACTTTTACCAGTTACATTTTAATAACAATATTATTTAAATAAGAACTAAATAAAACTCTTATGGTTCATGCTGAAGTGTCTGTGGCACTTTGTAGTGTCACCTATGGGTATGAAGGAAGTGATATGCAGGTGTGGTTTCCAGTCTTGGTGCCTCAGTATGAATGGTGTTAAATCTTTGTGATGCCTCAGTATTTTTCCAGCATAATAGAAAATTAACTGTTCTTCTCATGCAGTCCAAGCACTCTGAAGAGATTCCAGAGAGTTGGTAGACTTGGACAGGGAACACTACCTATTCATTTTTACTAATCTCTGATTAAAATATAACATGTATTCAAAGAAAAATGTGGTACACCATTGTATATTGGTGTAACTACACCTATGTTTACCTGATAGATATCATAGACACTTTTGTGTAACAAAATAAGGCTACTGTTCATATGCAGGTATAATTTTGCTCAATTCTCTTATGAGTCAATACATCCACTAAATTCATTGGTAAGCCTTAGCATTTATTACTGTTATGTTCAAAACAACATTTTGATTAATGTTTCAGAACAGTTTGTTTTCTTTGTGAATTGCTGAATTTTCTTTTATGGAGGTAATAGTATTTTCGCGAGACAGGATTGAGTCACAGCCTTCATGAACCAACCAAAGAATCTGGGCATAAAAAAAACCAGAGGAGTGCTTTTAATAAATATACTTTACAGTTCATTTCTAAAGGCCAGCAACTATAATCATAAAAGTATTTAGCATGAATTCACTAAGCAGAAATTATATTTCATTTAAAAAATGAGAATAGTCCAACTGATGAATAATTATTTCCAAATCTGACCAAATAAACCAAAAGGACAATTTTGAAAAGACAACTACATAGACCTAGAGAACTTTGCAACTGTACCCTGCTACAAAGAAATTCAAAGGCTTTGTTGGACATGATGTGGATGATATAATTAAGTTTTTATTTTTTAAGCCTCACCTCATAAATACACTCAGAATTTGCCTAGGTTTTCATTCCATTTGAGTTTCTTACTTTTAGCACATAAGACCAATCTAGAACTATGGGAATGACTTAATGAATCATTTATTAGAGAATGACCATATTTGTAGTTCTCAAACTATTAGATGAACATCAAAAGAATACACACAGGATTTAAAATCCTGACAAGTCCATTTCTCCCTTTAATAATGGCTACTCCTATTACCAAGTCAATATTCTCTCCCAGAAAGAGCAATAATTGATCTTCATCCTGTGGGGACTAGGAACTCACACCACCAGGTTTTTCTGTCGAGGAAAGGGTGTGCTTTCTAGGAATGTCTGCTTTGTAACCTTCATGGTTGACACCATACATATGATGAAGTTTGTCATCAACAAAACTTTTAACTCTAGACAGTGGCAAGGATAAATAATGCCAGGACTTCATCAATCTGGGGAGCTCCAGTTTGAAGAATGTGAGTCTCATGATGAAAGGAGAAGCTGCTGGCTTGTGTACAAGCTGCAGTTGTACAAAAATTGTTCTTCATAATAATGACTCTTCATGTGTCAGCCACATTTCTCTTCTTGCAGTAAGATCATATTTCCCTGAAGTGACAGTGGGTTATTTTTCTGTCCTCTTTGTTTTAATCAGGTTGTGCTGAATGATTAAAATGAAAATCCGCCCATTTTAGCATGCATATTTTGTTTTCTTCCTTTAGGCTTGTTGAAATACATTTATTTTGATGACAAAGATTTTGCTTTGATCTAGCTCAGTGTTTCTCAACCTTCCCAATGCTGTGTCCATTTAATACAATTCTTCATGTTGTGGTGACCCTCAGAAATAAAATTACTTTCATTGCTACTTCATAACTGTAATTTTGTTATTGTTATGGACACACAGGTTGAGAGCCACTGATCTAGCTGTTTCCACAATATTGAATATAGTTTGTTATTTTAAGATCCGTTTGTCAGAGAGATCAAGGTGTGCATTTTTATTGCTTACAGTTTTAAAAATGAGTTTTTCTATAAGTGATGTGTGGTTCTCAACTTGCCAATGATCCTAAGCCATATGTGGTAGTTTGGAAAGCAATAGTTGACTGCATGATCCTAGATTTTGGCTGCACTAAATTATTTTACAAATTGGTTAATACTTACTTGTTATAAAAATTTAAAAATAAATACATGAAGTTTTACATATTTAAGATTGCAACTTTCATATAAGGTTTTGTCTAATCTAGATATTATGATAAAAAAGGGAGTCAGCCACCTTACAGGTTTAAATAAACTAAATAAATTTAATTACATGATTTGTTAAATATCCTATAATAGTTTTCAGTAAATAGACATTCAAAATAAAGGCTAAAAGGCATTCACCCTTAAAATTCCGGAAATTATTAAACTGTTACAAAGCTGTGCCCACAGTGAAATACAGCAGTACAGGCAAGCCAAGGGAAAGTTCTTTGCTTCCCATTATGCAATGAACTCTAACAACAAACACATATGCAATGGGACCTCTTACCTGTTGAGATGCTACAAGACCCAACAGATGTCTGAGAGTGCAAGTTACTGACGTTTCCGTATACTGTGTTTTCTCACAGTCGTACAAACTCACAATAGGATGAGGCTTGCAGATGAGACACGGAATGGGGCTGGCACTAATAATTATAAAAAGTACAATCATTCAAAATAATCTCTTTCAAAATATCTTATTGGACTTTCATCTTTTTTAGTTAAAGCATATATGGACTTTCTTTGCCATATCCAAACCATGAGACAATACTCCTGTGCTCTGGGACCAACAATAGATACATAAGGGTTACTTGAACAAAAGTGCTACATAATGTTACCCTTGATTTGGTAAGTGTGACAGATATGATGTGACTAGTGGCCTACCATGTCTGTGGCATAAGTATACCAGACAAAGGGGTAATTCATGTCTGGCATGGAGTGCAACAGGATGATAGGAGATTTCCTCATGCTACTCAGAAGAACATGTAGGCTAAAATGTATGAAACATTTATTTCTAGAAATTTCCATTTAATTTTTTTTTGGAGCTGAGGATCAAACCCATTTAATTCTTTTAGACTGTGCTTTATCACAGATAACTGAAACTAAGGAACAGAAAACTATTGGTGAGGGTGGACTATATTGTCTTGCACCTGTGTAGGATTAGAACTTGGGGCTTTAGAACATTAAGTATATGAGAATAATTTTAGTGTAATAATAAAGAACAAAAATAAACATTTTTCTAAAGCAAGTGATTAATCTTATAGTCTTAATCCATTTCTGCAAGAAATATTCTAAAGCACTGTGGTTTCCAGGAAAACACTATGTCCAGTTACCTAATACAACATTTAAAAAGCTCAATTTATATTACTTAATTTCACAGTTATCTACACTGAAGGCATCACAAGGCTGAAAATCACTCTGTATGTGTGTACATATATAAGCGCGTGTGTGTGCATGTGCATATGTGTGTGTGTGTGTGTGTGTGTGTGTGTGTGTGTGTGTGTGTGTGTAGTGTTCAGGATATAATATCAGAAGTCAAGACACATATGCACATGCATATGACTTAGCACACTGTCACGGACTTACTATGAATAAGTTTCCCAATAAACGTGCAAGGTACATTAGTAAATAGGAAGACTACTTTTAGCGAAGGCTTTCCTCACTAGATGGTGAAGAAATGAGGCACAATTATTAGAAACAGTGCTTGCTGCATGGTTTTCTTTGAGGAGATATGAACAAACTTCTGTCATCTATCATAGCAGACTAATGACAAACCAAAAATCAGATGACTACTCAAGTCTAGCTTAGTGACAGTGAGGGGTCCCCCCCCGGGGGGCAAGGGTAGGGGGTGTTACAACAATATAGGTGGATAGTCACTTACTGGAGCAGGTGACTCAAAAGCAGCTGCATCACTGAAAAAGCCCACCCTGGCATGTGATAACTCACACAAGTTGCATCCCTGAAGCTCCCTGCACTAATTGCATGTCACCTGAGCAAATTAGAGTCTGATCTAGCCACCAGTTCTTATTGCTTTTATAACCTTGAGAATGGGTCTGTGCATCCTGTAACTTCTAGGAAGTTCCTAGGCCTTGTGAGTTAACTTGAGTCCTGTGAGCTTTCCTTCTTTCTCCAGGAGTTGATGTTTCAATTCTTCTATACAACAGTAATAAAAAAATGTTTTAAAAAATGTGTAACAATGCCTTAGTGTTAACAGAAAAAAAAAATGAAACTTAGTACCACTTCCATTCAGGTTTCACAAAAGGTCTACTAAAGGCTGTAAGGCTGAAAGTCAAGTATGTATCATGCTATAGGAAAACAAAACGCATTAATAGCATGAAAAATGTTAGGAAGACATAGGTTATGTAGGCAAAGATCAGAAAAGCCATACATATATTTGAAGTTGTTGCAAATATGTCAAAGAAATTAATATGAACTGGAAGAAGAAATAAATCTGTAGATTTGAGAATGTTTCAAATGCTAGGACCAGAGGTTTAGACTCTGTGGTGTGCAGAACCTACAAGACAGTTCTTGAACAGGAGAGTATTCTAATGTTGATTTTGGCTGGGCTAGAGAGCTTTTTAAAGTCAAGAAAGTAGCTCATAGCAATGTGAAAGTGAAGTCTGCTGGCTGCAGCACAGGTTTCTCAGGTAGAGAAGGGATTCTAGAGCTCAACCAATGCTGATGCCGGCAGCCTAGGCCTTCCTCCCAGAGATGCCACTTCCTTTCATCTGTTGATCCTTTGATCTTCATGAGCCCTTTGGTGTGGGGATTGTATTCCTCACCTATGTCCAGGAACTCAGAAAGAGCTGCAGCATGGCTTCTGTCTCCAGGGTATTGTGCTGGATCTCCTAGAGCCACATCAACTATCCACCAGCCTAGGACCTCAGCTCTTTCATTATGTACAGCATGGCGGTGGTGTTTGCTAGTCTGCTAGGGAGGTCCCCTACCCCACAGTGCAATCTTCCAGGAGGAGCAGGTTGAGTTCGTTAGTTTTTGCACATACGAAACATTTATAAACACTGTACTTGCACACATTGTCATCATTCACAATTGGACCAGAGGAAGAGTTTGCCATCACTCTGAGCATCACCCAGTGAAGGCTTTGCCACTCTAGAGGTCTGAGGCATTGGTGTCCTCAACATGGCTGGGCTTGGGTCAGATAATCCACATTAACTCAGGACTTCATCTGCTCTTTATTAAAGACTTCCTTAAACTCCAGAGTGAAGTATGTGTTGAATATGAAAGTATGGCTCAATGTGTTACGTTGCAGCACTTATAATGCTTATCTCTAAATTTCAGGATTAAAGAAATCTTATTTTTTTCTGTACCTTCTCTATTTATAGAATGTTTAGCCCAAAAAATAACCCATATGCTGCTCTAATGTTAGAGGTATGAGATGTATCCAGTAAAGACTCAGGGGTCACTGCTGAGAAGGGGTTAGAAATACTGTAAGAGTAATAAGTGGTGGGTAACACTAGAAACAGTGTTTTCTGGTCACAGCAGGACCCCTGAACATATGAACTCACTGCAGTTGTGACAGCATGCAGAAAGCCTGTGCAAGACCAAGTCAAATCAAACGCCAGTACAGAGAAGAAGGTCAAGTGTGAAGTTCTACCCTGCCAGGGGAGCTGTAGGAGACTGTTAGCTGTGAGAGAGGAAGGGCCAATTTTCTCTTAAAGTGTAGCCCCTTCCTGTTTAGAGAACCATACTCTAGTGAAAGACCACACATCTAAGAATGTTTGAGCCACACAAATTGTCCTTGATGGAAAACAAAATAAAGGATGGGTATGATGGAAATGAAGGAGGGAGTCTAGGAAGAGCTGGGGGAGGGAGGGTAAATATGACCAAAATGCAGCATACAAAATTCTCCACGAGCTAAGGAAATAAAAACAAACAATAAAACAACTAGTGGTGCAGAGAACCTCACCACTCATGCAAGTCACTGGCCCTGTGCTCGCACCCCTGTGTAGACATAGCCACACACACTTCTGCTCAGCTTAACAACCTGAGAAACTGCAGACACAGTGCTTCACTTCTGATTGCCCAGTACAAGTCCCCTGAAGTCAATGTCATCCTCCTGCAAATGACATACTGGAGCAACTATATTTATAAAAGTGTATTGTCAATATTTAAAATTCAAGTTTCCTGAAGAGGCCCAAAATATTTCCAATAACATCTATTTTTGATTAATTGAGGATTAAATGTATAGGCGCACATTACCACTTTTAGTTTCTGTTTGTAATATCTATACATCTCCTATTATCTAGAATGTTATACATTTTTTCCTTTGCATTTGGCCTTTCATGACATTAAGAGGTTTTGATGTGTCCAAGCCTATGATTTCACAAAATGGCTATATCAATTGGCATAATTACAATTAAATTTTGGCTAGATGACAGGCAAGGGGTAATCTGCCCCTTGGGGCTTTTTATCAACTGAATTGGACTCAACTTCTTTGGTAAAAGCTGTCTTCATACTGAGTTTTGTTCTTTAATAGTAGACAAGTTCTTACTTGAATACTCTACATGACTACCTTTCTTGGCTCCCATTATGACTAAATCATGGAATCCCAGAAACACAACAGGATCCTCATGGCTGTCTAGCTCTACAGATGCCCCATGTTTATAAATGAGTCAGTTTGGGACAGGAACTTTCTCCAGGTCCTTCCTTTATAGATCTGTATAGCCCTCTTCATGGGCATCACATTAAACCATATTAAAAGCAGCAGGTATGTGAGAAAAATGTATCCTCCTGGCTGAAGGCAGCATCCGCAGGTACATATTGGAAGTTTGTTTTTATTAGTGAGACAGTTGGCCAAGGTGACATTGCCAGGTTGTTTTAACCTTTTAAAAATTAATAAACAATTTGTAGAGTTAGTGCTGAAGAGAGTGAGAACCCAGTTTCCCAGATGCTTGTCACACAGTGGCTTTGTCACACACTCAAAGTTTGGGGCAAAATGGAAGTTTCCATTTCTCTCTTTACCTCAGTGTGATAGTTAATCTTCACTGAGAATTTAACTAGACTTAGAATTGCATAGGAAACTGAAGCACACCTCTGTGTGTGCCTTTGAGGGCCTTGCAGAGAGAATTAGCTCAGGAGGGAACATTCACCCTAAGTGTGTGGGGAACCATACCATGGAGAGAAAACTTCAAAAGAATAAAAGGGGGAGAAAAGAATAAAAAGGAGAAAAGGAAATAAAAGAAAACGCAGCTGAGAACCAGCATTCCTTTTTCTTTGGTTTCTTGCCCACAGTGACCTGAAATGTCCTATTTCTGCTCATCATGATGACCGCAAATTCTGAAGCCATGAGTCAAAGTGTCCCCAGCCTCTGTCCTTGGAGTTGTTTATTCTACATGTTTTGTCCCAATGTGTAGTGTAATGTAAACCTTACATTTCATGCCTCCTGTTGTCCCTGTTTTTGTAAGAAATAGCATCTGAAAAGCCGCATGTCAAAGGCTTGGTCTTCAAAATAGTGGTGCTCAGAAGTAAAATCTCAGGAGGCCATTCAATCATGACAGTCCCAACTTCATTGATGGTGAATTTATACTTGAATATACTTTCCAGACGTGGAGCCTAGATGAAGGAAATACACCATGAGAGACTTGCCTTTGAAGGGTAGATCCTGGGCTGTAAGATGGTTTGGTGTGTAAAAGCATTAGCTGTGCATGTCTGATGACTTGAATTAGATCCCTAAACCTATATTGAAGGTAAGAAATGACTCCTCCTGAAAGTGATCCCTTGATCTCCATGTGTGCACCATGGGTGTGTGCACACCTGGAGGCACATACACACTCATGCGCACACACACTCACAATACTCTCACATGCACACGCACATGCACACATACACGCGCACACACACACACACATACTTTCTTTCATCCATTATGTGTGTTCTCTGTCTTCCTTCCTCAGTTCTCCTCTTTTACCTTCCTCCCTTCTGTTTTCTGCATCAAGTGAGAAGACTTTCTCTTTCACAGTGTTCCACTGAACCACAGGGCAGGGACTCAGACCCAGCCATTACAGATGGACGTCTAAAATGAGCTCAAATATCTGTTCTTTTATGATGACTTTCTCATGTATTTTGTCACAGTGACAAAAACTAACATAATTACCAATAACTAAGGTAATTCTTCCCTCTAATCTTAAATTTTTCTTTATTCTCTCTTTTCCCTCTGCCCTCTCACCCTTTCTTGTCTCGTCTCTGTTTTCCTTTGTGCTGTGAGCAGCATTTCTCTGTGAAAAACTGATGTCGTGTTCTCCTACTGTTTGTCACAGGGAAGCTACCGGCCATTCTAAGGCTGACTGAAGCTTTTTGTGTGATTGTTGGCAAATGGTAGTCTCCATTACCCCTCTACTGTGGGTCTTACTTTTGGGAGCCAACAAGAGGGAGAAAGACTCTCTCTAATTCAAAGACAATTGGAATATGAGGCACTTAAGATGAAAAAGGAAATGGTAACACTTTATTCCTGTATTAATCGACCCTGGTCCAAGGACTATCCTACATTCAGCCTCACCACATTGAGTTAGTTCAGAGCAAGTCATGGGCCCTTCCCTCACAAGAGACAAAGGGTTATATAGAGCATGAAGATTGGGCCATTTTAGCATTTGTCCTTTCTGTTAGGTAGACATCTCTTGTATTTTAGTATTGTTGTGAATTTCCACTCTAAGCAAGTGGTCCTCCTTACAGTGACTATAATTTTATTAACTTCTGACTTACTGCATTGCAAACAGCAAGTTTTATAATACATATTTTTTGCAATTGTTAATACTCAAGAAGATAGACTCTAAAATAGAGCACAACCTTCACAGCAGAGCCATAAACCCTAACACCTTTCGTACGCTCCTTCATAATTCTGTAATTACAAATTCAGACTGTCTGTGCCGGTCCCCCTTTGTGCAGGTGCTTCCTGCTGAAGGTGAGTCATGATTAAACACATTTTCAGGCCTTCACTATTCAAACACATTCAAAGGGCTAGTGGGACCTTAGGTCTGAACCAAGAGTTAGAGTTTATGGTGAAAGGAGTTGAGGTAGGGTAAGGGGCACCTGTGATCACTTTGTTACCAAGCTAAAATTAAGAATGGAGAGACTGTAATAAAAGACAGAAAGAATGGTGTGAATCACCTACCTGAGTTCCTGCCAGATGTGGCCCCTGGGGGCTCCTAGGTATCAGCAGCTGATGCAAGTGAAAGGGAGGGGCTAGAAGGGAGGGCTGAGTGTCCACAGGAAGGTTATAGATTTTCTTAAATTTTGTTTTAGCTATTCTTTAAGAATTTCATAAATGTAAACAATACACATATTTTTTAATTTTAAAATAATGTGTATTCATGAGTGTGTGTAGGTATGCACATATAAGTGCAATTTTCGGAAGAGGCCAGAAGAGGTCATAGGATTCCCCTGGAGCTGAAATTACAGGCAGTTATAAGCAGCCTGATATGGGTTCCCGGATCCAAACAGGTCTTCTGTGAGATCACTATGAGATCACTCTTAACCACTGAGGCATCTCTCTACAACCTACTTTGATAATACCCATCTTCCAACCACCACCTTCTCCAAGACCCATCCTCGTGATCTCCTCATAACTTCCTATCTTCATTTTTATAAATTACCCATTAATTCCAGTTAAGATGTCTATGTGCCAGTGAGGGTAGGATCATCCACTAGAACTTGGGCAACATATAAAAGGTTACACCCCTGAAGACTGCCTCCCTAACAGCCATCAATTGCCAATAGCCCTCAGCTAGAAGCTCATGAGCCCCTTCCCTAAGGAAATGCTGATTGATTTGGTCTTGTACCTGGGAGTCTGTGAGTACAATGGCCTTGTCCCATCTAGAAGATGCTGTTTGCAGCAGTCCTTGCTGATCTGGGGCTCTTAGACTATTTCCACCCCCTCTTCTGCACTGTTCCTTGAGTCTAGAAGAGAGGGCTTATACAAGCATCCCATTTAGAGCACTTCCCAGTCACTCCCCCTCTGCACTTTGAGTAATAGTGAGTCTCTGGTTTAAATCTTATTATGCTTCATTTTTTATGTTTTTTCTTCTCCTCAGATTTAATCTGCATGATGGTTAGATTTTCTTTACCTTTCTTCTACATTAGCCACATGCTTCCTGAATATTTTTACTTAATCCTTCATTCATTATCATTATTGTTTTTATATTTTTTTATTCATTTTACATACCAATCACAGACTCCCCTCTCTTCCCTCTTCTCACCCCTCCAGCCTCCCTCTCCCTACAACTCACCCTCCCCCCATTCCCTCCTCCAACAAGGTAAGCATTGAGTTGAAGCATGTCCAAGCCCCTCTCTCTGCCTCAAGGCTGTGCGAGGTAGCTCATGCACCAGGGATGGATCTTGATCTCACTGCCAGGGCAGATCTAGTCCAGTACTGTGGAGGCTCCATGGGTGTTGCTCTAAATTTCCCACTAGTTTGGTTTGGTTGTGTCTGTAGATTTCCACATCATAATCTTGATTCTCCTTGCTCATAGAATCCCTCTTCGCTCTCTTTGACTGGACTCCTGGAGCTTGGCCTGGTGCTTGGCTGTGGATCTCTGCATCTGCTTCCTGATGAAGGCTCTATGATGGGAGTTAGGATATTCACTGATCTGATTACTGGGGTAAGCCAGCTCAGGCACCTTCCCACTATTGCTAGTAGTCTAAGCTGGGATCATCCTTGTGGATTTGGGGGAACTTCCCTAGTACCCGGTTTCTCCATATCCTCATATGTCTCTCTCTATTGTGGTATCTTTTTCTCTCCCACTCCATCCAAGTTCCAGTTTGATCATCCCATTCTCTTATGTTCTCATCCCCCATCCTCTACCCTCCATTGCCCCCATCACCCCCAGTTTACTCATGTAGATCCCATCTATTTCCCCTTCCAAGGGTGATCCATGCATCACTCTTAGGTTCCTACTTGTTAGCTAACTTCTCTGGAGCTGTGGGTTGTGGTCTGGTTATCCTTTGCAGTACATCTAGTATCTACTTATGAGTGAGTACATACCATGTTTGTTCTTCTGAGTCTGAGGTTACCTTGGAGGTTAACCTATGAGTCCTGAAGTCCTGGGGTTACCTCACTCAGGATGATATTTTCTAGTTCCATCCATTTGCCTGCAAATTTCATGGTGTCTTTTTTTTTTTTTTTTTACTGTTGAGTAGTACTCCATTGCGTATATGTACTACATTTTATTTATCCATTCTTCAGTTGAAGGGCATCTAGGTTGTTTCCAGGTTCTGGCTATTACAAGTAATGCTGCTATGAACATAGTTGAGCTTGTGTCCTTGTGGTATGATTGAGCATTCCTTGGGAATATGCCCAAGAGTAGTATAGCTGGTTCTTGAGGAAGATTGATTCCAAAATTTCTGAGAAACCAGCATACTGATTTCCAAAGTGGCTGTACAAGTTCTCATTCCCACCAACAGTAGAGGACTGTTCCCTTGCTCTGCATCCTCTCCAACATAAGCTGTTATCAGTGTTTTTAATCTTAGCCATTCTGACAGGTGTTAGATGGAATCTCAAAGTCGTTTGATTTGCATTTTCCTGATGACTCAGGATGTTGAGCAATAACTTAAATGTCTTTCAACCATTTGAGATTTTTCTGTTGAGAATTCTGTTCAGCCCTTTAGCCCATTTTTTAATTGGATTGTTCAGTATTTTGATGTCTTGTTTCCTGAATTTTTTTATATATTTTAGAGATCAGCTATCCGTCAGATGTGGAGCTGGTGAAGATCTTTCCCATTATGTAAGCTGTTATTTTGTCTTATTTACCAAGTCCTTTGCTTCTCAGTTTCAGGAGGTCCCATTTATTAATTGATGCTCTCAGTGTCGATGCTACTGGCGTTATATTCAGGAAGTGGTCTCCTGTGCCAATGCATTCAAGACGACTTCCTACTTTCTCTTCTATCAGGTTCAATGTCACTGGATTTTTGTAGAGGTCTTCAATCCACTTGGACTTGAGTTTTGTGCATGGTGACAGATAGAGGTCTATTTGCAATCTTCTACATGTTGACATCCAGTTATGCCAGCACCATTTGTTAAAGATGCTTTCTTTTCTCCATTGTACAGTTTTGGCTTCTTTGTCAAAAATCAGGTGTTCAAGGGTATGTGGGCTAATGTCAGGGTCTTCAATTTGATTCCATTGGTACGTATGTTTTTTTGTTTTTGTTTTTTTTTTATGCCAGTACCAAGTTGTTTTTATTACTATAGCTCGATAGTTGAGCTTGAGGTCAGGGATGGTAATGCCTCCAGAGGTTGCTTTATTGTACAGGATTGTTTTAGCTGTCCTGGGTTTGTTTTTTTGTTTTGTTTTTTGTTTTTGTTTTTGTTTTTGCTTGGTTGTTGTTGTTGTTGTTTTCCATATGAAGTTGAGTATTGTTCTTCCAAGGTCTGTGAAGAATTATGTTGGGATTTTTATGGGGATTGTATTGAATCTGTAGATTGCTTTTGGTAAGATTGCCATTTTTACTATGTTAATCTTACCTACCCATGAGCATGGGAGATCTTTCCATTTTCTGATATCTTCTTCAATTTCTTTCTTCAGAGACTTTAAAGTTCTTGTCATACAGTCCTTTAACCTGTAGTCAGCGTTACCCCAGGTATTTTATATTATTTGTGGCTATTGTAAAGGGTTATGTTTCTATAATTTCTTTCTCGGCCCACTTATCATTTGAATATAGGAGAGCTATTGATTTTTTTTTTAGTTAATCTTGTATCCTACCACCTTACTGAAGAAGTTTATCAGCTGTAGGAGTTCCCTGGTAGAATTTTTGGGGTCACTTATGTATACTATCATGTCTGCAAATAGTGAAAGTTTGACTTCTTCCTTTCCAAGTTGTATCCCTTGATCTCCTTTTGTTGTCTTATTGCTCTGGATAGGACTTTGTGTACTACATTGAATAGATATGGGGAGAGTGGATAGCCTTGTCTTGTTACTGATTTTAGTGGAATTGCTTTGAGTTTTTCTCCATTTAATTTGATGTTGGCTGTAAGCTTGCTGTAAATTGCTTTTATTATGTTTAGGTATGTTCCTTGTATTCCTGATCTCTCCAAAATCTTTATCGTGAAGGGGTGTTGGATTTTGTCAAAGGCTTTGTTTAGCATCTAATGAGATGATCATGTGTATTTTTTTCTTTTAGTTTGTTTATATGATGTGCACTGAATTTTCCTCTTAGTGCTGCTTTCATAGTGTCCTATAAGTCTGGGTATGTAGTACATTCATTTTCATTGAATTCTAGGAAGTCTTTAATTTCTTTCTTTCTCTACTTCTTCCTTGACCCACTGGTGATTCAGGTAAGCATTGTTCAGTTTTCATGAGATTGTAATTTTTCTGTAATTTTTATTGTTGTTGAAATCTAACTTTAAGCCATGGTGGCCCAGTAAAATACAGGAGGTTATTCTAATTTTTTTATTTGTTGAGATTTGCTTTGTAACAGAGTATGTGGTCAATTTTAGAGAAGGTTCCATGTGGTGCTGAGAAGAAGGTATATTCTTTTGTGTTAGAGTGGAATGTTCTGTAGATATCTATTAAGTCCTTTTTAGTTATAACAGCTGTTAAATCCCTTATTTCTCTGTTAAGTTTCTGTCTGGCAGATCTGTCCATTGGTGAGAGTAGGGTATTGAGGTCTCAAACTACTAGTGTGTGGCATTTGATGTGTGGTTTAAGCTTCAGTAACGTTTCTTTTCCATATGTGGATGCCCTTGTATTTGGGGCATAAATGTTCAGAATTGAGACTTCATCTTAGTGGATTTTTCCTGTTATGAATATGTAATGTCTCAATTTTAATTTGATTGATTTTAATTTGAATTCTATTTTATTAGATATTAGGATAGCTACACCAGCTTGCTTCTTAAGTCTATTTGATTGGAAAGTCTTTTCCCAGCCTTTTACTCTGAGGTGGTATATGTCTTTGAAGTTGAGGTGTGTTTCTTGCATGCAGCAGAAGGATAGATAATGTTTTCCTATCCATTCTGTTAGCCTGTGTCTTTTTATAGGCGAGTTGATTCCATTGACATTAAAGGATATTAATGACCAGTGATTGTTAATTCCTGTTATCTTTCGGTGGTAATATGTGTGTATTCTCTTCTTTGGGATTTGCTTCTGTGGGTTATCTATTGCCTGTGTTTTCATGGGTATATCTGACTTCTTTAGGTTGAAGTTTTTCTTTTAGGGGTGGATTTGTGATAGGTATTGTTTAAGTGTGGTTTTATATTAGAATGTCTTGTTCACTCTGTCTATGATTGAAAGTTTTTCTGGGTATATTAGTCTAGGCTGGCATCCATGGTCTCTTAGTGTCTGCATTACATCTGTCTAGGACCTTCTGGCTTTCAGAGTCTCCATTGAGAAGTCATGAGTTATTCTGATGGGTCTGCCTTTATAAGTCACTTGGCCTTTTTCCTTTGCTGCTCTTAATAGTCTTTCTTTATTCTGTATGTTTAGTGGTTTAATTATTATGTGGCAAAAGGACTTTTTGGGGGGTCTAGTCTGGTGTTCTATAAGCTTCTTGTATCTTCATAGGTATTTCCTTCTTTAAGTTGGGAAAGTTTTCTTACATAATTTTGTTAAATATATTTTCTGGTTGGTTTTTTGCTTTTTTTTTTTTTTGAATGTCAAATGCCGTTTATTGAAGGAGGGAGGAGGTCTTAAATACAGGCTTACAGCACAATGGGAGAACCCTGGAGGGCAGAAGTTTGCTTCCAATGTTTTACAATCTTGCATCTAAGCTGTTAACGCCCAATATGTGCCTTTGAGTTAGTATTCTTCTCTTTCTTCTATCCCTATTATTCTTACGTTTGGCCTTTTCGTGGTGTCCCAGATTTCCTGGACATTTTGTGTTATAACATTTTTGGCTTTAGTGTTTTCTTTCACTGATTAATCTATTTCCCCTATTGTATCCTCCATGCCAGAGATTCTCTCTTCCATCTCTTGTATTATGTTGCTTATGCTTGCATCTGTAGTTCCTGTTCATTTACTCAGATTTTCTATTTCCAGCATTCCTTTGGTTTGTATCTTCTTCATTGCTTCTATTTCAATTTTCAGGTCTTGAACTATTTCCTTCACTTGTTTAATTGCTTTTTCATGGTTTTCTTTAAGAGATTTATTTTTTTCTTCCAATTTTTTGTTTGTCTTTTCCTCAACTTCTTTAAGTGAATTTTTCATTTTCTCTTTAAAGGCCTCTATCATCTTCATAAAGTTATTTTGAAGGTTTCTTTCTTCTGCTTCTTCTATGTTGTGATGGTCAGGTCTTGCTTTTGAGGAACCACTAGGTTCTAGTGGTACCATATTGCTTTTTATGTTTTTTGTATTTTTGCACTGACGTCTACCCATCTTTTCCTCCAATAGATGCAAGAGTTGCCTGTGTCTGAGCAAGCTGCTCTTGGTCCTATCTGTGCTTGCTGTGTCTGTGTCTCAGGGGGCCACTCTGGGTTCAGTCATAGTTCTTGGTCCTATTAGAGCTGGCAGATTCTGTGTCTCAGGAAACCACTGAGGTCACAGGAAGATGTGAGGATTTGGGGTAGGGCATGGATCTTGTAGATTGCAGGGTGTGATGGGGTGTTTGGATGGGGGAACCTATCTGCAGGAGTCCCTACTGGCCAGCAACTGGGACAGTGATGGGTGGGGGTTCCTAAGCACAAGTTGTGCCCCTTCATTATTATTATTTTAACATTGGATTCCAAAGAACTAATGTTCCTCCAGGGGCTTTCATGCTGAAAATCTTGAAACCTGGAGATGTACTCCCACACATACCCTGTGGTCTGCCATTCCCTGAGTTGTCTATAAGTTATAGCAAAGGCAGAGAGAAACTTTTGTCACCCTATAATGTTTAATTTTTGTCAACTTGACATAAACTAGAGTCATTTGGGAAAAGAGAACCTTAACTGAGAAGATACAACTATCAAATTGACCTGTGGGGAAGTCTGTTGGGTACTTTCCTGATTAATGAGTGCTGAGGGAGGGCCCAGCCTTTTGTGACTGTGCCATCCCTGAGCAGGTGGCCCTGGCTTGTATGTACAGAAACTGAGTAAGTCAGGGAGAGCAAGCCAGTAAGCAGCATTACTCAATGGTCTCTTCTTCAGTTCCTGCCTCCAGCTCATGCTCCTACCTTGACTTCCCTCAGGGATAGTCTATGATGTGAACACGTAAGTCAAGTGAGTCTTATCCTTCCCACCTTGCTTTGGCCATGCTGCTTTGTCACAGCAACAAAGAAACCAACAAGCACGCATCTTAATTTTTGGCCAGAGCTGCAAAAAACTTTTAACAATTTTGGTTGACTCAGTTTTCCCTGAGGTGGTAGGCTTATTTTCCCAAGTTAACAAGAAGCATTGTGTTATCTGTTTTCACACCTTTCCTTAAAATAGTTTCTCAATCAAATCTGTTCTCATCTTAAAATCTTGCAATTAACTTATAATTAAATACTTTTCTTTTTCTAATATTGTTTTTCTTCTTGAGTTTAGCCACATTTAACTGTCATTTTCCTTCTTTGTGACATACCCTTTCTGACTTTTGATTAGCTGATAGGACTGTTTTCATATTTGATTACCACTGGGATTTCACACTGAACTCCTTTAACCCCCCTGACCTAATGATCTCAGTCAAAAGAATCCTGGCAAATGCAGAGCACAGAGCAGACAGCATTTCCTGCCTACACTTTTCTCCCTGGGTGTCTGCCAGGCCCTGCCCAGTGAACTCTTACAGGAGAGGCAGTGGGATGATATCCTTGTTCTCCACCAGCAAGTAAGTCCTAGCTAGCACTGATCTTGTGATTTTCTAGACATCTCAGAATGCAGATCTCCACCCTAGACTAAAGATAGGACTCAGAGCCAACTCTTCTGATAATTCCTCTTTAAATACTTAATGTGGATTATTGGTGTTTCTTCCTCTTGCTTCTGGGTTGATATTTGGGACATATTCAGCTAGAATTTTTTGTTCCGATCTATTTTCTTTGAACAATAGTCTTGTATGAACAGTATTTGCCATTCGTTATTTGTAAGGCCTCATTTTCTTATTTAGCAACCAGACTGTGGAGAAGGTCTCACTGTGGTGTACTAGGCCTCTGCCTCTCCTGTCAGTCTAGTGATGTAATGGCCTTGTTTAGTTTTGGTATCATTGACTATCCCAGATGACCTCAAACTCATAGCAATTTCCTCCCTCAGCATTTGAATACTGGTGTATTTTTAAATGTCTGGTACATTTTCCTACAGAAGGAAGACATAGGTATTACATGCATGTCTTGTGGTTCCCTTTGATTATTCAGGGTCTATACCCTCCATGTTTTCGTACTTCCCTCTGTCACACTCTGAGAGGTGGACCCCCCTTTTCTGAGCTCTTATTCTTTTTCAGTCCTACTGCTGATCTCTTCTGTTTTCTCCCCCTGAGCAGTGGTGCCCACAACCCTCATTTATACATTTTCAGTATTGTTATAATGGCCAGCTTTGGCTACACTGTCTCAACATGTAACTATTTGGAGAATGCTGTCTTTTTTTTTTTTTTCCATGCAACCATTACTGATTTTCAGCCTGATGAGGGTACATCACAGAGGAAACATTATTGGTTTAGGTGTTTTTCCACTACTTACATATAACATGAAGCTTTCTTGTGGATTCCAGGCTTTATATTTTTCTGAGCATGGATCAGAACCCGTAGATGAATTTACATATTCTTTCTTATTTATATGGTTTTCAGAGAAAAATCATACAAATGTGAGTATAATGGTTCTGACTGGTCTCTCTTGTCTGAACGAACACAGTTTTCTGAACACATATTTGTTTGAAATATATATAAAATACATATAAGCCTTGCTTTGTAAAAATGATATTCTAACTTATTATTGCATCTATCTATCTCTCTATCTATCTGTCTATGTATCTGTCTATCATCCACCTGTCTATCTATCTATCTATCTATCTATCTATCATCTATCTATCTATGTGGGGCACATGCTGCAGCATGCATGTGGAAGTCAGAAGACAGCTTGCAGGTGTCTCTTCTCCCCTCTCAGCATGTAGCTTCCAGGAGTTGAATTCAGGTTACCAGGTTTGGTGGCAGGCACACTTACCAGCTGAGCCATTTCCCCAGCCTTTTCTAATCATTTTCTAGTGGCCCTTTGTTAAATGTACCTCATCTGGTACCCAGATTTAACTATATGCCTCTAAAAATCATTAACATTGCCCTTGCCCAGTGCTTTACCAGGCAGTCACATTTTCTTTTGTGATTATAAATGAGAAACATAAGAAAAAGTAGGTGGAAGACCTAGAAAAAACCTGAAGACAAATACCAGTGGTCAAGACGAGCCTGTGATTCCAGAGCCTGGCTGTCACCACGAGAGGCCAACTTCCCATGCTCTCTGTTACTCAGGGCTCGGAACCCAGCCCTTACCTGCTCTCCTGCTGCCATGCCTACTGGATATTCTCCCTAATCAAGTAGCATTGCTAACTGTGAAAATTCAAAGAATTTTGATGATTTTTCAGGGTAGTGGTGAACTAAGAGGATCTGGGGTGGGAACTCCAGCACTTCTTTTCTCGTGGAGTTTATTTATTCATCCCACTTCTTAGACAACGAAAAATCTGGCAAAGCTGCAGATGTGGAAGAACTGTGCCATATATAAAAGAATACATTTTATACTTCTAAAAAGCAGCAGACAATCCTCCTATGCCTCCATTCCATCTGATTCTGTTTTTAAAATGTCATAAAATACTCAATTTTTAAAGCTCAGTACTCTAATTTCAGTTCTATTGATATAGCCAAGGCTGGGTTATCAGTGAGCTGGCCCTTTTCTATAAATCGAGAATTATAGGTGCATTCCTTAGATAAAGTGCTGTAAAACATACAGCTCCAGCCCTGTTGAAAAACACATGTTTGGAAAAACATCTTATGAAAACAGCCCTGCACAGTAGTTCATCAGGCAATGGCATTAATACATGCTGCATACCACAGCTATCATGATCCTCTGAAGTGTGCACATTCAAACCTCAAATAAACTCTCCCCATGTTTTCTATCAGTTTGATTGTGTGGGTGACATGTTGGCATTTTCTGGGATGCAGACAGACATATGTGGCATTCTAGAGTGAAGGCTATGTGGATGAGGGCTGCATTCCTAGTTGGGGCTTTAAGCATAGGGACCTGATTAGTGTGCTTAGAAGGCTCTTTTCTGCTATTTATATAACTTTGACTATAAAAACAAATATCTGTCCCTTTATTCTCTTTTGTTTTTCATTGTTGGCAAAGATTCATAGTTATTTTGGGGCCTTTGACAATCAAAACATCAGAAATAAATGGGTGTTGAAATGCTATGAAACTGCAGGGTTCTTTTAACTATTTATAGTTTTACTGCTTGTGAGTAATACTCCACAATTAACTTAAGCATTGTGCTAACCTGTGTTAGATGTTATTATGTACCAGGTGCTAAGTTTACATGTTTTAATTAATACAAGCCTTACAACATAAGGCAAGTCTGGTTGTTAGCCTATTATATACCAGAGGAAATTGAGATCCAGAGTTTAAATAAGCCAGCAGACTATGTGCATAGAAGAGGTGGGGTAAAGGTCCTAATAATGTCCTCCTCCAGGATGTACAAGCTCTATGTTCTCTTACCTCATCTGGAAGTCAGCTAAAGTATTCCCTTGCCTATAGAGGTATAAAACTTATCATACAGGGTGGTTTGGGGATCTGACTCACATAATCAATATTTATGAAATCCAGTATATGAATGTCCTGTGTACATCCATACTAACATTGTTTGTTTGGTTTTGTGTAAGTTGATAGAACAGGGAAAAGAGAGAAAGAAAATTTAAAGCTCAGGCAACCAATCAACCAACCGACAGATGAACCAGTCAATCCCTCCAGTACAGTGGTGGATGGGAAGAAAGGAAAACCCATGTTACATGCTTTCCTTGGAAATTACAGAGATTCACTTAGGTCACATCAGGTAGAGCTGAGTTTATTGATGCATTAGTGATAGTGGTGAGAAGCTGGAAGCCGGGAAGGTCATGGACTGCTCCACATCAGGCCATTCTCTCCATCATTCTTTCTGACCTTTGTGTCCCCTGTCACACACGCTTGCTCTCTTCTCTGTCTCTGCTCCCTTTTCCTCCGTGTGTCTCAGGCCAAGTGTGTTGGAGCCCGTCCGATTGGCTGTCACCTCTCTGTTATAAAACTCTTCAACTTGGACCAATTTTAGAACAACTATATAATTTATCACCTACACAAAAGACATCTACGAATGGTAGGAGGGGCTAAATATATAACCATTTAACCTTACAAAACCATTTATACTGTTAGTAGAATTTTAAGAGTTCCCTTACAAGTTATTTTAAAACCTTTTTTCTAGAATTAAAAATATCCATGTGTATGCTTGTAGCCATCCCAGACTGTCCAATAATGTTTCTCATTGCTTCACAGCTTATAGATGCTCAAGAAAAACTGGAGTTAAAACAAATAAGTAAAATGTAAAAGTGACTCCATTTTATCTAAATTACAAAAAAAAAAAAAAAAGTAAAAAGAAAGAAAACCCACCCACTGTTACATATCCTCCTCCTTCACGTGGGAAGCTTTCATTGAGAAGTGTATTTTAGAAATGACTAACAATGTTAAGTAAACACTGATGCTTTTTCAGTAAATTTTATGCTTTGGTTTTCATGTGGTTGCATTGGCCCCCTTGGAGACACTGTTAAAAATGTTTTCATAAGATACATGTTTATAAGGCTTTATGAAAACAGACATTGACTACCACTGTGTTTTATTAAGTATACACCCTTTACTTTTCCCTTACATTTATTCATTGATTTTGTTCAGGGTTGGGGTGTGTGGAGGCCAGAAGACAATGCATATGTCCCATTCTCTCCTTCTACCCTGTGGGCCCTGGGGACTAAATGAGGTTGTCAGGCTTTTCCCTCTGAGCTGTCTCATCTCCACTATAGCCCTGTCTGAGACTGTTAGCAAGCCTCTTCATGACCACAGAAAGCTTACCAGATAACAATTCCTAATTGAAGACACCGTCACTCAGTGGCAAACCCACTGTGGTCTGAGTGCACAGAGGACTAGTGGTCTGCCAAGGAGCTTTCATTGTCCACTCCCCCACTAACTTGACATACCCTTCACCCTTGTTTTCCATGTGCCTTACTCACTTACTACCTAGACTCTGCTTCTCTTCAAGTCCAGGCGAGTCAAACACTCTTGAGTGTGTCTCCTAGGAATTACTTTGTATTTGAGGAATGATCTCTTCATCAGCAAATACCTTTGGTGCACTTTTTTAAAAATATATTTATTTATTAATTTTTTTTCCATTCTACATACCAACCTCAATTCCTCCTCCCCTCCCTTCTCCCTCCTCCTCACCTCCCTCCAGCTCTAACCCCATCCAGTCCTCAGAGTGGGTAAGGCCTCCCATGGTAGTCAATAAAGTCTGGCACACCAAGTTGAAGGAGAGCCTAGCCCCTCCCCATTGTATCAAGGCTGAGCAAGGTATCCCATCACAGGGAATGGGCTCCAAAAAGCCAGTTTGTGCACCTGGGATAAGTCCTGCTCCTACTGCCAGGGACCCCACAGACAGATCGAGTCACATAGCTGTCACCCACATTCAGCGGGCCTAGTTCGGTCCCCAGCAGGTTCCCGAGCTGTCAGTCCAGAGTCAGTGAGCTCCAACTAGCACTGTCAACTGCCTCTGTGGGTTTCCCCATCATGATCTTGACCCCCTCTTCTTCTTTGTTTGTTTGTTTGTTTGAGATTTTTATTTTGACTTGTTATTCTTTTCAAACCGGGTCTCCTTCAAGCCAGGCTGGCCTCAGACTGACTATACAGCTAAGGAGTATGTTGAATTCCTCCTCCTGCCTCCACTTCCCAAATGCTGGAATTCAGGGCTGGCACCAGCAGGCCCAGTCTATCTTCTTAAAGAGAAGTGGGAATTATACTTTCTTGCTTTGGAAAAGTATTGAAAATTGGGGATTTATTTATGATCCATTTTGAGATTTAGCCATGTGATAAAAAGATTTGCAGACAAGGCAAAGTGCAAGCCCATCAACTCTATCCCTGTCTGTTCTAATGAGGTCTTAATAAATAATACCTTGTTAAAAAAACTTTAAAACTCAGAACAGTACACTAAACTCATGCACTCAGGATTCTCTGAGTACCTTGTATTTGTAACAGAGTAACAGTCCACCCTTGCTGATTCTGTGAGTGTCCAGCTCAGGGGTGTGGGTAGGGGTGATCATTCATGTTCAAGAAGCTCCTCCACAGAGGATAGATACCCTGCTGGGTTTTACAAAAACACAGTAATCAAGTTCTGAGTAGGATAAAACCTCACAATGAAGAATGGCTACCGAGTAGGGAGACAGGCTCCAAAGAGATGGTAAAGCTGGGAGTGAAGCTGCTAGGTAAGGAAAAAAGCCGCCATGTTGTTCTGCTGTCTGTGGTGTAACAAGCACTCTAGACCATGGACTTTTAAGGAGAAAAGGATTATTTGGGCGAATCTGTTCAAAGGTTCTGACTCATGCTGAACCTTTAGACCCATGGCCTGACCGCATTCTTGGCACAAGTTTGTGGATAGGGAAGGCCTCTCATCTTACTGCCAGACAGTGTAGAAGAATGGAGGGATTGAGGCCCCACAAGCTTGGTCAAAGTCTTGCCAGGTGACCAGAAGGACTAACAACGCCCTGTAGTAACAAGCTAGAGACCAAGCCTGTCACACATGACCTTGCTCCTGGTCCTGCAGTTGGCTTTCATACAGTGATGTGTCCCACCCATAGCTAGCAGGACCCAGTTAAGCCTCCTTGTGTTTATTATTATTGCACAAGTAAGTTCAGTGAACATCAGTGTTAAAAATAAACTTTTAACTCAACTATGGAAATCATTTTCTCATTATAATGGTTTTGTTCCTGCTCATAAAACTCTGTTTTTATTAATTAAGTCATTATTTGCATGCAACACTGACTTAGAACATAAATAAATGCTGAGAAGCATCACCTCCCATTTCCATAGCAACAAATTAAAAGCAAATACTAGTCAATTGAGTGTTTCCTGCTTGACTCACAGGCACACTTTATACCCTGAATCTCTGGTCCCTCCCAAAGAATATTCCCTGTCCAGAGAACTCCTGGGAAATACGTTGGTTTTGACAGGAAATGGCTTGGGAGGAGCATGGAGTGAGGTGCTAAGTTCCATGGGAGCTGAATTTTGTAGGCATTTTTTTTTTTTGGGCAGCAGTAAGTAAACATGGGAAGATTTTGGATGTAGAGGTAACATGGGAGAATGGTTGTCTTAGAGGTGCAGCCAGCAGGGGCTTGCAGTGTGTCACTGGGGAGGTAGAAAGAGGGACACTTCAGACAGCCAGGCAAAACAGGGGATGAGCAAGTCTGGACAAGAGAATTAACAATACTCAGGAACTCCAAATACTGATTTCCTGCTTTAGACACAGCTCCTCAAATACTTGAGATTTGGGTAAGGGTTTATATTTGACTAATGCATGATGTATCAAATGTTAATTTCACAGAAAATAATTTTGCAAGAAAATAATAAAAATAAGCCTAACAAGCTTTTTTTTAAATCAGATTCTTTGAGTAATTCTTTGTCTTCCTGCTGCCATTGTTCAGAAATATGTTAACTGGACATTTAGTGGGAAGGAATACTAGTTCTAACAAGAAGATGACCAAAATTTCCTTGTTGGGATGGAAATGAGCCCTTAAACTGTCTAAACAGCTGAGAAATGACTCAGCCAGCAAAGCGCTTGCTATGCAAGCCTGGGGATCCAACTTCACTCTCCAGCACTCACCTTCAAAAGCAGGGCAGCACTCTCCAGCAGCCTCGAAGCTGAGGAGGCAGAGCCAGGAAGATTCCTGGCTGGACTGGTCATAGTCTAGCCAGGTGGTGAGCCTCAGGTTCAGGGACAGACTTTGTCTCAGCAGTTAGGAGCACTTGCTGCTCTTCCAGAGGATCACAGTTCAGATCTCAGCACCCACAGCAGATGGCTCACAAATGTAACTCCAGTTCTATGAGACCCAATGTTCCTTTCTGGTCTCTGTGGATAAATACACACTTATGGTGTACACACACATGCACACACACACAAAGTAAATATTAAAAAAAAAATAAAGGTGAAGAGTAGTTGTGGAAGATACCTGATATAAACATACAATATGTGCTCAATCCCTTACACATACACACAAAAAAAAAACCCACATACACACAAATAAATGGATAAATAAAAAATAAATAAATGAATAAAATAAAGATGAAAATACAGAAGGAAATCAGACTATACCATATTAATCATTGTACCATTTGTACAATATGGCGCCTAATATATTAAGTAGTATAGAGTTGAGCTAATATGGGAAATATCCCATTTTGTGATATGATTACAAATATCCTTGGTTTTAGAGACTTATCAACTTATCCAAGTTCCCTAAGTATTTGCACAGATGTGTAGAATGTTAATCCTATGTTGTGAGTAAGGCTTTGGATCCTAAGAGTCTGAGAATTCAAGGCTCTAAGTTTATTATACTTCTGTGTTTTATGTATTCCTCCTGTTATCATTCAGAACCACTTCTTGGAATCCTGGCCAATAAGCAGATAATATTCTGGCCTGCCCAGCATCCTGAGGACATCCTATGTTCCCAGCCCTTTAATCAAGGACTCCTCCCCCTTAACACTTTCTCTCTTTCCCCCTCTAGCCATGAGGTAGCACATACCCACTTTCTTTTCTCCCCGCTCCTCTCCCTAACTCTATTTCCCTCTCCCCTCTCTGTTTCCCCTACCAAGTAAAACTCTCCACTGAGTCTTGTCTGGATTGTGTCTGTCTCTCCCCTGCCATGGGGCACCTTGGCTCCACCTGCCAAGGCCTCTCTCTTGCCACACAACCCCCTCCCCCACTTTTTTTTTTTTTTTACCATGAACCATACTTTTTAGTAAAATACTGCAAAATTGTTTGAAGAAATACTTTCTCCTTTGTATCAAATTTTATTCTTTTTCAGACACTTAACATTTTCCACAGGAGACAAGAAATCAAAGAAACACTCAGTGATGTTTCTACGTCAGCATGAGGCAGACATCACTGCTGTGAATCAGGGTAAAATGTATCATTAATTATATGCTATGTGAATTTTACATTGTGTTAAAAATTTTCACAGTTGTCTGCCACTAGAAGTCTCAATCCTGAACAACAGAGCTCTCTTCTCTACTCTTGACTGTTTCAGGAGAAAGACATATCTAGCCAAATAATGAAAATTGGCATAGAAAACCCCTAATTTTTAAAGGACACACGATTTGTCCTCTCACTATTCAGTTTCTATCTGAACAGGACCAAGTTTATGTTTGTGTCTCATGATTTCATCAAATCACTAAGATGCTTCGTTCAATTGATCTGTGGCACTGTCTTACCCTGACTTTCCTTAAACCAGTGGGGCTGTTTGTTTGTTTTTGGGGTTTTGTTTTGTTTTGTTTTTTTTAGTGAACCAGATGTGAATGACTTGGGCTTATACAGCAATCCACACTCATCCAACCATGCTTGATGACAGTGTCACTCAGCTTCTCAAGGGACAGAACAGTCTAACAGAGTCCATAGTCAGTCCCCGGTTCTACCTCTGTGCAGCAGACACCACAAGCCCAGGTCTACTCTTGTTCTCACTAAGAATTTCAGTAAGAAACTCACACAGTTCTAGGGATAGAGTATTCCAAAATATTCGTACCTACCAATCGAGCAATGTTTCACACATTCTGGCAGCCTTTTCTCCATTGAAAAGTTCCTCCTCCCCTCCCAATTGCCCTTCCCCCTCACCTCTTCATTATCCTCTCTCTCCTGCTCTGTAGACTACCCCCTCTTCACTTCCTCCCTCTCCTTCCTGTGCACCCTTCTTCCCTCCCCTCCCTCTCCTTCCTGTGCACCCCCTCTTCCCTCCCCTCCCTCTTTTACCTGAGGACCCTGCCCCTTTATTCTCTTTCCTCTCCTGCTCTGTGAACCACTTTATCCTTCTCTCTTCCTGTTTCTCATAACAGTTTTGAAGAAATATGTATACCTATCTTTGGTACAGCAGAGACACACTAATGTGCACTTAACAATTATCAGCACAATGTCGAGATGTCCTATAGCATGTACCCAAATCCTGTTCTTACTCTACCCCAAATACTTAGTGGCTCTTTACTATATGAAAAACCATGGCTTTGAAAGGGTCTACAAGAATGTTCTTTCCCTAAAGACCATTTGACTTACTCAAGTCTTTCTTCAAGTTCCTTTTGCAGAAGGATCTTTCTCCTGACCTTATTTCTAAATGCAGTCGTCTTCCCATTCTGTTTCATTTACTGTCAATTTCAACCACAATTTAACTCAACATATGCTATTCTGTGTATTATCTGTCACTCAGCTATAATGCAACTTCCTTGAGTTTTAGTAAATATTTCAGTTGATGAGTACATACACACTTATCTAATAAACAAGTAAGAGTAAAAATTGTCACATTTTAGTATGATCACTCAAAGTATAATCACCTTCACATTATATTCTATGTCGCCTATCCACAACCACACATATGCACATGAATATGCACTATAAGTCAACTGGAGGCCATAGTAACCTTTCCTTTTGTATTCTTAACATTCTAACTTCAGAATTTAACTTCCTTTCTTTCATACACTCTGACTTTAGAATTTAAATTGTCTCCACTATCATTGTCTCATATCTGTCATTAGGAGATGGTAACAATTTAAACCCTTTGATGCTGAAATCCTGGTCTATATAGTATTTAATATACATTAACTTAAAACTCAGCAGCCTACAAGAGACTAACACATAGTAGTTACTGTAGCATAGTGCATTACTTTGTATGCACAACTATGTATGGATATATATGTGTGTGTGTGTGTGTGTGTGTGTGTGTGTGTGTGTGTGTGCTTATAAAACTGGACCACAGCTAACAAAAGGAATATGCATCTGATTCTTATATGAGAGATTTTTTTTTTCATTTCCTCTGTCTCTTTGAGAGTAACTAAGTTAATTTCTGAAATTTAATAAGACTGTAATAATGGGATCTACGGTTCCATTTGTCTTTTACACAAACTTTGTCAAGTCTCATCATTTCAATTATCACCTCTATCTGTATAGTTCCCCAATTGAGTTTCAATCTTGACCACTCTTTGAACTCCACTATCACATTTCTAATTGCCTATGGGGAATCTCCATGTAGGAGTCAGTGCATCACTGTGAACCACCAGAAGCTGTCAGTGCCCTGCCTTGCCTCCTGCTCCATCATCTAAAATAGGAGGGTGTGTGTGTCTTGATTCACATGCCATGCATTTTAAGGCCAGATAAATGTGCTCTTCTTTCCAAACATGTTTACATTGCAGGGAATTTTCCTGCCAAATTCCATCTTTTTATATCCTCATATCTATTTTTGTCTTCCATGACTCTGTTGTTATGTTATAATGATTTTAACCACTCTGTTTTCTCTTCTACTCTCTCAGCTATCCCCCAACCTTTAAGAGTTTAAAATACATTACTTTAGTCATGCCAACACTTCCATAAAATTTTAAAAGAATGGTTCTTAGAAAATCTGGTAATTTTATGTGAAAATTCTAAAAACTTTTCCAATACTCAAGTAATTCTTATTGTTCCTTGGACACATTTACCAATGTCCTACTTGGCATCATGCTGTGGATTGGATGTGCTCTGTGTCTCCCAACAATAGGATTAAAGGCCTTGTGTCCTTGATGGCACTATCAGGAAGTGATGGGCCTCTGGGAGGTGGGGCCCAGTGGAAAGCTCTTGGGTCATGGGGGGCATGTTCTTGGAAGGCAGTTATCACAGAGCTGTTTTAGAAGCATGCACTTGGACAAACCCTCTTCAGAATTCAGACATAGATGGTGGCTGTCACCACTGAATCTGCTGCAATGTGAAGGAAGCAGCCTGAACAAAGCTGCTTCAGCCTGCATGCCTGGGACTGCTACAATAGTAAAGCTAAACAACCCCTCCCCTTGACTTCTTTCCGTGTGTGTATGCATGTATGTGGCCTTGTGCATGCAGGTTTCCATATGTGTGGATGCAAGTGTGTGCACAGCTGGAGACCCAAGGTTGATGTCAGGAATCTTCTGTATGAGATATTTTGTTATAGTGAGGAAAAGCTGACACATACAGATTTCTTCTTTCATAGATTGCTGAAGTGGAGACTTTCTCCTCTTGAGTAGGATGAAGTTTTATTTAGGTTGTGGTTCTGATTCCTCTAATCTGTGATCATCCCACACTTTCAAGATGCCTAGATCAAGTCTAGGATGTGTCAGTCCTGTGGTTTCAGAACAATATTCTGCATACCTACAAAATGACTTACAGCTTTGACCACACAGATTGAGACAAACTTACAACATGCTCTTTACATGGTTCACTTGCATTTTCCTTTGCCTGTCTTATTTCTTATTGCCATTTAGCAATTTCATCTAGGGAAAGCTCTTCCCTCATACTATTTTTGGAAAAAAAATAGATTTATTTTATTGTGTGTGAATGATTTTGCTTGCATTTATGTATGTGTACCACATGTATACCTGGTACTTGTGGAGGTCAGAAGAGGCCATCAGATCCCTGAAACTGGAGTTATGGATGGTTGTGAGTCACCATGTGGGATCTGGGAACTGAAATGAAGTCTTCTGGAAGAGCAGCCAGTGCTCTTAACCACTGAGCAATCTCTCCACCCTTCGAACTCTTTTGTTGTTGGCTGGTTGGCTGGTTGGCTGGTTGGTTGGTTGGTTGGTTGGTTGGTTGGTTGGTTGGTTGGTTTTTTGAGATAAGATCTCACTGTATAGCCTTGGCTGGCCTCAAATTCATAAAGATCTGCCTGCCTCCCAAGTGCTGAGATTAAAGGTGTATGCCACCATTCTCAGCAGCCCTCAAACTCTTGATGTGACACCCCATCTGGTTTTAACTGGGTCCAATGGGTACTAACACCAGGGACTCAGGTGTTATGTAAATCATCCTTCCAGTTAAATACACATGTTCAAATTGATTATAGCTTTCACCCAAGGGATTGCTAACTCAGTTGCTAATTATATTAACAAAACTTTAAATTAAAACAAGAAAATAAAATACTAGAGAGAAGACAGAATAAATTCAAGATTTAATATTATCATCATTTGATGCCTACTGTGTTGTCTACACTTGCATTCCATACTGTATGTATGTGTGTGTACGAACACAAGTGCATGAATGAAGGAGCAAAGAGGGAAGAAAAAAGAAATAGTGAATGTGAGGAGATTTGGTGTAAAATGTTCTAAAAGACAAGAAGGAGCCAGGCTTGATGAATCATGTACATAATCTGATCAGCGAAGCTGAGGATTGCCATGAATTTAAGTCTAGCCTGTGCTACATATCAAGAGCCTGTCTCAACAATTAAAAAAAAGAGAGAGGGAGACAATAATGGTGCCAGAGATAGATAATGATTCATTTCTGGATTAAAATCAATGTTCATAAATGATACAATTGCATGAAATCCTTCCTTGACAATTTCATCAGTGTAGAGTCACCCAGAGACAGAAGTTCATTTCTGTATATGTCTGTGAGGGCATTTCTAGAAGAGTCACTGAGAATCAAGATGGCCTGAATGTGTGGCAGTACCAGCTGGGGGAATAAAGGAAAAAGGGGGAAAACCAGGGCAAGGTTAGCACTCCATCTCTCACTCTGTCCATCCTGACATGAACTCCTCTGCTCCACCCTGCCTTCCAGCTACTGTGGGCCTAACCCTAAGGCAACCCCTGACTCCATTAGTTGTTTTTGTGAGGTGGTTCAGTAGCTGTGGGAAAGTTGCTGCTTCAGGTATAGAGCAAGAGGGTAGCTAAGATGTTCTCATGTGCTTACTCATGTGGATTAACTTAGTATTTGTATATCTTCTGAGCATCACAAAATAGTTTTAATGAGTCTGAAGGAAGCTGCCTTGGAAGGGCTTCTGATTCGTCCCATAAATCTTTAAATCTGCAATGAAAACTTGTTCTTTTCTTAGAGAATTTTGTTTGCAGACTGTAATCCAGACAGACAGAGGGGAAAGATAGAGGGAATGACTCATTGACTATTTTCTAATGCGAACTTTGCTTTGTACTTGTTAACTCCTTAGACAAGGTGGAAAACTCTGTTGAAACACTAGTCCAGTTTTCCTGTCTTAAATTTATAGGAGAGACAATTATATCAACTATCTTTAAAGCATAATGATTATAAAAATAATCCTAGAACCACCAGTTCTGAAAGTCTCCAATGAGAACTGGAACATATTCAAGTTTAAACAATGAAACACACTCTCAATCTTTCTGATTTTAAATGAGGTCCCTGATTCTTGTTGTGTTCTTAATTTGATCCATTGTTTATGACAGGATTGGATTTAAAGGGTGATTTGACAGTGTAGATATACTGTTAACCTTAGCATTGAAGAAGTTGCATGAATAAAGAAAAAACATAATTTTCCTTCCTAGACTACAGATGATTAATGTTACATTCTGCACATAAACTGTGAAAGAAAATATTTAAAATTCATTGTTCTCAATTAGTTTCCAGGGGAAGAGGTAGAGACATTCCATCATGTTGATCTGCTTTGTAAAGGGATATTGGCTCCATTACAGTCAATATGTAAAATAGGTAGTGCAAACATATAATGACAAAGCAATGGTGTTAAGGTAAGATTGGTATCTTTCACTTACTACACTTGGCACTAATAAATAGTCTAGTTTATTGACTGATTGCTTTTTTCTTTCTCGGTGCTGGAAATTAAACCCAAAGCCTCATGGTAGGCAAGTGCTCTATCACTGAGATGTGTCCAGAGCCATGAATTTTAGGTGCATGGGGAAATATTGAGTAAGGATAAGAATCTTATCAGACATCAGGTTTATTTTTCATAATTTTTATTTATTTATTTTTCCATTTGTTTATCTATAATGAGAAGAAAAGGCACACACAGGCAAGAAGAAGTCAAATGCAACTGAAATATATAAATAGAACATGCTGTAAGTCTGTCTAAATGTGTATAGTCAAAACCATAAGGTATCATGTAACTTAACTCACCCTGGTTTGAATGTTATGACTTAGCCAGAGTTCCATGCCTATATGTGCAGTTTTATCCAACTGAAACTGTGGAATTTCTCCCACCATGCTCAATTCAGCCATATAGATCCACCAAATGCCCAAATAACATACATCAAAGGGCATAACTTTAATTGTATTTCTGTACATCATTTCATAGACTCTTAGGATGTTAGGAGAGATCCATTCTCTAACCCCATATATAGTGTAAATCTGGAAAAAAATATCCCTTTCTTCCAATGAGAACATAAAAATTTATTTTTCTCTGATAAATTATATGTAAAAATGTTAGGGGAATAAATTAGATAGTAAAAACTTACATGATAAAATGAAATATGTATGTAAGTTTATCTATCTCCATACTCATTATATTATGCTGCAATTGTTTCCTGGCCCCATCTTCATGTGTACCTCAAGTTCCTGATCCAAAACCCCTGTGTTTTGCCTTCTCCAGGAATTAAGCCTTCAACCTTCCCTGAAGAAGGAAGAAATAGCCATCTAGAAGTCCCAGAAGAGGGGAGAGAAGAAGGAATCTTACACAGCCAGAAACTAATCCTTCTGATGCTAACACCCACCTCACCAGAAGACTAGGCACCAGCCAGGTGTGGTACATGTTTTTAATCCCAGTCTTTAGGAGGCAGAAGCAGGTGGAGCTCTGTAAGTTTGAGGCCAGTCTGGTGTACAGAGTGAGTTCCAGGACAGCCAGAGCTACATAGTTAGACCTTGACTCAAAATAACAAGTAAGTAGATAGATAGATAGATAGATAGATAGATAGATAGATAGATAGATAGATAGATAATTTAATAAGTAAAGTATTCTTGTATGATAGAAAGACTCAGTCCAACTAAAGTATTTACTGTTTTAACTTTACTTATTCTGAAAGACAGTTAAGTAATAATAAGATCTTAAATAATAATGAGATCTATTACTTTAATGAATTTGAAGTCAAAACACCTGTTATGAAATGAGGTCACTGGGCAGTGCAATGGATCCATGATCCATTTCTGCAGCTTGGGTTCAGTTTCCAGTTCTGCATAAATTGGGCATATTGGCACATGCAGACAAACCAAGAACTAGGGATGTGCAGCCAGAAAGATCAGAAATGCAAGGTCAGGCTCCACTATGTAATAAGATTGAGTCAGCCTCAGATATATGAGACCCGGTCACAATCACACAGACACACAGACACACAGACACACAGACAGACACAGACACACACACACACACACACACACACACACACACACACACAGACACACACACACACACACACATACAGACACACACACACACACACCCCTTTTAGATTCCACAACATTTAGATGAGACTTCTGAGAACTATGATTTTATCCACACTACAGAAAGATACAGACTATAGAGGAATCTTTAACGACCCCCAGTACATACAGTTAGAATGATGCCCAGCAGGATACACTGAGCCCATGTGACTTTTGATATTCATCAAATTATTTTACCCATCATCTTTGTTGTATTTTATTTCCAGACTTCCATTTATGAATTGGCTGATATTGTATAGTTCACAATATATTCCATCTTCAGTTTATGCATTTTTCCTATTGAATTATTTTGAAAAATCAAAAATTGGAGCTCATTTGATATAGAAAGTAAAGGTATATTAAATAGCCAAAAGCTACTGAAAATGTTGGAGAATAGTTAGAAAACAGGCAGTGTGGGTGACCATGTCAGAGGCACTGCAGGCAGCAATGGAGCTGACAGAGATCGGCCCATCAGGAAACAAAGCACTCATGGGCAAATCTCTGATAGATGTGTGATTATCTCATGGAAATAAGCTGTTCTATTGGGCATTTTTATCTATGGATTATTATGAAGATGATTTCCTCTTAAACTGTACTGTTTAATTGAAGAAATGATGTTATGCAATAGTAGTGTTAATTTAAATAGAATTTTGATGATTAAGGGTTTTTTTTAACAACTATATTAAGAAATGATATGATATGATGGTAGAGGTCAGTTTAGTGGTAAAACTAAATAGGTAAAGGTAGGATATGGTGTTGTCCCCATTCTTGATAAAGCAGGGGCTGCAGAGGATGGAAAATAAGAACAAAAAATGTCACATAGCTAGGACTTAAGAGTTTCTCTTGAGGAGTCATATAGATTGCTGCTTAGGTTAACGTTTAAAGAAAACAATAGAGTCTCAGGAGTTAACACAAGTTCTTTTTGATATTGAGAAATGTGGTCATGAATTTTGGTGTACATCATAGCTAAAAGGAAGCTCTAAACAATTGACTACATGTAACTAGAAAACAAAGAATTGGATGGTTAGGTAAGATAATTGGACTGGACTCTGAAATATGAAAGGCGAAACTAGCAACTTGTTTTTCTGACAACTATAAAAACTACTGCCTATGTAAACAGTTATGGTGGAAAGGCTCCTGATCTATGGGAAGTCACGTTTTTTCACCTGTAATGTGTAAAATATTTAATCATGTAAGGGATATGAAAAACATTGTTTTGTTTTGTTTTGTTTTTTACTTGTATTCATTGTAATCATTCACTTAAAAAATGTAACCACGTTTTTAACTTTCATATTGCTTGAAAGGTTCTGCTGAGGTATATAAACTGTAAAGGAAAAAATAAAGAAGTATAGAAGGAAAACACCAGGAAAAATGTAGAAGGAAAGATACAGAAGGACATCAGGAAGTAGTTAGAAGGAAGTCATCAGGAAAGTCACAGAAGGGAAATATCAGGGTAGAACAGAACAGAGAAAGAATAGAGTAGAACAAAGAAAAGAAAGAACAACAAAACAGAAGAGAAACTTTATCTCTCAGGAAAAAAAAAAAGGCTGGGTGTTTTTTCTCTCTGACTCTGCATCTCGTTCCCAGAATTGCTGACCTGCAGAAGGTTGCTCCTTCTGCATGGTAGCTTAAACAGATAGAAGCATTTTGATTGTAAGTCCAAGAGAGGACTCTTTGCAGGGTGACATATTTAACTCTTCCACAATCAGTATCATGCTAGAAGACATTTTGGATCTGGCTACATAGATGTTATTATTTTTGACTATTTATAACACTATATGTGAAAACAAAAGAAAACCTGGAAAAATATGTCAAAACTTCATTTAAAAAAAATTCTAGAGGGATTTAAATAAACAGATAATTGCTTTTGCAATAGCACAATGTTAGACGTCCATGGATATCAAGTCTTCATCCATATAGTTGAATTTGTCCCCATAGACTGAGATCTTACTTGTGGCTGGGTAGCAAAGAAACTTCTCATTTGAAGTCAGGCAAGCCAGTAAGCTGCCATCTTCTATCATAACCAAGGAAAATTACAAATTAGACAGGAAACTTTAGACTCACAAATATAGGATAGATAGGCTGTTTTTTTTTTTTAATTTTGCCAAATACAAATAGACTAGATATTATAACTGTAATTCTTGCTTGATAACTTTTGTTATATGTAATTTTACTATATTGAAGTTAAAACCTTCCTTTTTGATTAGATACAAAAGGGGAAGTGCTGTGGGATGTCTTTTTGTATGAATATGTGTTGCTCTGATTGGTTGATAAATAAAGCTGTTTGGCCTGTTCGGGGGGAGGGGAAGCTGCCATCTTCTGTGATCTGTGCCTCAGTTCCCATCTTGAGCTCCTGCCCTACCTTCCCAAATGATGGCATATAACCTGTAAACCAAAATGCCTGTTTCTTCCAAGCTGTTTTGGCAACAGTGTTTATCACAGCAACAAAAACAAACTAAGGCATATAGGTTGCCCAGGAATATGCCAAAGGCAAAGAAAGTACACAAAGACAACCCAGCGGAGTTCTGCAAACTGAGCTCTATCTGCTTCAAAGAAAATGACAGGGTGAGGATGAGTGATGATTTACAACACCAGGCACGTGCCATGAGGTCAGATTTATTACCATTTACATAATAGCTGGCCTGATGGGTAATCAACTGACTGAATATCAGAGGGAAAGGGAGACGGTAAGTAAGATTTTTCAAGGGAAGATAGTCTAACCCCAAGGAGTACTACAAAAAGCAGTAACTATAAGAGATATTTCTTACCTTCTGTTATTTTGTGTGATTTATTTGCGCACTCACAGACCGGGGTGTCCTTCCACTTATCACTGCTCATTGCACTTTGATGGAATCAGAGGACCATCTCTAACTTCTGTCTAATTTTTAAATATAGCTTTAATTTTAAAAACTCATTGAAATATCATTCTAGTTTTTAATGTTTCTAGGCTCCGTATAACAACAGATTAAGACAGAAATTTTAGGACAATGTCCTATTTCTCAGGGCAGAGAAGGCTGGAGGCAAAGTATTCAATCATGGGCAGGAGACATTTCAAAAGAAAGAAATTCATTGATTATAAATAAGCATGTGGTCTAACTTCTCTACACAGTGACCAGAAACAAAAACAAGATTCAGGAAGAGACAAGTGCTAGACAAAGTATGCACTGGACTAGAGGGAAGGAAAACGAACTTGGACATGTCTTCCCATCCCTGGGGTCCAGCTATATCAGGGGCTATTCAGCCTAGAGACAGAATGTTGACTCTATGAGTATCTAGGAAGCTACATCTCCACGTCTGTAAAATAAATGCTTTTGTAGACAGATTTTAAAACAGCCATATGTAGACATGCAGCCAATTAAGAGTTGACACAACCAGTTAGGGGGATTTCTAGTAACCGTAGACATAAGATTGTCTCCTCTGAGCACTTGCTGATCTGCCTATACCTGTGGTCTCTATCCATTATATTTTTGTATGTCTTATATCTCCACATTGGTCTCAGATGTATCCTAAAAATCCAGGACTCATCGTATTAATCCAATATTATAAAATAATTTGCTGCTTCCTGTTATGAAGTTTACGTTTATACACACAACCCACAAAATCCATTTTATAATAAATCTTTGTTATTCATGCAGCCTCACAGCTTCACTTCCTGTGGATTGAAACTGTTAAGAATGAAGCTATATGCATCTTCCATTCCTAAGAAACCATCTTGCACATTAACAAGGTCATAAAACACATTTAGCTGTATCTATTATGCTTGGGTATTATTATACCCATGATGTGTGTTTCTTAGATAAGATTCTCTATCCTTTCCCTCACAATGTAAGTTTTGTGTGTGTGTGTGTGTGTGTGTGTGTGTGTGTGTGTGTGTGTATGTGTATTAGCAAATCCTCACAGTTCAGCATGGAAGCAGGTACAAATAACTACTAGAATGAAAGAATATGTAAGCACGTGCTCTGACCCCCATCTCCTCACCCCCCCGCCCCCAGCTCCCTGCCCAGTGTATACCATAGCCTAATCTCCAAAACTGTGTCTTTTAAGTGAAAGTAAATCCCTCAGTCACAAATATACTGTTAACTAGATATGCACAGCCCAAATAGCCTACTTGGAGCCTTATTTCTGTAAGATGCATTTTTCTTAAGGTAGATCATCAGCTGCTTATATTTTCCCAGGACAAATATGGTCTTTAGAGCCTGTCCTAATTGAACAATTGATTAATTAGCACTTTTCTGTCTTCACCAGGGAGTGAGAATTTAGAGGGTAATACTGTGCTAATAAGTTCACACCTTTCCTATTTTAAACTGTTTTCAATTTGGGAAATACAAATCCCTGAGACAAGAAAAAAATAAATCTTCTCATTTATGCAAAACCCAAAGTAGGTCACCTCACCTGTTTCTACTTGACTAGACCATTTGACTAGGAAGGAGCCATTTCCCTCTCACATGTCTGTTTCAAACCTAAGACACATTTGAAGGAGAATACCACAGCACAATATTTAGACGTGCAAAGAGCAACCGTATGTCATAGACAGTTCAGTAATGAGTTTTGAAGAACAGATATCCTTTCCTTACTTGACAAGTCTCCTCTACTCAGGTACTCAACTTGATTTGTGATCATTAGTGAGTAATAGCCAACAGCTGGAATGTCTATTGTTTATTGCTTTGCTCACTTTTCAATATGGTTCCATGGATCTGGAGAGATGGCTCAGCAGTCAAGAACATTTGATGCTCTTGTAAAACAAAACAAAACCAAACCAGCATCCACAGGATGGCTTACAACTATCTGTAACTCCAGTAACAGAGACACTAGCGCCATTTTCTGGCCTATGCAGACACCAGGAATATGTGTGATACACATATAAACATACAGGTAAACAAAATACTTATTATATACATCAAATAAATAAATATTTTTAAAATGCAAGCACAAAATATTTTTTAAGATTTATTTTTACTTTATGTATAGGAATATTCTCCCTGTGTATATGTTTGTGTGTCACGTGAATGCCTGATACCCAAGGAGGCCAGAAGAGGTTGTCAGATTACCTGGAACTGCAGTTAGAAATAGTTGTGAGCAACTATGTGGGTGATGGGAATTGAACCCTGGTCCTCTAGATGACAAACCAGTTCTCCTAACTACAGAACCATCTCTCTAGCCTCTAAACAAATAAAATCTTTTAAAATTTTACATTTTCTCTTTCTTGAAAGGAGCCATAAATTAACCCAGTCCACATCCAGCATCACTGAACAGGGTGGAGTTAGGCTCTGTTGTATCCATCAAGGGAGACTGCAGGTGGTGGAAGCAAAGGGTAGGGAACAGAAGAGGGCAGTCATTCACTAGCCCCAGAGGATTCTGAATCAACATGAGACTGATGGAAGTGTAAGAGGTGACAAGAGCTGAAGAGAGGATCTGTGAAAACTCACCCTATGGACACCATCCCTTAGGCATTCCTGAATGTGTTGAGCGACTTGGTTAAAAAGTATATGAAAAAGTCTTATTTACATGGCTATAATGGGGACATTAGGTTTTATGGTGGTTAGCAGCTATGGGATGATGTGTTGGAGTTGGGTCTATGGGATGAGAAATGAAAAGGCTATGTTACTAATAACCTCCTGATGAGAGGAAATTTTAGCTGGGCCAAAGGTCCTAGGGTGAAAAGGATTTCAAGTAATTTGTAAAATGCATAAAACCATTTCAAACAAATCTATAGACATATTTGTAATGAGTATTTGCATGTTACTGCATAACTAATATGTCTAGACAAAAGTATAGTGTTATGTTTTTCAAAATAAGACCTTTGAAATAGGGCAAAAGAAAAACTCATCTATAATAATGGAGCTAGGCCACAGAGGAGGCACTCTACCATGGAGTAAATCTTCTCTAAGAGTCTTAGAATGAGCTGCAGGTGGCAGCCCAGGGCTGTGATGAATTGTGAGCCTAGGAAGAGGTGTAGTTTGATGACATCAACAGACCATATTAAAGCAAAATTGAGTAATCAGCAATAAAATTTAACATCACTTTGAAAATGACTCTGATCTCAATGAATTATTGTCTAGATTCTATACATTTTTAAAAGCAGAAAAGTATGAAACTATTAAATATGAGTCTAATATACCAGTAAGCAAATTGGACATATACGGAATAAAAACTTTTGCCACAAAAATGGTTTATTTCATCTAGTTTGATAATCTCCATTTTCACTCTAGGTTTTCTTGGGTTTTTTTTTTTTTGTTTGTTTGTTTGAGACATGGTCTCATTATGTAGTGCTTGCTGGTCTCAAACTCACTAGGTAGCCCTGGCCCTGGATCCACAAGTATCTACCTGTTCCTGTTCGTTCAATGCCAATGCCTGGCAGGTAGCATCCTTTTAAAGAAACAAACAAACAAACAAAAAGATGGCATGCCCTAGAATTTTCTTGTCAAAAAAATTAAGAAGTTGCATCATCTACATTTGATCTATTAGTTTGTATTCTAAAATTCTTTTCAATTTTTTAACTGAGTATAAATTCATATATTCAGTTATTACTGACAGGCATACATATGTGGCTTTCTTAATTTTCATTTCTTTTTTCAAAATGAATGGTTCAAAATTATTGGTATCAGAAAGGTTAATTTATTTTTAAGTGTGTGTGTATGTGTGTGTGTGTGTGTGTGTGTGTGTGTGTGTGTGTGTGTAGATGTATGTATACATGTGTGCAGTACTACCCTTTAAGACCAGAAGAGGGGTCAGATCTTCTGGAACTGGAATTACAGGTGGTTGTAAGGGGCCATGTGGGTGCTGGGAACCAAACCAAATCCTCCACCAGAGCAGCAAATAGTTGTAATCACTGAGTCATCTCTCTAGCCCCAGAAAAGCTAATCTGCTCTCGGTGGTTTCTTGTTGTCACTGTTTTTCTACTGTTTGTGCTGTAATACTAGGACTGGAAATGGGTAAAAATATAGAATCACTCCCATAAGTCTATGGTGTTAGCAAATGAACTGGTAACAAAGGGGGAGGGACCAGGTTTTAAAAGACAGTTTCTTCTATTCTGGGAGCTGGGAAAGCAGAGCCAGAGAATCTGATCATGCTATGTGTGCCTGAAACAAAGGCTAACTGTGCTTGAGGAAAGCACCCTTGCTGACATAGGTGACATCCATGGAAGACAGCCATGGAGCCAGGGAATGCCACTTTTATCACAGTTCTTTTGAGGAGAAAAGCTAATGAACCCAGAAAACTCGAGACTCGACTACCACGTATAAGTAAACCACACACAGTGAGAACTGTAATTTGATATCATCAATGGGCCATATATTTTCCTTGTTCTGATCCTTTCTGCTACAAGAATAATGAATAATCAAAATAATAAGAAGAAAAAAATCAATTCCATTTGCTATATCATGTTACAGAGAAGCCTTTCTGCTCCAATATGAAAGGGAAGATTAGAATAAAGCCAACACATAAAAACAATGCCATGTTGCTAGGCCATGACCACAGAATAACCCTGACATATTCCAGCCCAACACTCATAGCCTACTTCTTTTGTTCCTGGTCCCTAAGGTAACTGCCATAGGCACATTAACATCGACATTTTATAAAATAAATACTCTTTCCTATAAATAATGAATATGCCTTGGATAAAAGACACAATCAAGAGCTATGGTTCTTTCCAAAATATTTTATCACATCTATTTATTAGTGTGTATGTGCTGTGGAATAATCCTTTTGTTCACTGTGAATATGTATTACTCTCATTGGTTAGTAAAAAGCTGACTGGCTGGTGGCTAGGATTTTCAGGGCAGAGAGAACACTGGGAAGAAGAAAGTTGGAGTCTGAGGAATCACAAAGAGACAACATGAGATGCAGAGCGAGCAGGATGGGAAGGTCATACATGAGGTAAACCAGCCTCAGGGCAGCACACAGATGAATAGAATTGGGTTAATTTAAGTTATAAGAGCTAGCTAAAAACAAGCCTAAGCTATTAGCAGATCATTTATCATTAATATTAATTGGTTATTTGGGGAGTAGCTGACAGAACAAAACTATTCAGCTGCCTAGGCTGAAAAGTCTCCCTACATGGGTGTGTGCTTAATGAGTGCCAGGGAACAACATGTCTGGAGGTCTAAAGACATCATTCTGGAGTCAGTTCTCTCCTTCTACCATGTTAGGCCAGGGATGGAACCCAGGTCATCTGGCTTTCCAGCAAGACCATTTTACCCAATGAACCAACTCTCTATCCCTAGATTAGTGGTTCTTAGAGGAGCATTTTGCTACTTCAAGGAGGTATCTGGTAGTGTTTGAAGACATATTTGATTTCTACAACAGAAGAAAGATGCTATGTACACCTAGTGTGTCACTGATACCATGTCACTACAGGTCTACAGTACAATTCCAGCAAAAAAGAATCACCATGTGAAATGTCACTATCACCATGGCATAGAGTTACTGGGTAGGCACCAAATTACTTTTAAAAAGTGACAATTATTTAAAGGTATGGAAGGTAATTCAAAGTAAGTTTGAAAAATAGAATATGTTTTTTTTCCATTATGTTGAATTGAGTACTTAACACAAATCTCTCTCAAGAATGGTTAGAATTAAATGTATGATCATTTTCTTTTAGTAGCTTAAATTTTAGCTGCTATGCTTCTGTTTTTCAATTAATAAGGCTTCAAAATCACATATTTTGTGAGGCATTACTGACTAAGCAGATAGCTGAGAAGTGCTCAAATGTAGATCTCTTTAGATCAAGTTGCTTCTCAAACAGATTTTCTTTTTACTGCTCCAGCATTCATCAGTGGGGTCAGTTAATTTCCTGGATTTGCTCAACATCTCCCCACTTTGTTCAGCCATCCCATTTAATGAGCTAGACAGAGATTCTCAGCCTGATCCACACCACTTTTCTTTTGTTAGTTTTTTGTGTTCCAATGAGTATCAGCTAGTAAGAGGGCTTAAAACAACAGGCAAAGCCCTCACACAAGAAGTCATGTGGCAGGCAAAGGCATATAAATATTTCCAGAGTACATGGTAAATGGAGCACCCTGTGTTGTCACAAGGCATGCCAATAGCAGCTTGGCTCCATATTCATGAGCTCCGTGTCCTTCATCAGCCCATCAGACCCCTTTCCTCAGACTGTATTGGTACAATGTGATCTGGAGACCACTGTTGACTATATGTATTCCAACTGCTCCATAGGACTGTACACACAATAAAAATTAATCTGCCCTGTAGAAACCATTCATTCATTTTTATAATTTATTTTTTATTACGATTATTATATTTGTGTTTTAATTTTAAACATCAGCCATGGGTTCCCCTGTCCTTCCCCCTCCCACCCCCACCTCCCCCCATCCCCTCCCCTCCATTCCCATCTCCTCCAGGGACAAGACTCCCCTGGGTATTCATTTAAACCTGGTGGATTCAGTACAAGCAGGTCCAGTCCCCTCCTTCCAGGCTGAGCAAAGTGTCCCTGTGTAAGCCCAAGGTTCCAAACAGCCAGCTCATGCACTAAGGACAGGTCCCAGTCCCACAGCCTGGATGCCTCCCAAACAGTTCAAGCTATTCAATTGTCTCATTTATCCAGAGGGTCTGATCCAGCTGGGGGCTCCACAACCTTAGGTTCATACTTCATGTGCTTCCATTCATTTGGTTATTTGTCCCTGTGATTTTTCCAATCTTGGTCTCAACAATTCACGCTCTTACATTCCCTCCTCTTTCTCAACAATTGGACTCCTGGAGCTCCACCTGGGGCCTGGCTGAGGATCTCTGCATCCACTTCCATCAGTTATTGGATGAGAGTTCCAGCTCGACTGTTAGAGCGTTTGGCCATCTGATCACCAGACTAGATCAGATCAGACTTTCTCTCGATCATTGCCAGCAGTCTACAGAGGATGTATCATTCTGGATTTCAGGGGACCTCTCCAGCACTCTGCCTATTCCTGTTCTCATGTGGTCTTCATTTATCATGGTCTGTTATTCCTTGTTCTCCCTTTCTGTTCTTGATCCAGCTGGGATCTCCTGCTCCCCTAAGCTCTCTTTCCCTCAAACCTTGCCCTTCATTACTCCCACTGTCATCCAGGTTGTTCATGAAGATCACATCCATTTCTCTGTCATTGGGTGATCCCTGTGTCTTTCCTAGGGTCCCATTTTCAAGGTAGCCTCCCTGGAGTTGTGTAGCAGTCTAGTCATCTTTGTTTTACATCTAGTATCCTCCTATGAGTGAGTACATATCATGTTTGTCCTTCTGAGTCTGGGTTACCTCACTCAGGATGATTTTTTTTCTAGATCCATCCATTTGCCTGCAAACCTCATGATGTAATTGTTTTTCTCTGCTGAGTAGTACTCCATTTTATATATGTACCATATTTTCTTTATCCATTCTTCAGTTCAAGGGCATCTAGGTTGTTTGCAGGCTCTGGCTAGTACAAACAATGCTGATATGAACATAGCTGAGCAAATGCCCTTGTGGTATGATTGAGCATTTCTTGGGTATATGCCCAAGAGGGTTACAGCTGGGTCTTGGGGGAGATGGATTCTCAATTTTCTAAGGAAGCGCCATATTGATTTCCAAAGTGGCTGTACAAGCTTACATTCCCACCAGCAGTGGAGGAGAGTTCCCCTTGCTCCACATCCTCTCCAGCATAAGCTGTCTTCTGTGTTTTTGATGTCAGCCACTCTGACAGGTGTAAGTTGGTATCTCAGAGTCATTTTGATTTGCATTTCCCAGATAATTAGGGATGTTGAACAATTCCTTAAATGTCTTTCAGCCATTTGAACTTCCTCTGTTGAGAATTCTCTGTTTAGTTCTATAGCCCATTTCTTAATTGGACTATTGGGCCTTTTGATGTCTAATTTCTTGAGTTCTTCATATATTCTGGTTATCAGCCCTCTGTCAGATGTGGGGTTGGTGAAGACTTTTTTCCATTCTGTAGGCGGTTGCTTTGTCTTGTTGACCATGTCCTTTGCTCTACAAAAGCTTCTCCATTTCAACAGGTCCCATTGATTGATTGTTTCTCTCAGTGTCTGTGCTACTGGTGTTATATTTAGAAAGTGATCTCTGGTGCCAATGTGTTCAAGACTACTTCCTACTTTCTCTTCTATCAGGTTCAGAGTAACTGGATTTATGTTGAGGTCTTTGATCCACTTGGACTTAAGTTTTGTGCACGGTGGCAGGTATGGATCTATTTCTACACGTTGACATCCAGTTATGCCAGCACCATTTGTTGAAGATGCTTTCTTTTTTCCATTGTACATGTTTGGCTTCTTCGTTAAAAATTATATGTTCATAGATGTGTGGGTTAATGTCAGGGTCTTCAATTCAATTCCATTGTTCCACATGTTGGTTTTTATGCCAGTACCAAGCTGTTTTTATTATGGCAGCTCAATAGTAGAGCTTGAGGTTCGGGGATTGTGATGCCTCCAGAGGTCATTTTATTGTACAGGATTCTTTTGGCTATCCTGGGTTTTTGTTTTTCCATATGAAGTTGAGTTTTATTCTTTTCAGATCTGTGAAGAATTGTGTTGGTAATTTGATGGGGATTGCGTTGAATCTGTAGATTACTTTTCGTAAGATCGCCATTTTTACTATGTTAATCCTACTTATCCATGAGCATAGGAGGTCTTTCCATTTTCTGACATCTTCTTCAATTTCTTTTTTCAGGGACTTAAAGTTCTTGTCATAAAGGTCCTTCACATGCTTAGTTAGAGTAACCCTAAGGTATTTTATATCATTTGTGGCTATTGTAAAGGGTGATGTATCTCTGATTTCCTTCTCAGCCTGTTTGTCTACTGTATATAGGAGGGCTACTGATTTTTTTTTTTAGTTGATCTTGTATCCTGCTATGTTGCTGAAGGTTTTTATTAGCTGTATCAGTTCCTTGGTTGAATTTTTGGGGTCACTCATGTATACTATCATGTCATCTGCAAATAGGGAAAGCTTGACTTCTTCCTTTCCAATTTGTATCCCCTTAATCTCCTTATGTTGTCTTATAGCTCTGGCTAGAACTTCAAGTACTATATTGAATAAGTATGGGGAGAGGGGACAGCCTTGCCTTGTTCCTGATTTTAGTGGTATTGCTTTGAGTTTCTCTCCATTTAAATTGATGTTGGCTGTTGGCTTGCTGTAGATTGCCTTTATTATGTTTAGATATGTTCCCTGTATTCCTGATCACTCCAAGACCTTTATCATGAAGGGGTGTTGGATTTTGTCAAATGCCTTTTCTGCATCTAGTGAGATGATCATGTGTTTTTTTTCTTTGAGTTTGTTTATATGGTGTATTACATTGACGGACTTTTGTATGTTGAACCACCCTTGCATCCCTGGGATGAAGCCTACTTGATCATGGTGGATAATTGTTCTGATGTGTTCTTGGAGTCTGTTTGCCAGTATTTTATTGAGTATTTTTGCATCAATGTTCATGAGGGAGATCGGTCTGTAGTTCTCTTTCTTTGTTGCATCTTTGTTTGGTTTAGGAATCAGGGTAAGTGTAGCCTCATAGAAGGAGTTTGGTAATATATCTTCTGCTTCTATTGTGTGGAACAATTTAAAGAGTATTGGTATTAAGTCTTCTTTGAAGATCTGGTAGAATTCTGCAGTGAAACCATCTGGTTCTGGGCTTTTTTTGGTTGGGAGACTTTTAATGACTGATTCCATTTCCTTAGGGGTTATTGAACTATTTAAATGGTTTATCTGGTCTTGATTTAACTTAGGTATGTGTTACCTATCCAGAAAATTATCCATTTCTTTTAGATTTTCCAGTTTTGTGGAGTAGAGGTTTTTTAAGTATGACCTGATGATTCTCTGGATTTCCTCATTGTCTGTTGTTATGTCCCCCTTTTCATTTCTGATTTTGTTAATTTGGATGCTCTCTCTCTGTCTTTTGGTTAGTTTGCATAAGGGCTTTTCTATCTTGTTGATCTCCTCAAAGAACCAACTCTTTGTTTCATTAATCCTTTGAATTGTTCTCTTTATTTCTATTTTATTGATTTCAGCTCTCAATTTGATAATTTCCTGGCATCTGTTCCTCCTGGTAGACTTTGCTTCTTCCTTTTCAAGGGCTTTCAGGTGTGCTGTCAAGTCACTAGCATGGGATTTCTCCAGCTTCTTTATGTGGGCATTTAGTTCTATGAATTTCCCTCTTAGCACTGCTTTCATAGTGTCCCATAAGTTTGGGTATGTGGTGTATTCGTTTTCATTGACCTCTAGGAAGTCGTCTTTAATTTCTTTATTTCTTCCTTAACCCATTGGTTATTCAGTTGAGCATTATTCAGTTTCCATGAGATTGTAGGATTTCGGTAGTTTTTTCTGTTGTTGAAATCTAACTTTAAACCATGGTAGTCCGATAGAACACAGGATGTTATCCCAATTGTTTTGTATCTGTTGAGATTTGCTTTGTGGCCAAGTATGTGGTCGAGTTTAGAGAAGGTTCCATGGGCTGCTGAGAAGAAGGTATATTCTTTTTTGTATATTCAGGTGGAATGTTCTGTAGATATTGATTAAGTCCATTTGAGCCATAACATCAGTTAAGAACATTATGTCTCTGTTAAGTTTCAATTCGGCCGATCTGTCCAGAGGTGAAAGTGGGGTGTTGAAATCTCCCACTTTTAATGTGTGGGGGTTTATATGTGATTTAACCTTTAGTAATGTTTCTTTTACATATGTGGGTGCCCTTGTGTTTGGGGCATAAATGTTCAGAATTCATCTTGATGGATCTTTCCTGAGATGAGGATGTAATGTCCTTCATCATTTCTTTTGATTGATTTTAGTTTAAAGTCTATTTTGCTGGATATTAAGATGGCTACACCAGCTTCCTTTTTAAGACCATTGACATTGATTGGAAAGTCTTTTCCCAGTCTTTTATTCTTAGGAGGTGTCTGTCTTTGAATTTGAGGTGTGTTTCTTCTATGCAGCAGAAAGATGGGTCCTGTTTTCATATCCATTCTGTTAGTCTGTGTCTTTTTATAGGTGAATTAAGTCCATTGATATTAAGGGATATTAATAACCAGTGATTGTTCATTCCTGTTATTATTTTTATTTTTTGGTGGTAGTGTGTGTGTACTTCTCTTCTTTGGGGTTTACTGCTGTGGTGTTATCTATTCCCTGTGTTTTCATGGGTGCATCTTCCTTCCTTAGGTTGGAATTTTCCTTCTAGTGGTTTCTGTAGGGCTGGGTTTGTGGATAAGTATTGTTTAAATCTGGTTTTGTCTTGGAAGGTCTTGTTCACTCCATCTATGATGATTGAAAGTTTTGCTGGGTATATTAGCCTAAGCTTGCATCCATGGTCTCTTAGTGTCTGCATTATATCTGTCCAGGTCCTTCTGGCTTTCAAAATCTACATTGAGTAATCAGGTGTTATTTTGATGAGTTTGCCTTTATATGTCACTTGGCCTTTTTCCTTTGCTGCCCTTAATATTCTTTCTTTATTCGGTATGTTTAGTTGTTTAATTATTATGTGGCGAGGGGACTTTTTTGGGGGGTCTAGTCTGTTTGGTGTTCTATAGCCTTCTTGTATCTTCATAGGCATTTCCTTCTTTAAGGTGGGAAAGTTTTCTTCTATGATCTTGTTAAATATGTTTTCTATGCCTTTGAGTTGGTATTCTTCTCCTTCCTCTATCCCTATTATTCATAGGTTTGGTCTTTACATGGTGTCCCAAATTTCTTGGACATTTTGGGTCATGACTTTGTTGGTTTTAGTGTTTTCTTTCACTGATGACTCTATTTCTTCTAACATATCTTCAACACCAGAGATCCTCTCTTCCATCTCTTGCATTCTGTTGGTTATACTTGCATCTGAAGTTCCTGTTTGTTTACTCAGATTTTCTATTTCCAGCATTCCTTCTGATAGTGTCTTCTTCATTTTTTCTATTTGTCTCTTCAGCTCTTGTTTCTCTTGCTTTTTCATGATTTTCTTTCAGGGACTTATTGTTTTCTTCTGCTTTAATTGTCTTTTCCTCTAGTTTTTATAGCATTCTTCCCATTTTTTTGTCTGTTCCTCCACTTCATTTTTTATTTCTTCTATATAAGGCTCTAGCCTCTCCATGATGTTACCTATAAGGTTGTTTTCTTCTTCTTCTTCCATTCCACAATGTTCAGGTCTAGCTGTTGGAGAAGGGCTAGGTTCTGGTGATGCTGTATTGCTCTTTATTGTGTTGTATGTACTTCTGCCTTGACGTTTGCCCATCTCCTTGTGGGTTCGTTTTTGGTCTTATCAGTGTACTTGGTCCAGACAGAGCTGACATATTTAGGGAGCCTCTCTCTGGGCCAGATGTGAGTTCCAGGGCAGATGGGAGCTAGGGGCTCTCTGGTCCAGATGGGAGTTCTGGGGCAGGATGGAATGCTGGACACTGGTCTCTATGTCTCAGGAAGTGGCTGGGGTCTCCAGCAGATGGGTGTGGGGGCAAGGCGTTGAGGTTGTAGTGTCCACCAGAGGGTCTCTCTGGTCCGGTGTGGATGGGAGCTGGGGGCTGGTCTCTGAGTCTCAGGTAGTGGCTGGGGTCTCAGGCAAATGGGTGTGGGGGCAGGGTGTGCAGACTGCAGGGTCTGCCTGTGGTCTTGGAAAAGGGGAGCCTTCCCACAGGTCCCGCTGTTTGGCTGGAAACTAGGGCCAAGTTGGGCAGGTCCTCCCAGGATGGTGCCCAGGGGTGGGACCTAGGGGCAGCTGCCTCTCTGAATATAACCCCAGGCACTCACCTCTGGTCCAGATGGGAGTTCGGGACTGGATGGGAGCTGGGGGCTGGTCTCTGAGTCTCAGAAAGTGGCTGGGGTCATGGGCCACCATTTGTTCATTTTTAATATGTAAATTTAAGTGCTGTTTGTTTACTTATTGGGTGTCTCTGTAAAGTAGTCATTTTCATATACAATTTTCTTTTTAACTAGCAGAGTTAAAAAGTTAACATTATGGATATTTTCTAAAAAACTCAGGCTCAGGGGTTTGTAAATATCAAGATTTCAAGCTGGGAGACTACTGTACTCCATTTTCTCCCAGCTGCTGTATTCTCTCTTTGTCTGTGCTTGCTGGAGTCTGATTTCTGCAGGTCTTGTCACTTCTGGTTTCTGGAAGGGGATTGAAGATTAGAGGTGGGATAAGGGTAGTGCCAGGCTTGTCCTTTCTCCCTTGCCCTGCCTTAGAATGGTGAGACCAAGCCATGTGTCTTCACCGTTAAAGGCTCAGTCCGGGTTCCCTTCAAACCTTTCTCTGGAGCAATGCTGCCTACTTCCTCATGTCTTCTTTTCTGGACTAGGGAATTAATGGTTTCCTGCTATCGGTTTTCGATTCCTCAGAATCTTCCAATTCCCTTGATTCTGCCCATACCTCTACAAATCATATCCTCCATAAACTTCCTAGTGTGTAGACTGTGGCCACATGGGTAGAGTAATGTCAGAGTTTAAACTCGTCATGCAGGCTATGAAATCTAAACTCTTTTCTCCCACTGTGGTGCTCCCATGCAATCCTGTAGAGATAGGGAGCATGGCCCTGCTCAAGCTGTTCTAGGTTTGAGCAGACCCACCTAAATTCCTACAGGATAAACTCCTACAAAAGAGAAATGAGGAAATTACCACAAATGTATCCTGTTTCCCTGGAAAATGAAGAATGATAAATGACTCTCAAAGGTCTTTAAAGATTGAATATGAAAATTTTACATGGCATCAGTCCTGCGAGGCTAATAAGACTCACTGCCTCCACAGGAGGAAACCAAAACTCCCTGAGGAGGTGTGTTAGTGGTTCACTGTGACTGGTACCCACTCTCTTTATTGCTGGCCAAGAATTCATTCTTCTCTACTAAATAGCTCATATGGGATCCTAAAAGAATACCAGAAGGGCATTGAGATATCAAATGACAGATTCCAAATCTCCACAGACATTAATCAACAAGAGTAATTCTTCTACTTGAAAGATGCCATGAAGTACAAATTAAACTGTAGACTTTTCTTCACTCTTTCTCTCCCCAGGAGCCACAAAGTAAAGAATGTGCTATTATGCTAAATATGTGCAGTTAATCTAGACAGAGACTTCAAGACTATAAGAGGCATTAGAGGGTTTTTTTTTTTTTAACTTAATCTAAATCTTGACTGTTTTGAAGACTTCATTCTCTTATTTCCAAACAGCCAGGGCTATTGTGTTTACGTGATGACAGGATGAAACTATCTAACTCTCAGTGTGTGAGCATTAACAATCTGCTTTGAGCCAGTAGGTGGTAAAATGGTTTATTTCAAATTGGAAAGTGTATGAACACCCCTGTGAGTTGATTTCATTCAAAACTGCTTCCATACAAAGACATGAAGGAACTGAAGCATCCAACATTTCCTTGCTGCTCCTAAATGTTATCTTTTATGTAAAACATAATTCTGATATTATGAGTATGTGGTTTTAATGTTGTTTTTAACTGATGTATTAACTATTTCACTGGTAACATCAAACTGGTTCTTAGTCTTTAGTTAAATTAGAGCATTTGGGTAACAAAGAACATGTAGTGTCCCCCATAGGGGGCATGTAAGCCAATCTTGATGTCCAAATCACAAGGGTTAGTTGCTGGCTGTGTGTGTGTGTTAAGTCAAGTCTGGGGACAGTTGCCAGCTCACTTCTTTACTTTAGATTTTATTTCATTTTTTAAAATAAATCCAACTGACCAGAGATTTCATTTCTGGCTGTTGCTTTCATGAGGAAGTGATTTGTCATTGGAATGAAATCAAGTGACCCAGAAACCCTCAGCTGCAGTACTTTTACACTTCTCTTCCTGTCCTTTCGTCCGAATGAAAATTTATGTCTTTACACAGAGTGCACAGATTTATTTAAAGACTGTTTTCCACTGATGGTTTCCAGCCACACCAGAGGTGCGAGCACCAGAGGCATTTTTTTTTTCCAGCAACGGCTGCTCTGGTAACATCTGTTGGCAGGGGGCTGAGGCTCAGGTAAAGGATATCAGGGAGAAAACCTTTTGCTTCCCTCTGCAATTCTAAACTCCCAAGACAAAAATCTAGATAATGCCCACTGTAATGTACACCCACAGTCTGCATGAATGCCAAGGCCATAGGCTCTCCCCACAGAGTGCATCACTCCACAGCCATCGACCTACCCTCTGATAAAGATGGACGGAACCCTGGTGTGTGCCAGACCTCACTTAACACACTGTGTGGGAAGAAACAAACGGAAGTGCCGCCTGCCTCAGGAAGAGTCTAAAGGCTGGGAGAGAGACAAACGTCTTGAGAATTGAGTAAAGAAAATACAATGATGATGCTAGCCAAACATTCTGAGAGTATGTTCTCTGCTGAGGACACTCTGAGAGTAAAGTACCCCACTTAACATCGCAGCAATCCTGTGATCTCAATTCCTAACATAAGGAAGCTAAGTAATCTTAAGAGATGTTATTCAACTTGCCCAACATAAAAAAGCTGTGAAAACCTCAAGCTGGAATTCAAATTCATGTCCTTGGTTATGTTCCCCAAACAAACGATCTCCTAGTAGTACTGTCATCTGATCTTACCGATTCGGAATCATCCAAGTCAAAGACATTTAAATTCCATCCACTACCACCAAAATGCATCTTCTTCCTTGTGGTCCAGGATCTACATGAGTAGAATGAATGCATTCAGTTGTCCATTGTACCAGGATCTCTGAATCTCGATGCTCTTCTGCCCTTCAGGAGCCAGTGTCTTCACCCTGGTTGCCAGATGATCCTGGGTTTGGGTCATTCCACAGTATAATGCTGAGTCCTAGTTGCATCCTATCCAGAAGCACACAGTAGAGATGTTTTTCCTTCTCGGTGATGTTCTTTCCATTTAGTTATGTTTGTACACATCAGACATTTCTACTCTAAGTCACTATTTCCCCCTGTATTGACAAAGCAAAGGTTTCACTGTCGTGGCCCTGGTCTTGTTAATCATGGCCACTTCTTCAGCCCTAGCTCTGACCAGAACCCCAGACTCTTGATTTAAAATATCTCTCAAATGGTCCCAATGGAATCTTTGTTCTGAAACTGCACAAGCCAGGCCTCTATTGCCTGTCTTTCTCTCAGCTATTCTTACCTTCTAAGCTCCCATAGAACATCCCAGTGAGATCTGTAAATTCAATAGCTTTTCTAGCCCCAAGTTTCAAACTCCTTCCATAAAACTTCCCTCCGAAAAATGTGGTCAGATCTGTCGCAGCAATAACCTACTTCTGGTGCCAATTTCTGTCTTATTTAGTGCTTCTATTGCTACAACTAAACACTATGACCCAAAGCAACTTGGAGAGGAAAGAGTTTATTTCAGTTTTCAGTTCCATGTCACAGTTCCATCATTGAAAGAAGTCAGGGCAGAAATTCACAGAAGGAACCTAGCGGCAGGAACTAAGCCAATGCCATGAAGGATTGCTTCCTGTTTGCTTCTCATAGCTTATTCTGCTAGTTTATTTATACTATTCAGGATCACAGACCCAGGAATGGCACTACCTCCAGTGGACTTGGCTCATGCACATCAAACATTAACCAAGAATATTCCCCCACGGGCTTGCCTGCAGGCCAATCCTATAGGATTATTTTCTCAGTTGAGGTACATTCTTCCCAAATGACTCTAGCTTGTGTCATATTAACCAAAAAAATCTAACCAGGATACCTGCTTTTAATTTGGCTAATACTTGGTAATGAAGCATTCTTTTTAATATATGTATGTGTGGTATGTTTGAGTGTGTGTGTGTGTTTTGTGTGAGTGTGCAGGTGCACATGCACATATATACTCATCTATGTGGCCCAATATTTATATCAAGTGTCTTCCTTCATTGCCTTCACCTTATATATTTAGGTACGGTCTCTTCCTGATCCTAGAGTTCACCATTTTAACTAGTCTGGCTTTCCACCATGCCCCAGGGATTCCCTGTCACCATCCACTATGTTCAGGAATTACAGATTGGCTTCCATGCCCACCCAGCTTTTTTTTTTTTATTCAGATTCTGGGGACCCAGACTCTTATCCTCACACTTGTACTGCAAGAGTTTTGCTAATCAACTGCCTCCCAGCTGAAGAAGCATTTCTTTATCAAACTGACATCCTCCCATCATGAAGAAAAATAAGAAAACTATAAGAATTTTTACAAGCCAATGAAAAGAGATGAATTCTGTATCACAGGATTTCCCTCAAATATGTCATCAAACTCACAGAAAAAGAAAGTGCAATTATGAGGGACTAGGGAAGTGGGAAAGTGGAAGCTAGGAATAGATAAAGATTACTAATTGAGAAATAAAGAAGTTCTGAAAATTGGTTGCACATTAGTATAAATGCCATTAATACTACTGAACTATACTTATTCAACTACACACATGGTACTTTGAATAAGAATGACCTCCATAGAGTCATTAGAGAGTGGCACTAGTTAGGATTAGGGGGTGTGGCCTTGTAGCTCACTTAAGATAGGGAATTCATTATGTGTATGTTATCATTATTTAAAATTTTAAATGTTGGGCTGGAGAGATGGCTCAGAGGTTAAGAGTGCTGCTTGCTCTTCCAAAGGTCCTGAGTTCAGATCCCAGCAACTACATGGTGGCTCACAACCATCTGTAATGAGATCTGGTGCCCTCTTCTGGCCTACAGGGATATGTGCAGACAGAACGCTGTATACATAATAAATAAATAAATCTTTAAAAAAAATTTAAATGTTTAAAAAAACGTTAAAAATTATGTCAAAGAACAGACTAGAGGCAGATGGATCTTTCTAGTAAGGACATTAAGGAGGAGGTAGTTTTCTTTCCTTATTGTTTAAACTTTCCTTACTGATTTCAAAGGGATGTAATATGTAGACACCTTTGTCTATAGCTGTGCTATCTACAACAGCTAAATGTGGAAGCAATTGCATCAGCAAAAGGAAGGGTGAACACAACTTGACACATATCTACAGTGTTATATTACTCAGCCTTAAAATGGAAGGGAAGTGACTCACTCTACGATGCTTACTGATCTCTATGACATGAGAATATTAAACCAAAGTGATTTATTGAATCTGCTTAGTTCTGCTGATGGGAAAGTTAAATTATTACTGTTGGACATTTCCTTACTGTGTTTCATTTCAACGTGTTGTAATAACATAATCTGGCAAAACCAACCTAAGGGAGACAGGGGTTTCCTTAGCTCACAGTTCAAGGTACCACCCATCATGGCAGGAAGTCATGGCGGTAGAAGCTTCAGGTGGCTGGTCCCACTGAATCCACAATCAAGCAGAGCAGGGCAGATGCATACTAGTGCTCAGGTGGATTTCTGTATTTTTATATGATACAGGAAATGCCCACAACCACAATTAACATAATCCTGATCATCCCCAGAGGTATCCTCAAAAGCCAATCTCTCTGGAGGTACTTGAGTCTATCAAATTGGCAGTTAACACTAACCATCACAAAATGACACAGACCCAAACCGGTAGCAAACATAAATGAAACCAGAAATATTTCTGACAATTAAATGTGTGGTGTAGAGATACGTTCTATATACATTGTGGAATGAAAATGAACGAAGTAACAAAGTAAGAGTAAAAATTTATGTATTGTATGATCAAAATGGATGAAATTGTACCCCTATATACAGAGCAGACTATTGTATCACACCATCCTGTCATTAAAGACATTTTTCAAAGCCTCTGTATTATTTCATATATGCCTTAGTTACTTTTCCTGTTGCTATGATAAAATATTCTGACAAAAGCAGATTAAGGAAGAAAGAATTTATTGTGGCTCACAGAGTACAGCCCACGGTAATGGAGAAGTCATTGTGGCATGGCATTCATGTTAAGCTCAAATCCCTCGCTCATTTTATGTGTCTAGCATTTAGGGTGAAGTTTCCCACTTCAATTATCCTGATTTAGGGAACCCCTAACAGTCATACACAAATATTGTTTCCCAGGTGATTATTTGCCCTGTCACGTAACAATCAGTATCAACCATCGCATCTCTATCCCTTGTCAACCTGACACCAAAACACACCAGGTTGAAGCCGTACCATTCTCTTCTTAGTCTCATAGGCTCACGGCATCTCATAATGTAAAATGCATTCATCGCAACCTCCAAACGCCCTCCAGTCTTTAATAGTTCCAACACTGTTTAAAAGACCAAAGTCTCATTGGAACTGGAGACACTCTCATATCTGAGAGCTCATATAAAAAAATTAAAGCCAGGCAGTGGTGGTACACGGCTTTAATCCCAGCACTCGGGAGGCAGAGCCAGGTGGATCTCTGTGAGTTTGAGGCCAGGCTACAAAGCAAGTTCTAGGACAGCCTCCAAAGCTACACAGAGAAACCCTGTCTTGAATGAATGAATGAATGAATGAATAAATAAATAAATAAATAAATAAATAAAACAAATTGAGGACCCCAACTGTATAATGGTATAAATTAAACATCTCCATTCCAAAAAGGGAAATAGGAGCAAATTAAGTGATGGTCAGACTGAAGCAAGACTAAAACCCAGCAGGGAACATCAAATGCTGAATGAAGCTCCATGTCAGATCCCTGGGACTCCCAGTGGAATCATCTGCACTTCAAATTGCTAGAGGTTGGAAAACTCATCCTAATGCTGAACAAACGAGAATGAGAAAGAGCTGAGTGTGAGCATGCATAGTTCTTTGCTTTCTCACTGTGGGTAAAACATGGCTAGGTGCCACAAGCTCCTACCGCCAAGTTCTTCTCATCACAATAGGCTATATCCTCAAATTGCGAGCCTAAATAAACCACTTATCTCTTAAGGTGCTTTCATCACAGTATGTTGTCACACAATGGCAAGCATAGGATATAAACTGGTATCAAGAATAGGATATTTGTAGGACCAACTTCACCAGGCAGTTTATAAGCCTTTATCTTGCAGAGTAATGCTGAAGAGTTTGATACTTTGTGCAAAAAAAAAAAAAAAAAATAGTCCTTCCATAGTCTCATGAGAGCTTAGTCAGCATTATTGTGTGAGTTTGAAGGACCAGAACACTTAGAGAAATACTGACAGTAGTTCATGGGTTTAGAAGGGAACAAAGACTATCAAAACCTGGACTAGAGATTGTCCATGCAATAAGCTGTAAAGAGTAGCTTCATTCTACCCATGTTTTGAGAACTTGCATGAAGATAAATACAAAATTAATAGTCTTATTGGTTTAATGGAGAAAAATTCAAGACCAGAGAACATTATGACTGTAACATGGCTACAACCTCAAATAATTTGATCTAAATAAACCTTCACAGACATGCCCAACAGCTACCTTAATCTACACAATCCCTCAGAGACGTGTCCAGAGACCTAACTACTTGGTCATTCTAGATCCTGCCAAACTGACAGTCTATATTAACCAACAACAATGAAGTCACCTCACTAAGATTAGCTTACTGATCAATTTTTCTATGTTGTCCCTTTGTCCTCTTACCATACTCTCGTTGGGGACATAGTATAGGAAAGAGTAACAATTTCATTTGCTGGCTGACATTTTATTCTAATGGTTGAGCTAGCAGAATAAATTTAAACATCTCTACTCAGTGTTGTAAATTCTGGAAACAAGTTAGCCTATGAGGTAATAAAACTATTTGCCCACAACCACAATTAACATAATCCTGATCATCCCCAGAGGTATCCTCAAAAGCCAATATTATCCAATGCACTTATAATAGAAGCTGCTCCCAGTACTTTTCTTTATGCTGACATCTACCTGTCAGTGGTAACAGAGGAGAAGCCACAGTGCCACACCCTCACTTGCCTCAGGAACTCTTCTAATCTTTTATAAACCTCAATTCAGGGAAACCAGTATCTTTGGTTTTAACACATATAAAAATAAGAATTTCAGGACAGGATGGTGTGAAGCAGAAGTGGCATTTTAAAACATGTTTTATGTTGCTTTTAATCATGAAGGTTAAGAAAAAGAGCTTAGGAAAAGTATATACTCAAGAGCACAGTTGTGGACTTATGCAAGAGGAAATTGAACTTCATTGTTTTTCTTACACTAATATATAGGTGACTCTCTCTCTCTCTCTTTCCCTCTCCCTTTCTCCCCCTATATATTTGTGTGTGTATGTGTGTGTGTGTGTGTGTGTGTGTGTGTGTGTGTGTGTGTGTGTGTGTGTGAGAGAGAGAGAGAGAGAGAGAGAGAGAGAGAGAGAGAGAGAGAGAGAGAGAGAGACATATGCAGAGTCCAGAGGATGGTATCAGGTACCCTTTTCTTTTGCTGTCAATCTTTTTCCTTAAAAAAAGATCCCTTTCTAGTTTTCAGCTAGGCTAGTGTCTGGTAAATTCTACTGATACTCCTGTCTCTGCCATTGTCCCCAGCACTGTGGTCATAGGTTGTGCATAGTAAAGCCTGAATTTTTACTGAGCTCTGTAGCCTCAGAGTGGCTATTCTAACCTTATAGGCCTATTGAGATGTGCATACATTTGGGTTTGGTTAATTTTAGTGTGTGCAGATTAGCTCAGCAGAGAAAATCTGGAAGCAACTACCTCGAGAGGTCCCTCAGACATACAAGTATGTTATTATTCCTCTTGTCTTCCTGGTAGGTCTTTGGAAAAATCCACTTTATTGAGGTGATCACGGGACAAGGTGATTAACAAGCCAAGTTGGATTAATTATTAAGGCAGTGGACAATGGTTTGAACGGGACAGATCAGATTTTCTTGTCTTTAACTAGGGCCAGAGGATGAACTCAGACCCTGTTTTGAAGAGGAAACAGCAGTTTCCTCTCAATAGGCCTTAGCAAAGCCCCCATAGCTCCACCTCTTCATGTGGTAAATAGGAGGTTGAGATCAAAGTTACTTATGAGGCTTTACCTGGCTTGAACTGGTTCAGGTCTCAAGCATGCTGCTACAGTCTCTCTAAGTTCATATGTTCATCTTCCCTGTTCTGGCTGGAAAATGCTGTCTCCTTAAAATTATCCGCCACCTCTGGTTCCTTACAATCTTTCTGTCTTCTCTTCTGCATAGATCCTTGAGCCTTGAAGGTAGGGGTGTGAAGAGGAGTTGACAAAAGACCTACCCAGAGCCAAGAAGCACTAATGATAGCTGCTGGGAGAGGGAAGGTTGGCTTTCTTCAGTGGAGTGACACTGGCTTTCAACCACACTCCAGAGCATGCCTGTGGTCAGTCAGGAGTAGTCAGCCAACATCAATCAAGACTCCATGCTTCTTAGTAGCTTTTTCCTTTTCCTTCTTTCCTTCCTTCCTTCCTTGCTTCCTTCCTTCCTTCCTTCCTTCCTTCCTTCCTTCCTTCCCTCCCTCCCTCCCTCCCTCCCTCCCTCCCTCCCTTCCTTCCTTCACTTCTCTTGTGTTAAGAAAGAGAAAAACATGCATGGGGGAATCTGGGAGGATATCAGGATTGGGAAAGAATATGCACATAAAAATTTACTGCATGACATTCTCAGAGAATAAATAAACTTTTCAAAATTTCATCAGGAGTCTTGAGGAAGGAAACCTGTCCTCAGTGGCCTCCATACCTCTCAATGCCTATCTAGATGCCTAACAGTAACAACAACAAAAAAAAATCCCAGTGTGGTTCCTGATGTACACCGGGCAGGATCACAACTGAGAATGTAAAACTCCAGACCACAAGTATTTGGGAAAGTTAGGACGTTGTTATTTGTAAAGCCTCCAATTGTTTTGCTTTTGAGCTTCCTAGAAAATATCTGGGCTAGAAGTAAGGTCACATTCAAGTTATATACACTCAGAACTAAGCATGGTCTGTTGTTATTCGGGTAAGCTTATTTGAAAATACATCTCTATAAGAGAAACAATGTCTCTATTTCAGCAACCTTCTCAGCAAGAGTTAATTATGCTGAAAGTTTTGATTCTCAACTACAGGGAAACTCCAGTCAGGTTCGGCGGGGGAAGAGGCTCCCTAGCCTTCCCATGTCCCATTTTCTATGTCTTTCTAATCTGCCTCTATGTCCTTCATGATTTTCATTGAAAACAGAGTAATTTTCTAAGAACTATCTTGTGAATAAGGCTAGAATTTATGTTATGAAAAAAAAAAAAAAATAGTGCATTATCTTAAGGAAACAAGCTCATGCAGCAAGGCTTTGAACACAAATCTGTTCCGACTTCCCCAGCATGAAATCCAGGGGGACATAAATAGCAGTGGTATATTTCATTTTTAGGGTCAGTTGTGTTCAGGATCCTTAAAGTAATGTCCTGAATGTTGACAAGGAGCAGTAAATCTTTGGTGGGCTTATGAGCTGCAACAGGGAACTTTTCATAACATCCCAGGTCCCAGAAGTGAGACGCCAGCAGCTAATCTCTGAGTCACTGGGCTCTGTTGGCCCATTCTCTTCTCACTTGTTTCCATACTTCATCTCTGGGCCAGGCTTTCTTTATGATGTTGGTAAAGAAAATCAGCATGGCAGATGGAACTCCAGCTGTTCTTTACCCAACACTGACTTTCTGCCAGTATGTGCTTTGCTTCCCATATCAAAATCCCCAACATGTCATTTATCAACACATTGAGTAAGCCTTATCACTCACCAGTTTAAGTAATATCAGATGTCATATTCCCACAGAGGACAAAGAAGGGCCATCCCCTCCCTGTTTGTTTTTATGGCTTCTGGTGTGCAGTGAACCAAAAGAGATGGTTCTTCTGAAAATGAGGAAGTCATGGCTTTGCTTCTGTTCCCATTCTTACAGCAGGTCCAGGAAGCACAGAACCAAACACTGAATTAGAGGCCTGAGGTTCTCCCTCCTGCTCTTGACTTAGCCCACTTCTCACTCCAGTTTAGTAATGGCTCCTCACAGGCTATGCAAGCATAGTCAGCCCATGAAGAAAATGTGGGATAACCGTACAACTTACTGTATAAATTCTGTTTTTGTTTTTTAATCCTGTTTTTTTAAATGCTTCAAAATATAATTGTATTTGGCCAATTTTGTCTTCTAGCCAATAAATTAGGTCATTGATAACCTATTGAATATAATTTTAACAAAGTTCTATCTCTGAGATGACATGAAGTATCCAGTTATATAAGCTCATAGACAAATGTGTCATGTCCATGTATATACAGCACTTGTATATATGTGTATTTTATACAGTTCAGTATATACTATGAACATACATGTTTGCATGAGACCACTTCCAGGCACCTATCTCAGAACAATTAGGTCAGAATATATAGAGGTAGGGCTGGAGCATATTGAAAGTTCTGCAGGTGGTATTATTGGGCATCCAGGTCTGCAAACCCCTGCTCCACACCCATACCTGATAGTTCATTGTGTAGCTGGTATTCTAGATGTACTTACATTATACTTGCTCATATGTTTCTGTTCAGACTAGACAGCCATTACCAATACCAGCATTAGAAGTTTTCATCTGATACATGTTAGTTCACTAAAAATTTTCACTGCCTCCTAGAAAATGAAAACAAGCATTGTGCCCCACTGGGTTTTCACTGTAATAAGTAGTGACACCATGCACATAATGGTAACAAAGTAACGGGTCTTTACTCTTTTGTACAGCATCTATGTTACTTTCCATGTTAGTGAGCACTGGGAAAGAAGGTTGCAAGAGGAATTGCAAAGTCTCAAATAGAGAATCTCTAAGCAGGCAGAGATGTGAAAGCTGAATCTGGCAGACCAATACCACAAACGAATGGGTAAGGATGATACATCCATTACAGCCTCACCCAACGCCCAGGAAACAATACATTATTTTAGAGCTAACATGAATGCTAACAGGGACAAGGGATATGAGGTTCACATTGTGAACCTGTCTCCAGACAAACTCAGGAAGAAAAGTTGCTTTAACTTTAAAATATCAATACTGAGGTCTTTCAGCTTTTGTTTTCCACTGATGAGACTTTTCACTGATACTAGTAAAAGCAAAGGGTCATTCAAAATTGGCTTTACTTAATACAAAATTTACATTTGTGTTTGTGATCATGAGAAGTATGATTTGCCTAGTTGAGATAGTCTTTTCCTCATGGAAGATTCATATGTTTTAAACTTAAGAGGAAAAACTAATTTCTGAAATGCTATACATGAAAATGATCAATAAATAATACCTTGTAGTATTTATCCTACTCATTTTACCTGTACATGTTAGGGGTTCTTAAATATTGATTCCATCAATGATGTGGAATTTGGACTTTTAACTATGTTGGCTTGTTAAAGACTATGGGAACTGTTGAAGTTGGATGGAATGTGTTTTGCATTGTGAGATGCCCATGAGCCTATAGAATATCATCATTTGTTAACTGTATTATCCATTTATCCATTCATGGATAAAATACATTACAAAAGCAACTTAAAGTCTTCTCACCTCAGTAAACTTAATCTACACAATAAGTCAATGCAGGCCCACTTGTTTCTATGGTGATTCTAAGTCCTGACAAGTTGGCAATCAAGGTTAACCATCACAACTCTACTTCCTTGTTAACTGTGACAGGTAAACCAATTCTAAAGACTCATGGCCATCTCATAATGCAAAGCACAATTAGGCCAACTTCAAAATTACCCATAGTCTTTGATAATCTAACATGGTTCCAAGTAAAAATTCCAAGTTTCAACTGGCACTCAAGGTGATGTTATTATAATTATGGGTAGCTATAAAATAAAAAACAAGTTACACACCTCGAATGCACAATACCCAGAGTAAACATTCCCATTCCAAAATGACAGAATAGAGGCAGAGTGTGGAATTATCAGAACAAGAGCAGTGTAATCATCAAGCTCTAAAGCACAGTGTTTGACATCTGGGACTCTTGATGAAATAATCTGGGCTACAAAGGCTTGAAGAAGCCTCTTCTTTCCCTGAGAGATTATTTAGATTAGGCTAGCCTCTGAGCATGCCTGTCAGAGGTTATGTTGATTAGGTTAATTGATGTTGGAAGCTCATCCTAATACTGTTTGGGACCATTCTTAGGGATTGGAACCAGAACTGTCTTAAAAGAACAAAGGTAACTGAATACATCTTAGAGTGTAAAGATGTAAAGATGGACATAACTGAGAGATTTAAGAATGAAGTTCCTACAAGCCATAGGAAAATATAATGGGATTCAACTACTATGACAAAAGCTACTACCTGGGAGGTCAAGGACTTTTCCAGAGGTTAAGCCATGACTTAAGAAGTCTTGGTGATATTTTAGCTTTTGCATATATATATTCCAGTTCCTGCAATGATTTTCTTGTATGCTATGTATGCTTCCAAGAACTCCTAAAAGTGTATTTATCTGAAATGCTTCTCAAGCATCCTAGGCTAAAACGGCAAACAGTTTCCTGAATTAAACACCCTTCTAGAGACACTGCCTTGGAGACAGGTTAGGTGCATAACTTTATTGCCTGTGCAAATGAAACTCAGACCCTCCTTGCTCTCACAGGCCAAGTGGTGTTCCAGAGCAACTGACTCAGGATGAAAGGGTTTTTTACATACCAGGTGGAGGGAAGTGACTGAAGCAAGATTCTGAGTAGAGTTGCCTGGACCAAGGAGAAAGCAGCAAGGCAGAGGTTTTGCAAATGGTAGATGGATTGAGTCAGGTCATGAAGGCAGGAGAGGAAGGGAGGAAGATGGACTGAGGAAAAGACAGAGATGAAGATGAAGAGATAAAGATGAGGTCGAGATGGAAAGAGCTTAGAGGACAGGAAAAGAAGGGACAGAGAGGAGGTAAATATAAGAACAGAAAAGAAGCTATGTAGAGAGAGAACTGACACAAAAAAATAAAACACATGAACTAAAGAGTTTTTTGTGCATAGGTTTATTTAATATCATCGAAGATTAGATTATCAGCTGGTAGTAGATTCTTCCCAGACCCTAGGAGAAGGCTGTCAAGGGGCAGGACCCTCACAGTCCACTTTTCCAAGTGCCTCAATTTTTGAGGGGATATTGACATGGGCATGAAAACTGTGCTTTGTTCCAACCTTGAGCATGAAAACTTGGCTCTGTTTCCTTGGACCAACTGAGGAAGAAATAATTACATATATCTCCTTACTGTTAGTTTTTACTTTGGGGACAATTAAAGACTTTAAGATATTAAGCTAAGTCAAATAAGCTACATATGAAAGACAAAATATATATGATTTCACTTATAATGAAGTATTTAGATCAGTCAAACCCATAGAGATAGAAAGTAAAATGCTAGTTGCCAGGGGTTAGGAGAATGTCATCTATGGATAGTTATTGGTTGACATGAGCATTTCTGTGTGTGAAGATGGAAATATTTTACATATAAGTGGTGATGATATTTTCACAATTCAAATATATTTAATTCTGCTGAATGATATGCATAAAAAAGGCAAAATGGGGTAGCGTGCTATCTCAGTGATTAAGATCACTTTCTGCTCTTCTAGAGGACCTAAATTCAATTCCCAGTACCCACATGGCCAGTCACCACCATTTGTAACTACAGTTTTGGGAAACCCAACAACCTTTTCTGGCCCCTTGGGTACTGTGCAAAACACTTACACAAGTAAAATATTTTTTATACTTTATCTTACATCTATTTTACCACAATTAAAAATAAATACCCCCAAATATTTTTAAAGTGCAGTCTGATTTAATAGGTGGCAATGCTACCTAAGAATTTGTACCTTTTTTTTTAAGAGAAAGGCCCTCATTATATTGCTCAGAATAGCCTGGATCATCCTGTCTCAGCTTCCAAGTGCTACAATTACACCTGCCTTTAATTAACCAGCAAATGATGACAGCATGGCAAGCTGTAGACTGCTCTTGAATGGCAAAGCTGCAAAATAAAATATAGATGAATCAGAGGGCATATCATTCTTTTAGTAAAAACAGTATATGATTATGTTACCACTCTAAATAAAATGTTTAAGAAATAATAAAAATAATATAGCCTAAAATCTTGAAAACCAGTGAACACTCAACTGCTGCTTTTGAACAGTTTGTGTGATGACACTACTGGGTGTTTTCATATTTTTCTGCCATCCTCGCTGTACACAGTAATTAGTAAATGTTTGAGGACTGTTGAGGTCTGCTGCCTGGTTCAGAGTCCGAATTTTCGAAATTCTACAAGGACCAATAAGCTTTCTAGTGCCCTTTAGTGTATTTGTATAATTTGTGGTTTCATAAATACCATTCTAATTCCATTACTCACAGCTTGCAAAATAAAAATGTAATAACTCCAGAATTTCAACATGTAGATGATCATAATTCTTGACATTCTATTATAAGAGACTATGTACTACAAAATAAACCAATTTATTCTATATTTTCATTTGGCCATCCCAGTAATTTCTGGATCCAAGGAACTGAATGGTAATTTCCATAAAAATTCAAATTCATTCCTTTGCCAGAGCATGGAAAGTGAGGATTTGTCCATTTGTTCTTTAACTAGCATTGGTAAGTAAGGACCAATTAAGCTTGCTCTTTCCTTCAGACACTTTGAATGACACTGATTCTATAAGAACAATGGATGTAGCATAACCAGGCTCTATAATTCTCAGGTCTTTCAGTTAGAGGTCTAGGATGGCCTGAGTCTCTGAGGTATCACTGAGTATCAGTTTCCCCATATTTAAAATGATATTATCAACAACACAAACATTTTATACTACTACTCTTTTGTCTATTGTATATATTTTATTCAGAATAATTTCTATATTTGATTCAGAAAAAATTTCTTGTGAGGTTTTAAATCCTCATGAGATATATATGAAAATTATTCCCTCTTTTTTCTTTCTGTAGCATAAATCTGGTCTAGAATCTGGGATTTAATATAAAAAAGTTTACAATTAAGCCAGGCACGGTGTCACATAATTATAATCTTAGAATTTTTGAGTGGGGGGCATGAGGAGTGAACATCCCACAGAAAAGTCACAGCAAACATGAGTTCATTCTCAAAAAAATCTTAGAGATGCAAACACGGCTCACTGGCAATGTGCTTTGCTTCCACACAGCTATTGTGATGTACAATAGACAATGCCTTGGGTTGAATCGCAAGCCCCTGGGATATGGGGAGCCCCACAAATAATGTTTAAACCCAAATGAAAAATTGTCTGTGACACCTTAAGTGCCTTTTGAGTATAAAGGGTTTGAAACTGCTCAGATTTGGAAGTAATTTAGTGAGATTTAGTCTGAAACCTGTTGGGTATTAATCAAGCACTGCCATCCGTTGGCAGATTGCGCACATTACTCTAGCTCTCCCGAGCATTTCTACCTTGTGGATTCAATGAAAGTAAAACTGTGGTATTGTAATCATAGTATATATATGATGTTGGGGATCCAACCTAAGGCATTTTGCATGTTGGATATATACTCTACCATTGAGCTGTGTCTGCATCCCTAAGACAACTCCATTGACTTTTTTCAAAAGATAAACATATTGCGTTGGATTTTTCCATACTATGATAAAATACCTGAGAAAATGATTGAAGGGAGGTAGGATTTATGTAGGCTTGTGTTTTCAGAGTCTCAGTGCATACTTATCAGCCATGTTGTTTCTAGGCACTGTTGAGACAGACCATCACAGCAGTTGTACCACATGGCAGAAGCACCTGGTGGCAGTGGCTCATGCCTTTAATCCCAGCACTCGGGAGGCAGAGCCAAGCAGATCTCTGTGAGTTCACGGCCAGTCCAGTCTACAGAGTGAGAGAGATCCAGGACAGGCACCAACACTACACAGAGAAACCCTATCTCAAAAAATAAAAAAAAACAAAAAACAAAATAAAAAATTTTTAAAAAGCAAAACAAAAGCTACTCACCTCATGGCAGAGCAGAAGCAGAAAGCAAAGGAACAAGAGTCCAAGTGTAACCTTCAAAGGTATGCCATCAGTGGTTACTTCCGCTAGGACTTACCTCCTAAAATTTCCATAAGCTCGCAAATAGTTGTGAACCAAGAGTTCATTGAACACACTAGCCTGTGGGTGACATTCTGGCACTGTCTAGTCAAAACCACATGAGTTTCCTTAGCCTTGCCACTGCCCCATTTTCTCCTTACCTTAAGCACTCATAAGAGAATTCAGTTCTAATCACACTGAGTGACATTTGCATCTTCTTTCTGAAGAGCCCAAGAACAGGAGGGTTTATAGAAGGAGGCATTTTATAAATATCTTGAAGAGTTTACTTGAATATTAAAAATGTTTCCTCATATTAAAACTATGTAAAAACTATTCACAGTATCATGCTCTACAAATGGTCTGTCACATCAGCATTTGTTTCTGCAGAATTTCTTGCCATCCATAGACAGTCAACATGACTGGCACCTACCCTGAAGCCCCACAGCCTGAGTTCCATCCCTGGGAATTGCATGGTAGGAGAGACCTGACTGTCACAAGTTTGGAGAGCACAGTGGCATGTGTGTCTGCCCAAATAACTAAAGCATATATATTAAAAAATTTAAAGCAGTGAATAGTGTTTTACTAAGGCTATAAGGCATGCTATTGTGAAAGTATTTTTAACAACTTACAAAAAAATTGTATTAACTGATGTGGGGAGGTAGTAGGCACCTGTGGGTAATGAATTACATATTTTTGTTGTTTACTGAACTGACATAGCAGCTTATACCTAGAGCCAAAAACAACTCCCAAGCTTAATAAGGTTAGCATCTCACAATGAACAGGCTGGAGGCTGAGACGCATTGCTAGGCAAAATGCAGAAAATAAACAATGTATATGGGCCCAGCTCTAAACAAGTCACATACCACCTTCTAATGTTCAGGAAATATTTCAGAAGAGATAACAGAGTGTATTCAATAGTGGGAAGGGCTACAAAATACCATAATCATTAACTCACCTCAACTATAGTTGCCTTCAGTAGGCTCATGCAAAACCAATTCTCTCAACAATCAGTCAAGGAAGAGAGAAAGGATCAAGGAACGCTATATATAATTACCTTCAAATTATTGGCTATTGATAGAGTCGGAGAAAAGAGAGTCACTTTCTTTAGTTGTGTGCCCTCTAACTGACCTTACAAGGTTTTCAACAGATAGCCCCAAGCTTCAGCCTTGGTTAATCAGGGTGGATCACAAAAACAAAACAATAGACATGAACTCACAAGAGAGACTCATGAGAAGGAAGGAGGATAGGTTGTTAGGGAGCGAAGAGGGGAAAGTGGCCAACATACAAAATATACATATGTGAAACTATAAAACAGTTAAAATATGTAAATCAGAATAGACAGGGAAATAATGAGGAACTATAATCTTAGATCTCATCTAATCAAAGAACATATTTCCAAGATTAGATGGAATTGTTTTATTTTTTTATTTGTATTTTATTTTATATTTGTGTTTTATTTATTTTTTTCATGCTTTTTTATTATTGTATTTGTGTTTTAATTTTACACATCAGCCATGGGTTCCCCTGTCCTCCCCCCTCCCACCCCCACCTTTCCCCCAGCTCCTCCCCTCTATTTCCATCTCCTCCAGGGCCAAGACTCCCCTGGGGATTCATTTAAACCTGGTGGATTCAGTACAGGCAGGTCCAGTCCCCTCCTTCCAGGCTGAGCAAAGTGTCCCTGTGTAAGCCCAAGGTTCCAAACAGCCAGCTCGTGCAATTGATCACTTTATTAAAAACTCAACTACTGTAGCATTTTATCCAATTCTGTTTTAATCTCCCCCTTTCACATTTATGACCTATTTTCTTTAATTTTTATTGTTGGTGTCTGTGTGTGTGTGTGTGTGTGTGTGTGTGTGTGTGTGTAAAAACTTTCAGTCCATTTAGTGTTTCTTGTGTTGCTTATGTTTTTAGGACTGACCAGTTGGTATCAGTTAACTAGTTAGAGGGCTTATCCCTAGGGAAGACTGATTCTCTTCTCTCGACTGCTGACAATTGTTTGTAGATGTAGGGGTGGCGCCCTCTGGTATTTCCTCCATCTATGTTAGGATGTCAACTGGTGTTAGAATTGTCCAGGTCTTGTTTAGCAGCCACACTGTTGAGAGTTCACGGGTGTAGTTTCCTTTTTCATAGCTAGAAAACACAATCTCACAGCAGACTTCCTGGTCCTGTGGCTCTTACCATCTTTATTTCTTCGCCTCCCTGTTGTTTCCAGAGTCTTAGGTGCAGGAATTGTATGATAGATGTCTCAGTTGAGACTGGAAACCACTTCATCAGAAGTTCTCTGAATTTTGACCAGTTGTGGCTTTCTGTAATTGTTTTCTTCTGCTACAAGAGGTTTATTTGATGAGGAGTGATAATTACCCTTAACTGCAGGCCTAAGAATAAGTATTTAGAGTGTAGTTAGGAAATTGTTCTGGTTTAGTTAAGTGGCAGAAGTAGGTTCTCCTCTAAGATCCATGACCTCACTAACCAAGAGTAGTTGGTTAGGTTTACAGTATCTGGTGTGATATCCCTCCTGCTGAGTGGGCCTTAGTCCAATAAAACAGGCTGATTACAGCCATGATGTAAGTGCCATGATTGTACTTTAGATATATCTTACTATGGTGGTCATTGCCTTGGTCTTCTTTTTAACTTGAGGGTTCCTTTAGTAACCAGAATCAATTGGAAGCTTTTGTTTATGAAGTATTTGCTAAGCACAGCACCCCTTACTTAAAAATCTTTCTTTCCCACTACATTGAAGCTATCTGAGTCCATGTGATAATTACAGCCCACTGGAGGGGGAAATAAATTATAGGATAAATTTTAAGGTCATACCTTTTTGTTGAAAACATTGGTATTTTTAATTATATTTACAAGTCAAATTTTAGAGATTCAACTTAGAAAACAGAAACTTAGAACCACCTAAAATTTCAGAGTTGGCCAGATACACTTATTTCACAAAAGTAGATAGCCAAGTGATCATTAAGGTGATAATCACATTCTCAGTCTTAGAAACTATCAGAGAAGTGAAACAAAATAAAACACAGTGCAACACTATCTCTCTACAGTGATGCCGATAGATTCTCAATGCCAAATGCTGATTGGAGTATGAAGTGTCTGGAACTCAAATGACTGCTGCAGGTATATGAAATGGTGGAATCTCCTGGGAAAACTTACCTGCTTATGGCTAATAAAGAACAATCTTAGCCCATGCCTTTGGAATTCCACTGCTAAGAGTACTGGAAGAGAAAAGAGTGTACATTTTCACAAAAGCACTTGAACAAGAACACTCATGGAAACATTTTAAAACCCTCAAAGCCAAAAATAATACACATGCCCAGACCTAGCAACAATGATAATGAAATTGACAGGTGTCCATGTGGTGAATGTCTTTGCAATGGGAGTGAGCCATGGGCAGCTACAAGAAGCAATGACAACCCGTCATATCAAGCAGCATAAACAGAATAATGTGCAGGGTACATACCCATTTCTGTGATGATAGAGAGCAGGATTTCACAACTCATATTGGCTGTGAAAGTATCCTAGTTAATTATAAGATGTATAAATAAATCGTTGTCGTGAACATCAGATTCCGAATTATCTGTATAGATATAAGGTAGAGGAGTCCATGGGATATCTGGCACTGAGAGATGTTCCAGTTTTTGCCCCAAGTGATAGTAACTAAGGTGTTCATTATATAAATATTTCTTATAATATATGTTATGAATAATTCTAATCTGTTTCACAAGTTTAAAAATATGTACAGATCAATTTTGGCTGAATAAAGCAACAAAGTTGAGTAAATTCTTTTCTTTTGCAGTCTTGCTTAGTTAATCAATGAAATATTGATAGAAATAGCCATCTAGACAACAAGAGTGAGTGCCATGTGTAGTCAAATGACTGCTTTCTGTCTCATGTGCAAATACACCTTCATCTTTTGAAATCAAAAGCTACTAACATGATCCAGATAAGGAGGGGCTGGAGCTTGGCATTCTCAATGCATTGTAAGACATACAGGCTTGCAAGAGCCATCACCTAGTGCTTGGCCTCTAGATAGGCAAAAGTACCCATCCGTAGATCGCCAGCTGAAAGTAACTCTTACAAGGGAAACACAGAAGTACTCCAGAATAAATCAAATGCATTTGCAATAAATAATTCCAGAGCACTTTGGTATCCACATTAGAAAAACAGGATAATTAATAATTAGTTTTTAAAAGTATGAACTAATAAACAAACACTACTAGATACTGACCTTAACCCAGAAGCACAATGGCTGCAATAGGAAGGGGGGCTTAAAGGTACAGCATTTGCTTAGTGTGTAGAAGACCTCAGGTTTCATCCTCAACACAAATAACAAAATAAAATAGGAAAGTTATATGGCAAAGTGCATACGAAAATAAATAAAATTTAAGATGGCCAAGAGACAAGTGTGAAAACACAAGTTCTAATGTTCCTGGAAGGGAAAGAAATCTTCATGCCCTTGGTATAGGCAAAAGGTTTTTAATAACTCAAAGCACTTTATCAGGTTTAATTCTCTTTAGAAAAAAATGAAGTTTAGATGTTATCAACACTAAAAGTTTTTTTATTCATCAATGGTAGTGTGTAAAAAAAATTGAATGGCAAGCACAGGTTGGAACAACAGTGCTAAATTCTGAAAAACTACCTATATCCTAAATGTATAATGAGTGCTTAAAAACACAATAGTATGGCCCAGAAGCTGTTCTCTGAATCACTTACTTTGTGCAGAAGTGATAGACAAAAGTTCTACAATAACCCGAAGGTCTTTATCTATTCCCTTGCAGCCGGCAAACATACCTTCACTCTTCGATTAGGCCATACAGCAAAGCTGATTTCAAAGGTGAAGGGAATTCAGTGGGAGGAAGAATCCCCAGGGCTGGCTTTGAAGATGCTATAAAGCAACGGCAAATGAGTGGTAGCCTCTCTGGACTAAGGCCAAAGAAACATATTTCAGTTCCAGCATGGCAAGGACAGAATTTTCCCAAGAATCTGGTTGAACTTGAAAAATCTTGAGATCCAAATCAAAATGCAATTGTGACATCTTCCTTTCAAGCAGTGAGAGAGACAGACCTCTGTCCCCTAGAACACAGACTTGTGCATTTAGCTCATATTAAATCTTTACTGAATGGACATGTGTGTGCAGCAACAGAACATTGTTGCAATCAATTCATCTGAATATATACTTAAGATTTGGTCATTTTACTAAATATGCCCTAGTAAAATATCAAATAAAAGAGAGGAAGTTCTAATACTAGTTGAGGAAGCATTTTTGATTCTCATAAAGAATGAGATCGTGGACCAGGGAGATGGCTTGATGGATAATGAACTGGCTATCAATTGTGAGGACTGTAGTTCAGGTGCTGAGAACCTGTGTAAATGCTGAGGAGGGGTGGTGGCCATCTGTGATGCCAGCAGTTGGCAGGCAGAGGGGGTGGGGAACCTCTAGACTAGCCAGAAGTGCTGAGCTCTGCACCCACACAAGAACATCCATGTGCACATTCATGTGTACCCACAGAAAGAGAGAGGGAAGGAGGGAGGATATGAAATCATCAATCCAGAATATGACATGTATAGATATGTGAAACTTTACAGAAGAAATGATTCATTCATGCCAGTCACCTGCATTGCAGTTCTCTTGCTGACTACTGCCATTGTCAACGTGAAAGTGCAAGCTACTCATAGCCAGTTTGTCGAATCAACATACCCACTTCTCTCTTTAGAAGACTCTCCCAGAACTGAGGAATCGGGGCTGTGAAAATGTGGATGCTGATTGTCTTGATAATGGTGTGAGGTACAATGGATGCAGGTAGACTTTTGCCTGGCTGTCTCCATCCACTCTTCTCACTACAGAGGGCTGACCCTCCACAGCAGACTGTTGAACACAGACTCAACACTGTCATTTCCCTTGTAACCCCCCAATACTCCGCTCCCTGTAAGACAGCCTTTCCTCCCACACACATCTTCTGCTGTTATGCTTTGCTGTTCTTTGGCCATAGGAACATATGAGAAGACATGGATCTGTTAGTCATACATAATGACATCTTGGGCAAAGTCAGCTGACAGATTCGGGGACATTTTCAGTGCATCCTCGACAGGTAAGCTGTCCTGTGCTGGTTCTGGGAAGCTTCTGAACACTCCATGGCCTCACTCCCTTTTTGTTGCTGAGTTTAACTTTGCTGTTGTTCAAGCAGTACTTTAAAGGAATCCAAATCTCCCATAGCTGTGAAATACCCTCATCTTCCAAAGGATCTGCAGATCTCTCCAGGGAACGTGTGGCTCTAGACAGCCAGCTGTAAGAGCAAACATCATTCTTTAGAGACATGTATGTTTTGCTAGAGCTTAAAAACCGAACCATTTTAATCATTTATCTCCATTTATCAAAATGTTACAGCCCAATGAACATTAAACAATTTTCATCTGTGAGCCTGCCATGCTATAGAGAAAATGTGTGAGTGTGTTGATGTCTTTGTGATAATGTGTACATGTATAAAAGAGCCTATTGGCTATGGACAAGTTGTTATTAATTATTGCCCACTACAACAATCAAAGGCCATTTTGTAGTTGTTTCACAGTATATAAGAATTAATTACATGCATCTACATACACATGCATATATGTGTGTGTGTGTGTATGTGTGTGTGTGTGTGTCCATACACATATATGTGTATATTCATAGATGTGAATATGCACAAATTCACCTTGATTTAAGTTGGAATTATATACCAATAAACCCACAATGAACTAAAATCATCCTCCATTGAAAAGGTCTTTAACTTTCCTGTCTTAAAGAGCATGACCCTTTAGCAGTGCAGTACATTAGAGAGCATTCATGAGTGCATGGCTGGGAAGGGGCTGTTCATGCTGTGCAATCAGAGAGTGTGTGATATAGCATGTATCACTGGCCTAGGAAGAGATTGAAATGTAGGACTTGGCCGTGTGGCGGTGGTACACTCCTTTAATCTCAGCACTATGGAGGCAGAGGCAGGCAGATCTCTGAGTTTGAGGCCAGCCTGGTCTACAGAGTGAGTTCCAGGACAGCCAGGGCTATACAAAGAATCCCTGTCTTAAAGCCCTTCCCCAAACAAACAAACAAATAAAAATGCTGGACTGGAACTATGGTCTGCTTCAATGTGGACTGCTTGTATACCATTGCAAAGGGAAATACTGTGAAGACAACCATCCTAACTCAGGTGTTGTCCTTATATAAAATCTCAAATAATGGATGAACTGTTTGGCAAGGAAGTGACTGCTGGTGCACTTGAATTATCATCTTATTTTTAGTTATTTATGTGTGAAAATCTGATTGTAGAAGTATAAATGTATTTCATGATGACTTCCTCCTTAAAAACACTGTGGAAAGAAAAACAATGTTTAAAACATACATAAACAGTATTTGATTCAATTGGTGTGTAAAATAATGGGAGTTAAAAGAATTGAACTACAAATGTAATTATTAGAAGTGCTTATAGGTTGGCTTGGGTGGGGTTTCAGTGTATTTATACCTGTAGTTAGGATGAACAGCTTTGTGTCCAGTGAAGACTAGTTATTTACTAGAGAAAGGAAAGGCAGCTTAGAGCCTCCTTCCTGTGTGAGTCCCAGATGCAACTTGGGAGGAAGGTGATTGCTGATGAGCCTCCCTTTCTTCCTGTATCACTGATCTCAACATGAGTAAGGCATGAACATGGAGAGACACTCCATTAACCAGGCCAAGGAAGCCTCCTTCCTGACACATGTCTAAGTCAGAGATAAAGAGACTGCCATCCTCATGACTCATTTATGTAATACCTCATTGATCTTTGCACTGGAAAAAAATCAATCATTCATGCACTGTTTTAAAACAATATGAGAGTTGCTCGATGGTGGACAGCAGACATTTTTAAAGAGCCCATTGTTCTGATAAAGTGTAGCCAAGCTACAGGACTTTCAGAACAGTTCACGCTGTCTGCATTCTATGAACAAATTCAAATATTTTATGTGTTCAGAAACAGATATAATACAAAAAAGAATAAAATAGGAGTATTTGTATTTAAAAACTTGTATGGAAGTAAAAAGATAGAAATGGTCCCTTTTCTAACCAGAGACGTTTGTGCCTACCAAAGAATAGATGTACTGTATAGAGCAGATGTGTCAAGGCAAAAACAGGAGCAGATGTGCCTGATGGAAAGCTGAGGGCCTCTACTACTAATCTCCATGATAAAGTAGATTAATAGAGTGCTTCTGGCTGGGTCACAGGAAGGCCTTAGGAAGATCAGGAAGGTGCCCAGAAGGGCTTTCATTGTCAAGTTCCAAGTCAGGACTCTGGGGATGCTTGCTTTCCTAACCCCAGAACTCACAGAAAACTTTTTCCACAGCATCTTAGAGGGAAAAGTCAGTTAGAATTTTTAATTTAAATATTTGAAAGTACCACTAAATAATAGCAAATTGACTATTAACAACTCTTAACATATTTAGAATATATTTTGTAAATCAATTACAAAATTTATTGACAAAACGAGCTAACACAGCATTTAAATACATAAAATATGATTTATTTTTTCCAAGATAAATCCTACTGGTGGTCTGGCCTACCTCCTGTACATCTAGTCTATAATTTACAGAGTAAAATCTAATGGCATGCTACAAATGTAAATCAAATAAAATGTTAAACTTATGGAGCCTTTATCCTGCAGATATTTCTAGGGAGAAATAGGAAAAAATATACTCAACACAGCAAAATTTTATTGCTCAAACACATAAATCCATTCATTATATGACAGACAGAGCATGCCCTTTCAATTCCAAGTTCACTTCATCCTGCTGTTTGAACTAAATAAACCTTGGCTTCAGTTTTCTTTTTTCTGTTTTTCATTTCTTTAAATGAAAGTAATAATGCCCCCTCTATAGAATGTTATAAGGATTAGTATACTGTGTTTTAAACAATTGTCATTGTGGTCAATTACATTAATAGTCTACAGAAACTCTAGTAAACTCAAATTCCAAAAAAGTAGCTCAATTTCAATATGACAATTCACAAACCATTCATTCATGTAAAAGAGCATCAGGCATGGAAAATACATAAACCCTCACTTCAAAGTTTTTATTAAATAGGCAGTATTTTAGAAGAAATTATGTTCATCCTTTTATTTATTTATTATTAATTTATTTTTATAAGTATGAGTGTTTCACCTGCATGCATGTCTGTGTGCATCATCTATAATCAGTGCCCACTGAGGCCAGAGAAGGGTATGAGACCCTCTGGGTTTGGAGTTGAATACGGTTGTAAGGAGTGGATTCCTTTTCACACTGACAATCGAATAAGGGAGTTCTGGGTGAGCATTTGGTGCTCTTAAGCACTGGGCTATCTCTCTTTCAATAAAGAGATTTTTGTTGTATTTTTCTTTTTAACCAAGAAAGCGCTTCATAAAGGGTTCCCATAGAATCATACTGACTTGTTGTTATTTATAAACAAACTCAAAAACAGATGAGTGTATTCATCCTAAATTCTGAATGTTGAAGTAGGAAGAACATAAGATTGGGTTAAGTAGAAATGAGAATGTGTCCTTCAATTTAATGAAAGGAAAATTCTAAGAGGTGTTGTGCAGTGTCTCGAGACATACACAATCCTACTTTGTGACTTTTGTGCATTTCTCAATCTAAGACTGCATGGGGTTGGTGAAAGGAGAAGTCAAAACATAACAAATGTTTCTTAAAAGAAGAATTATTCTTCCGTTAAGATGGCTATGAATCAAGAAGCTAAAAAGTCTCTGTGGATTTCCTCCATTATTTTAGTACTGACTAATTTCTAAATTATTAAGATATAAATGAAATAGGTCTCAGCTTAAGAAGGTGAAATGACAGTGTCAGCCATTGAGAGGCAAATATCATGACAGCCTGCTGTAATAACTCAGTTAAAAACTAGGCCTCAGTCCCTATTCTTGAAACTGGACAGACAGTTTCTGAGGAAGCCATGAACAAAGGGCAGTTAATCACTGGTGCCCCTGAAAACAGGGACAAGGGAGACAGGATATAGCAAGCCTGGGACACTGAGCCAGCCTCCATAGTCAGCAGGCTCAAGGTAATAATCAAGTAAGGACAAAGGCTGGGACTTGTCCAGGCCTGCCCATAAACGAAAAACTGTAGTCCTGACTAGCCCTGGCCAATTAAAATTTAATAATATGATTGCCACTTGCTTAAGGCAATCATATCTAAAATGACCTAACTGTCCTAGATCACTTCAGCTATGCTTAGAAGAAGCTCACATATCTCTCTCAGGGTTGTCACTATCTTGCCTTTGTGTGGGGTGGATGGGCCCCAGTACAATGGAATAATAAATATTCTTGCTGATTGTATATGTGGATGATGGTCTTTTGTGGGACTTCTCCAGGGCCCTAACACCATTACATGCAAACATGAGTGTAGTTGGAAGTTTTCCTGTGTCATGCCCAGTCCTGCAGCTGCTCAGACCTAACTAAACACACAGAGGCTTATATTAATTATGAACCAGATGGCCTATGGCTCAAGCTTCTTCCTAGCTAACTCTTATAACTTAATCCATTTTTATTCATCTATAAGTTGCCATGTGGCTGTGGCATTATTGGTCTGCTGGCATCTTGCTGCTCTTTGGGCAGCAGCTGGCATCTCCCCTTACTCTCCTTTCTCCTTTCACTATCTCCCCTGGATCTTCCCACATGGCTCCATCCTGCCCTGCCATAGGCCAGTGCAGTTTTATTATTTATCAACCAATCAAAGCAACATATATTCACAGCATACAGAAAGATATCCCACAGCACATGTGACTAAAATCTCCATAAGTTTCTCCTTTCCAAGACCAGTGACTCACTTGTGCCCTGAAGTCTCTCATTATCTGCCTGTTACCTATTGTCCTTTCTCTCCTTGGCATTAATTTGCTCCTTTGCAACTGTATCCTTACTATACTCACTAAGCCTACTCAAATACCATTGTCATAACCAGGCAGCCAGGGGTGGTTTTTCTCCTCTTTCTTGAGGTAGGCAAATTCCCAGGTAGGCAAAAGGCAGCTTTGGTGGAGCTGACACTTCCCAACCCTTGAGTAGCAAGGGCAGAAAGAATGACCTCAAGCCTAGTGGCAGCTCCCACCTCTTGAGCTAAAGCCTCATAGCCCCAGGCACCCAGGCCAGATGGACCTCTGAACCTCTGCTGCATGTAACCTAAGAACCCAGCTAGTAGAGACTTCAGCTCCCAGAAGCATGTGGCACTAACTTGCACTGACTAGTGTTATGAATGTTCAGTGAACTCTGGTTATCAGAGCCCTCAGTTCCAGCAGCAGCTCTTGCTAGTAGCAACTGGATGAGGGCTACTGTTATGGAGCTCTCAAGCAATTCACATAGTAGACCTCAGTTCTAAATGCCTGTTTATCTTTCTCAAACTCTCCTAGCACCTCTGTCTGGTTCCTTAGAGACTTTGTCTTTGCACACTAAGTTCACTGCCATCTTTTCAGCTTCTCAACACTTATGTTGAATCTGGAAACATCTGGACAACTCTGGCTTCAGTCTCTCATTCAGTCTCACTTGGCTCCTGTTACTGGTGTTGCCTGTCACTGATGCAGATGGCAGAAGGACACTGTCATCATTGCTCCTTCCTAGTTTAGTCCATGGTTCAGAAATCACCTGGAGGCCATTGAGGAGAAAGTATTTACTGAAGTATAAATGTTGCAAAACCAGGGACTTCTGGTAGAAGAGCTCTCTTAAGCCACCTGAGATGTATGTGTGGTGACCTTATATTGGGAAATTGCAATGAGCACTCATTACAAGCTCATGTAAGGGCCACTCAGGTTTTGATAGGGATCAACTGCTTTAACTCTTTACGCAAATGAAAGATTCTAATCTGAAATAACCACAAGCCTTCAATGAGCCACCAAGAGAAGTACCCCCTCTAAATTGGGGGAAAATCATCTAGAGCTAATTGAGTTTATCTTTTCCTTAAAGGCTAGTTAGGACTGCTAAACAGTCTTCCAAGTCATTCTAGCACATTTCCAAAGAGATGGACTGCTATGAGAATAGGCCCTATGGTCAGTCAGGGGTTTGTTGCCTGACTATTCTAAACTCAGGGATGGAAAACATAAGGGAAGGACCATCAAACAGCACAATATCAACTCAGAAAATATTAAAAGGATGCTAAAATAAACAATGAAGAAAATTTAACACAGAACTAAACCATTCTGACATTAATGGTATGTCACAATATGTCCCAGTGCTTAGCAGAACTTAAATCTTGCCTCTGGTCTCCAGGGAGAGGTGTGGTCCCCTAATATATATCAATTTGATCAAAAGTCAGCACATAATCAAGAACCTGTATCACTTTCATGATGGTGTCTTTTCTCATTTCTGTTCCAAACAAAATTAAATGTTGGGGGTCCTCAAAACTCAGTCCAAGCTTTTTCTCTTCATGTGATGCCCACATTCACTCATTAAGTAATCACATCAATTACTATAGCTTCAGTAACCATCTGTGTTAACCAACTTTTTGTCACTATTAAAAATATCCAAGAAAATCAACTGATAAATAGAAATAATGACTTTGGTTCAGTTTGTTTGGTGCCAGTTTACCACTAGGCAGGCCTGTGGTTTGGGACACATGACAATGCAGCACATTAGGGTGAGAGTGTATAGCAAATCAAACTTGCCACATATAACCAGGGAGAAAAATAGTGAGGACACCAGGACCTCCAATCCCCATCAAGGACATCCCTCCAACACCATGAAAACCTCCCAGTAGACCTCAACTTTCACAGGGTTGTGGTAATATATTGTGTATCAAATGAAGCTTGCTTGAAGCTCAGAGGACAGAACAATCCACTAGATTAATCATAGAGGCTGGGCAGTGGTGGCACTCACACCTTTAATCCTAGCACTCCTGACGCAGAGATCCCTCTGGATCTCTATGAGTTCAAAGCCACTCTGAACTACATGAGATTGATTCAGAGCCAGGCAGCAGTGGCACATACCTTTAATCTCAGTACTTCAGATCTCATGCCTTTGCTACCAGTATTTGGAAAGCACACATGCCTTTAATCCCAGCACTAAGAAGCAAGTGATATGGCTGTTCAGAGAAAGTTGTATAAGGTGTGAGGAGATAGGAACTAAAGCCTTTTTTTGGCTGAAGCCCCTTTTCTGCTGGATCCCTTTCAGCTGAGAACTCAGAGACATTCAGTCAGAGGATTCATGGAGTTGGTGAGGTGAGAAGTAGCTGTGACTTGTTCCTTTGTCTCTCTGATCTCTCAGCCTTTACCCCAATATCTGGCTCTGGGTTTTGTTTTGTTTTGTTTTGTTTTGTTTTGTTTTGTTTTTTAATTATAAGACCATTTAGGATTTGTGCTACACAGGATCAATTATGTTACAGGATGAAGGCCAAGTATTGAACTCAATGGGCCTCTGGAGCCATTCAGCATTTATAGTATAGCATCATCTGTGCATCTAAAATTCTTGTACAAACAAATCCCCAGTCTAATTATCTCTACTGAGCTCTGGACTTGTCATACTTAGGATTGCCCATTGAACAATAGGCATCATCCTGTATTCCATGGAGTGTCATTGGTTTAATAACCATGTGTTCTGACATCTCTTTCCTCACATCCTTTACTCAGGCTTTCCCTGTTTCACCAGGTGGTTTGTAAATATAGATCAGATAAATTCAGTATGAATTAATACACACTTTGATTCTCCATAAGGCAGTTTGATTTGTAATTATTGTGAAGCTTGTGAAATGATATTCTGGTACCTTGCATTTCTCACATCCTAAACCTAAAACTCAGAAAAAATGTTCTGATTCTTGTAAAAAGAAGAAAGAATCTCCTTAATACGATCCAATAACAGTCACGTGGCTTGGTTTGTAATTCTCTTCCCAAGCTCCTGTCATAGCCCAGGCCTGCCTCTTTCTGAGATACTGCAGCTAAAAGTCTTGGTCTCTTCTGTCCCAAGGACTTGCACAAGCTGTAAAATCTGCCCTCATCTATCCAAGAGTGCTGTGAGATATTGCCTCCAAACTGAAACATTATCTCTTAGAGGGAGATGTGGTAGTATTGTGATCCCCGAAATATTGTGCATGCTAATAAACTTATCTGGGGGTCAGAGAACAGAACAGCCACAATATTAAACATAGAGGATAGGCAGTGGTAGCACACGCCTTTAATCCTAGCATTCCAGAGGCAGAGATCTACCTGGATCTCTGTGTGTTCAAGGATACAGCCAAGCATGGTGACTCATGCCTTTAATCCCAGAAAGTGAGCCTTTAATCCCAGGGATGGCAGAAAGCAGAAATGTATATAAGGCATGAGGACCAAGAACCAGAAGCTTTTGGCTGGTTAAGCTTTTAGGCTTTTGAGCAAAAGTTCAGCTGAGATTCATTCTGGATGAAGACTGAGAGGCTTCCAGTCTGAGGAAACAGGATCAGCTGAGGAATTGGCAAGGTGAGAGTAGCTGTGGCTTGCTCTGCTTCTCTGATCTTCCGGCATTCACCCCAATAACTGGCATCAGGTTTGATTTTATTAATAAGACCATTTAAGATTCATGATACATGGAGGAGCAAGCCTCATGAGACTCGGGAAGTGACCAAACCTCAGGAAGCTTAGGAAGCTCCTGAAACTTACCAGATTTGCTAAGAACCTATCCACAATTACAGAAGCAGGTACCTGTGTGGGGAAGATAACCAAGCTGATTTCAAGCTGTGCAGAGAGATCCAGGGATGGAGGTTTTGTGAGCCATCACCTACACTATAGTGAGTGGCCTTGCCAGTGATTCTGCTGCTTTTGAGTGACCAATGTTCCCATTAGAAACCTCAATAAGGGCTGGAAAGATGGCTCAGCCATTAAAGGCTAGGCTCACAACCAAAAATATAAGAAACCTCAATAAACTCACTGGTTCACTAAGCTAGACTTCGTCATTTCTTTGACCTGTCATCAATGCCTTATCTGAGAATAAAGAGATCTTAGTTCATGAGGTCTGAGGAAATTCACAAAATAAAGTTGATACAGGGCTAACAGAACCAAAGAGGAGCTGAGGATAAGTAATTGCATTGCTCCTGCTATGGATGATGGGACATGCCACTGAGGCTGATCTGTGTAAGGACCATCTGTAGGGACAAACCCTATAAGGCTGCTTTTTGTCATGTGATGTAAGATAGTGTACCCTCTTTCCTGCATGTTCCCTGAGATGGGTGACCAAATGGGCACAGCCAGCCTGTCTGAGAGTAGAGCACCTAATAAGGGAAACCTGGGGTGATTGTCTTCTACATGATACAGGGCGACATGACTCCTTGATGAAGGGGCTACCATGTGAGTATGGACGTGTACCTCAAATGGCTGAGGAACTAGAGAATGTGTTGCAGTCCCGGAACTTAGCATGTAGGGGATGGGATCACAGGCAGGCTGTGGTGGCAGTCGTGTGGCCTTTGTTGTGGGTAATAAGACATGCAACTGAGGCTTGGCTCTGTTCCCAGAAAGAAATTGCCTGCCTGCATAAGGGAGGAATTACAGTGGGAAAAGGACATACAGATGCTCTTTGGTGCGTCAGCCTCTGATTTGGCAAGAAACATGGAAAAAGGGAGGATGAGATGGAGGCGCTAGCTTGCTGTTTTCTTACAGTTGGCAGAGCATAAGGAAAAGAGGGAAAATTAGATTTGTGCCTGCGAGCCCTTCCCAGGATCCAAAACCTGGGAACCCATGGGAAGATTTGGAGAGTGGGGAGGAAGAGAACTTTGGGAAGTGAAAGATGACACTCCCTCAGGACTGACTTTGTAACATGAAGGGGATACTCGCGACTCAACCTGCAGACAGAAGCCTTAACAACAGCCCCACATAAGAAACTATGTGAGTCGGAATACTCAATATCTGAACTGCTTGACTTGGGAAAGACTTTGAAATGAGCAATGAAAGCCTTTCATAGTATGTGTCATGAAGCTGTGAGATGTGGCAGTGAATGGGATCAGTCTGAATGCTCTAGAAGTTGAAAACTGAGCACTCCTTATAATTCACCAAGGAAGTGCTTTATGACCTGATGCAAGATAATGGGAAACAATGCTTAGGGAATTGTTCACATATGCAACTAAGCAATACATGGTTATCCCAACCCAGGTTCCCAAGAATAATGGAAACTGGAGGATAATAGAGAAAGGATGGCCATTACTCAGGAGGAGAATCAGAAAGAACAAGCAGACACAGCAAGTCCTGCCTGTGTTTGTAGTAAGATTTGTGTCAAGTCAGAGTCTAGCAGAATGTAGAATGCTGCACTTGAATCTTTGAAAGCAGAAGTGTCCAACCTCTTTGCTTCTTAGGTTCATATTGGATGAAGAAGAATTTACTTCAGCTTATAACTTAGTCAGTGTTCTATTGCTGTGAAGAGACACAATGACCAGGGCAACTCTTACAAAGGGAAACATTTAATGTACTTACTTACAGTTCCAGAGGTTTAGTCCACTATCATTATGGCAGGAAGCATGGCAGCAGGCATGCATATGGTGCTAGAGTAGCTAAGAGTTCTACATCCAGATCAACAGGCAGCAGGAAAAGAGTGACATTGGGCCTGGCTTGAGAATCTGAAACCCCAAAGTCCACCTGCAGTGACACAGGTCCTCCAACAAGGCCACACCTACTCTAACAAGGTCACACTTCCTAATAGTGCCACTCCCTGGTGAGCAAGTATTCAAATCTATGAGCTTAGGGGGGGCATTTCTATTCAAATCACCATAGCCAAGCATTAAACACACCAACACTATAAAAGTGATGAGCAAAAAGGGTCTGTGTTTAATTTTCATGATGTCTTTCACATAAGATAGGGGAAAAAAAACCTCACATAATAATTCTATTGTATTTGGAGAATTTCAAAATCAACAAGCTGGTCCCAAGTTTGCAACCATTAGTAATGAAGATAAACATGAATATAAATAAGTAATAGACCTTCATTTTAAAATAATTGTATTATAAAAGTGAAAGAAAAGAGGGAAAAAGAAGACTAATAGTATATCTGACATTGCATTGGAGGAGATCATGCAGCAGTATCTACACTGATGAAGTAGTTGCAAACCTGGGATCTGCTGGATGGTTTTGAAAGTTGATATTCAACTTAGAGAGCCATTTTTCTCATCTTCCACAGACACAAGGATCCATGACTTAATAATCACCCTTTACTCATGTCATCACTTTCAGGAGCAAATATTTTCAAGAATGAAACACAACAAGAGTAAAATTAGAACCAAGATGTCTGAGGAGCAGCTGGAGGTTGCAGCCTTATATATCTCATCAAAAATCCATAGGAAGCATTTAATATTGACTGAAAGGTAAAACACAAATAGAAAAAAAACATTGATATTGTTGTCATCCCATAAATCTTAAAAAATTAGATTAATCATCATATTCAGTAGCATAATATTCAGCATCAACATATTTGGAGAATTCCTATAATTGGGCATAGTATAATCCCTAGGAGCTTATGAAATATACAGTCTTTGCATTTGGGACAGCAAATGAATCATGTCCTATTAATTTAACAAGTCTCTCTATTTTATCTGCTACTGATGGAGTACCATCAGTAAATATAGTAGGCAAAAAAAAAAAAAAAATCACTTTAACATTCATTTACTTTGTCTAAACCTCTTGATTTAGTTATGGCTTTTAATAACACCAAAGAAGTAATTTCTTTTTAAAATATTTATTTTATATGTATGAGCATTTTGCCAGTATTTTGCATGTATATTGCCTATGGAGGGCAAAAGAGGGTGTTGAATTCCCTGGAACTGGAGTTACAGATAGTTGTAAGTCACTGTGTAGATAAAATCAAACTCAGGTCCTCTGCAAGATCAACAAGCATTCTAAACAGCTAAGTCCCTGAAGTCCTTTCTTCAGTGTTATTGTATTCTCACTAACAGAGTTCTTCAATGACATCAATGACTGTTCTCTAGTATCAATGACATCATCCATTGCCATTGCATAAAATCTAAAGTTAGTGGCTCTGTTCTTCAAATACATTTCATTTTGTAATTTCTTCAATTTGCCTGGCTAAACTCTGGTAAGAGAAAATTATTTTAGAAATACCTCCTCCCACTTTTCAGGCCATATTTTTTTTTCAGGCCATATTATATCTTCCACAATCTCCATACATTTCTTAATAAAGTCACTACAGGTAAATGGTTTGGGTATTTTGCTATATACACTACCTCATCACTAACTTTTTACACTAGAATGCACCTGAGTTCTAACTTTAAATTTGTTGTTGTCACTGTTCTGAAGACAGACTTTTATCTTCCTGACACAATCCTTCATACATTCTGGGTTTACAAATATAATTTTGCATAAAAGTTTTTCTCAAAGTACAGCCTTTACATGAATTCCCTACAAGCTAAGAAGAGTGTCTCAATACTTGCCTCAACAGAAACATCCATTTCTCTTTGAACAATCTTCTTTCATAATTTTTCTCTTTGGAGATCTGTTTGTTTGCTTGCTTGTTTGGTTGGGTGGTTGGTTGTTTTTGAGATGTTGTAGAACCCACACAAGAATTAAAAACAATGATCATAAGGGACTGTATTTATTTTTATTATGAAAAGTCACTGACAGGAAAAGAGCCAGGTGTGTGTTCTTCTACCCCTGCCCCCACTCTCTCTCTTTTGTTTTTCGAGACAGGGTTTCTCTGTGTAGCTTTGGAGCCTCTCCTGGAACTCCCTCTGTAATCCAGGCTGGCCTTGAACTCACAGAGATCTGCCTGCCTTTGCCTCCTGAGTTTTGGGATTAAAGCTGGGTGGCACATCTCTTCTTCTAATGCAGCTCAAAGTAGATGGTCAATTGTAAAACACAGCAAACAATAGGTGAGACATATCAAGGTATGAAAGTACCTCATTAACCAACTAAGAATGCCTACCTGACTCCTAAATAATAGGAAATTTCTCTTTTGCAGAAACCTATGATTCAAAGGCTCTCTCTTCAAGGTTGGATAAAAGTAACCACAGTGAGCTTCAGGCCAGGACCAACCTGGATTAAAGAAGAGCGGGGCAACATTATGCAAAAACTGATAACACTTTAAAAATTTACTGTGGACCCTAACTAGAGGAAGAGGAAGACTCAATGACTCAGCGTTGAGCAAGAAGATGCCTCAGGGATAGAGAATCATGTAAGATTTAAGTAACAGTGACTAAATATTCAAATAATGACTGGAAATATGGTTCCCAGAGCAGTTTCTATCATATGACATCTCCCTTTGCTTGAATTTAACATGCAGTATGCAAGAAGTTTGTCATGGATACACAGTAAATGTCATTTTGAATGAGTACTTAAACAAAATTATCATTAATTAATATCACTATGATAGCCATATTTTGGCATTCATAATGGCTGTTTTAAATAATAATAAGAATTTTAATTATATATAAAATCTTTACCTCTTGTAAAATTTAGAAACAAGTGATAAAATGAGTTTATAAACACAGTCACATTTTGTGCAATAAGTATATATATTTTAAATTTAAAATATTACCTATATAATTTTAAGTAATGTACTTTAGAAAAATATGTTGTACCTAATTTTCCAGTGTGCTTACTAATTCAATTATATTCTTAGTGATAAGCATGGTAAATCTCCCTAGCTTTGTGCTATGGTAAGCTATAGGTGAAACTGATGGATCAAATGGTTTCTTTTCTCTTTTTTCTTTTTCCTTCTTTTCTCTTTGACTTTGAGATATCCCTGTTAATACTGCTTCATGAAAGGGTGAGATGACTTACTTACCTTCTGTTGTTCCAGATCTCAGTTTGCCTTGCAAGCTTGTGTGAAGCCTTCCAGAGAGCAGTGAAAGCCACATTCTGTAAGAGCAGGATGGTTTGGATTCAGTTTTAACTGACGATTGTGTTTGTTTCTGGCATTTTGGTTGTCGTTAAATACATGCTCAGTATTATTTTTTCTCAGTAACAACTTGATTTCATGTTGCACAATTTCTAGCCTCCACCTTTCACATATGATGAAACATTGTTCCACATATGCACACTCTGAAAATTACCAGGCAATCCTTGACTGGTTCTCACCAACATTGTGTATATTTCTTTAGTTTCTGAAAAATTTAGTATCTGAAGATTTGGAGCACATTTTTGCATAGCCGCAACAATATCATTTGAGACTATGATTACTTAAAACAAATTACCAAGTTTACTATTCATCTTAGAGGTCTTCACTATTAATACTTCTCTTCATCATCTATCTCAGTAAGCTTATTTTCTGTCCTGAAAATGTTGGCTGCCAAGGGAGGTGGGGGAACTAGCAGATTATCCTTGCATTGTTTTCCCAAAGGCAGAGAATGCTTTCTTTTGAGTTCTCCGAAATAACAGAACTTATGTGTACTGAGCACTTACTACTTGACAGTGTAACTATTTAGCATTTTCAATAGGCCTCGCTGTAGGTATTATTAATCTCTATTTTTAGATGACAAATACAAAGTGATAATTTATGAAATGTTAAACAAAGAAGCACATGGGCTTTCGGATTTAGTTCACATCACAATAATCAGCCAATGAAAAGAGCCAAAGAATCATTTCCACAAAATGTTTTAAAGTCTCATTTCTCTGCCATTAGTCAGGATCCTACTAGAGAGGAGGAGTATTGGTACCAGTTCTCAGGCCTCCTTTTCTTTGACTTTTATGTTATTGAATTCTATGTTGCACAGCTTCGTTAATGGTACTGATAGATAAATATTGAGTAATAACTGATAATATCTACAGATTGTGGGCCTGTTTATACCACACTGGTCATCAGGTACATAGGTCGTTTTCCTAAATGCTATTCAGAGAATGAATAGCATTGGGCATCATGAATCTGATTGACTTCCTAGAAAAGCTGAAGTAAGAGATGTGGCAAAGAATATACCCTAAAGGTATAAGAAGTGTCATTGTGATTAAAAAACAACAACATGAAATTGTTAAAATTACAATCTGAGACTAAACAAAACATCTTCCAAGTTTGAAGATTTGTCAACAGTGGGTTTTGATGGAAATGGAATCCACACTGGGAGAATGATTACTATAAGGATTGTATGGTTGAGTGAGATAAATATACCAAGGAAGGAAGGTTTATACATTATTGCTAAAAATACTGATCTTGGATTGGCTCAGAAGATGAGGGTATGTTGCTTGAGTTTCACATGAGTTCACAGACTACTTTACTTCCTAAGATCCATAAATGAACAAGCAGATGGAGACTGACTAGAAGACTGAATGTATACAATTTGGTGTCATGCAGCACTTTGCCTTCAGACTAACTTGACACCTAGTCACTTACCAATCAAAATTCTCTGTGTTTCACTCCACAAGGGACTGATAATGCTTATATTGCAGATGAAAATCCAAAGAATGAAGAGACTGAGTAAATACAAAGAGTATGTGATAAAATCAGAAATTTGAAGCTAATCTGCTTTATCCTCCTAAACTCACAAAACAGTCAAACACTTCCACTTTCAACTTCAAAATACGTGTACTCCTGGTTCAAGTGTTGGCTGAGTATCTCCTCTTGAAGATACTGTTAGAAGCAGTATGGTCATTGAATAGTTGTCTTAGAGTTACTACTGCTGTGATAAAACACTATGACCAAAGCAACCTGGGGAGGAAGGGTTGTTTGGGCTTACATATCCTGAATCACAATCCGTTAAGGAAAGTCAAGGTACAAATTCAAATGGAGCAGGAACCTGGAGGCAGGGGCTGATGTAGAGGCCATAAAGGAGCACTGCTGACTGGCTTGCTCCTCGTGGCTTGCTCATTTTGCTTTCTTATAGAATCCAGGACCACCAGCTCAGGGATAACACCACTCACAAAGTACTGGGCCCACTCCCATCAATCATTAATTAAGAAAATGGGCTTGTCTGTTTACAGCCTGATCTTCTAGAGGCATTTTCTCAGTTGACGGTCCCTCCTCTCAGATGACCCCAGCTATATCACATTGACATAAAACTAGCCAGCACAACAGTGTTCCCTTCATAATTAGTTTTGAGAGTGATTCCCTGTGGGAGGCCAGTTCCTACCTTTTAAAGGGTTCCTATGAGGAGGAGAAAGGAATAAGAAACTTTTAGATAGAAAGATAGCAGAAAGGAGATAGAAAGAAATACATGATAGCTTAGGGAAGACCTGGATCAAAATCCACTGGCCCCTTCTATCTCTTCCAAAGGACATTTTATAACAATGTCAAGGGGTGGGCAAAAGACCTCCCCCTTGCTAGATCAAAGCACACCATACAGCCCAAGTACAGACCCTTCCAAACACCTGGTAACCACACTTGTGATCCAATCATTCCTGTATTCAGCCCTGCTGGGTAAAGCAAGCTTATATCTCAATGGGAAACCTCTATGAGTCTTCGCAATTCCTATAGAACTAAAATGCAAATAGAATTACTGCTGAAAAGTCTTTCATTACTGACATCTTGTATTAATAATTTTTAAGTTAGTATACAAAATAATAGATTTGATTATGGAAATTTCTTCATTCTGCTCCTAGCTCTTTTGACCCTCTTGCTTATCCCCTACCTTCCCTATGCTATCATGTCACACATATTTCAAATAATTCAACATAAGTTAATTCTAATGCAAAATGTCTCAGGCACTATACATTGCACCTATTGCTCAATTCAACATTTAGATTTTTGATGGAGAAAGTAAGTTTAAAAATAAAAAAATGAATAAGGTAAAAAATAATAAAAGAAGGATGTAAAGAGAGGGGTAAAGATTAAAGGGGAGAAGAAAGAGAGAAAGACAGAGAGGCAGGGGATGAAGGGAGGGAAGGCAAAAAGAGACAACGGATGGGAAAGAAAGAAAATGTAGAGAGAAAGAAAAAGTGAAAGAGAGAAAGAAAAAAGACAAGGAAAATGAAAGAGAAAGGAAGAATTAACTAAGAATGAGGAAGAGACAAGTAAAGCTCCCTTCTAAGTCAAAGTTCAAGAATCAGAGCAGGTTTTCCCTCAGGCCCATGATCTAGCAAGTCTCGGGTTCTTGGCCATCAAGCAGTGTCAAACTTCCATCTTGGAGTGGGCCTCAAATCCAGCCAAGAAGTGGTTGACTATTCACATAACATTGGTGCCACCATGGTACCTGCGTCTCTTATTGCAGGTTGTAGGTCACAGGATTTGTAACTGGGTGATATTGATGATTACATCTCTTGTCTGGTAGTATGCAAAGTTCCTTCCAGTCCTATGTATGCTGGACAATAGGAATGAAGGTTGTAATTGGGCACTAGCTCAACTTCTCCATATTCCATGACATAAGTAAGAGTGTCTTCAGCAATATGGGATTACAATCAGGTTATGGAGAGAAACCTATAGCCTAGCTATAGCCTGTGATGTTTGGGGATTTGTGGGACCCCTTTGCCAATGACTTGATGAGATATGATCCATTTCAGGCACTGGAAGTTTTACTCCGTGACATAAGATGTCTAGCTGGGGCACTGGTTACTCTATTTAAATTGCACACACACACACACACACACACACACACACACACACACACACACACACGTATACATGGAAGTTTCTACAGTAGTAGGTTTCCATATGGCTTTCCAAAAGGCCTTTAAGTGTTCCTGGTTCCTTCCTATATTCTTTCCTTTACCCTTCCCTCCCATTCCCCTTCCCATTTAATTTTCCTATTCTAGTTTCTCCTTTAACTCTTTATAATACCCTGTTTACCCTTCATTGGAAGATCCCTACACCCAGTCCCTTACTTACTAGTTACTTAACCTCTACCTATGTAAAGCCTAAAAGCTAACATTCACAAATAAGAGGAAATACGAAATGCTTGTCCTTTTTTGATCTGGGTTACCTCACTCAGGATGATTGTTTCTAGCTCCATCCATTTACCTGAGATTTTCATAATTTTGTTTTTATTAACAGCTGAATAATATTTCATTGCACAAATGTATCATGTTTTCATTACCCATTCATCATTTGGTAAATGCCTATTTCCTATTTCTGGCTATTATGAATACAGCAGCAATGAACATAGGTAAGCAAGTATCTCTATAGAAAGACATACAGTCCTTTGGGTATATGCCCAAGAGCAGTATAGCTAGATAATATGGTAGATTAATTTCCAACTTTTAATACAACCTCTACCTGATTTCCATAGTGACTATATCAGTTTGCACACCCACCCTCCCATCAATGAACAAGTGTTCCCTTTTGTGATGGCTAGTCTTGAGTGTCAACTTGACTACATCTGGAAGTAGCTAAAAAACCAAGCAGCCTATGAGAAATTTTCTTAATTAAATCATTTGGAGTAGGAAGACCCACATTTAACCCAGATCTTTTGAGGTGGGAAGATGCACCTTTAAATGTGGGCCATACCTTCAGTGGCAGCCTACACAGAGGACATGGATGAAGGAAGTTCTGTGCTTTGCCTGCTTTCTCTCATTCTTGCTGTCAACTGTGTTCCTTTGCTGGCATTAGAGCCTGCATCTTTGGGACTTGGACATACACTGGAAGCCAATTTGTTTCGGTAACTGGAGAGGTCATTGGATCCCCTAGAACTATAGTTACAGAGCTGTGAGCCACCACCGTGTGGAGCTGGAAATTAACCCGAGGCCTCTGGAAGAACAGCCAGTGCTCTTAACCACTGAGCCACCTCTCCAGCCCCAGCACGTTTCCTTTTTACCTACTTAGACTTTTAAAATTTGTTGGGCACAGGGCTCCTTGATATGTGTTTGAGCATATTAATATTGACCTCTTTTGACCTTTAAAACAATCAAGTGGATACATAAGAAAAGGTTTGAAACAGCAATACTGCAAATATTAATCTTTCAGATCATCTTCCCTGTAACTTTAAAATAGAGACTCTTTCAACATTTTTTGGTTAGTCATTCTGCTTTGAATAGTTTCTCTCTCTATGTTTACCCTTCTATTCTCTGCACCTTTAGAACTCAGGTACCCATGTGGGCAGCGGTGGCTTCGCTCCCTCTGCACCTGTGGAGCTCCGGTGCCCACGTGGGCAGCAGTGGCTTCGCTCCCTCTTCACCTGTGGAGCTCGGGTACCCACGTGGGCAGTGGTGGCTTCACTCCCTTGGCCATCAGTTCTGCAGACAAATCTGAACCAGTGTTGATTTAAATGCCAGCCTGACACAGTGACACATAGAAACTGAATTAAAAAGAGCATGGGGAGATGAGTGCTGGGGTAAACAGGCTGACTTATTAATATAAGGCAAACAATGGGTATGACTCTGATTCACTTACTATTAGGACACGCATGATTCTGAGTCAATACTCGGTTAATACAATTTGGGGGCACAATACTATGATGAGTATGACTCTGAGTCATGTAATACTATGACCATGTTACTAACTAGTTTAAGTCATACTGTATGCTGAATTTACCTAGCACATGATCACTGGTTAGTGTTATTAAAACCATAAATGTTACTTCAATGATATATTTATGCACTCCTAAGACATATTTAAGGTCTTGCCTATTGTCTGGGATAAGTTTCAAATTATTTACCTCTGAGGAAATTTCTTTATGTAAAAATCATGTGCTGTTAACATTAAGTAGATACTTTTAAATACTTCTTTTCATTATTTCTCTTCCATAATTTAGCTATGATAAATGTCCTGCCTCTATTCCTTTATTCTTTGTTCATTCTTCCCATTTTCAATTATGCAAATTTCAGAGAACTGGGACAGAGCCAAAGGCTGATTTTCCCATGAAGTTTAATATTCAATGGGGGAAAGCCAAAGTCCAATTGAGAGCAGCAAAAGATTGTGGTTACCTTGAGCAAACATAAGAAAAATTACTCTTGTGATGGCCACTATCAAGGGCATGAGTACCCCAGGAACGGAAGCCTCCCGACTCCAGAAGTTTTCCACCTGAATTAGCATCAAAGAATGAAAGTATCCCCTTTCACAATACATGAGAAATTGGCTTCAGTGTAGGACTCTGAGGTGGCAGCCCATCAGAAAGGAGATCAGAATTTGAAAGTGAAGAAAAGCTGAGTGCAGAAGGACACTGAAAACCATCACAAGACCCTAGGGATAACCCTGAGGCTGGCAGTTGTGGCCCAGTCCTTTCTTCAGACTCAGAAGACACTTACCAGCACCAGCCATATTTCCAGAGAGGGACAACAGTGTGGTGAAAGGAAAGAGATTGTCATGCCTAGTAGCCACACTAAGGAAAGTTCTATTTTGAATAAGGAACTTAGTTCAGATGAAACATTGCTTACCAAGACAATGGCAGTGCCATGTATCATTGGCACCAGTAACCCTTTTCATCTCTAAATTAGGAGTATACACAGCAGATTTCTGGCATCCTCTCAGTATGTAAACCTCAGCACGGTTATATAGTAATTTCCTTCCAGATAAAGGGAAGGGGATACAAACTTTCCTAACCAGAGGTGAAACACTACATCCCACTGTGCAAGGAAACTCCTTAACTCAGGAAGTAAACAACTTCAAGGTCTCAGGAAGTCCCTGAAACTGCCTAGATACACTAGGGTCCTCCCTTTCCAAGTATGTATAAGCAATAACTAAGAGACACTGTCAGACCAGCTCAGCTGCCTGGAAGAGATACTCTCCACCTGTCAAGTTGCCTGCAGATTGTATATTAAGCTCCAAGTTTCTAGCTTTCATTAGAATACTAAGGTACGGTTGGGGATTTAGCTCAGTGGTAGAGCACTACCTAGCAAGCACAAGGCCCTGGGTTTGATCCTCAGCTCAGAAAAAAAAAAAAGAAAAAAAGAATACTAAGGTGAACTTTTGGCGATGCAGCTGTCTTCAAGCCGTTCCTGCTCCTGAAAGTAATCTCTAACCCATATTCCTGGAAGTTACCCCAGTAAAACTCATTGTTTCACCCAGTTGGACTTTGATGGTCTTCTTTCTTTGGTCTGTTGTCTGTTCTCTATGTGGGTGAGATGTTTGGTCATATATCCCAAAAAAACAGTGTCAAGTGATAGCATCTGAAAGAGCAGTTATGACTCCAAGTCAGGAAAGTGTGGTAAGTACTGTCTGTGATGACAGAGTACAGCTGTCAGTGTCAGGAGCAGACACGCTGTGAGCAGTGTACCTGTGCCAGAGTCTGAAGATGCTACTCAAATGAGAACTCCTACATGACATGGATCACTAGAGCAGTGCATTCTTAGTTCTAAGCCACTGGGCCATACTTACTGTGTGAGTCCACAGGAAGCCCCCAAAAGGTGAACAAACTCAAACTAGAAAATCAAATGAAAGGTGGAAAGAATAGTCAAAAGGCCTCTCCAGTAGGTTATGAACTGCTCACACTTTGCCGCTCTGAATCCTTAAATGAAGCTCTAAAAAGATATGATATGTTTTCTTCCACACAGTGAGAAACATGTCTGTAGGAGATGAAAATCTGTCTCTAAGGAACTCTAACGAACACTTTCCTAATAGAAAACCGTTTTGTTTTTGTTTTTTTTTTAATAGTCAGTTTACTGGCCACACATAAAAAAAAAAAAAAAAAAAAAAAAAAAAAAAAAACACTCTGTATCTTCTGAAAATAAACACATGCTGGATATGGATGACTGGATGTGTAGAGCTGGCTGAGTGACCTGGTCATTGATATGTATAGCAACCTGATAGTGGATAAAGCCCCAGAGAGAGTTCACTTCTTCACCAGTTTTATTTTGTTTTGTCATAGACATCTGCTAACCAAAGGATATACTAGAGCTGGGATATGAACGGGGAGGCTGGTTTGTTTAAGGCACCTCGGGTTGCTTCCTATTCATATGTAAAAAAGTCTACTTGTCTCGCATCACTGTAGCACTCTCTGATCAAAATGTGTTATTTTATGATGTTTGTGTAGAGAATAAGAGAAAACATTTGCTGATGGAGGCTAGGGGAAGGAAAAAGGACTGAACTTCCCCAGGTCCAGCAGACTCTGTTCTCAAATGTGTTGCACATCAGAAAAAATGGAAGTGATGGGAGCATTCTCCCATACTGCAAGGGCCTCCTTTCTGGTATTCTTGGGAAAACACACTGCTTATGCAGAGGAGATTTAAAGCAGCTGTGTGGACACCAGTTCCTGGACTGACACCAAGCAAGGACTCTGACCACACTAGACCACTAGATAGCTTGTGACTTGAATGACCAAAAACTTGTCTGAGTTTTTACAGATATATCAGTCCTGTGGGGCCACTGTTGTGACCTCAAATTTAACTTTTTTCATTTTTCCTGCTACACTGGACTTTTAAAATGTTCCCTTTTCTTTCATTTTTAACTCTATGGACTCCAAGTCTCCTTTCCATATTTAATATTTATTTTCTGAATACATGCCAATAGGTAGAGTATCAAGTGAATATTATTACTTTTTAATCCTGAGGAAGAACCAAAGATGCTGAGATTTCCAGGGAAGACCAGAGGCTGCCTGGGTGTGATGGAGAAGGAAGATTGGTATAACAAGGAAAGAAAGACATTGAAAATACACAACATGAGCTGTAGTGTCACCAACCAAAGCCGCAAAGGCACAGAGTGGCACAATGACAAAGCCAAAGCAAGCAGCTCCAGCTATCCAGCTTCAGATCAAGGGGAGGAGAAAGCAGAAACTTTGTTCAATTGGTGAGTTGGGCAGCCCTGGTGAAGAGCCTGGTTGTCCTCCCCACAACACAAGACCACGCAGGAGTAAGTCTGAAATCTTGCGGGTCTCCTGAGGCTGAGCCCTGCACCAGGACAGGTCAGCAGTGAGGGGAGACCTATCTCATCCCAATTCCTGCAACAAAGAAGGTAATATCAGGTTTGGAAAGTACAGAGGTACACCTGTAAAGACGTGAATGGTGTATTTGCGTCTCCCACTACCCCAGGCCAGAGAAACACTCTCTATCTCAAGCATTATTCCATCTAGAGCACTGTTCCCCAGGGTGTACAAACTGGGGAACCTCAGAAGTATTGGTAATCTTGACCACAACACAGCAAAGCTAAATATGGAAACAGATGCCCATAATTTCTTTTTTTTTTTTTTTCTATAAAGGAAGATATTGACATACAAACAGCTTAGGTGCACATCTGGCACCTTTCTAGAACAGGTTCAGAGGTCATAAATCAAAGAACAGACAAGCACCGGCAAGTCCAACTGACATCCCCCTCAAGCACATTCACCCAGTAGACTCCAATTTCAAGGTCTCAGAAAGAAACCTCCAACAATTGCCTCACCTTCGCCTTGGTTTCCTCTTTTATTGTTATTGTTGTTGTTGTTGTTGTTGTTGTTATTTCACATTTAAAGTAGCATTTTTACTTTTTTTGAAGCAAAAGCTCATGTATTTTTAGTTTTTACTTTCCTTCTTATATTTATCTAATTTAGTTTGAACTCTTTTTATTTTGGGGCAATCTGTTTTCTCCTATCCTCTCTTTGACCCTTGACTTTCTGCTTTTTAATGTACTGTAGTAGTATTTTGATATTATCTTCTTTTTAAAGGATTTTGTGTGTTTATATTACCCCTTATATTTGTCTAATTTTGTTTGTGATGTTTTTCATTATTGGAAATTTCTTCTTTATCTTTGTTTTAATCACATGCTTTCTCCTCTACTCATGAAAATTTTCTCCTTCATTTTTCATTCTTTTCTGTAACTATTTTCCACGTCCAATCTGTATCTTATGTTTTTACTATTTCCAAGCTTGCCCTAAATAATTTTTAACTTCCCAGCACATTCCACCTTGTGTTTTCATTTTTGTTTCTATATAATCTGCTATGTATCAGGGAGATTTAATTGACTATAAGCATACTTCAAGTGCATGGTTTAATATTGTTGATGATACAGTAATTTATTTTCTCCCCCTGAGTAGCACTGGGTTGAGCTTTTTGGAGCATGCTTTTCACTGAGAGGATACACAAGTAAACATGGAAGACACCTCCAAACCCATAAGGATACCAGTAACACAGACAGAGAATAGAAACACAAAAAGTACAGCAATGTGACTCCACCCAAGGGTTAGCACTCACTCCTCAGCTACTCAATTCAGACTATCAGGTGACTCTTTCAAAAGTGTACTAGCCGAAATGATCGATGACCTCAAACAGGATACAATGAAGCAGATGAAGAAAATGAGGAAATTCATCCAGGACTTGGAAAAGAAACTCCTAATAGAGAGGAGAAAGTCAGTATAAGAAAAGAGAAAATCAGCAAAGAAACTGAAATTTAAAAAAAAAAAAATTCTGAAAATGACAAATTCGGTAAGTCAAATAAAATAGAGAAGGCATTGCCAATAGATCAGACTCAGCCAAATAAAGTATAAGGTATGAAGGGCAAGATGGAGGGAACATAGATGTGAATAAAGAAATGTGAATAAAGAAAAATAAATAAATAGACAAGCATGGCCCTAGCTTCTTTGAACTCTAAAAGGATAAAACCTAAGAATTTGTGGTTTTGAATTTTTTAGATAGAAATTAAAGGTGTGAAAATATATTCAGTGTAATTATAGGAGAAATGTAATGAAATTTAGACAATGTAATAGACATCTAAACGTAATAGGCATTTTGTAAACCCAAAAAGGCATGACGAGAGAAGCATTTCTCTATAGTACATTATAGTCAACATACAAAAACTATAAAACAAAGAAATACTCAAAGTTGTAAATAAAAATGTCACTCACAGTAGACATGGTGGTGCATACCTGTAATCCCAGCACTTGGGAGGCAGAAGCAGGAGGATTTCTGAGTTTGAGGCCAGTCTGGTCTACAAAGTGAGTTCCAGGACAACCATCACTGCACAGAGAAACCATGTCTCAATGTATATCAAGCATTCTAGAATAACACAGACTTCTTAACAGAAACCATGAAGGCCAACAAAACATGTAATGATGTATTTCAGCCTCTGAATGTAAGTAACTTTTGAACAAGATTGCTACATCCAGCAGGTTTCTTTAAAACTGGTGGAGAGATAAAGTATTTCAGTAAGTACAAATTAAACCAATTCATAACAACCAAACCACAACTGCAGAAGATAATGAAAGGAATCCTAAATGCAGATTTAAAAGAAAGAATTCCAACCAAGAGAGCACAGGAAAGAATGTGTTTCTTTTTTTTAAAGAACATATTTTCTTAAAAGGAATGGATGAGCAATGGGGAGCCAATAAAAAAAACACATCATATACGAACCAATAAACTGGCAAACCCTAATACAAAAGGAGAGAAAGAAAAGACAACAACCCAGCCAAAAGAAAAACCAAGTAACAAAATTGCAGGAATTATCAAACCTCTGTAAATATTAATCCTAAAAGTAAATTGTCTTACTTCTTTCATTTAAAAGATAAAGATTATCTGATTTATTGAAAAACAGGCTCTAACTATCTCCAAACCACACCTCACAGACACACTCTCTCAGAATAAGACTGAACATGTAGAAATAGCTGTGGAAACCATGTCAATACAAGGGATGGAGCTGGAGCGCGTGCAAATAGTGAGATGTGATTTTACACGGGTAAAATGAGAGTGTAGAGGGGAATAGTGGGGATGGAAATGCTTAAACAGGAAGGGAGTTGGGGCGTGGAAATAAAAAGGTATATGGAGGAGGATTACCCAAAATGAAGGGAGCTGTGAAAAGCCATATGGAAGTCTACTATTTTCTAACCCTATTTAAAAATACAAGAAAAAAGTTTGAAGGGAGATGCCCTGCATTGCTAGATAATGCTTCTTCTAGAAGCTGTAAGATACTAAGAATGCACGTGCTGGGTGTGGGATACCTCCATAGATGTTGTTGGCCACAGGGGGCAGGGGTGTCACAGAGGTCTTTCTGTAGGTGTTTCCTTTCCATTTGGTTGCTCACGAGAACTAGACAATAACATGTAATTGTTAAAGACACCACACACAGTGGTTCCAAGATACAAGGAATCAAGCTGGAAATCAGCTGGAAACCTCCTGGCTAGCTTTCCAAGGTCAAGGCTGATAGAGTAGAAAAAGAATCAGAGATCTTACCAGCTGTGAACTGTGTAAACTACACTATCAACCTTCCAAGCAAGATTTGTCTACACATGTAAAAGTGGCATCACTGTTATAATCAACTACTCTCTTATCGGATTTGAGGCCTGATTCATAGAAAAGATCACATGCCTGGTGCTGTAAGCCTCCTCAAAAACCCATGCTTTAATATATCATAGGCTATGAGGAAAATTGCTACTGATGTTTTCATAAACACACATTACATCAAAGCATCTTCTAAAAATCTTTTTTTATATCCTTAAACAAATGGTACTCTTAACCTTAATCATAGAAGCTACTATTTCTAATGATGGGCTTCACAAGATGCATATAACAAATGATACATGTGGTAACAGACCTAAACAGGTCATTTATACTGTCTCCTTCAAGGCTCAGGGAACATTGTGAAATAGGGGACAAAGAATATGAGCCATAAAACACAGAGAAAGGCAGTGAAACCCCATACTGTAGACATGACTCAGCCAAAGAAAATAGGAGCCCACAAAAGCTTGGGTCACTTGAACTTGGCCAGGACAAAACAGACCCTTTCAACTCTCCATCATAGATGAGGAAGGAGTTCATGAGATCCTATTATTTACTGCTGAACTGTAGGCTACTACTGATGAAGTCTGGGAGAGAAGTCACTGTTTTCTTTTGTGTAACCACCAGACTCCCATGTGTAGTTCCACTCCCACAGCCACACAGAAGGTCCTAGTCAAGCCCAGAGGTATGCAAACAAAAAACATGAATGTGGAAAATAAATTAATATGAAAGAGGGAGAATGGATAGAAGATGGAGGGAGATGAGAGTGGATAAGGGCTAGAGCAATCAGGATGTACTATGTACATGTATAAAATTGTCAAATAACAAATTTAATTAATAAGTATATAAAAATAATGTTTTAAGACACAATGAGTAAATGAAAGATAGCTCAATGTACTAAAGGCTTCACATGACAGTCTAAAAGCCAACAGTATACCAGAGGCTGTATAAGACATACCTAACTAAAGCCAACAATATACCAAAGGCTGTGTATAATAAATTTACAATGAACAGTGCATTACATGCTGTATAAAACAGCCTATGGCCAACAGTTTGCTGAAGGGTAACAACTGAGTAGTCCCCTTAAAATAAGAAACAAAAAGGATGTCTACTTTCTCCACTTACTCAATTCAGGGCTTGAAGACAAGGTAAGCAATGAGGAAAGAGAATGAAGAAAAGGGAGCAGAAATAAGAAAGGAAGAAGCCAAAATGTGCCTCTACTACAAAAAACAAAGTCTCCACAAGAAATCTCTTAGATCCAATAGTCACCTTCAGGAAACCAGCAGGGTACAAATCAACATACATAAAAGACAGCAGCTTTTCTACTTACCATAACAAACTTGCTATGAAAGAAATCAGAAACAAATGTCATTCACAACAGCTTCAGTAAAAATTAAGTACCTAGGTATAAAGATATAAAGAAGCCATCTGAAATGAAAACATTAAGACACTAAAAGAAGAAAATGAAGAATAATCCCCTTGCTCCTAGATTGGTATAATTAATATTGTGAAAATGGGCAGATTACCAAAAGTGATGTTTAGGCAAAACTCAATGCCAATAAAATTTCTAATGACATTTTTCACAGAACTAGGAAAAAAATTAAAATTCACTTGGAAACAAAGTATTCTCCAAAGCCAAAGCAACCCTAAGTAGAAATATCAATTCTGGAGGTAACACAGTATGTGTTCTCAAAGTACAGTGCAAAGCCATAATGTCAAAGCCATCATAGTAGTCAACCAAAAATAGACACACAGACCAAGTATGTATAACAGAGGGTACAGACAAAACCCCACATGGTTATAACAACCTAAGATTTAACAGAAGTGTAAGAAAAACATGTACATGGGAGAACATATAGCCTCTTCAACAAATGATGAAGGGAAAACATATCTACATAAAGAAGAACAAAACTAGAACATATCTCTAAACCTGCTCAAAAATCTATTCTAATATAGTAAAGACTCTAAGACTTGAATTTCTTTTTTATGGGATTGTGGATTACATTGGCCAAGAGTAAGTTTGTGGTCTAGAGCACTTGCTGCTCTTGCAAAGGACCTGAAGCTATGTTACCCTAAAAATTACTTTCTTTAGAGTGTCTGATAAATAATTTTTATAATGGTTTATCAATGCTCTATGTGTGTATGCAAGAATGTGTCAAAGAGAGTACCCAAACATGTTCAATAACAGGGTCTGTAGTGTAACCTAGTAGCAGAGCCCTTACCTAGCAAGTACAAAGCCAAGGTTTCTGCCTCCAGTAGCACACATATCTTCAACAACTACCACAACCTGACCAACTAGAACAAACAGGGATTACAAACCACTGGTGCAGTCACCCTCTTCTACTCATGATCAGTATTGGTCTTGATCCAACAGAAGGAGAAAAAGTTATAACAAGAGCCAATAAATGTCCTAAACAGTTGCTACATGCCAAAATCCAAATAGAAGCTATCTGATATGGGGCTCCAGTAGCTAAAATATGCTCAGAACCCTCTTGACCAACGGGTCCTTATCTGACCTGTTGTGGTGATGGATTTCCTAGTTCAATAGAAGTAAAGAAGAAAATAGAAATGGTGTTAGACCTTGAGATAGTATATAAAACTTGATTGGGGGTCCATACAATTTGTTACTGGGCCTAAAACAAATACCTTGCTGAAAGTTTCCTAACAATGTCATTCTTCTCAAGTTTCAAAATAACTATTGTTCTAGACTTTTTCTTTCTTTCTTTCTTTCTTTCTTTTTCTTCCCTCTTCCTTTCTTTTCTTTCTTTCTCTTTTCTTTTCTTTTCTTTTTTTTTTTTTTTTTTTTTGAGACAGGGTGTATCTATGTTGCTGTGGGATGTTTTCTATGCTGTGAATGTATTGCTCTGATTGGTTAATAAATAAAGTGCTGATTGGCCAGTAGCCAGGCAGGAAGGATAGGGTAGATGGGACAAAGAGGAGGAGAATTGTGGGAGGTGGGAGGCTGAAGAGGGAGAGACCTGCCAGCCGCCGCAATGACAAGCAAAATGTAAGATACAGCAAGCATGAGCCGCGTGGCAACTTATAGATTAATAGAAATGGGTTAATTTAAGATAGAAGTAGATAACAAGAAGCCTGCCATGTCCATACAGTTTATAAGTAACATAAGCATCTGAGTGATTATTTTATATGTGGGTTGTGGGACAACGGGGGTTTGGTGGGACCTGGAGAGAAGCACTCCAGCTACACTATGTAGCCCTGACTATCCTGGAACTCATTAGGTAGACAAATTTGACATCAAATTCATAAAGATCTGCCTGCCGCTACCTCCCTAGTGCTGAGATTGAAGGCATGCATCACCACACTTGACCAAAAGAACTATTGTTAATTCTTCTTTATGAATACATTGAAAGTTCATGTTAAAAGTACCAGTAAAGCATGCTTAGCTTAACAGCTCTGTTCCCATGGACACAGTCATCCTCTCGCTAGTCTGCAGATTCTGACAGTGGCAGAGATAGTGACATAACTTTAGAATACATTTTCATATTTGATGACTAAAGGATATTAATTTATCTATGGGGCTATAATTACTAAAATGTTACTTAAAATATATTTTTAAATGCTGTTCAATTGCCAGATGTAAAGTTTGTTTTAAATTGGTCTTAATTTCTTTCAAATACCTTCTCATTAAATTAGAAAAGAAAGTCATTTGTAGACGAATTTCTAAACAGTCTTATTAAATAAGAAACCAGAACCAAATACAGGGGTAATAGCCAGAGAGATCAGAGAAATAGCAAATAGCCGCAACTAGTCTCAGCTTACCACCAGCAGTAGCTTGCCCAGAGAGGGTTTCTTCCTGTCTGACCTGTGCTTCTATTGCCTTCCTGTTCTGCATTCTCATTGGCTCTAAGCCCAGCCACATGACTTCCTCCTCACTACTTGTCTATACAGACCTCCAGGTCTCTATGGTTGGTACTGGGATTAAAGGCTTGTGTCACCACGCTTGGCTGTGTCCTTGACCACACAGAGACTCTGCCTGCCATGTGATTGGATTAAGGGTGTGGGCTACCATTGCCTCACTTCTGTTTATGGCTCACTGTGTGACCTCGCTATATGACCTCTGATCTCCAGGCAAACTTTATTTATTAACATACAAATAAAATCACATTTCAGTGCAATTAAAATATCACCACAGTCATAAAATTCCTTTTACTATAAAGGTGAATTTTATTCATCTTTAAGCATAGAGCTCATCTTGAAACAAAGCTCTGTGTGCATAGAATCCAGAAAACCCCATCCTCTATTTCCATCCAGAAGACTCACAACTGATTTCCAGGGGAGTTATCAAAATAAAAAATATTAATACATCTGGATGGTGCTTTTAAGTATTTGCAAGTTTAACTTGTTTCAAGGAGAAGTACTTTGGGAACTCTAACTCAGAAGCATTTGCCCATCAGTACTTGCCTCACAGATTTGAAACCCTTATCCCTGGATATCACGTCTTGTTGATGCTGCACCAGATTTCAGACATGGTGAACATAACAATAAGGAATGTAGTGGTGTCAATTACAGCCTGTGTCCTGTTCCATGCTAGGAGCAGCAGAATGAGGCAACAGCCCACAGCAGGCCTGCTGCGAGAATAAATGAATTAGGAGACATGTTTGAAAGTCTTTCCAATTTTTTTTTAAAGTACAGACTTCTGCAAGACAAATGGCAAGAAACGAAGATTTAACACAGCCGCAGAAGCAGCAAAAGTGTTCTGAAAACATCTTTCTACCCATCATTCTTTCCTGATGAAATGGCTCTGATAGAGTAGGAGCCTCAGCAGGGTGGTCTTAAACAACCCATGTTTTCTCTGTCTCATCATTCTTGGGCCACAGTCATAACACTTTGATACTTTTACTAGAAAAATATTTCCTTTTCCTGATTCTATCCCTTGGGCAAGATTTCCACAGTCTCATATTTGCAGAAATGATTTCTTCTGAAAAGAAATCCAACTGAACTATTTATCATGCCCCCAAAGTGTAGAGTAACAGATTAACTCTGTAGCCTAAAGTGCAGTTAATAGATGGGAAATAAAAATGTAGAGACATTTATTTTAGCTGCAAATTTGAAAATAAAGCACTTGCTGGGTTACAAACCAAGAGTTTTTAGATACAAAAACTTAGAGGTTTTGGTGAGGCCTGAAATAAAAATGCACACCCTATGCCAAAGGAGATAAAAATGCTCTGTCTTCAACCCTAATTCCAACTATTATCTTAGAACATAAGAACTCTAACCTACTGACTGCATTATACCACAAAGCATACTTTATAGATTTTTATATATAAAGCTAATGTTACTTGTAATATCAAATTCCATGGACTCTTATAAAAGAGTTGAAAAATGGTAACAATAAACCTGGGAAAACAAACAATACAAAACAATCTATTTAATACTTTTTTCACTAAATGTTTGCAAACAGAGTTCTGCAACTCAGGATGTTTCCAGTGAGTCTTAAAATGACTTGAAATGGGAAGGTGTAGGGATGGCTGGTAAAGGAACACAGAAATCAATCTGATGGCTTCATGTTCTTATACAATATAACCATTCATGTGTAAAGCACAGGGGGCTGGAGTGATGACTCAGCAGTTAAGAGCACTGGGGATCAAGGTTCAATCCCCAGCAACCCCATAGAAGCTCACAACCATCTGTAACACCACTTTCAAGAGATCTGAAGGCACCAGGCACCAGGTGGCACACAGATATACATGAACATAAAACAATCATACAGAGAATAAAAATAGCAAATATGTTATATCTATTTAAAATTATATATATATATATCTCACAGAGACAGGCTTAGTTCCATTGCTAATCTCATAATTTTTTTAAACTTTAGTCAATATTAAAATTGTTTAGTGCTTGTCATTTTTGCTGTTGCTTTCCCACACACACAAGAAAGGGTCTGTCTCTCTGTGTGGCTCTGGCTGTCCTCAAACTCACTACGTAGGTGACCAGTCTGACCTTGAACTCACACAGATCCACCTGCCTCTGCCTTGCAAGAACTGGGATTAAAGACATGTACCACTACACCCTGCTAGAAATCATCTTTTGAAGTATGGAGAAAAGAAAAAATATTTTTTTCTCTTTTTATCCTTGAAAAATATACATAACAAATGAACTGAATGCAAAGAAATTCAATGATCCCAGTGGGGAAGATAAGCCAAAAATGTGTAAAAAATCAGTAGACATCAGAATAGATGCCAGCGGGACATGATAATTTCTATACAAGTGACCACAAAAATGCTGAGTCTGCAAAAGGAAACTATTCCTGAGGATTACTGTGGTTAAAGAAGTTATAAAGGAAAAAACTGATCTTCTCTATGAAGGTGAAATAAGATTTAAATGTAAAGGGTAACAGGAGAGACTGAGAAACCACAAATGATTCAAAAGCTATTGTGTTAGCTGTGGCCACTCCAGAGCTTGGAAAATGCTGGTTTCTTCCTCAAATGGTGAGACAAACCTTCATTTTCCACTCAGAGACCAAAACACTTTCTTTCATGGCTCTGCAAGTCATCAGAAGTTTGTCATAAGAAATGAGAATGTGTTTTTTAATGTATGCTTGTGCCATGTAATTCTTTTCTTTGCATAATCCAACTAAAGGAAGTTCAACTCTAAAATACTTCAGAGCTGTTTTACTTTTTTTTGTTTATTTGTTTTTTGGAGCTGAGGTTCGAACCCCAGGCCTTGCACTTGTTAGACAAGCATTCTACCACTGAGCTAAATCCCCAACCCCGTTTTACTCTTTGACACATACCCAAGTCCCATAATTTATGCTCTCTCTCTCTCTCTCTCTCTCTCTCTCTCTCTCTCTGCCTCATGTTACATGTTGTCTCAACATGTAAGCTCTTAGCTTCTGCTTCAGCACCATGCCTGATGCCTGCTTCCATGCTCCCTGACATGATGGGCATGGACTCTACTACCTTCTGAAACCATGAGCCCCACACTAAATACTTTCTTTAAGAGTAGCCTTGACCATGGTGCGTTGTCATCGCAATAGAAAGGGAACTAAGGCAGCATCGTTGTATATTGCTTTATGCATTTTTTCATTTAATGCATGCATAAACCAATGACTAAAACAATTTTAGCCAGTTTTGAAAAAGTTTTTTAAGTAAACTGTTTTTGTGAACATGTAATAAGCTTAAGATTAATGAAGCTCTCAGTCTTAACTTTATAAGTAATTTGCAGGGCTGATGGAAGTGTCACAGCGGTGATTTATGAAGATTAGTAAGTTGATCCCAGGGAACAGTCCCCTCTTCTTTTGGCAGAACTCTAATCTGAGCAGTGCCATGCCTGTCTGGAATAATGTCTGTGTTTTAAAACATCTGCTTGTAGTTTAGTGTGGGTCTGAGTCCTGCCAATGTGCTTTCAGTGGAGTTGAGGTGTGCTCCTTCTAGATCACATGTGGGAGACACACTCTCTCCAGCTCCTACCTATCTACTGGAAGAGAGTGTCAGTGATGCCTGTAGCAGGGGTGGGGGAGCATTGGCCATGTGCTGCGTGAAGTAAGAACAGCAAGCTGAAGAAGGCAAATAAATGGCATGTTAGAAAGACTTGGGTGTTTGGGAATGGTCCCATTTCCCACAGACTGCACACAAGACCTTTCGAAGACAGATGCACCTTGCTCAACCATTATCTCATTTGTATACATGCTCTAACTAACACCTTTGCTTGTCTATCTTTATAACTGTTCTTTCCTCACAATCCAGAATTGGTTTCCCAAAACACTTATTGAAAATTGATCTTTGGGATAGCAAGATAGCTCAAAGAGTAAGGCATTTGCTTCCAAACCTGATGACCTGAGTTTAATATCAGGACCCATGTGGTGAAAGCCAGAGAACCTCCTACAAGTTGTTCTTTGATATATACACATACACAAACGCCAATTGTAATTGGATGTTTTCTTGTGTCCTGCCTGGTCCACAGCCACTCAGACCGAAATAAACACACAGAGGCTTAAATTAATTATATCTGCTTGGCCATTAGCTCCGGCTTATTACTGACTAGCTCTTATACTTAATTTAACCCATAATTGTTATTTGTGTTTAGCCATGTGGCTTGGTACCTTTCCTAAGTTCTGTCTTGTCCTCTTGCTTCCTCTGTGTCTGGCTGGTGACTCCTGACTCACCCCTTCCACTTCCCAGAATTCTCCTTGTCTGCTTATCCCACTTATACTTCCTGCCTGGCTACTGGCCAATCAGCATTTTATTTATCAACCAGAGCAACACACATTCACAGCATACAGAACAATGTTCCACAGCACACACAAATAATATAATGATAATGATAATTGTATACTTTTCTTCTGATAAAATCTTTAGTGTCCCACAAACAACTGCCTGGTTGCTTACCCATGCTGACATATAAGTCAAGAATGTATGAGTACATGTTAAAGTATGGGGGGAAAAAACAACAAGCATTCTGGATTCCTTTCTTCCTTCCATTCTTCCTGTTTTTCTGTTACATTTTTAAAACTAGGCACTGATCTCAGAGTCTTGTACATGTTAAGAGTGTATTCTACCCTTGAACTATATCACCAACCCATTTTTAAGGTTTAATTTTGAAGCAGGTCTTGTTAAGTTGCTCAGTCTCAGATGCCATTTGAATTTGCATGCTCTAGCCTTAGCTTGACTTCATGGTACTTATATTTCTGCTTTAGCCTTCCAAATATCTGAGATCATGTATGTCTGCACCACCAGAACCGGCTAACATTCTGGAATTAGTCTCTTAACTTTTCTGCTTCCACTGAGACTTAAATATGAAAAATAACTTTCACTTTATCAAATCTTAAGCTGACAGATTCTATTTTCATTCTATTACAGATAGCTAAATATGGAAAACCAATAACATTTTCTACACTGTTTATTCAAAGAATTGCAATACATTTGGTGCTTAGAAATGTATGTGTCTTTTAAAAAAATTTAGGATCTACTAGAACTATACTATACATCAATGCCACATTTACCCTTCCACCCATGAATAAGAATACATTGGCCAGGACTTCACTTCTTCAATGCAGAAAAACCACTACAAATTTAGCAGCAACCACAAACTCATTTGATGTCCTTTACTTAGAGACACAGCAGAGCCAGAGTCAGTTTTGTAGATTGCTTCCATGAATGTTACGCCTCTGGGACCCAGCATCTTATTACTTTTCTCTTTCACACAATCCCTCTGACCCAACCTAATTTCACCATCACCATTTGGTTGTTTTATACACTGTTTGGAGATTCTGCTTAAATTGTCTGGTTCCTCCTCCAGTGTGCTCCACGAAAGGGAGCTGTGGCTCCCATCCACAAAAGGATGATGCCCTGGTATAGAGGAAGTGATACAGCAAAGTGACGTAGACAGCAGTGAAGGTGCTGCTACTGCACTTGTTTCTGTCTCCTACCACCCACGGACAGCAACATCTCGGGCATTCTTCCAAACAAGATGAAGCTTGTTTGTGTACTTTTAATTTAGATTACATCTATCTACAGAATGCATATGGAGAGAACAACTTGTGGAAATCAATTCTCTCCTTACACTATGTGGATCCAAGGGACAGAACTCAGGCCGTAAGGCTTAGCAGCAGTCTCCTTTACCTGCAGAGCCATTTTGCTAGCCCAAAAAGCTATATTTTAAAAGGAAACTTAACATTCTAGATGTGTATAGTCCTGCGTTTTTATTGAACTGTCAAGAAATAATAATTCCTATCCTCCCTCTGAAAACTTGTAAAGCAGACAAGACAGCAGCCAATACACAGAGGATTCTGTATGGAACCCAAGTAACTTCAGTACTGAGAGGACTGAGTATACACTCTTCTATCTCTTAGCCCAGTCTCCCTTAACTTGTTCAGAATCCACTAAAGTAAAAGCATATTCTTGGATTTATTCTAAACTACATTAAAAACCTCAAAATACTTCAGTTTGTATTTTCAAAGTGGCCAATCCAGATTTTTAAGATTGCTTGATATTATGCAACTTTCCATAATAATCCTTTGGGACTTGATCATTTTTGATAATCTAACATAGTAAAGGTTTATGAATCAAGACTGATGTATTTATTTCTATATGGACAAAGCAAAAGCATGATTTGTGCAAAGATCTGGAGGAATACAAAAATTGATACCCACAAAAGTACAGGAGTACAGTGATCATTTCAGTCCGTTCTATTTTTTTTCTGTCTTTGAGTTGAGAAATAAAATATATCCTGAGAAATAAAGTGAAGCAAGAAAAATAAAAGGAAAAGAGGAATTTATTTTTTTTTCCAAATTTCAATACAGCAGAATTTGCATTGTGACTAGACTTTCGTATAGAACTGGGCCATGTTTGAAAATGAATTAAGAGATTATAAGAATAAAAATACAACACTGTGATTAGACTGTCAAGTCCAAAAGCAAATGGTGAGATGACACAGACCTTTGTTTTCTTGACTTTTGGTTTCATCGGCTTGCTGTGCCCTCACTGCTTGAACTAACACAGACTTTCCTTCACTTCCTTCACACATTCAGCCTCAAACCTCCACAGTGTCATCTGCGATAAACAGCACAGTGTAATTATGTTAAACTGTATTCAGAAGACATTTGCATTTGGGTTTGGGTTAGACAGCAGCTGTTTCCCATTAGCCATGGGAAAGACTTATTCATATTTTCAGTGTTAGAAAGTATGAATGGCACATTATTTGCCTCCACGTCTCAACATTTATAGAACAGTTTTAGGATTTTTACTAGTATCTTAAATGTTATGGAATGCATATGGTATGCTTTAATGTGAAAAATGAGTTTATGCCTAAATAAATCCACAGTTCTCCAAATAGCAGGGGAAAAATACCTTTTGAATTTCAACTATTCTAATACAAAGAACTGAAAGTTAAGTAATTTGGATTTCCATTACCCTGAACCATTCTGGTTTGCCTCACATGGGCCAAGATGCATATGCATAAAAAATGGGATTTTGTCTGTGTGTACAAATATGTGTGTCTCTGTTGCTGTATGTTTCTTGTGCTTTTACTTTGCCCTCCCACCCATTTACTTGTTTTGTTCTATTCTGATTTGTTTTTATTTTTTATTTTTAGAAGCCTATTATTTTCTAATAAGATAGAGAAAGAAAGGGTGTGGAGTTGAGTGGGTAGGGAGATGGGGAAGAGCTGGGAGAAGTTGGGGGATGGAAAACCATGATCAGAATATATTGTATTAAAAAATCTATTTTCAATTCAAAAAAAAGAACAAAAATGGGGTTTTGAAATTTTGCTCTGTCTGATATAAAATATAAATATGAGATTGTATCCTGATATCAAAAGATTATATTATTAAAAATCCAAAGGGTAACAAATGAATATCTAGTTTTTTCAGGTAAAGAAATCTTAATATCAAACCAGATGTTTTTGTTTTTTTTTTTTTTAACTGATTTCTAAAACCTGTCTTTCAAGGTCTTGTCAAAAATCATCCAGTTACTCCTACTTCTCTGTTCTTAGATTTTAATTGTATTTTGAATTGATTTTCAATTGTTTGTCTCAAAACATAAAACAAAAATAAAAAAACAATTGGCATTGATTTAAGCTTTCACCTCAAGACCTTATCAGTCATTCATTTGACTTTTTTGTTTATTTTCTTGAAATGTTCAGGTTCTGAGCCTTGTCATGGGCATTCAACGATGACTAGAAATACTACAGTGTGTTATGTGATAGATGCTACATGCATCTCTAAACCAGATTTAGGCATCTCTAAACCAGATGTAGGCTTAGTGTGAGCAAGGAAGAGAGAAGGAGATAAGACAGAAGATGGAGATGGAGAGTCTGCCAAGCATTAAGGAGGGTACACACCTGAGCTTGCCTTCTATTTCTGGTATGGTGACAACCATTTGTTGGATCTGTAAATTATTTATAAAATTTTGAAGCTCATTTTGATGATTATACAAAAGTGAATGATAGAAGAAGAAAAAGATATGGAGGCTACATCATAGTCTTTCATAATAGTTCAGAGGATAGGATGATGTCTTACATAAAGTTAGCATAAGTGGAGGAGGTGTGAAGTATGTGCCCTAGATCGTGTACATTTACATTAAAATAAGCCTGTATTCACAGTAGATGAGTTACAAATATTTTAGGAAAGAAATCAAGCATGACTTAAATGTTGAGGGGAACATGGAGGAAATCCTATATCTAAATAAATACACCCAAATGAACGGCTTTTAAAATTATGGTAGCTCTGGGGCAATGATCAAAAAGGGATCTTAGGTAAGTTTTGAGCAGTTGCCCCAAGTGACTTCACTTGGACTTACCAGTTCAGGAACTTAATACAAAATAACCACACACAACTTTACATTCATCAATAATATGTCATCATCAAAGATAAATCTTACCAAATAGATTCACACAAACCTATACAACTCATAGTTTCTTTTCAAACTAAATAGTGATTGAACAAATTCAGTGGTTTGCATACTGAGCCTTGTTTTCAACTCTTTACGTAGCATTAGGGTAGGGGTCACAGATGACTTAAAAAGACAGGTGATTACGATGTTTAGGGCAGGAGTGGACTGGAGGTCCCTGCGAGTCTTTGATGGTTAATATTGATCATCTACTTGATAGGATCTAAAACCATCCAGTACACAAGCCTCTGTACATGGTTGTGTATAATTAGCTTGATGTCATTAACTGATATTGGATGTTTCACCCTAAAAACAGACAGCATTGTTTCTTGGGTTTAGGTCCTGTAGTACATAGAAAGGAGGAAGCTAGCTGAGAACAAACATTAATTACTCTCTGCTTCCTGGCTGTGGATGAAATGTGACTGTCTCAAGCTCCTGCCACCCTAACTGTGAACCAAAATAATTCCTTCTCCTTTGTGTTGTTTTTATCAAAGCAGTAAGAAAACAACCAAGACAGAAAGTTGGTGTCAAGAAGATGGGCTACTGTTATGATATACCTGACCATGTGGTTCTTAGGACTTTGGAACTGGTTTATGAGAGGATTGTGGAACGGTGTATTATTTAGGGATTTTACCGTTATGATGAATCACCATGACCAAAAGCAAGTTATGGAGGAAAGGGTTTATTTGGCTTACACTTCCACACTATAGATCATCACTGAAGGAAGTCAGGACAGGAATTCAAACAGGGCAGGAACCTGGAGGCAGAAGCTGATGCAAAGGCCATAGAGGACGACGGTTTACTGGCTTGCTTCCCATGGCTTGTTCAGACTCCTTTCTCATAGAACCCAGGGCCAACAGCTCAAGGATGACCCCACATAAAATGAACTGGACCCTCCCACATCAATCACAAATTAAGAAAATACTCTACAAATTTGCCTACGGCCCAACCTTATAGATATATTTTCTCAGTTAAAGTTCTTTCCTCTCAGAGGACTCTAGCTTGTGCCAAGTTGACATAAAAACTAGACAGGACAAAGATATTTGACCTTAGGACTATAAAAAGCTCTTGCATACTATAAATAAAGGTTAGGGACCATTCTGATGGGAGTTATGAAGACCAAAAAGCAGAAAGAAATTTAGAGTGTGAAGGCCACTCAGCAGGAGACAGGGATTGGAAGGAAGGACAGCCCAGGACACACCAAGACCAAATTCTTTGCACAGAGGAGATTTATGTGCCCCAGAGAGACAAAAGGTGGAGAATAAGAGACAGAGACAGGAGACAGGGGACATGGGAGAAGGGAAAAAGAACAAGGAGAAGGGGGAAGAGATATTTGCCCAGGAGAAACCAAGGACTGCATCTGGATAGAGAGGAGATAGACATGGTCTATGGGCAAACAGCAGTTTATAAAAGAAAAAAGGAAAAACCCGTGTTAGGATGAGTTGGGTAAATTTAATTGGGCATGTTAATTAGGGTAGCCAAAAGAGGGCTTTTGATTGCTGAACTTCAACACTTTGATAGCTCGACCTTGGTGGTCAGCCTTGAGAGTAGAAAGTGGCCAAATAAGAGAATAGACCTTGGTGGCTAGCTTTAGGGATGTAATCTAATTGTTTATCGAGGTAGAGGGAATGTGAGGAGAAAAGTAAAAGACAAAAACTGTCAGCACCATGTGTGCACTGCTTGCTTGGGCATGCCAGAGTCCTTCAGGTATGTTGTCAGGAACTGGGCTGGGGACATTCATGAGTTAATTTTACCAAGAATATGGCATCTTTCTGCCCATGTCCTGAGAATATGAATGATGTTGGGTTTAAAGATAAGGAACTCATTTGCTTAGCAGATGAAATTTTAATATAGAATGTTTGAGCTTAACATGCAGTTCTTTACTGTACATATCCAGATCTACAGTGAAAGAGATCAAAAGTTGGGCAGAAAGATGTAACTCTTGAGGACAGTTACAGAGCTGAAGCTTGTTAAAAGTTGTAGCCAAGGCACATGTTGGAAACTAGGCTGTGACTTTAAAGAGAAACACCCTGCTCTGCCTGGGACCACATGGACATAGACGTCTTGCACCAAAACAAGAACAGAACTCCGCTTGGCCAACGCTAAATTCTGTGGCTCTGTTCCAAGGATCTGACATTCATAATGGAATCATCTGGCTTAAGGAGTTAGACATTCTGACACATCCAGCTCTGTTCCCTGCAGCACACATACACACATAATCTCTTGAGTCAGCTCTGTGCATTCATATATATATATATATATGATCTGCCAGCCAGCCAGCCATAGAACGACCAGGCTGGGGTCTCCAATATCCTTAGGTCCTTATCACCTTCAGAGCTTTACTCAGTAGCCCTTTGAAGCCTTCTGGCAATTTAATACATTTCCAAGAGAACTTTGGACTAGCTGCCTAGATAGCATCTAGAAAAGTGGTTCTCAACCTTCCTAATGCTGCGACCTTTAATACCATTCTTCACATTTTGGTGAACCCCAACCATAATGAAAATTATTTTCATTGCAACATCATAACTGTAAATTTGCTACTGTTATGAATTTTAATGCAAATATCTGCCATGAAGAATATCTGATATGTGAACCCAAAGGGGTTGTGGCCCGCAGGTTGAGAACCTTTCCTGTAGAAGAACTTGAATATTGAGAAACACTGCTTTCTGCTCTCAGTTCCTGAGTGTTTTCATAGTGAAGGGCAAGTCCCAAATCAGATAGCTGTTGGATGGAGTACAACTCCTACATGGCAGTCCCACACTCTCCCACCCACTAACTGCCAGCCATCCCTCCCCAGAACCACCAGGCATGCCTAGCTTGTTATGGTCCCACAGTTGCTGAGTGTCATTCTGACTACCCCACTTTTCTTTCCGTGCTGACTTGAAGACTATCTTGCCATCCCTATAGCATTTGCTATGCTATAACCTGGAGAGTACTACTTTGAAAACCTTGGGAATACATTTAAGAGAAATATCACATCCAACTTCAGATTTAACTCTTAAAATATCTTCCCTTCTTTCCCCAGAAAGACCTGAACAAACATATACTCACCCTAAATAGGATATCAATGACAGACCAAAAACATAATTTGTCCAAAATCTACCCTGAGATTCAGTGACTCTTTTAGGGTCTACAGCATAGGTGACTCCACAGTAGAGTGGCACTAAAAAGCCAGACTCATCATAAGTGACAGTTAGTGAATCATTAGTGTTCCCTATGTATCTTGCAGGCAGCTGTATACAAAGGTCTCCCTTCTCCCAGCAATACTTTGCTGTTTGTATAACCTCGGAGAAAGGCTTGTCACATGCCATTTGAGTCTTGTGAGTTCTGTGTGCTTTCTGAGTCTCTTGAGTCTCCCTCCTCCCTCTATGAGAAAATGCATCAATTCTGAGAAAATGGCTACACAACACCTCAAAGATCACAAACCATTGCACTCAGCCTTCTCTCAACTTCTGTTGTAAAACAAGCAAGAAAGGGTGGCAGTGCCCCATGCTTTTAATCCCAGCATGCAGGAGGGAGAGCCAGGCGGATCTTTGTGAGTTTGAAGCCAACCTGATCTACATACAGAGTGAGATCCAGGACAGGTACCAAAACTACACAGAGAAACCCTGTCTCTGGGAAGAGAGAGAGAGAGAGAGAGAGAGAGAGAGAGAGAGAGAGAGAGAACAAGCAACAAGAACAAAAATGAAAGACAGACTAACCAAACTCCCTTAGTCTTCACTTAATAAGGACACATTGTTGATATGAAATAATCCTTAACATGCACACACACACACACACACACACACACACACACACACACACACACACACATCACATCACTGAAGTTATAGAAGGGTTATGTGGGGGGAGGGGGTGTTTTGGTTGCAGTTTGCCTTATGTCCCAGATTTGCAGATACTTTAAATAGTAGAGGAAAGATCAGGTTCTCAGGAAAGTAAAGAATAACCCTCATTGTGAATTTTCATCAAAATGCTTTCTCTCCAGTTTGTCAAGAAATATAGTATGTGTTGACTGTGAAAAGACAGAATGCCGAGTGTGTTGCCAAAGGGCAGATTGATGTGATTGGAGAGTCTCAGGCAGTCCAGTATCCAGAAATGAGCTCAAGCAAGACTATAAGAGGGTTTCTGGCAGTTAGATAAAAGCCAGCATTCCTCAGGATTTCCATTCCTATCTGCCAAAAAAGTCATTTCTCTTACCTCTGGCATAAGGGACATATGGCTATCCCTGGTGCCTATCAGCATACAAAAGCCCATGCTGGCCTCCAGGCTACCTCAGTATCTCAAGTACCTGTTACACTTTTCAAAGTCCACACTAGCATCCTACCCTTTCCTCCCCCAGCAACTCATCCTTCTTATAATCCACATGATTTGTCCACCCAGGCACTCACTCTCTCTATTCTGACTCTTGTTATCCTCTCTCTCTCTCTCTCTCTCTCTCTCTCTCTCTCTCTCTCTCTCTCTCTCTCTCTCTTCTCTGTCTCTTGCTATCTCATGATCACCACTGTTTTCTCCCGCTCTCCCACTTCCCTAGGCCTGCCATGTCTAGTCTGCTCTCCTTTCTCCCTGTTCTGCACTCCTCTATGTTCCTCTGGATGCCTTTCACTCTCTTATTCATAACAAAACCTTTCCCTAGCCTTAACTGTACCATGGAACAGTGGTGTTGGCAGTTTCTTTACTGTGCCCCTTCACATGTAGTGATATGAACTGAGAGTGAGGGAAATGTAAGCTAAATCACAAACCTCTTGAGAAAAAAGACTTGCACACAACCAGACGAAAGTTTATAAACTATTTAAGCAACTTTTTCAGAAGCTTATTCTTATCTGTCATTCTAAACTTCCACAAATTTTCCAGAAGAGGTTTTTTTTTTTGTTTGTTTGTTTGTTTGTTTGTTTTTGGTGTTTTTTTGTTTTGTTTTGATTTGGTTTTGGTTTTGGTTTGTTTGTGTTTTTGTTTTTTTGTTTGTTTGTTTTTAGCATGTTTTGAAAGTATTGCTTTCTAAGTCTTTCATAGATACTGATAAAGTACTTCCATAAGACATTGTGTTTGGTATGATACTAGTCACAAGCATCAGGAGCCTTGATACACATTGGAGAGGTCCTTTATGTCCCTTCCAACTTCAAAGTGTGCCTTTCTAAAAAATTAGAGGAATGCTCAACTGCTCTTTCTCCCCCTCAACAACTTTTTCCCAATGAATTATCTTCCCAAGTATGCCATTTAGAATGTATCTCATCATCAGACACTTGTAAAACAATTGGTACAATTTAAAATGGGTATCTTTTATGAAAACATTCTTGTTTATCTTGTTAAGATAACATATGTAAGCACCAGTGGAGAGAGTTACTTGTCATAAGGTACCAGTAACTTCTCTGTGGTGATATATTTGTAATCTAAAAAATAAAGCCTTCCTGAACATCAGAGGATAGAGCCAGCCACAGAGTTAGCCACAGAGGCCAGGCAGTGGTGGCACACACCTTTAATCCTAGCACTCAGGAGGCAGAGGCAGAGATTCATCTGGATTTCTGTGATTTCAAGGCTCCACCTCCTTAAGGTTTCACAACCTTACCAAGTAGTGTCACCATCTGGACACCAAGCGTTCAAACATGTGAAACTATAGGGACATTTCACATTTAAACTACAAGAGGGAAAGCAAGGGTAGGCTACATGATGACTGTGGCCATTAAGCTTTATTGTCAGCTTAACTGGATTGAGAATCACCTAGGACATTGAGAAATATGTTTGGGTATTTCTGTAAGGGTGCTTCCAGAGATGCTGAGTAACTAATGGGGGAAGACGCACCCTGAATGTGGAAGGTAAATTCTGTAGTCAGACTAATGATATAGAGACAGTAAAGGGGAAGAAAAGGAAAAGCCAGCTCCACACGGTGCTTCCCTCTCTGTTTCCTGGCCATGATGGCATGATGCCATTCTTTCCTTGCAACAAAGGACTGAACTCTAGTGTGAGTCAGCGTAAATCTCTGTTCCTTTACTTCATTCAGAGATTTAATGAGTGCCACATGAAGAATAACAATACAGTGGTTTTTAGATAAATATATTTTAAATATCCTTTTGAATTTGAATATCTCCCCTGGGAAAATCAAAATGAGCATGGGCCTTTAACAATATTTTTCATATTTATTATGTAACTGAAAGCTCCTGAACAAAACTTTAGATGTAAATTTGAGCTGAACTAAATACATTAGTAAAATAGTCCTCTGGTGGCCTGAGGAGAAACAAAGGGGAATCATAATCAACACAAAGAGGCATGAATGGCCACACCCTCACTTTTGAGCAGAGGCCCAAGAGTTCAGAAAGCGAACACAATTATGTCTAGCCTTCTACACTATTCCTCCCAGAAGAAATGCACCAATCTGCAAATATTATTATATTCTTCACTTGTTGGAATTTGGACACTACTAAGTTCTATAACTGGACAAAGATCACATTGTTCTGGTGTGGAGCTGGTGACTGGAGTTTCCTACTTTTTTCTCTGTGACTCCCCTTGAAAATGGGTTAGTTTTACACAGAGCAAAATAATAAGGAGGCATTGACTATCCAATTATTTGGGGATTTGCTAATATTATCTTTTCATGCCAACCCAGGTTAAATAAAGCTTTTGAAAACACTCCCTCATCACTGCAGAATGGAAGGTAGGCCGTAAGTGTTCAAGTGGAAAATCTGAATCATGGTTTCATATTAAACAATAATTTCTGAAATGCAGTGTCTTTGAACTTCCCTAAAATTGAGGAACAGCAGTTTTACTCCTTTTGAATTTTGCCTTCATTCATCTGAAACTTTAAACCTAAGAACTGATGGTGGTTTTCTCCTTCCTTTTGTGTCCTTGTGCTAATGCATCCTGTGAATTGTCCTTCAAGGTCATTTTTAATACTAAAGACAATCCTGAAGCAGACACTATAACTGCACAGGCTCCTGGCTCCTGGGATGATACTTCCTCAGGAAAGCATACGTCTCTGGTTAAAGCATGGTTTTCAAGGAAGACATATGGTTAAAGCATGGCTTTTAAGGAAGACATACTGGGTTCTGAGTTCCATCACTGCCACATATTAATTCAATAGCCAGTAGAAAGGTATCTTACCTTTATAAATTTCATCACAGTCCAAAATGGAAATAAAATTTAAGAATAATGGTGCCTTTTTAAGACATAATGTGGATCATGTGCAAGGCACTTGTTTATTTTTTTATAGCTATTGAGCACATGTTCCAAGGATATAGAGATAGGGGTGAGAATTCATACTCTTAGTGAGGGATCAAGGAAAGAATAATCATATTCATAAATAAAGCATAACAACCTACAAATCATAAGGAAAATGAAGCCATTTAATATAAAGGATTAGACTATTCTAAACAGATAGTTAAGGAGGCTGGAGTGATGGCTCAGTGGTTAAGAACATTCACTGCTCTTACAGAGGACTCACATTCAGCTCCCAGCATTCACATTAGTTGATACACAGTTGCCTATAAATCCAGATCCAGGGCATCCAAAGCCCTCTGGCCTCCACAGGTCCCTGTACACACATTATAAACTCCCGCAGGTACACATACAAAGAAATTTGAAAGTAAAATCAAATAAATAAGTGGGCAGTCAAGAAGGAAGGTGTTCTAAGAAGATGACTAAATTAAGATTAAAGTGAAGGGGATAAATCAGATAAGAAAAACTTCAGTTAAAAAAATGGGTCAGAGAAAGCAATAAATGTCAACACTTGAGGTGAGTTTAACATCAGTGTTTCCAAAGAGCAGAAATAAAGCCAAGGTCACAGCCATACAATGACCATGAGATCAATGATTCTGAGATTATACAAACAAGATCACATTGTGCCTCAATCACATGCCAGACTGCAGATTCAGAATAACATATTTAAACACTTGGACCTTCGGTTTCTTCTTTTGCAAATGTATATGCTGTTGAGTCATAATTGAAATTTTCTTCAAAGCATAGAATATGTATAAATACCTAATAAGCCGCAGCAGCCATTATTACCAACAAAATTGTGTCATTAGCATGTGTTTACAGCTAAACACATGGATGCAACCCAAGTCCAGTTCTCTAAGGAGTAGCTATTTGCATCTGCAGTGGATACTAATATTTCAAATAGATGTCGAATGAAAGGCTGTCTAAAAGTCTTTTTCAATATTTATCTGGATCCAAAAGTTTTGTGCTATAAAGCATTATTCTCTACCACACAAGCATAGCAAGGTGGGGTGTGGATTGGTGAAGGGCAAAGTGATTCATGAAGTCACTTTCAGTTTTCAGTTGTTTTTCTTTGTAATAAGTGAGGATCTGTCGGTGAATATGTCCATTGGGAATAAACTAGCACATTTCAGTTGCTTGTGGGTTCACTCACTCACTGTTTGTGTTCTGTAGTTTGACATTTGATCAAAAGCCACATAAATCTGGCATTAGTTCCTCTATGGAGAGTTTGTTTCTTCTGTATCTTGAACTGGGTCCTTTTCTCCTCTATGTCTCTTCATACCTATTATTGCTGTTCTAATGATCTGTGTTCCTGCACAGCATAATCCCTCTGCAATCAATCTCACTCTAAAATCCTTTCCCAGTGTCTCTATTAATCTCCCAACATTTGACCAGCAATTTATATAGCAGAGAAGATATTTCATGAAAGCTGATCATGGCCCTGTTTTTAAAAAGTAAAAGTTAACAGTATTACAACATTTAGAATAAGGAAAAAATATCAGAAATGAGAGTGGGGAAATGATGGAGTTTGTGTCTAACTCATAATACCTCTCATTATATTTGAAAAATATCAAATATGTAGATATGTTATCAGTTAAGGTATATATTTGAATGTTTGGCTCAACTTCTTACTTTACATTCTGGAATCTTATGTTGATAGGTATGTAGATTCATCCATACATGCATGCTGATACTTACATATATGCTAATTTAGTAAATTGCATTTTGTTTTGTTAAGCAAGAGCAGGATTTCTTTTGGTTTTTTTTGGTTGTTTTTTTTCTTTTTTGGAGCTAAGGATCAAACCCAGGGCCTTGCGGATTTCTTAAACATTATTTTACTGGAGGTGGGGTGTGTGCCATGGCACACATGTGGAACTCAGAGGACAATTTTCAAGTGGCAGCCCTCTTCTTTCTATGTGGGTTATGGGGATAAAACTCAGATCATCAGGCTGGGCAGCAAGTGTCTCTACTTACTGACCAATCTTGCAAGCCCTATAAAGGTATTTTCATGATAAGAAAACTTAAGTTGCAATTAAACATTTTGAACTCAGGATCTATTATAGTTTGTTGTAGAAATAGCTGGGTTTGCTTTAGAATATGACAAAGTCTATTTTAAATACTTTGTTTATAAAAAACAGGAAGAAGAAGAGGCAAGTCATCCTTCTATGCAGCTCAGTTCCAATTCAGATAATGTGAGCACGGAGATGGTGCACACAGAATAGAGAGCAGCGTGCTATGAGTCAAACATGGGAAGGAGGGTTGTGTGTAATGAATCTTTTGAGAGTATGCCGGGGATGTCTTTCTGTATGCTGTGAATGTGTTGCTCTGATTGATTGATTGATTGATAAATAAAACACTGATTGGCCAGTAGCCAGGCAGGAAGTATAGTATAGGCAGGACAAGCAGAGAGGAAAATTCTGGGAACAGGAAAGCTGAGTCAGGAGATGCTGCCAGCTGCTGCCATGAGAAGCAAGATGTAAAGTACCTATAAGCCATGAACCACCTGGCAACTTATAAATTGATAGAAATTGGTTAATTTAAGATATAAGAACTAGATAACAAGAAGCCTGCCTCAGCCATACAGTTTATAAGTAATATAAATCTCTGTGTATTTACTTAGGTCTGAGTGGCTGAGGGCCCAGGTGGGACTTGAGATAACTCCAGCTACAAGAGTATCTAAGAGATCCAACAAATGGCTAGAGCTTCCATGCCCAACTGCTCCACACTCAGTGGATTACCTGACAGCAATTTGCTTTCTCATACACTGGAGACTCTAGGTCTAAGATGAGTCAGCCAGCCAGTTTGGCTCCTGCTGAGGCATCTCTCCTTGGAGTAAAGGTGGCCATCTGTCTCTGGTATGTCCTCATAACTCTTCCCTCTGTACCTGTGTGCACACCTCAGTTATCTTGCTATATACACATTTCTTCCTGGTAGATGGAGCCCTGTCAGATTGGGTAGACTAATGGCCTCATTTGAAGTTAATTACCCCTTTAAGGGTCTCATCTGCAAATGTAGTCACATGCTGTAATACAGGATTAAGAACACAACATTGACTTCTGGGAGATCCACTTCAGACCATAACACTAGCTCTCTGCTTAGACATTCTCCTTCTTTTGTGTCAGAGGTGAACAGATTCTTCAGGGTCAGCAACAAGAAAAATAAGCAGAAATAGAACAGAACACCAGAATGCCCATTGTTTATTTATAATGGGAACTAGTACCTCACTGAGCCTTTCCTATTATAGGAAACAGCCATGTGTCCCAGCCGCATAGGACACTGAAGGGTTTCTGGTTACCTTGAGATCAGTGATACACTTAATAAATGCTGGTCAACTTCACCTTTTATTAATATTTTTCCTTTGCAGGTCTTAATATATATAAGAATATACAAGTATTATGATGCCTTATTGACCTGAATTGCCTTGTCCTGAAGGTTGACAATTGATTTGTCTATGCTTTATTGGTTACTGGGGGCTATCACAATAAAACCCTCAGGAATATGAATGAAACCACTTGTTGGAGTTCTTCATACATATAAATAAAGTGAATTTAATTAATTTATTAGTTTAAATTAATATATCAAGAAATGCAGCAGATTTTCTAGGCTGTTGATACTGCAAAAAATGTCCTATACAAAGATGACACCAAAGTGCATTGTAGTATCAAGATTGGAAAGCACCATTTCCCTGTGGCTCCTGCATTGGGGTGACTTATTGGGACTTGTTAAAACATATTGTTCACCCAAGGGTTTCCCATTTCAATATGCAAAAAACTGGCATCTCATTTAAGATACATATTAGCAATTACTTAGATAACTTTATTTTGTACATATTTGACACATTTCTTTTTTAATTGCATACTTATGTCTTCTCTTCATTTTGCTACTGAACTATCTTTTTACTGATTTGTGTAAGTTATTAACAATATATATTATATCACATTTGTCCTAAAATTTCAAAGTGGTCTGTTTTTTTTTTAACCTATTTCTGTTGTTATTTTGTTTTGATGTGCTTTTTTTTGTTTTAACAAGGCCTCACTCTGTAGGCAGATTGACCTTGAACCCATGCTGTCATCCTGATTCAGCCTCCAGAGAGTCAGATTACAGGCATTAGCCACCTTGCTCAACTTAGTAATATTTTTGACATCCTGAAATATTTTGCTTTTATGTAGTCCAAAGTTAAGACTTTTTTCCCCTTAAAATTTTCTCATATTCTTCCTTTCTAACCCTGAGATCAGATTTATACACACATGTGTGTATATGTGTAAATTGTACTATTTATAAATCAACCTCCCTTTATTTGTCAACTAAATGTGGTACAACAACTACACTTTAAACTAAACAATTATCCAGACCATTTGTTGCTGGAGGCCATGTGCTGTGCAAGAACTATGGCCATGACCCTGAGAAAATTGCTTGCCCTCACAGAAATATATTTCCTGGGAAACAGGGACAGCAATGTGTACTGCATAGGGCTGATGAGGATAAAACTATGCAGCATACATGAAAACACCTGTGGGCATTCAATAAGTGTTAGTGATTTTCACTTCTGCAGATGGGTTTCTGTTGAACATCAATATTGTCCATATTGTACTGGTAACTTATTCTTTGTAATGTAACCCACTTCCTGGAACATTTGGAAAGTTTCCATAGACTAAAACACACAAGCTTGCTAGAGTTTATGATCTCTTCAGCTATGGGTAACTGGCCAAGTTTAGAGTACCAAGCATGAATTCCCTGCTATTGAATGGGCCTTAAGTCCACTTAGACACATGTTCATTACCTCCACCTTAAAAGTGATGCTATTGAACCACTGGGACTATCTTGATGGTCAGTCTTTGTGGTGGGCTGTAGGCTTTATAGCTTATTTATTTATTTATTTATTTATTTATTTATTTATTTATTTATTTGCTTTGCGCCCACCCCTTGTCAGCTTATCTAGCACCTTTGGATGCTATGAGAGCTAGTCCTCAGGGAAGAGATTTTTCTGGTCATTAACAGTACTGTGAATGGGGAAATAGAAAAATGAGGTAAAGAGATATTTTAACTGCAGAGGAAAAGGGGAGCAAAGTGCAGATAATACAGAGGGAAGAGAAAGGAGAGATAGAAAGCATTGAAAATATTTGAAAACTTATGGAGAAATATTGTTTTATAAGCCTACTTAGATTACATATTTTATGTCTATATATAGATATATATAGTTTAAATGGAGTTATGCTGCATGCAACAAGAATGTCCCTGGCCCCACCCCCCACAAGGCATAAACTACTCAACAAATAAATGAACAAAAGATAAATAAATAGATCCAATGCCAGAAATGGGAAAACACTCTTCTAGGCATTGTTCAAAGAAGTTCAAGAGACTCCCAAAACAATACAGGCTTTGCTGTTGCCTTTGGCTTTCTCTCAGAACTTGAAGGCAAGCCACTATTTTTGAAGACACCACTCACTTTGGACACAAGGCTTGGAGGAAAAGCCAACATTCTTTAGCACACTAAGGATGAAAAAAATCCAGAAGAATAGTGGGGATCTGTTTTCACTGAAGTCACATTGAGGTTTAAGCAAGTAAATTAGTCAGGTATGTTTTGTCCCCATTTTACCATTTTCTAAATAGTATCAACATTTGCACTGATTCCAAAAATGTAATTACCCTTAATCCACTTTTATGTTCAGCCTTAAATCTATGTATCAGTTCACTGTAGTTGCTACGCTTCAAGATACATCTTGAATCAACCAGCTCTCAGCACCTTCACATTATTAGAGTGGCAGAAACCATAGTCAGCTCAACTGGGGTATTTGGTAGGCTTTTAACTAATCGCTCAACTCAAATTTGCACTACCAACATAAGCTTAAAAACTGGAAAGGCATTGCTGCATCTTCTTCAAGAGCAATATGATTGGTCTAGCTGGAAACACATTCTTAACCCAAAAGGAAGAGAAATTCTATTGTAGCCCTACAAGGACTAAAAAGCAAGAAACCCTTCCTCGAGTTAAAGGGAATACACTACCTAAAGAATGTCATTAGAAGCCTGCTGGGTGGGACTGAAACACCCCCATCCCCACCCCTACTCTCACCCCCAAGCATTCATCAAGTCACCCTGGCTGGCAGTTGAAAGATTTATTCTAGACACTTAGCAATACTTACTTCATCTTGGTTTGTATTCCTACAACACTGGGCTTCATCTACAGTGTTATCATTCACACAGTTTTTATGGTCAGATATGATAGCACTTTGCAAAGATATTAGACAGGAATTATTTTGATTGAAATGTATTTGTCACCAAAGCTAAATATCATGTCTATACCTTAACTAATTCTCAAGTCAAGCTTACTCTACCTTCTGGAGAGATCCCAGTTCTGATAAATGCATTGCAGATTTCTCCAGGAATAACCCATCTGTATGTTGTGTGGAAGGTGAAGATAAAAATTGCACTCATAATTATCTTTACCATGGCATTCTGAGCCTAGTGAATTGAAACAAAATCCAACCACAAAAAAAGATCTTTAGTGGCACAGGACAGAAGCTAATTTCGTCTCATCAGAGGGGGTAATTTAGCAATATTGGTCATTTAAAGATCTAAAGCAAGCAGGATGATGGGGCATAGATCACTTTTCTCTGTTTGGCTTACCAGCCCCACTTTGGACAATATACTGGAACAATACCACAATAATTACTAGCTACGGATCAGAACTATGCAAATGCATATGGTTTTTCAACATTGCTTGCCAGAAAATGTTCTAGCATTGTTACCCAACTACATTAACCCCTACCATGGCTATTTTGGTCTTCCTCAAGTGTTGTTTTTGATAAACACCCCATACATGATTAGTATTACAACATAAATGAACCATAGCTTCAATGACAAACACATAAGCAGGGCCAGGGATGGCAAATGCAGAGACCTTCTAAGTTAGACATTTACTTACATTTGTAATTATGGGCTGCAATACAGCCAGTTTGCCCCTCATACTTCCACTTAGCATTACTGATAGAAATGTAAGGAATATTTAAAGACATACTTTCAACTATATGCCTTAATTCATCTGTGTAGCTGGAGCTTTCTCCAGTCCTGCCTGGCCCATGGTCAGGACAAATCTCTCTCACCCACCAGTCTCACAGCCACTCAGACCCAACCAAGTAAACACACAGAGACTTATATTACTTATAAAATTTATGGCCATGGCAGGCTTCTTGTTATCTAATTCTTATATCTTAAATTAACCCATTTCTATTCATCTATAAGTTGCCACGTGGCTCATGGCTTACTGGTATCTTCATCTTCTCATGGCAGTGTCTCTCTGACTCAGCCTTCCACTTCCCAGAATTCTCCTCTCTCCTTGTCCCACCTATACTTCCTGCCTGGATACTGTCCAGTCAGCACTTTATTTATACAGAGCAATATCCACAGCATATCTGGTTTAGAAAAGTTCAAAGAAGCAATGTGTCTTTGAACACAGGTGGCTGCATTGGAAAGTGGTTGTGGGTAATGGGTTCCTGAATGCATAAAGCTCAAGAGATCCAGAGGGCGGTGGTAATTTAGAACTGTGGCTGATGCTGCTACCTTTCCAAAGGTAGGCATAAGCCTTCCTTTTTCTATTAGGCACAGAATAATGCCAGTGCTTATGTGTCATTGCTTTTCTATTTGATATGCCTTTTCTTTTTGTGGCATTCTGACATTCTTTAACAGACCAAGAATAAGACTGAGAGAGGCTGGTTCATAGAGACTGCTCTTAAACAGCAGTTCTCAACCTCTGGGCCACAACTCCTTTGGTAGACCCTTTTACATTTAGATCCCCTTCATATCAGATATTTACATGATGATTAATAACAGTAGCAAGGTTATAGCTATGAAGTAGCAACAAAATAATTTTTCGGTTGGGGGTCACCACAACATGAGGAACTGTGTTAAAGGACTGCAGAATTAGAAAGGCTGAGAGCACTGTCCTAAGGCATTAGCTGCCTGTCTTGTTCCTACAATGACTAAAGCAACTTAAGGGAGGGAGGGTTTCAGGCCCCCTCTCCACCATTGCTAGGAGTCTTAGCTGGGGTCATCCTTGTGGGTTCCTGGGGATTTCCCTAGCGCCAGGTTCCTCCCTAACCCCCTAATGGCTCCATCTGTCAAGAGCTCTCTTTCATTGCTCTCCCTCTCCATCCCAACCCCACCTCAGCCACCTTGTTTCCTCATATTCCCACCCCACATCCCCTCCCTTCTACCTCCACTCCCAGTTTACCCAGGAAGACTTAGGCATTTTCCCTTGCTGGGGCAATCCAAGCATGACCCTCTTAGGGTCCTCCTCTTTACCTAGCTTCTCTGGGATTGTGGATTGTAGCCTGGTTATCCTTTGCTTTGCATCTAATTGTGACCAACCAAATTATCATCACAGAACCTACATCTAGTGACTGATAGAAGCAGATGCAAAGACCCACAGCCAAGCACTTGGCCAAGCTCCTGGAGTTCAGTTGAAGAGAGGGAGGATGGGTTACAGGAGCAAGGGGAGTCAAGATCATGAAAGGGAAAACCACAGAGACAGCTGACCCTGGATTTGAAGTTACAGGCAATTCTAAGCTACCCAGTGTGGGTGCTAGGAACCAAATTCAGTCCTCTGCAAGAGCAGCATGTGCTCTTCACCCTTAGCTATCTCTCTAGCTCCTATGCTTTAAAAAACATGTGATGTCTTATATTTCATTCAAAATTAAACACTCTAGAGCTATACTGTCATAATTCATACCCCATTCCTGATCTGTCACTCACATCTGTCCTTAAGGAGCAAGCAATGTGGAAAAGTTGGTAAGGATGAAGTCAGAGTTTTTCAGTGGATATATCAGATGTACTAAGGTACATGTATTTAATGACACACATTTCCCCCAAAATAAAAACACATAATACACAATAAAGTTTATAAGACACGTTTTACTTAGGAATACATTTTTGCTCTTTCTATTTTAGTATATACATCTGTAACATTTTTAATAGATACATATTTATTGAATAAATGAACTATAACTTTTACCACTCCACCACTCTTTAATAATCAGGCTATTCCAAGTTTTCTATTTTAAATGGCATTTCTGTCAAGAATCCTGGAGGCTATGAGATTTCACACTACCTGTAAGGTAACAAGTTAAGCCAACTAAAGTTTTCTGAATGCTGATAAAAGACACAGGTGTCCTGGGTCAGAGACAAAGGTTTCTATTGTTTAGAACACAGCAGGAAACATGGACTTGGTCTTCATGTCAGTTTCTCTAGCCCTCAGAGTCCCATGACACATTGGTCAAGTATATGCTGGGTAGGCAGAGGGTTTGTGTTACAACTAGAGATCCTCAAGTTTAGGAAAACCTAATTTTTTATAGTTGTACAAAGTTTCCTCTAGAGGGTTGTTTCTCTCTCTTTCTCTCCATCTCTATCTCTGTCTCTGTCTCTCCTGTGTGTGTGTGTGTGTGTGTGTGTGTGTGTGTGTGTGTGTGTGTGATTGCTGTACATGTGTACAGGTATATTTATCCTCATTGGTTTGTGTCAAGCCCAGAGGTTGACATTAGGTTCATCCCTTTATTAATCTACCTTAAGTATTGAAACTGGGTCTCTCATTTAACCTAGAGCTCACCATTCCATCCAGACTGGTTGATTAGCAAGCTACTGTGATTCACCTGTCTCTGCACCCCACCCCAGCAGTGGGGTTACAGATTTTACATGGGTTCTGGGGATCTGAACTCAGGTCCTCACACTTGTGCAACAACCACTTCAGCCACGGAACCATCTCCCATGTCTTGTTTCTCAAATCATTTAGGCACCAAACTTCTCCACTGATGCAGAAAGAAATACACTCTCTGCCTCTCAAAGCGATTCACTATTCATGCATGAAAAATATTCAAGAACAAAAGGCTGCCCATGCTGTTATCACAAGAGATATAAAAGGAATGTTTTCCTACACTTGCAATATTGTTCAGGCTTTCAGTCTTACCCGAGTTGCTATGTATTTAGTTTATATATTTCCATCTTGTGTTTTGGAGTATGATAGTGTATTGGAAAGACAATGAGAATTTGTATAAAACACAAGTGAACTCTACTATTTATTTATTACTTATTTATTAATATGTTTAAAGAGTTATCTGAATGGATTTTTTTTTTATTTGGTTTTTCAAGACAGCGTTTCTCTGTAGTTTTGGAGTTTGGAGCCTATCCTGGACTAGCTCTGTAGACCAGGCTGGCCTCGGACTCACAGAGATCCACCTGCCTCTGCCTCCCGAGTGCTGGGATTACAGACGTGCGCCGCCACCACCACCTGGCGATATACTTCAGTTGTTAATAATGCCTGGTGTTTAGCTGCAGGATTTTGCTAAACCAAGTTTTAAGGTTACTTTTCCATATAATTTGAACATTGCCATTCAAGTAAACAATAAACCATTGTAACATACATGAGTATTCTTTTAGATAGCTACTTAACAAACTTTTATTTCTGCAAAAATTTATCTAGTGTGTGATACTCATCATTTTGGTCAGAAATGGGATATAACCCAGCCCAGCTTTAAATTAATAAAACAGTTCCTAAATAGGATTAAATTAAATCCCCTGGAAACATTGCAGTGACAAAAGCCTGTTCTTGATTGATCTACTAAGCAAATGCATGTCTGATGAAATAAAACCAAGCCTTATAAACTGAGTAAAACCACACTGGGTAAAGTGTCTGGTTTATTTCAAAAAGCCATTTTTAACTGAAACTACTCTTTACTGTGCCTCTGCACTGGCTTTAGTTCACTCTTGATGTCATTCAGTTTTTTGTTGTATCTTAAAACACCAAAGTCTTTATTTTCTTGGACTTTTAAAGTAGAACGTGCTTATAAGATACTGTATGAATTTCAGAGACCTAGAAATATCTGACCTCTTAGAAAATGGTGCTAGAATATATTTACCAAAAGCCAGCATTATTATGAAAGGCGACAGAACACTGTGAAGAAAAGCTAATGTATAGGATCCAGACACTCTGAAGACACACTTTGATTGGATATTTTTTTTTATCAAGTGTTTTTGGGTTTTGTTGTTGTTTTTCTTTTAGACTTATTTATTTATTAAGTTTAGTGTTCTGCCTGCATGTATTCCTGGAAGCCAGAAGAGGGCACCATTTCTCATTACAGATGGTTGTGAGCCATCATGTGGATGCTGGGAATTGAACTCAGGACCTCTGGAAGAACAGTCAGTGTTCTTAACCTCTGAGCCATCTCTCCAGCCCCCTGATTGGACATTTTGATAGCATCAACTGGGTGAAAGCAGTGACCACATTTCTCACAAAACAGTGGGTTGTGCAAGTTCTGCAAGACCATGATGGAAGCCATTTCCCACGGAGCCCTCAACATGTCTATTTTGCTGAAGACTCCAAACTGTAAGTCAGAAATCACCTATAACTCTCAGCACAGGCACAGAACACATGAAACAACCAAGAATTTTAACTATTTCCTAAAATGTAACAAGCCATTCAAATTCATTCATTCAACAATATCTGTCCAGTGACAACAATGAACAAGGAATCTGAGATTCCAGTAATCAACCGGGAGAGTAATGAGCGGTGTCTTTGTTATGAAGTCCACAGATTACATATTTCATTGTGGGGAGGCAGTATGAAAAAGAAGGTGTGTAACTTTTTTATTTTACTGTGGCACTAACCATAATGGCAAAGTATTGTTGGAATGTAATTGCGCTGATAACATGACTTTTCCTTGAGGAAAAACTAAACAGAAAAGAAAAGAATTCCTATTTTAGTTTTGTACCCTTACTGATTTTCCCATAATAGTTTACAAGTTGCAACTCAGGTAACAAACAAGGTGAGGTGCAGGAAGAAATAGTCCTCATCCCTTGATACTGAGAAATAAATTAGACTAGGAAGAGGTAAAATTATGCTGCTGGGACATCGATTGTTTGGAATTGGGAAACTCACAGGAAACTATGGAGGAGGGTCTCTGGTCTTCCATTTGTTTCGCTGTGGGTTTCCTAATCCCAATTCCACAATTTGCTGCACTCAGACCAGGCCCCTTTGTCTTATCACAGTCCCATCCCAAAGCATTTTGTCTTTTTACAAACAGGCAGACAGATCTTTGGGGCCTGACAGTCTGTGAAAACTCCCTTGTGTATGTATAAAAATATTATATAAATTCATGTACATTTTTTCCTATTAGTATGCTTATGTCAATTTTATTGTCTCATCAGGCCAGAAATTTTATTTTGTCACCAGGCCAGAAACAGACAAGAAATTTTGTTTTTCTGTTTTTGTTTTTGTTTCTTTGTTTATTTTTTGAGACAGGGACTCACTATTGTAGATCAGGTTGGTCTCCAACTCATAGGGATTCCCTGCCTCAGTTACTCAAGTGCTGGGATTAAGGTTGTGCACCATCGCACCAGGCCTAGCCCTACCTTAAAAATTTTTGCTTCCCAGTGGACAGAGTCTTTAAGTAGGATAGAATTTTATTGACATCAGTTTTCTTTGCTAAATTGAATATAAGAAACTAGAATGAGTTCATATAATTTCGTGTATTTTATATGATATTTTAAAGCTTGTAACAATATCATAATGCAAAATGCATTCAGTCCAACTTCAAAAGTCCCCATAGTTTATCATAGTCATAATTATGTTTTAAAGTTCAAAGTTCATGTCACTTCTGAGTTCCATGTAATCTCGTAACTACAATCACCTATAAAATAAAAATAAAAAAACAGATCACATACTTCCAACATATAATGTCACAAGGTACATATTACCATTCCAAAACATAGGGAAGGAAGCATAATGAAGAAATACTGGACCAAAGCAAGACTGGAAACCAGCTGGGCAAACTCCAAACTCTGCATCTCCATGTCTGATATCAAACCACCCTTCGATCTACAACTCCTTTTGGCTTTGTTGACTGCAACACACTTTTTTCTCATGGGCTGTTTCCACACCTTGTTAGCAGATTCCCTCAGCAGGTATCCTATGACTCTGGCATCTCTAACATCTTGGGGTCTCCAAGATAATCCAGGGTTCTTCTTTACAACTTCAAACCATGGCCTCTCTAGGTCTCCATTAAGGGATACCCTTGAAATATGCTTTGCCTTAGCAGCTTTCCTAGGTCTTGGAGGAATATTCCATAACCCATTTCTTCTGTCCTTGACTTTAAAGCCAAAACCACATAGCCAAAGCTACCAAATTCTGCTGCTTGCTGAGGCTAGAAGATGGCTCCCTTGTTCAATTACATCTTCACCAGCTTTCAGTTTTCCATGATTTCCTTTACTACCTAAGATTGGCTTAAGCAGTAAATAAGAATAAGCAAGCTATTGTAGCTTGGCTGTTCTGAAACTAGATCTGTAGACCAGGCTGGCCTCAAACTCAGAGATCTTTCAATTACATCTTCACCAGCTTTCTGTTTTTTATGCTTTCACTCACTGCTTGAACTTGGCTGTCCTGAAACTAAATCCATAGACCAGGCCGGCCTCAAATTCAGAGATAGATGCACTGAACTTTGCTAGGATTAAAGGCATGCACCACCACACCTGGCTCCAAGATTTTCTATAATTCCTTAGCACAAGTTAGAAACAAGGGCAAAAAGAAGCCACATTATTTACCAAAATATCATTAAAAAAATCTCTAGGCCACATATTAATATTCTTCTGCTGTTAAAACCTTTTGAGCCAGTCCTTCACAGTTAAAATCATACTCAGCATCACTGTCTCCCATGCTCTTACTAATGTACCAACCCATTAGGCAGCACTAAAGTGTTCAACTGATTTCCTAATCCATAGTCCTAATGTCCATATTCCTTCAAACAAATACATGGTCAGGCCTATCATAGCAATACCCCAGCCCCTGGTACCAACTTCTGTCTTAGTTAGAGCTTCTATTGCTGTGAAGAGACACCATGGCCATGGCGACTCTTATAAACAAAAACATTTAATTGAGGTAGTAGCTTACACTTTCAGAGGTTTAGTCCATATCACCAGGGCAGAGAGCATGGCAGCTGGGAGTATGGTGGTGTGCAGGCATACATGGTGCTAGAGAAGGAGCTGAGATTTCTAAGTCTTGACCTATAGGCAACAGGAAATGGGGATGACTTGAGCATATATGGCACCTCAAAGCCTACCCTCACAGTAACACACTTCCTCCAACAAGGCCATACCTACTTCACAAAGCCATATCTCCCAATAGTGCCACTCTCGAGGAACACTCTCCCAATACTGACTCCAGCACCATCAAATACAATCTTTTGCACTTGTTCAAATAAATTCACTTGTGGATGCCATGGATATTGCTCTGTATGCTGTGAAGTTGTTGCTCTGATTTGATTGATAAATAAAACACTGATTGGCCAGTAGCCAGGCAAGAAATATAGTATATGTGGGACAAAGAGAGAGGAGAATGCAGGGAAGAGAAAGGCTGAGTCAGGAGATGCCAGCCCGCCTTCCAGGGAGCAGCATGTAACAGGCACACAAGTGAAACCACAGAACATGTGGCAACTTATAGATTAACAGAAATGGGCTGAGTTTAAGTGTAAGAACTAGACAGTGGTAGGCCTGAGGTAATGGCTGAGCAGTTTTAAATAATATTAGCCTGTGTGTGTTTATTTGTGTCTGAATGGCTTCAGGACTGGCAGGTGAGAGAGATTTGTCTTGACCATGGGCCAGGCAGGACTGGAGAAAATTCCGACTACATGTGGAAGCAATATATCTGAAAAGACATTTAAGAATATTGGAATTAAATTGATCTGTCTTAATTAACAAATTAAGTTCTCTGAACAATTATATTGGTTATTATATTTACACACTTCTTTAGTGTGCTACTACCCAACTTCAAAGTGCCCTTAACCTTTGAAGTCTTGTGAGATACTCTGCATTGAGCTTGTGTTGCCCTAATACAGCAATGTCAGGCTTCAGATGAGATCAGCAACTCATACTGGCAGTAATGCCTTTAGGGAAAAAAAAAGGTTTCCTTTTCCAGGAGTCATCACTATTTAAAATTTAGAGTCATAAATAAGACTGTTATAAAGTGTTTTTGGAAATGATTTCCTCTACAACCCAAGTATAAAGTATGCATCAATCTATGTCATGGAATTGATTTAGAAGTGTGTTACAAAATATGTTCTAAAAACAAGATAAGCTAATATTCTAAACAAACTAAGCTTAAAGCTTAACATCCCTAAATATGCACAGATTCTGAGCAATGATGTGGAATCGTGTGGCTTGCTGGATTCCTGCATTCCTTCTGTGAGCATTTGACACTGTTGACATTATCTGCTTTGTAGACCAGGGAGACAGACCTCTGTTAGCAAGCCATCATCCCAGCACGCTCAGCTCAGAGGGCATTCATTAGCTTTCCTAATGCTTCCAGGCTCCATCAGCATCAGTACTCTAACGAGACACCACCGCACGTCTCACTCTATATTAAGAGGGTCTTTGGGCTAAACCAGCTGCTGCTCCACCTAAGCCAAAGTCAGAAACCAGAAAAATGACCTTAAAACAGAAGTTTACATTTTGTGAGTGCTTTTCCCAGCTTGGCTATTGGATAGCACTTATATAGTCACTTACAAAGTAGATTAGTCAACTGGAGTTCACAGAAAACACTGTTATAACAAAAGTGAATTTTGATACATTATCTGCCTATTTAATTTGCTTCTAGAGAGCTAGAAAATCTGCAGTTTTGTTTGATCTCATGATTTTTAAAATGGCAGTATTCTAATGGTGAAATTATGAGGCATTCTTGACTCCTTCCCAGCTCCGTATGAGATGCACCAAACTGTACTGTAAATATCATAGCCTCCAGCTGATTTCTATAAGAGGGAAAATTGGTTTTCTTTCTTCGAAGGAGTATAGAAGGTTCATGAAGAGCCATGAAACTAGGGGAGATGGAGGAAACATTAAATCTTCAAGGGGAAGTGTAGTGAAATATACACCCTGAAAATCACTTCAAAAATTGGCTCCAAGAATTTAAAACAATTTTTAAAAGAACTCTGAAAGTCATATGTATAATTTTTCTGCCAAAAAAGTTACTTACCATGTTCACTTTCTTACAAACTTTACCTGCATTTGATGAACTTGATACCATTACAAATATCATTTTTAAAACTTGGCCCAACAGTTGTAAGAAGGACTACTTGTTATACACTTTGTGCATGCACATATTTAAATTTGTAGCTGTTCTTACTCACTGAAAACACCCGCACTGTTGTCAGAATAACACACTCCAAACAGTGCATGTAACCTAACTATACACAGAACAACGTGGTTCACAGAGTTTATAGATCCCAACACATACTGCTTTCAGTAAGACTGAAATAGTTAAGAAAATCTTGAAAACAAATCGTAACAACCTCTTGGCACGGTAGAGGAGGATGTCCTGTCAACAATGGATTGTCAAAATCAGCATGGAGACTTTTGAAAGAGTTTTATGTGAGTGGCAAGCTGTCTGTCATCCATCAGGCATGCCTTTTCAACTTGCATTCTGACCTTCCAGAGTCTGCATACCTACTCTAATATTGTCTATAGCTTTAAGATTTTCCATCAAGATTGTCAGTTTATTAGTAGAATTCTATGGAGAAATGTTCTTTGACTCAAACCAAGGGTTCCTTTTCTTATCATGATGGTGAATGTCATACAACAGAGTTAATTGTGTGAATGTATTGCTTTCTGAAGCTTCTACATTTTGTCATTGAGTACCTAAAGTAAGTTCCCAAATCTTAACAATTCATCAAATTTTACAGAGAAGAAATGTCCAATTAACATTTATGCTTAGATATTTAAAACATAGCCACATCAATTTCCTTTTTTATACATTGTCAAACATTTGTTGAATGACCATTGTATCTCAATGCAGCCCTCCAGAATTTGGGAATAGAAGACACACTACCCACATTGAGAACTTTCTGGTGACAATATACCGAATCAGCGCATCAGTGTGTTACAGGAGCCAGAACTCTGTGCGCCTTTACCCTGTGCACACCTCTATGCTGTTGAATAATCCCATAATTCAAGAAAATATCAGAAAGCAGATGTTTCTTGTGATGCCTTTAGAAATTACAAATTCTAGCTTCAATTTTCATAGGAATCATAGTATGTCAGATATATCTATGATTGCTTAGTCTGGCCTAGAAAATGGTTATTTTAAATGTATGTATTTTATTTTCAAAGCCTTTAACTATTAACACATTTAAAACATTAAACATCAACCTCAAGATTAGTAATAAATCATTAATATATTTTGAAGAAAGAATTTTAACTGAGCAAGAAAACATAGATAGGAGATAATCGCATAAAATACATATGTAACTAAACTTAACATGTAACATGATTTCAACATTATCTTGAATATTTATGAACAATAATGGCACATTCAAAATCTATAGACATTTTAAAGCTCTGTTACAAAGCTTTTTAAAAAATATTAAGTGATTAAAATAGCCCTCTGTTTCGTACTGCAACTGTGATTATATGCAAATTTCTCTCCAATTAGAGAAAATGAGTGTAACTCTGTAGAGATTGCTTCACGCTAGTTTGTCAAAGGAGTCTGGATTTTTGTCCAATGCAGACCATTTGATTATGTATGCAGACATATCTACATTTGAATAATGCATGGAAATTGTAAGGTTTATTTTCATATCTCAAAATGAACAGTGACTATGTTCAGGAAACAAAGAAGTTGTTTACTTATTTAAGTGTTTCTCTCCTTGGAGTCCTGGGCAGCTGAATTTTATATCTCCAGTGAATCTTCTGATTAATATTTGTTACCACCTTTCAACTAATCACCCTTTCACACCAGGATGATGTGTGACCTTTCCTAGGGAGACACAAATACAAATTCCTATTCACCTCAGATAGGACACCAATGACAGTCTAGAGAAATTATCCCACATCTAACTTGATGAAGCAATTGATGCACTGGGCTCCTTACAGAAGTGCATGGGTTCAACTGCAGCTGTATCATTGTGAGGCCCACTCTGGCGTGCCTGAAGGTTTACCTATGCTGCTTTCTTGGAGCTCCTCAGCAGTGTACAGGCAGCTCCCACAGAACAATCTCCTCTGCTCTACAATTATCACTGCTAATAGAACCTGGAGAAGGGATCCAGTGAATCTTGCAACATTTTGAGCCTTTTAAGTTTTGTTATCTCCCTGAACCTTGTGAGTTTCAATGGCTTCCTGACTTTTACCAGCCTTTTTCCTTCAAGAAAAAAACAGGGTAACTTAAGAAATGATTGTAGAAATATAGCATATTTAAATGTTCTGCTACATAAATCTTTTTATATTAAATAAATTTCTTTCATACAATATATTCTGATTATGTTTTTCCTCCCTCCCCACCTCCTCCCAGACTCTCTCCAAGTCCCCACCCACCCAAAACCACACAGTTTCTTGCTCTTTCTCATTAGAAAGCAAACATAAATCTTAAAACTAAAGCAAACAAAATAATCAAAAACAAAAGGTAAAGTGCAACATGTAAAAATTACTGAAAAAAGACCAAAAATGACAGCCATAATAGATAAAGTATGATAAAAAAAATTATAATAGCTCATTATTTCAGAATAGGCATATAAACCATGGTGTTACATGAGTTTTATCATAGCACTCAAGGGGCAGAGCAGGTGGATCTCTACAAGTTCGAGACTAACCTGAAGAGTTGTAAGCCAACCAGAGCTAAAAGTGAGACCTTGTGTTTAAATAAAACTAGGCATATTGTCTTAGTTAGGGTTATCATTGCTGTGATGCAACTTGAGGAAGAAATGGTTTGTTTGGCTTTTGCTCCCACAACACAGTTCATCATCAAAGGAAATTAGTACAAGCACTCAAGCAGGGCAGGAACCTGGAGACAGGAGCTGATACAGAGGCCATGGAGGAGTGCTGCTTACTGGCTTGCTCTGCATGGCTTGTTCAGCCTGCTTTCTTCAGAATTGAGAACCACCAGCTCAGGAGTAGCATCATCCACAATGGGTTTGACCCTCCCCCATCAATCACTAATTTAAAAATGCTCTATAGGCTTGCCTATAGCCAGATCTTATGGAGGCATTTCCTCAACTGAGGTTCCTCCTTCTCAGATGACTATAGCTTGAATCAAGTTGACATGAAACTAGCCAGCACAGGGAGATTGTACACATACCTAAATCAAAATGCAAATTAAGAATAACAGAAGTTACAGGAAATAATCCTTTGTCACCCCCCTGATCTGCATAATTAAAAACTTTATACAGTACATGTGCAACAATAATGTGTTAAAAGATTAACAAAGTGGTTTTTTGTAACAACGCATTTTAATACTACCAGGTTGATGCATTTCAGCATAGATTTGATTATCTTTGCAGGCACATAGTCAGTCTTTATATTGTACAATTTCCAGGACCAACTATTCAGAAGACAGAGGAGCATGTGGATTAAGTTACCTGACTTTAGTCGAGTCCAGGTCTTCTGATTATTGATTTTCTTTATAGTTTTCTCATGTAAACATGCTCTGGATCTGGGTAAACAGCTCAGTGGGTAAAGGTGCTTGTTGTGTGAGCCTAGTGACCTGAGTTCAATCCCACATTAAAGTGTCTTTGCAGCTCCATACTCCCCCACGTTACACACACACACACACACACACACACAATTTAACAAAAGATTTTAAGAAAATACTCTAAAATAGTAAAATGTTTAAATGAAAGTGTCTTCTCTATTACAAAAAAAAAAAAAGTGCACACGTTAAAAACACTGCTGAGCAAACTCATAAAACAGATGGTTTACTCTTTCAGGACCCCAGTGACTGCTGCTGACATTTAACAGAACAGGAGACTCCAGGCTTTAATTGCTCAGGAGCCCTTTACTGGGCTCTACTGAAGCTTTTATTCTGAGTGAGCTCAGGTCTCAAAGCAGGAACAGAGAAGCAATGGACATGCAGAGTAGTTCTCATCACTTTCACCAGATGTGCCTGGGGGTGGGGGACAGGGGGGGTGTCTCAGGGCTGAATGGGGCTGTTTGCATAATTCCCTTGACAGAGCTAAACTAAACTGCATTACCCTACCCCCCAAGGAGGCAGAAACACCAAGACATCTTGCCCTTGGCATTCTTTGGGCAGGTGGAGGGCTTCCTCCCCCGGGGAGGGGGTGGGTAAAGAGAACCGTTTAGGCCAGCTCTTCCAGGAGGAAGTTGTGATTTTATTGATCTCCTCACCCAGTTGATCCAATTGTTGTGGGACCAGGTGGGAGCTGTCTCTAACACTGAAAAGCACACAGGAAAAACTGTTCACAGCCAATGTGATGTTTCAGTGGCAAATAATCAATGGCAGCTATGACTACAGTTCAGCTTAGGCTTAACAATTGCAGATTGCCGTGGAAAGTAGATAACAAACTTCAAGTCACTGTGTGTGTTAGCTGCTAGGGCAAGAGTGGAAGAGCAGGGGTTCTCAACCTGTAGGTCATGACCCCTGGGGGTCAAGCAACCCTTTCACAGGGGTCCCCTAAGACCATCAAAAAACACAGATATACATTACAATTCCTAATTGCAGCAAAATTACAGTTATGAAGTAGCAATAAAAGCAATGTTATTTTCACAACATGAGATACTATATTAGATGATCAAAGCATTAGGAAGGTTGAGAACCACTGCTACAGAACAACATCCTGGGAAACTGGCTGGCAATTCCTGAAAGGTTCCATGATTACATACAAAGGACCATGTAACTGGAAAGTTGTTTTTTAAATAATTTATTTATTTTTATTTTATTTCCATTGGTGTTTTGCCTCCAGATATGTCTGTGTGAGGGTGTCAGATCTTGGAGTTATAGACAGTTGTTAGCTGCCGTATGGGTGCAGGGAATTGAACCTGGGTCCTCTGGAAGAGCAGTCAGTGCTCTTAACTGCTGAGCCATCTCTCCAGGCCCCCAAAGGGCCTTGTAAAAGGCAACACTTTACCTAAGGGCAAAGACATTTTTTTCCACACTACAGTTATGAGGTGCAAAGTCAGTATTAATTCAGTAAATACATAAGCAATGAGCTTGCATTGAAAAGGCAATGGGTAAGACTGGGTTAAATGTCATAACTGGGTCATCTTCTGAGGTGACATTGTCACATATAACACTAACATGGTCATCATAGCTTATTGACACTCAAGCCAGATTTTTTGAGAGAGATGATGAACAGATTGTCTCTCCTGAACATGAGGATTTTTACTTGGTATTTATAGCCATTTGACCACAAAATTTTGTTAACTGGAAGCAATAGTGGGTCCAAAATAAGAACTTTACTTTCAAAGTTGCATAAGCATAAGTATCCAGATTTCCCTTCTTCACTTGTACATAAGTATAATTCCTTGTATCAGATATAGAGGTAGGATCTTTAAAAAGATCAAAATTTACATTATTTCTTTTAGTTTGATCAGAGATAAACTTCTAAGTGCCTAACAGACAATTTTGGCTAAATATCATTCACCCATCCCTGTAACGATTGAGTAGGGCCAATAACAGTTCCATTATATATGAAAGCACAATTTAACATCAGTGGAGCACCAATTACAGCTGAACCCATGATAGAGACAGATGATTGACAAATTCTTGTACTTTGCAAACATGAATGACCACTAATATCACAAGGAACACATTTGTGAAGGTTACAGCTCATCCTGCCCCCGGAATTAGGTGCTCAGGCTCTTGTGTGAGGTGACCCCCCACCCCCACTCCCAGGTATCCCCAAGTAGGCTGTGCCACATGCAAGTGTGCTTTCCTCTTTAGGGACGGTGATGAACATCCTTTTGAATGACACTTCAAGGGAATCTTCATAATTGCGATTTTGTTACTTCATAACAATGTTTTTATTCTTCATTCTGGCACCCAAACATCCTGTACATCTTCTGTAGAAATACAAGCAGCACCCTGACCACATACTTTAGCAAGGCCAAGTTTCTACCCATTCTCAACCTCATCTTTTCACTCAATTGGCTGGTTAGCAGCTGGAAATACTGATTCAGCTCAATATCACTATGCTGTGGAACACCCACAACCATCATAAACTTCAAAATTTATAGACTCTAAAGTAAGAGAAAACAAATCTTCAGGGGAGGCAAAATTTCTTCCTTTCTTTTTAAGAAACCTTTTGATGGTACAATGTTTGTGTCCAACTGTGGTGTGGCCTTGTGAGTTGTGAGGGATTCATGATATACTCAGTGTGCCAGTCAGCTACAGAGCCAGCATAGCCAGCACTATCACATGTGTCATCAGTCTTTTTCACCCAAGACAGGCTTCTCTGTGTAGCCCTGGCTGTCCTGGGACTCGCTCTGTAGCCCAGGCTGGCCTCTAACTTAGAGATCACCTGCTTCTGCCTCCTGAGTGTTGGGATTATGGGTGTGCACCCCCACTGCCCAGCACATCGTTAGCCTTAATAGTACTAAATACACTAAATTAATTAAAGTGTTTATTAAATATTTGATAACATGCATGGTAGTGCTAGCCTATGGGTAACCTGAATAAGTGTCAATCACAACATGTGTAGTGGGTAGCCATTCCAGCTTTGACCTGGAAGTTCCAACCCCCATTGAGGCTTCTGTAACAGTCATGCCTACAAGGCGGGACTGAGAGAGGACGCTGAAGACCTGAGAACCAGATGCAAAGGCTCTCTTGGTTCCTGGACCCTGGCCACTGTAGGTAGACCAAGCAGAGTTCTCCAGAGAACACCGCCGCCAGACTGCACCATACCTTTCCCAGACCCTGTTGCCTATCCCTTCACTTGTAAGTTATGCCACAAAATAAACTTCCCTTTTAACTACGTGGAATGGCCTTAATAATTTCACCAATAAACATGAACAAAGGACAAATGGCAAAGAATTGAATATGAGTAACATCTGTTTCCTCAGGTTAGTTTCACCTGTGAAAGAAGTAATCTTTGAAAAAACATTGGACAGACTGGAACTGATGGTATGTCTCGTTTATTATCTAGACAAAGGAAGAGCATTTTTGTAAGAAGGCGACTGGACCTCCTGAACTGCATGCTAGCATCAAGCACCTTTGAGAGATGTAAAGGACACCAAGTTATCTTCTTGACCATTCCCTTTTACTCAAGGACTGGGAAATAATGAATGAGACCTGATATGTTTGACTTCTACAGGATAGAGTTGTTGTCTTATCAATTGTTCAATCTGAAAAAAAAATCGAAGAAATGGGGTTATTTTCATTTCACACAACGGTGTCATTTCTAGAAGGGGTAATGAAAGTATAACATATCAGTCACAGGATTAAATGGAGTGGAAATATCCTTTAGTAATATCTGTACAGAATACAGCTCATTCTGTTGTGTTGACAAAAAGAGTGTTTTTAAAATCTTTATGGAGAGGTCTACACTAAGCTATCCATCCCTAACTGGTACCATCAATAAAATAGGTAGAAGCTCCCTCAACAGGAAAAGAGTGAAAAACTTGGGAAATTATCCAGTAAGTGGATTTTAACAAGGAGAATAGTTTGCTTTAGGCTAAACTTTAGCAACATATACAGAAGACCATATAGCAAGAGATATAAATTGGTCCCTCCCACCAATCTTGTCTCTGTGAATGGATTATATTTGATTTTAACCTGACTACAAACACAGTTCTGGGTACATTAAAGACATCTGACCTTTTATAAAGTGCCTGTACATTAACTTTAATGTTTTAATGATATTTGTTTTAACAGTTTGCTATAAATTAGTAACTTGTGCCTGTGCTTTTTGCAATCTTGGATTTAACAATTCACACTCTTGCAGACCCTCCTCTTTCTCGACAGTTGGACACCTGGAGCTCCACCTGGGGCTTGGCTGAGGATCTCTGCGTCCACTTCCATCAGTTATTGGATGAAAGTTTCCCCCTGCAAGGAGAAAAAAAAAATCAGTTTTGCCTTCATTTGCAATTCAGTTCTTTTACTCTATAAATTTGTGCATTCTGACTTCTCCCCCTTTGAACGGTTTGTGGTAGCATCAGCCAGATTTCCTCACAGGAATAAAATGAAACATTCAACTCAAAAAAAAAAAATTAGTAACTTGTATAATATTAGAAATTTATAAACTAAGGTAATGAATCCTGTTAAGATTTTTAGCCTTAACAATTAAAATGTTTGAGTTGAAGCTTTTTTAGCACCAAAATAAACTTCATACCATAAATATAGTTCATCAAGAAACTGGAAACTTCATTTTCTTACATTTTTGTAGGGTATTTTTACAAAATCTTAATTAAATTAACAGATCTTTTATATTAAGTAGTTAATTTTATCAAAAAGGATATAATTACAGGAGAATTGTTTTTATAAGGAGACATTTATAAGAATATAAAGGGATGCAATTAGTCTTGACTGTAGTTTTTGTTATGACTCCATTTTTCCAATTGGCTAAAATTTAACTAAGTTTGCAAAGGCATATGTGATTATCTTAATTAGAGACACATTTTAAGTCAATTTTTATTTCCATGAATAAGTCATCATAACCTTAGGAAATTACAGTCTTAATGCTCAATTATGTATTATCCTTAAATCCTACCCATCATAAACCTTGAATAAATTATTCAGACCTTTTGTGACTTTATTTTAAGCTTTTCTCAAGGCCTGGGCTGTCTGAAGACATCCAAAGGTCTGCCTGGGTCCTCACAGCCCATCTGGGTCCGTAGAGCCCAGGCAAGTGGAAGATACCCACAGATTCGCCTGGGTCTTCACAGCCTGGGCTGGATGAAGACATCCCCAGGCCCAGCTGGGTCCTCATGGCCTGGGCTGCCACTAGGGCCATGGTAAAGTTCTGGCCTGAGCTGCTGCAAAGAGCTATGTCTGGGTCCATGTTTCTGCTGCTTCTGGAGTCTGCGTTGATTTCCATGGCCCATGTTACCATAGCGGGCCATAGGAGCCATCCATATTGGATCCAGGAGTTGTGCTGAATGACACTGCCCTTTCGCTGGCCCTGGAAGAGCTGGCCCTGACCCTCACTGGCCACTGCAGAAGAAGAGATGGCCTTGCCCTTCACTAGGGAGAGATAACCCTACACTGGGGAGAGATGGCCCCACCCTTCACCACAGGCTTGGGAGATCTGGTTCCACCCCTCACCTGAGGGGATGGCAGTCCCAAGAGCCCAGACTGACCAAATCAGCTACCCACCCCACCCACCTTCCCTGCCCCCAGATCCATATCCAGGGCTATGAGTTGACATGTGACATCTACCCTTTCTGTGACCTGCTAGAGTGCATGAAGGAACTGGTCCTGTGGAACCACACCCACAGAATCTCTATGACTCAGGGTAAACAGCAGGATATTCAAGAGGAGTTTTAGTGACCATTGTTGGTGGTATACTGGAAACCAGAGGCCTTGAACCAGACCTACAACTCAGTACAATGGACATTTGCAAGTAAAGCTGAGTGGACAAAAGGGTGTACTGTGTGGCACACTACAGTTCCCAAGGCCACTAAGAGGAGTGAAGAGGTGTTGGAGAGGAGGGAAAGACAGAGGATCGAAGTGTGTTTTTTGTTTGTTTTGATTTGTTTTGAATCAATATTTTTTAAATTTTCTTTTGGGGAGAATGTTATGCAGGTGATGGGTGGATATGGAAGGACCCTGAAAATCAGTGGATTGGAGTGTGTGATGCTAAATTACAAAAGAATCTATAAAAAATTTATGTTAAAAAATACATCCTTATTGGAAAAAATCAGAATATAACCTCAATCTTTTAAACTTTATAGCATTTTATTTCATACTTTTTTTATTTTACTTTCCTAAAGTTGTAGCAAATTAAGTTTAACTGTACATTTACTTTTTTAACTAGTAACCTTTCTTTAAAAAAAAAAAAAAATTAACCTTTGTACTGCAAGTTTTAACCAAATTTTCTCTCCTTAGAATTTTAAAAGCTTTTTAATCCACCACCATCATGTTTTTCAGATCCCAAGTGCAAGAAACTACATTTTAGCAAGAGCCTCAGAGGTATGGTGACCTTGAATGGGGGAACATATTTTATAAAAGAAATAGAGGGTAGGAGGTACTCAGCCAAACATCTATAATTGTATCTAGCCATCTTAACCTTTATATACAAATTTCCTTAAAATATTTTAAATACCATGGCATAATAACTTGAACAAATCTACCATTTGTTGTAAAAAGTTTTTCTTTAAAGGGTGGAATTAAACAATATCTATTTTCATTGGTTACTGTACCCAGTATATTTTACAATCTTTTCATAGCTGTATAGGTGGACCTACCTTCTCTGTTGTTAGCTTTTTGCCTGTGCATCCTAGTTTCTCCAGAAACCCTTTAGGCCTCATGTAATTGGAGTTTAATTATATACAAGGATCTGGAAGGAGTGACTGGATGCTCAGTTAGGGTTCAGTGACCTTGCCTATCTTCTTTTAAAGGACTATTAACATTTAACTAGTCCAGCTGTGATTATTTTAAATAGGCACAGCTGGAATTACTATTGAGAGATTTTTTAGACAAGGGGGTCTCCTTTTTCCCCTTAAAAGTATAAACATCTCAGTAGTTGTTTATAAGTGCACCCATGTCTCTCCCTCATGCCCTCAAGTCAGGAGGCCAGCATGACCCAGGACAGGGGCTTTGAAGGAAACATTAAGACAAACATCCATGGCTCTGAAGTGGGCCAGCGAAATCCATCTCAGAGCCAGCTTTTCAGTGAGCTAAAACACACCCGAAAATATTTTTTAATATTATCCATACCCAAAAGGCATTTGAACCAGACATCTAAGGAACTCAGAAAGCGGCATCTGTGACTTTATAACTGAAAAGTAGAACAAAAGCAGGAGGATCCAAGCTGAATGGTGTCGAACCAAAGGCAGACCACAGGCAGAGGGCAAGGGGCACCTGGAACAGAGTGAATACCCCAGCTCAGCCAGAGGAAGCAAGCTTGGAGGCGCAACATCTTTGTAATCTTCTAAATTGACCTATGCTGCTCGAATTGAGTGTAGAGCCAGTTGACATTCTACATTAGCACTGTCAAAGGCTAACATTTCCAGAAACATCTTTCTGAAAGCAGATCGAGAAAGTCTCTTCATACTATCAAGTCCTGAAGGAATTCAGCAGGTTTAAACACATCTTGGCCAGATTTATCCCAGTCATCGGGCACTCTCTTTCAACTATACCTCCCAACAGTCCCATAGTCCATAGTATATGGAGATGTAGCTCTGTAAGAGAATATGGCAGTTTAAAATCCCTAAGTATCTTATAGGGGATGGGATCATACTCTTTATGTATGTCCCTCTGCCCAGGAACATTATCAGCTCTGGGTCCAAAGGGTTAGAAATACACTGGACTACAAGAGACAACATCAGGTATGCCTCAAGATTCTTCCCTTTCTTTGGAGCTAACTGAATCTCCACAGCCAATGCAGAAGCATCAACTCTTAGGGATGCAGAGAAATGGCTAGCAAAGACCTTTTCATCTTCTAAATCATCAAAAGAGTCAGAAGACTGAGACCACTCCTGGAGGCTTAAGGTAAGGCTCCCTTAGATCTTATTGCCATCTAAAAGAGTTGCCTGTCCTGTGGGTTCTCCTTGTGCTGATGGGGCAGGAGTCATTTGCAGTAGCTGAATACTAAGCTGACCAGATTACAAAGAGACCAGACATTCAATGGGATCGACTCTCTCTTTTGAGAAGCCTGCTTAAAGGAACATCAACGTTTTCCCATTACTTCCGGGCAGTGTTCTTTGTGCTGGCAGCACACACACACACACACACACACACACACACACACACACACACACACACATATCCATAACAGTACTTGTCTACATATTCTGACAGGTCATAGAAATCTAATTTTTGTACTTTCTCCCCAGATGCTTTATGTGCAATAAACACATGCAGCCTCCCATTTTGCTTACCCTTGTGACCAAGAGTGGTCCCCTTGCACACTTACCAGGACCCCATGGCTCTCCAGCATTCCTCAGTAGATTCCCTTTGCTTCTGTCATATCCCTGTTCAGGCTACCAAATATCTCGACCTGTCGGTGACCTCTGTCAAGGAATTGATGTCATTTGAGACTCAACAGAGCCGGGAACTCCAGGCTGTTATTGCTCAGGAGCCCTTTACTTGCTTCTCTGGAGCCTTTATTCCAAGATAGCTCGAGGTTCAAAGCAGGAACAGAGAAGCAGTGATAAACATACAGAGTAGTTCTCATCACTTTCACCCGATGTGCTAGGGGGCAGAGGGTCTCGGGGCTGAATGGGGCTGTTTGCACAGCACCCTTGAGAGTGCTAAACTGCATTGCTAAGAGGTTTGGGGGCATCTTACCCTTGGCATTCCTTGGACAGGTGGAGGCCTTCCTTCCCGGGGAGTGAACAAATCTCTATAGGAACATAGTTCACACAGCAGGATGGGGTAGGGAAGCCTATAATATGCAGCACAGTGCACTAGTTCCTACTATTAAATATAAAAACAACTTTTTGAGACTTAAAAATAGTTCATTGCAAAATTATAATAGGATCAAGGTTGACTGAAAGTTGTCCTCAAAGTATGTAATTTTCAGTTTATTTATAAAATAATCTTAGAGTCCGTCTAGCATAAGAGCAAAGTTTAACATAAATATTTCAGGCGTTCCCTTTAGATCAGCAGTTCTCAACATGTGGGTTGTGACCCTTTTGGGGGTTCCAACGACCCTTTCACAAGGGGTCTTAGGATCACTGGAAAACACGGATATTTACATTATGATTCTTAACAGTAGCAAAATTACAGTTGTGAAGTATCAACAAAAATAATTCTATGGCTGGGGGTCACCACAACATGAGAAAGTGTATTAAAGGGCTGTGGTATTAGGAAGGCCGAGGACCACTGCTCTAGATGAAAGAACTGAGCCTAACCTAATCCTGAGGGTAACCTAGAGTTAAAGACCCATAACTCATCATAAGAACCTGAACTTAGGTGAACAGTTTTTGCCTCCTCACCTTTAACCTATTCACAGGTTCAAGCATCAGATTCCCTAGGGGTCTTGGCAAAGTAAAGTGCCCATTCAGAAGAGCTTACATGCAGCCTTTCTATTATCTTCCAGATGATAAGATGTTGCTACCCTATTGTCAATAGGTGTGTGAAGACCATGGCAAGGTGTCATAAGACCAGGAAAAGAGAGGTAAGCAGACTGAGGACTACACAGAGTACGAGTTCTGAGGGATGGAGAAGCCTGGACCTGGGCTGCAGCAAGACCACTTGGGTCCTGCAACTCAAGTCAGAAAATGAGTTGCATTTGTGAATTAAAACAAAAGTGATTTCACCCTGGCCAGGATGCAACTGGTTCACCTCAAGATAATGCCAAAGATTCAGGTTTGTCCCTGAAACCCATGTCCCATAGTCAACTGTACATATGACACCTGCTGTTTTATCTGTTTATGATTTTCTGAGAAGGTCTATAGAGAAAATTACTCAGGACATGATGATGATTGTCACACAGGAGAGCTGCTGTCACTACAAGCTGTGTGTATCTGTATACATAGAGAGCACATCTTCAGACACTGGAATAGTTTGTGTCTTGAAATTAGATGTGGAGCTTATCTCCACCAGTGTACCCTTCAGGCCCTAAGGATTCAAATTAAATATGCTATATGAGTTTTTTAAATGTATAGTTAGCTCTACATCACCCTCCCCAAAGTCATTATCATGAAAGGATAAAGTGCTCATTTAAAATAGAAGTTATGGTTCAACCAAACAATTGCAACTCCTGACTTCATACTCTCATGGCTTACTAAACACTCATTTCTTTTTTTATTCAATACTTTTGTGACTTTCCTAGTTTTGTGACTTTCCTAGCAATAAATAAAGATAATTCTCATGAGACATGTGTGCATTTCCCTTTGCCTATTATACTACTGAAACAATAGACCTCCAAGAAACTCGGGTTTCCCTTGGAATCTCATGAGGGGAAGGAAAAGGCTGCAGCACGGGAGGAATTTGTCTTTCAGAAAGAGGTGTCACACAGTTCTGATACCCTGTCAGATCACTTCTGAGACAGACTGGAACTGAGACAATGATGATGGGTGGGACTGTATCTTGACCCTGCTCACTTAATTATGCATACCTATTGCCTTCCACTTAAGTCTAAACCAAATGTCAGGATCCCAAAGATGAGGGTGGGAGCAAAGAGTCACTAGACCTCTTTATTTCTCCTCCCAATGTGGTGACATTGAATCAATCTCATTTTTCTTCTTTACATGTTTAAATATCTTTCATTAGCCTATTCAGAACAAGTGGCTGCCAGAGCTCAGGTTCTGACCCTACCAACTCCAGTAAAACTTTTGTGTATCTCTAAAACCCTAACTTGAATTTTTGGCTTCTTCCAGAAATTTCCTGCAGCAATAAGACCATGAATAGGCACTGTACATGATGCAACAGACATTAACCACCTAGCCCTAAAGAAAACTTTTATAACAATTTCCCCCCAATCAGCAGAACACTTTAGAGGGAAAAAATATAACATCACAAAAATAAAACCTGTTATTAACTTGATCATCAGCAATTTCCTAGCAGCTAAGATTTGGGCTGTCAATTATGCTTCCTTTTGTACATAAAAACATCCGTGCAAGCTAATGTACAGAATTAAGACCAAGATGAACTGATTAGGCTGCCTCATCCCACCACACCCTGTGTCAATGTATCCATGAAGCTCTTCAGTCTGAAGAGTAAATGCAAAGCTTCAGCAATGCAAGAAACTAGAAATATCTACCAAAGTCATGCCAGATTTCAGGAGGAATTCTCATGCATAAAGCACAAAGCTCTGAATAAAAACAAGGCTGGGGAAATGACTTGCCTGTTCCCGACACTGCTACACAGAAAGGCAACATGTGGAGCAGAGGAAAGCAGCTGTCACTGGTCAGGAAAGCAGGTTCACTAGGTAGACAGAGACATACATTCTCCCATCTCATAACTTTACCCTAACTCTTAGGGAATACGGAGGGCCACAGCAGTTGCTACCTGATGGCTAGTTCATTCTTCCCCACTTCTCCTGCTAAGAAGTTGCCTGCCTCCCATGACACATTGGCAAGTGTTAGTCTGTCAATTCCTCACACTTCTTTAAGCTACCAAGGGTCATGAAACCCTGTTTTGGTCGATAAGATTAAAAGTGTCTTCAAGGAATGGGTGTGCACACCTGTAATTCAGGTGCTCAGGAGGAGGAGGCAGGAAGAACAGAAATTCAAAGCCATCCTCAACTAACAAGTTCAAGGCCAACTTGGCATATATATGTGTGTGTGTGTGTGTGTGTGTGTGTGTGTGTGTGTGTGTGTGTGAGAGAGAGAGAGAGAGAGAGAGAGAGAGAGAGAGAGAGAGAGAGCTCAGATAAAATTAATAGGAACTTATGAAACTTATAAAAAGACAGCTATAAAACAAAAGAAACTAAGATGAGGAAATTGATGATGTTTGAAATTAAGTGGAAGACAAAACTGGTTTGATAGAATTCTGATGAACCTGCTGAGAGTCTCACATACAAATTGTCTGAAATGGTAAAAGGGATGTGTTAGTCTGGGAGAGGTGACATATATGTAACATATATCATAATTGTAATTATGATATTTAAAATACAAGCAACATAAGAATATTAAAAGCTGTGAGGGAAACAGTACTCACTGACAAACGCAAACATGTCAGAATCACTAAAACCCGTCAAAGCATGGAATAATAAATTTCAAGCCAAGAAGTATACAGCAAAGCTATCTTTTTAAATGGATATTTTAAGACAAGCATACACTGAAGGAGTTCTTGAACACTGTGATAATATGAAAGAAAATGGCCTCCAAAAAGAGTGGTACTATTAGGAGGTGTGGCCTTGGTGAAGTAGGTGTGGCCTTGTTGGAGGAAGTGTGTCACTGTGGGAGCAGGTTTTGAGGTCTCTTTTGCTTAAGTTTCTCTGAGTGTGACACACACCCCACTTTCTGTTGCCTGCAAGATGTAGGGCTCTCAGCTACCTCTCCAGCACCATGTCAGCCTGTAGGTTGCTATGTTCCACCACGATGGACTGAACCTCTGAACTGTAACTGAGCCACCACAATTAAATGTTTTTCTTTATAAGTGTCTCTTCACCAAATCAGTACAGCAAAAGAGCCTTCAAAGACTATGTATTATACACAAGGGAATCTGGTAAGCACCAGAAAAAAGGAATTTCAAGAGAGAAACAGATGAAACAATTGAAAACTGGGACTCCGCCATGTCTAATCCAACATAGCAGCAAACACCTAATACTGAGGAAGCTCAAAGAAATACAGAAATAGTAACTCAACAAACAAGAAAAAAATTTAAGTAAATGCCTCATATATTTGGGTATGTGGTCCCCAGTTGATGGTGCTATTTGGGGGTGTAATGGAAACTTTTTGAGGCACAGCCTTGTAGTAAGCTTATCACTTGAGGCAGGCTTTGAGAGTTTTAGCTTCCCCCGTGACCCAGATGGGATCTAATAGCTTCATGTAAGAGCTGCATGTTGCCATGCCTCCCACACCATTATGGGCTCTCCCTCTGGAACTGTAAGCCCAAACCAACTCTTTCATGAATGATTTTTGGTCGTGGTGTTTTACTACCACAGAAAAGTAACTAATACAATAAATTTAAGTGTAAATTATCCAAACTCACCAATAAAGAGATGTGCAATGAATGACTGGATTAAAAAATTAGAAATCTACTATGTGTTTTCTCTAAGAAAACTTAAGTAGTAAGGACCTCCATAGAGTAAAAATCAAAGAACAAAAGCAAATGTGTAAAGTGAATGGGACCAGAGAAAACAAATGGGCCTAGAAATCATGATAACTGATAAAGTTGGAAGCAAGCCACAATCAGTAAAGTTTTACAAAGGCTATATATATTAATAAAGGGAATAATTCATTGATTTACAAAAATTATAGATGTATATGAACCAGGAAATATGACTTCCAATTTCACAAATCCAATTTCACAAACAAACACTAATGTAAACATAAAATAAGATATATACTGATACAATAATAGTGGTGGACTCTACTGTTATCTTTAGGTAGGCTTCCAAACCAAAACTCAACACAGACTCCTCAACATTACAGTTGTAATCAACATTATAACATCATAGATGAAACAAATTTAACAAATATAGATGAATAGATTACAAAATGGTCCAACCAACATACAGAATACAACTAAAATAGACATTGTATGCACAAATCAAGTCTTATCAAATACAAAGGAATCCAAATATTTTCTTACATCTAATTAGAACATACTGCAATATTAACCCACATCAATAGCAGAGGATTTAAGGAAACTAAACACTTTTACCTAAAACAACACACAAATTCCCATGGCTCTTTGCAGAACAAAACTCAAGGAGGAAAATCAAATGGAAATAAAAACACAGCTTGCCAGAACTTAGTGATACAGCAAACACAGTTCTAAGAATATTTACAGCAATTAGTGTTTACAGAGTAATAGTAATAAAGACAGTACAATGCCCAAACAAAGCAGATGTGTGAACCAAAGGAACAGAATAGAAGATCCAGAAATAAAATCAGGAATCTATAACCACTTATTTTCTTTTTAAGTGCCAAAATCATATACTGAGGAGAAGACAGCCTCTTTAATAAATGGTACTGGGAAAATGGGTTTCTACACACAAAAGAATGAAAGTAGATCGATGTCTCAACTGCACAAAAACCTACTCCCAAATTGATTGAAGTTCTTAATGTTTGATCTGATTCTTTGAAACTGTTTGAGGAAAACAGGGGAAACAGTGTAAAAATGCAGGAATAAACAAAAACTTTCTAAAAAGGATTGTACCCTTCAAAGCACAAGAAGTTAAAAAGTTTCTGCACAGCAAAAACAAAATAATTTTTAAAAAAAAAATCACCAGCATGAAGACATAGCTTACAAACTGAGAAAAAACTTTGCCTAGCTATACTTTAAAAAAGGGATTAATACATAGACTTAATAGAACTAAGAAAATACCAAACCCCAAACCACCCAATCAACAATGAAAGAACAGATAGTTCTCAAACAATGAAGACAAAATGGCTAGTAAGCATATGAAAAACTTTTAAACATCTTTAGCATCAGGGAAATGCAAATTAAAACCATACTGGGAGTCCATCTCGTCCCAGTGAGAATGGCTATCATAAAGAACCCAATAACAACAGTAAATGGGTAATGATGCAGTAAATAAGAATTCCTCTACTATCCTAATGGGAATGTAAATTAGTACAGGTGTTATGCACTAGGGGTGTTGGCTGTTCCCTGATAACCAGAGTTCAGTTCCCCACTCCCACAAGACAGCTCACAAACATCTGTAACTACAGTTCCAGAAGATCAGCCACCCTCTTCTGGCCTTCATGGGCAGTGCATGCAAGTGTACACAAACATCCATACGGGCAAAACCATATCACATAAAACAAAAATTTGAAATTTAAATAAAAATAAAACAAAAAATTAGAGCTAGCATATGACCCAGAGATATCATCATTAGGTGTGAATTCATGCCTTCACCCCTCTCTACTTCCTGGCAATGGAGGTAGAGACCAGCTGCTTCAATTTCCTGATGTCTTGGCTTCCCTGCCATGATGGACTGTACCTAGAATGGAGTGGTAAAATAAACTCTTTCTCCCTGAAGTTGGTTCTTTCAGAGTATTTTATCACAGTTTCAGGTAAAAAGAACTAAGAAACCACTGTCTCAGACAACAGAATCAAAAAGTTAACAATCCCATCCTCTCTCCATGAAAAGTTACATTTAATAGAATGCAAAAGGACACAGATATAAATGACTCTTTCCCTCTTTCCATTCATATCTGTGTGTCTAATCCCCCAGAGAAGATAATTGATCTTAGAAAGTACAATATCATTATTTTGACCTCAATTTTCATCACTGATTTTTTTTTTAAATAAGGTTTTACTATATAACTTGGACAGGCCTAGAGCTCTGCATGTAGACCAAGCTGGCCCCAAACTTACAGAGATCTGTCTGTCTCTGCCTCCCCAGTGCTGGGATTAAAGGCATGTATCATGATGCCTGGCATGGTTGGAAGCTTAAACTTCAAAACATAAAAGTGTGTTTATCTGTAAACACTGTAAATGTGAATGACTTTATAATTTACCTGAATGTTGTTTCACAAGTAGTCTCTGTAATTAATATATGCCCATTTAGGAACAGAAGGTTTTTAGTCTAACATAAATCATCATAATATTTCATCTCTTTTCATCCTCCTCACAACACAGAATGCTAATGATCCATTAGCCTATCAGAGACCAAACTATGGCAATAAAGACTAATTACACTGTCATTTCTCTCTATTATGTTGTGATGAAAGCCATACCAAAGTTAAATTTGAAATCTGTGTTGCTCTACAATTAAAATAAATTATATGTAATCAAACACTGTAAAGATTAAGATTGACTTCCTGTTACATTGGTATCCAAACCATCCATTGCTTCCCAAAGCCATGCTGTACTTTCCTAAACTGGAAGAACAAACACATCATGTGAGGATCCAGGCGTATGATTATCTGGATAAGTTTGTGTACATTCCCTAAGCATAGCTCGGTCATATTGAGCACATTCTTACCTTACAGATTCATCCTTATGAATGGATCTCATTACGGTTCATGCAATCCAGCCTTGAGGAGACTTATGATGCATATGATGTATCTTTACCTATTTTCAAAGGACAAGATTCTATGAGCAGTTGTTAATTCATTTTGTTACATATCCTAATATTCTGCACATTATAGAAAATGATAAACAACAGAAGAAATGAAAATTTATGTGTCCTATACCACAGCAAGATAGAGTAGCTATGTAGTAAATGAAAAGGGAATCCATATGGAGAACAAAATTGAACAGTTTTTTTTTTTTAATTGTTCCTCTTTCCATCAAAATAGAGAAAATTATATTAGCAAATCCTATAAGAAGTCCCCTTCCCTGGTAGAAGATAATGCAAAGGAACATTTTTCACTTGTAAAAGGTTGTGTTTACACAGATTTAACTTGATGTCCTCTCTGATAAGTGCTGATTTTAGCACATGCTAAAAGATACTTTCTGAGTAATCATGGTAGACAGGACTGGCATACAAAGAACACAACACTGGTCTTTCTCCCTCAGAACTCAGAGTCTAGTTGTGGGTTAGTATTGTTTTTAAAAAGAAACTTCTTCAATAATAAGGTATTTGAATTATTGTATGTTATAGTCCAACAGCAGAAAAAGGAGGTAAGGGGTTCAGGGAAAGTCTCAGAGCGTTGTTATCAAGTATGAGCTTTCTTACTTTTAAGGACCCTTTGAAAGTGCACAGATCAGTCAATGTCCCCTTTAAAAGAACAGACATTTCATATGTGTGTGAGGTACTGTGTCCTAATCTTTTCTTTTTCTCCTGTCTTTTTCTGGTGTCAGGGCTCCTGAACAATTCCTCACTGGAGAAGTCCCCCTCACTTCTTCCACACGTTTCTGACTCCATTAAGCATTTACTGTGTAACACACTGGTCAATTGTTGGAGGCCCTGGGAGAACCGTGCTCTGAAACAGGTTCCATTCCTGTGAAAGGCACAATAAAGGAACACATTAAAAGAGCTAACATAAGACTGGCTTAGTATGGGACAAATGGTACTAGATCCAGGGTCAGGATGCCACTTAGAATTGGGTTGGCAAACTGTGATCCCACCTTCTTATGAACAGAATTGGCCTGGACACAGCCATGCTCACTTGTTTGGGAAATGACAGTAGAGATTTCAAGTTCCAGTGGTGTATTGGGTAGCTGTGAATGAAAGCATGTTACCCACAAACCCTGAAATAGTTATCACGTTATCTTTACAGGAAAGATGTGCTCATATCATCTTAGATGAATGGGCAGGAAACCTGCTCAGCTTCAAAGGTTAGAGCGTCGCATACTGTTGTCTCTTACCTTAAGCCAGGACTGTGATCACCTCCCGACCCCCAGGAAATGCAGACATGCTATGAAGATAGGAAGAATAACTTTCTCCTTAATGAGATAATGTAGCTGTACTTCCAGAAGACCCCCCTGAAACAACAGCATACAGATATTTTACTATTAAACTTGCCTGTTTTCTAAGCTGTAAACCAAAAAAGCACATTTTTCCTTCCACTATCTGTATACTGGCCTTTCCCACAAGCCTTAGCCCACTTTCCTGGGACCTCTGTCTGGGCTTTCTCACGCTTTCTTCTGAGGCCTCCCTCCCCTTCTACCATGCAGTGGCATGGAGATGCCCATTGCTGAACATGCTGGTTTTCTTGGACCCTAACTCAAAAAGCATGGCTTTCTCTCCTCCTCTTCCACCTCTTTGTACTGTTGGCAACTGCCAAGTTTTACAGCCTGTCTGCTCGGCTGTTTTTCTCCCAAACTCTGATGAAGGTATCCTTGCGCTTCCTTCTGAGTTTATTTGTTAAATTCTTTTATTAATGAGACTGAGGGCCAACAAAAGAAGCCCCGCTTCCCCCAGTAACAGTGTCTTTTATCTAGAACAAGGTCCCAGTGAGTGGTTTCTCCCACAAAGTCTTATCCACTTCCAAAACCAGATAGAATAAAATGACTTTATATAGAAATATATAAAATGTCTTTCTGTACTATTTCTATTCCTAGGCAAATATATGATATTATTTTCTAAGTGATGTAACATTGGAAAAGGTCAAAAAGAAAAATCAAATAATTCTGTATTGTTTACATTTTAATGAAGTCCCCATAGGAATTCATTTGTAGCTATAGAATCAAGTAAGAGTTACAGCTATTAAAACACAATTATTTCAAACTAATCATTAAGATGGCTTAAAGATGTTAAAGATCAGCTGGGCTGTGGTGGCACACTTGGGAGGCAGAGCCAGGTGGATCTCTGTGAGTTCGAGGCCAGCCTGATCTACAGAGTGAGATCCAAGACAGGCTCCAAAACTACACAGAGAAACCCTGTCTGGAAAAACCAAACCAAAACAAACCAAAACAAAAACAAAAAACATCTAATTGCAGCTAACCTTTCTCTTGGTTAACTTCTCTTGGAAGTAGAGACAGGATCAATGCTGACCATGACGGTGCATACCTGTGCTTCTTGTGGGACGCAAGTTGGCTGAGTGGGAGTTTCTTCATCCTTCACAACTGAGAGCAATCACTCCCAACCTTGACAATAACGATTGTGCCACAGTATCCTGATGAAACTGACAAACTGTAAAGTTTCAGATTTCATTAGAGATATAACCACAGCGAAATCTCTCCAGAACTGTCTCTTCCTTATGGAAAGATCTTCCGATAACTTCAGAAATTAAGCTCCTTTTGTGATTTTCGTACAACCTTTTTTCTTAACCAATTGAAAAATAAAACAATTGCTAATGCCTAAAGTTAATAAAGACCAAAGCAATTTATGACATCAATATCTGAATGGATGTAATTATCATTTTTCCCCTGCAAGAGAAAATTGTCCTGATGATTTCTCATTTTCTTTCTAGAGCGTGGCTGTTATAGTGACTAGCAACAGAGAGTAAAATTGTCATTTTCTTCCCTGTGGAGAAAAACATCATAATATTTTCTTTTTAGTTCTTTAAAAAAATATTTGCTTATAATTCAATTATTCAATTATCTACAACCATCAGCTCTGCAAATGTCTTCCATGAGATTTAATACTTAATGATTCATTGTTCCTTGAAATTAAAAGGTTAAAATTTAAATTCCTGGGGTCCCCCGAATGAGAGCTGCATGTTGCACCAAGTGCACATGCACATCCCACTGCATCCCTGTGTGCTTCTAGGTTCTGCTCAGAGTGGGACTTTCTATCCCTCCACAGTCTCATGTGGTCTCTGACACAGCTCTGTCACTGTGTGCTTGGGTGTCCTGGCTCCAAAACAGGAATCCTGAGACACTTTCTAGCAATCAGTAATAGAGCACACCCATTGTCCTGCATACTAGGAAAACTTGCAGGATGCTGAGGGGCAGAAGGGTAGGGAAGGATGGGCTGGGGTGGAGCAAAAGAGACACACAGGAAAGCAAAGCATTCATAGGGAAGAGAGATGGAAGTGAGGTGAATATTCTAAGGAGCTGCTCTAGAGGTCTGCAGACCAAGTCTATCCTAAATTCTCACAGAGAGCTTACTTGAACTTTTGGGCTTTGGACAGGGTCTTGTGTAGGGTAAGTTGACCTCTAACATGATATGTAACTGTCTGTGGTTGTTTGAAAAAGAATGATCCCCATACGCTCACATATTTGAATGCTTAGTCATGGGGGGGGGATGTATGTGACACTATTTAGAAGGATTAGGAAACATGATCTTATTGGGGGTAGGTATGGCTTTGTTGGAGGAAGTATGTCACAGGCTTTGAGATTTCAGAAGCTCAAGCCAGGCCCAGTGTCTCTCTCTCTCTTCCTGCTGCCTGTTGATCTGGATAAAGACTCTCAGCTACTTCTCCAGCACCATGTCTGCCCCCATGTTCCCCACCATGATATTAATGGAATAAATCTCTGAAACGAAGGAAGCCCCCAGTTAAGTACTTTGCTTCATAAGAGCTGCTGTGGTCGTGGTGTCTCCTTAGAACATGAAGACTCTGTCCTGCTTTGCTCTCTTTCGTTCCAATGAAAACCGTGACTAAAAGCCACTCAAGGAGGAAAGCATTTATTTCTCTTACATATCCCAAGCATACTCCATCAATGAGCGAAGTCAGGCAAAACCTCAAGATGGACAGGAACATGGGAAGCAGAACCTGAAGCAAAGACCATAGAGGACCACTATAGTTAAGAGTTTTCCTGCCTGGCCCAGAGTCAGAACAAATCTCTCTCACCCGCCAGGCCCATAAATGCTCAGACCCAACCAAGTAAACACACAGAAACTTACATTGCTTACAAACTGTATGGCTGTGGCACACTTCTTGTTATCTAGTTCTTCTATCTTAAATTAATCCATTTCTATTAGTCTATACTTTGCCACTTGGTTTGTGGCTTACCTGTACCATACATCTTCCTTGTCCTCACAGTGGCTGGCAGGGTCTCTCTGCCCCAGCCTTCCACCTCCCAGAATTCTCTTCTCTCTTGTCCCTCCTATACTTCCTGCCTGGCCACTGGCCAAACAGCATTTTATTTATACAGAGCAATATCCACAGCAATATTTGATAACTATTTCTTTGTATATAGTCTTGTATTAGGTTAGAACCTTCTTATTTAGACAAAAGGGGGAGATGTAGTGGGTAGCCATTCCAGCCTTGGCCTGGAAGTTCCAACACCCATTGAGGCTTCGGTAATGGTTACACCTCCAAGGCAGGGCTGTGGGGGGATGCTGAAGACCCGGATCCAAAGGAGAGATTTCTCTTGGTTCCAGGACCCTGGACGCTGGAGGTAGACCGAGCAGAGTTCTCCAGAGAACACGGCTGAACTGCGTCATACCTTTCCCAGACCCTGCAACCTATCCCTTCATTTGTAAGTTACCCCACAAAATAAACCTCCCTTTTAACTATGTGGAGTGGCCTTAATAATTTCACCAATAGACCACTGTTTACTCGCTCCCCAAGGCTCACTCAGCTTACTTTCTTTATATACCCCAGGACTACCTGTCCAGGAATGGTGTTGTCCACAATGGCCGGGCCCTCCTACATCAATCATTAATCAAGAAAATGCCCCCATAGACTTGCCTACTGTCCAATTTTGTGGAGGCATTTTCTCAGTTGAGGTTCTGTCTTCCCAGATGACTCTGGTTTGCTGTCAAGTTGACAAAAAACAACCAGCACAGTAGCAGAGGATGACCTTGAATCTCCTCTGGTCTCTACACTCCATTCTATGCAGACACACACACACACACACACACACACACACACACACACACATGCACACCCAGCTAGGACTGTGTGACCACACTTAATTTTATGATGTGCTAGGAACTGAGGCTTTGTGCATGCTAGGCAAGCAGTATTTCAACTGTTCCATCTTGAGAAGCCCCAGCCCCTTGATTGTATTTATAATAATATTCTCCAAGTCTCATTAAAAAAAAAAAATCTTGGAGTTGAGAGAAATTTTCATTTGTTGTAAGTAACAGAACCATGACTAAGAGATGATTATTATAGGTACCTGACTACTTAAAACTGTAGCTTGATAGACAAGAAATGGCTCTAACTACGGAACCCCAGCCAGGTGGTGCATAAGTGGTATGGTCTTAAGCCATTTAATCCCTTTGAGCCTCCTCTGTTTGCTCACCAGTAAAATAAGGGAAACAATTTATCATTCCGGGGATTTGAGTCTTAAATATAAATCCATCATTTTATGAACATAGCATGAAGTCACAACAGACAGCAGCCACAGTAGACATCTACTTTATTGCTATACTGATACAATTATATAGACTTCCTTTAATCTGTATAGCCTTTTCCAACTTTTCTGTTTGATCATGTGTAAAGTACTCAAAGTGAAAATTTGTTTTTAACAGTAACAGACTAAATGTTCATCTTTTCCTTTCCATGGGCTACAATTTCATAAGTGTGAATTATATAAGACATGAAAAATACATTTAATTTTCATGTGAATTTTTTCAAGGTCTAATCATTTGTTTATCACTCTTTTTTTGAGACAGGGTCTCTACATAGTCCTGGCTGTCCAGATTCAGTGATTTTACTTGGAAATAAATAGCAGCCCATAGCTCCTCACATAAATGAGATTTAAATGCTAAAGTCTTGTTCTTAACTTTCAGTTCTAAAAACTTTTTATGAAATCCAAATGCACAAACAGAAGCTACAGAACCAAGTGTAAACATTTGGAATTCAGGAAGTTCAATGTGTCAAACTGAGAGACAGGAGTTACATGGACTCCTTGTAGGCAGACAGATGGGAAGAGGGGTCATGGCTAGGTAATAAAGGTGGTCAATTTCCAAGATGGCAGGCTGCTTCCTCAACCTCCTGACTGGAGACAAAAGCCTGGCAACTTAAAACAAAAGCCTTTCAGGCTTTTGTCTTCCAACAGCAGGGCCCCTGCTGATGGACTAGTTTAAGAAGTTCAAGGCTGGATCAAAACTCTTCCCCACAGCTGCTGACCAATCAACCTTTCCTAACCAACTTTAAATTAGGGGAGAAAAACCTCCACAGAAGCTTTAAAACCCTCAGCCCTGGAAAACAGACTGGAATTTTCTGCTTTCCCAGTAGTGGCACTGTGCCGCACTGCTTTGCTGAGGGTCTTTTTTCTCCATGTGTCTACTATGTTTTTTGTTTGGGGTTTTTTTGCTTTGGTTTATTTTGTTTGGTTGGTTTGGGTTTTTTTTTTTTCACCCTAATCCCCAGTAAACACCTTTCTACGGCTGCTGGCTCTGTCTGTTGCTGTCTGCGGTATATGAGGTTTCTCTGGGGCTACATCTTAGGCTACGTATTTTTTCCTGCATTTTAATTCTTCAATTGGCAGAGAAAATGAACCAGATCAAGATCCCTAGATGATATGAAAACTACTTTATTAATTTGACAAATTTAAGTAGGACTCTACTGTGTTTATAATTTAAAGCAACCTAGACATATTTTCAGGGATTTGTAGGGAACATTTTTTTGGTTTTGTTTTGTTGTTGTTGTTTGTTTGTTTGTCTGTTTATTTGTTTTGTAGCATCAAACATCCTCTTTGCTTGGTCAAGAAGAAAATCTCATATACATGTAGAATTGTGTCTTTAGTATCACGTACAGTTTTTCAAATGCATGTCGGTAAGTAACATCAGCTGACTTTTTCTGTGAGTATATACTGCTGAGATCTGCATTTGGACCAGGGGCATGGGAGCAATTTAGTTAACTGAATAAGCAAAAAGCTAAAGCAAGCAACTTAAGAGTGTGCTCCAAAAAAATCCTGTGTGGGGGAGTGTGGTGATGACGTAAGTGTATATTGGGGAAAGAAAATGAAAATAAGAATGCAAGACAAGTGGGAACTCATAAATACTTTCCACTTTCGGATTTATTCCTCACATCCCTTACAATTGTTATTAAGAAAATTCTTGCCTTGATGTTTGTTTACGTATGGACTCCACATTCAGCCACTTAACTATTATCGCTTTTAAGTAACAGGGTTTAGCAGGGCCTTTGATTTGTTTCAGTGTAATGGACACCCTTACTGAGGTTTTAAATTTTATTTGCATTAAAGTTCTAGGCTTGGGGATCTTATCTTAGCTTCCCAAATTCCCTTATTCCCAAAGCTGGTGTAAAAACAATTCTGTGAAAGGGCAGTCTGTGTAGCTCCTTGTAGAAGCTGGCCTAAAAGGGCTTTATCATAGGGCAGTCCTAAGAAAAGGGCAAAAATAAATCCATAATATAGTATTTTATTTTAAATGAATGTCCAAATTGAATAAAACCAATGATAAACAGAAACATTGAACCAGACTCCAGGCTCAGGGCTGAGGTGACACAGACTTGTCCTAAGATTTGGGGCAGGCCAGAGAAGTCACTGAGTCTGTGAATCTCAGTGTTTGCTAACCACTGAAGGTTAAGTTCCTCTGTCCTGGGTTGAGTAAACAAAGCCCCACTGGCTGCACCTTTTCTGCTTTGAGGCAGAAAGAAGTTAACCTACATGGTTGCTTAACCTCACACACAGGCAAATTAAATGCAAACAACATAAAGTCTCCTTTACTTAAGAGAAAAACAAGGTGTCCATGATTTTTCCATAACGTTGTTATTTTAAGTGACTTTGAGAGGAATCCACATAAAATCTTGGTCAGTCTATTTTAAATCTTACCAAATGTTTTCCTGTGAGTCTTAGTAAAAACAAGGTAAAAACGCTATAAAGCTAGGAAAAATGTGCCTGTTTCAAAGGGGTAATCACATCCTAAACCTGGACTTCTTCATGGACAGTCCCTCCACTCTGCTACCTCCAGTTAATTAGGAACAGAAACAGTTAATCAGGTTATTTACAAACACAGGAAGTAGGTTGTAAGAACCAATTACAGCAAGTGTGTTCCTTGATCAAAGAGATCCACAGATAAACCTACACTGAGGGGCCAGAGGTGGTTTTTCCCCAGGCATTCCAGAACTTCAGCACTGAAGGGTGAACTTAACCGACTCAGGCTCCCTTTGCATCTGACAAGCCTAATCAGATATTACACAGGCCAGGGGCACAGGCACTTAGCACTTCCCCACAAGCCACTCATCTGTGACCTTCTGACTTTCTCCACAAAACTTTCACCCCAAACTCTGACCCATGATGTTGGTAAGCACTGCAAAGTCAAATGCAGTCCTTCCAAACAGCAGAGAAGGATTTAGAAATCATACTCAGGTTTGCCAAAATCAGAAGGGCATGCTGGATTCTGTGGAATAGCTATATGGAATAAACTAATCATGCATCAGTGTGCTCCATGTTAAAAAGCCCACCTCCTGCCAAACACGTTACATTAGCATATTTATAGCAGAATGTTGGGTTAACAATGTCAGCCATCTACAATGAATCCCTTTCAGTTGTATCAATTACTCCAAGCAGCTCTTCCAAAAACATTTACTGATTAACAACAGAACTGTGAGCACTTGGGAAGGAAAAATTCAAAAGCTATTTATATTTTTATTGAGATGAGTATGGAGAATAGTCCTGGATCAATTATAGCCCTATAACAATGGCATCATTTTAAGCACTGCTTTCTGTATTCTGTCAGATGGAGGACTTAATTTATAAGGCTTTTTCCTGAATTTCCAATCTGACATGATAAAAATGTCCTAGTTTTTGAGAAGCTTGAATGATTTCATACTTCACTAAGTAAACAGAAGAAAACTTAGATGTTACTTGGCCAGCTCTTCTCCCAAATGTCTCTGAAGGACTTCTTGGTGAATGCCATTTGTGGACAACGGAATCAGATGACTTAATGGAAAGTATCAACCTTGGTGGCGAGCAAGCTGGGGCTGCAACAGTGGACCTTGGGCAGTCTGCCTGTCTTTTCCTAGTCACTTTCTTGCCCACAGAAGTCAGGATGATAGCATCTTACACAGACAATTTAATGTTAACTGAACTGTTAACTGTAGTCACAAACTTTATACTGCAGTTGTTAACAGCAAATGAAAGTGATGTGAAGCAGGAGAGAAAGATAAGATCTAAGGGACGTAGAAGGGAAAGAGCGCCTCACTCTGGTAGGAGTCAAATGTATCGGCATAAATGACAGCCAGAGCAGCTTATAGAGCTGCTCACCTTGCTAGAGACACCTCAGAGGAAGCTGTTCAAAACTAGTGGGCCTTACTTAAGGCTGGAATGCTTGTGGCTGACTTTAGCCTTGTTAGTTTGCTTCTCTCATCCCTAAACCCCAACAATGCATCTACCTGCAGTTTCATTTACTAAAGGAAATTAAAATAAGAGATTTGAGTAAACCAACTCATATTTTTTACTTAATTTTCGATCTTTAATTTTCAAACTTTGCTTAATCCTTAAATCCTATTACACATTGCATGCCTTAATTGCACACACATTATATATCAGAAGCATATATCATAGACATTCTTAAAGGCACCCAAGGGGGATGCTGTCTTGAGAAGCCCACCCTACACTTAAGCATGTGCAGTCCAGTTCCTAAATGCCAGCCCTCTAAAGCAAAATGAGCATTGTCCCTTATCTCACGTAATAAAGTTGCTAGTTTTGCTTCACTCTCATTTTCTGTGGCATAGAAAAGGATCCAGCTTCATTTGTGAGGGGAGAGAACTCCGTAGGCTGCTGGTGGTAGCACTATGCCACCTCTCTCCACTACCACTGACAGATTTGTTAGAGATAAAACTTTTCAGAAGCAATTCCTAACTGAACCATCTTCTCTACAGGAAAAGAGCACACACAGTGTCTCCTCTCTCAACTTGTCACATAGTCCTTTAAAACAACATAGCCAATTAGAGGACCATGTGCTTGAAGAGGTCTGGGTGGAATTGCCACTACCTACCACACTATGGCAACAAGAACAAAACAAGCAAGCCATTTGTGTACTTCTCATACTGTATATTTGATGAAGAAACTTGAACATTGTGGTGGTTTGAAAGAAAATGGCCCTCAAAAAGAGTGGCATTATTAGGAGATGTGGCCTTGTTGAAATAGGTGTGGTCTTGGAGGAAGTGTCTCACTGTGGATGCAGACTTTGAGGTCTCATATATGCTCAATCCATAACCAGTGAGACAGACCACTTCCTGTTGCCTGCAGTCAAGATGTAGGACTCTCAGCTACTTTTCCAGCACCATGTTAGCATGAGTGCCAACATGTTGCACCACAATGATAATGAACAAAACCTCTGAAAATGGAAGCCATCCCAGTTCAGTATTTTTCCTTTGTACAAGTGGCTATGGTCATGGTGTCCCTTCACAGCAAAAGAAACCCTAACTAAGACAAGCATTTATTCCACATACATGGCCTCCACTGGCCCAGGAACCATAAAGCAGTTAGTATGACTGTTACCTATCTCACTAAAGCAACCTGAAGAGAGTGAAGATGCTTAAGGTGCTGGTTTTCATTTTTTCTAGAATTTATAAATTTCTAGAATAAAAAAAATTTTCAAAGAAAAAGAGGCTTTTCTAATATCAGAAAAATTCATCTTTGATCATTGCAAATCATATAAAAAAAATTTCATGGAGTAACTGGAGAGGTTGATCAGTAATTAAGAGCTTATGCTGTTCTTACAAGGGACTCAGATTCATTCCCAGCACAACACAGTGGCTCATAACCATCTGTCTAGTTCCAGTGGATCCTGTGCCTTTTTCTGGCCTCCATAAACACCAGACACACATATGATGTACAGACACACATGTGTGTCTTCATACCATTCATCTCCATTTCATTTCTTTCCCCTTTCGTTCTCTTGCTTCTCTTCTGTTTTCTTTATTCCTTGCCTCCTTCATCTCATCCACTTACCATTTCATGCTGACCCCAAATAACACTTAACTACACAGCCCTCTCCATTAGCTTTGCCAGTTTCTGTTTTGTAGTGAGAAGTACTGTTTGTGGGGTTTTGTTTATTTAAAATGAATGTCTATGCCTTGTATGATTGAAGGTTGCTGCTGATAGATCAGTCTGCTTTCTCTGAGTCACATGGGGATTGAGGTGACAAGAGCAGGTGAATCAGTAATAAAACTGAAAACGACATCCAAACCAACAAATGTGTAAACTGTAGCAGAGAAACACAAGAAACCCAGAAAAGCAAGGCAACACAATGCCATTAAAAAAAAAAAAAAAATCCCTCAACTTCTCAGAGAATGAATTCAAGGTCAGTGAAGTAAATAAAATCCTAGGTAAAGGTTTCAAAAGTTTACTCGTACAACTGATCAATGATCTCAGAGAGGATGCAAACAGGAAGGTGAGTTCTGGCCAGGACAGCACACAGTTAGCAGCACCGAGGGAAAAAAAACAGCAAAGCAGATGAGAAAACAGCCATATGGAGGAAAGAATTCATATTGAAAGACAAATTCAACAAGGAAACTAGAATTTTGAGTCAAGAACTAGTGCTAATATTAGAAATATGAACATTTTAATGAATTAAGTAAACTCACACACAATGGAGACCATGAGCAACAGACTCACGCAATCATGTATTAAGAATATTGAGGATGGGCAATATCAAAGAAATACTTCATTCAAACATCTTTAAAATCAAACATAAACAAATATGATCACAGCATCCAAGAACTCTGGGATACAATGGAGAGACCAATACATAGGACTGGGGAATTGGGTTAGTGAGTAAAACACATGACCAGAGTTCAGATCCCCAACACCCATGTAAATGCCAAGTCCAGGTGTGTATGGAGCCCCTTCTGTAATCTCAACATATGAAGGTGGGGGTTAGGAGGGAGGGTGTATGAGGTAGGGGACTGGAGGGTGGGAGGAAGTGGAAACAAAGACTATTTGACAGCCAGTTGGGTGGTGTTGTACCTTTAGTCTCAAAACTGGTGAGGCAGAGGCAAGCAGATCTCTGAGGTTGAGGCCAGCCTTATCTACATAATTAGTTCTAGGACAGTCATGTCTATACAGAGAAACCCTGTCTTGAAAAAACTAAAACCTAACAAACAAACAAAATAAAAAAAGGCTATCTGAATTGGTGAGCTCTGGATTTCGTTGAAAGATCCTGTCTCTGTATATCAGGCAGAGAGCAAGCAAGTGAAACAAATGTTAACCTCAGGTTGACTTACACACAAGTACAAGTATTTGTTCATAAACATCTAAACATGTACCCATACATACATAAGAGTGCACATATACAAGCCACAAAAAAAAGAGAGACCAAACATAAGAATCTACAGACTAGAGGGAGCTTAAGATAAATATCTTAGATGAATAGGATCCATTCAAAAGAAACATAGTAGAAAAATTCTCAGATCTTGACCAAGTTATGGAAACCTAAATGCTAGAGGCATTTACAGTGCAAATAGCCATGACCAGAGAAAATCACTCCATGGTGAATTATAGTCAAGATCTCAAAAATACAAAGTAAATAAGCAATATTAAAAGCTGTAAAAGGAAAATGCCAGCTTACCTACAAAGGCAAATCCACAAGGATAACATATGATCTCTCATCAGTAATTCTAAGAGTATGGAATTATATAGCCAAGAACTTCACTAAAAACTACCAACCGATATTGCAAGATATACATACTAATGTTATCTTTAAATTGATAGTAAAATAAGGATATTCCCAGTCAAACCAATGGAGTTCATAACCACCAAGCCAGCAATGTAAAAGATCCTTTAAAGATGCTGTTTATGGAGGAGGAAGAAATACACTGCCAATCAGGACCACATGAAAAAAAAATGTTATGAAAGGACCAGATGAACAAGTGAGAGCTAGGAAGGAATCATCCTGTCTCACACTAAATCAGCAACCCCTTACACTGATAAAAGAAAAAGAAGGAACAAACAATATTCCAAATGGTCATAAGAACTACCAAGAACATGATGAGCATTAGCAAATGGCTCCTAATAAGCTTAAATGAAAATGGTCTCAACTTATCAATAAAGAGATGTTACCTGAACAATATCTCTCCAAGCAGCATAGTTCACTGGTAGAGATATGTACAGGCTAAGAGTCAAAAAAAATGGAAGAAAAGATATCCAATGAATGAAAACTAATCAAGTCCAGAAAACGTATTTGGCTACTTGATAATGTTGGCATGTAACCAAAACTAAAGTGAAGAACAAAAAAGAATGTCTGCTACATAGAGACAATTCATCAAGACTACATAACAGCTGTAACATATGTGTAAACTAATGGACATAAGTGAGGTAAATCTTGACACAGTAGCAGTGGGTGATTTCAGTTCCCAACTAAAAATCAATTAAGAAACCTCAGAGTTAATACCATATGAGTTTAACAGATACCTTATCTTAGTAAGCAAAGATACATTATGACCACAGCAACTCTTATAAAAGAAAACATTTAATTGGGGCTAGCTTACAGTTTCAGAGGTTTAGTCCATTATTGTCATGGCAAGAAGCATGGCAGTATGCTGGCAGATGTGGTTCTGGAGAAGAAGCTGAGAATTCTACATCTTGATCCACAGGAAACAGGAAATGAACTGTCACACTTCCTCCAACAAGGTCACATCTTCCAATAGTGCCACTCTCTATGAGTTTATGGAAACTAATTACATTCAAACTACCGCATTCCACTCAGTAGCCCCCAAATGCTTGCAACAATATCATAATGCAAAATGCATTTAGCCCAAATTCAAAAGCTCCCATAGTCTATAACAGTCTCAACAATGTTTAAAAATCTAAAGTTCAAAGTCTCTTCTGAGATCCATGCAATCTCTTAATTGCAATCACATATACAATCAAAATCAAAAAACAGATCACATACTTCCAACACATAATGTCACAAGATATACTTTACCATTCCAAAACATAGGGAAGGGAGCATAATGAAGAAACACTGGAACAAAAGGAGACTGGAGAAACCAGCTGGGCAAACTCCAAACTCTGGATCTCCACGTCTGATATCAAAATGCTGCCAGATCCCTACTTCTTTTCTGGTTTGTTGACTGCAATGCACTTATTTCCCTTGTCTTGTTTCACTCCCTGTTAGTAGCTTTCTTGGGCAGGTATTCCACATTCCATGCCATCTCCAGTGTCTTGGGATCTCGAAGGCAGTTCAGGGGTCATCTTCACAGGTTCACACAATGGCCTCTTTAGGCCTCCATTAAGGGACACACCTGTCATATGTCTGGCCTCAGCAGCTTTCCTTGGTTGTGGAGAAAGATTCTGTTGGTTTTATGGTATTCATTAAGCTGTTACAGTGTGAGAAAAGCCACAAAGTACAACAAAGCCCACTATAAAGGTTTATTAGGGGAAGGAGCAGAGGAGAAGGTGCTTTAGGCCTATGGAAATGGTTGTGCAGAGAGAGAAGGGAAGCAGAAGAAGGAGGAAGAAGTGGGGAGGACTCTGTGACCCACTTTTTATGGATTTCCCCTGCACATGAGCTTATGGAGCTATGCCATACATACACATAGATTGTGTGACCACATTGCACACAAATTACATGACCATGTACTCAGATTACATAGGACATAAAGCCCTGGGATGACTAATCGTCTTGCCAGCGCATGTTCAGTCATGTAGCTGGGGGAGTAGATAGTGGCTTAGGCAGTGCAAGGTGTTGGATAACTTTCAAAGTAGCTGAGGACAATCCACTACATCAGGACATCTGATCTGGCTACCCCAAAAGCCTTTCCCTACTCCCCAAAAGTTAACCAACACCCACCGAGCCAGCTGGAAGCAGTTTGGGAAGACAGAACTCCCCCATTCCTATTCACCCACCAATTTTTTTAATAAGCAAAGAGTCTGGAATGTTGTTACATAACTGCACATGTGCTGTTCAGTAGCCAAGCAAGGTGCCTTACATCCTATAAAATCCATGCACTGTGTGGTCTCATAATTTGTGCACAGTGTGATCATGTAATCTATGCATATACATGGCATGGCTATGTGAGCCCATATGCCCATGTGTGGGAGAATCCATAACAAGTGGGATCACAGACTCTTCTCCCTTTCTCCCCCCCACCCTGAACAACCATTTCCATAGGCCTAAGCACTCTCTCTTAATAAACTCTTATAGTAGGTTTTATCATACCTCGTGACTTTTCCTCGCAGGGTAAACATGACCATGTAAAACCAACAGATTCTATAACCCCTTTTTTCTATTTTTGAGTCTAAATCCAGAACCACATGGCTCAAGCTGCCAAGATCTACTACTTGCTGGGGCTGGAACAATGCCCCCTCATTCAATTACATCTCCAGCATCTTTCTGTTTTCCATGCTTTTCTTCACTGCCTAAGTTTGACTGTCCTGGAGCTTAATCTGTAGACCAATCTGGCTTCAAACTAAGAAATCCACCATCCTCTGCTTTGAGTACTGAAATTAAAGGCATGCACCACCACACCTGACTCTAAGCTTTTCTTTAATTCCCTTTCACAAGTTGGAAATTTAGCTGGGTGGGATCTTGCCCTGAGGTCACTACTCCTTTTATCCTATTTCTTAACCTGTTTATCTCCTTGGACACAAAATTTAGCTCCATTCTACTTCCTGGTGCTCCATTTCTCCTCTTGATCCAGGACCCAGAGTTCAAGTCACCCTCAGCACCACTGTCTTCCACATTCCTACTAGAATGGCCCATTAAGTCACAATCAGTGTTCAACTGCTTTTCTAATTCATAGTCCCAAAGTCCACATTCCTCCAAACAAAAACATGGTCCAGCCTATCACCATCCCTGGTATCTTAGTTAGAGTTTCTATTGCTATAAAGAGTCATCATGACCACAGCAACTCTTATAAAGGAAAATATTTAATTAGGGCTGATTTATAGTTTCAGAGGTTTAGTCCATCATTGTCATGGCAAGAAGCATGACAGCATGCTGGCAGATGTGGTGCTAGAGAAGGAGCTGAGAGTTCTGCATGTTGAGCTGCAGGCAACAGGAAGTGAACTTTCATACTGGGCATGGCTTGAGTATGTATGAGATCTCAAAGCTTGCCTCCATAATGATACGCTTCCTCCAATAAGGCTACACCTCCTAATAGGGTCACTGCCTATGGGCCAAACACTCAAACAGGAGTTTATAGGAGCCACACCTACTCAATCCACAACAGACACGTGAAGAACATTCTGCCTAACAGATTAAAGAATATATATTCTCTATAGTCATCCATGGAAACCTTTTTTTTTTTCTTTTTGGTTTTTCAAGACAGGGTTTCTCTGTGTAGTTTTGGTGCCTATCCTGGATCTTGCTTTGTAGACCAGGCTGGCCTCAAACTCACAGAGATCCCCCTGGCTCTGCCTCCCGAGTGCTGGGATTAAAGGCATGAGCTACCTCTGCCCTGCTTGGAAACCTTTTCTAAAGTAGACCACATTCCATGTCACAAATCAAGTCTTACTAAATACAAAAAAATTGAAATAATTTATTATATTTTATCAGATTATAGAGCATTAAATGTAGACAGCAATAACAATAGAAGTTATAGAAACTACACAAATACTTAGAAACTGAATACTCTCATGAGTGGTTAGTGGGTCATTAAGAAAACTAAGTAATAAATTTTAGAATTCCTACAATCCAATGAAAAGGAATGAACAACTTACCAGAACAGTTGTCATATAGAAAAGGAAACGATAGGAGAAAAGCTTATAGCAATGAGTATGTAACTAAAACAACCAAGTGCTCAAATAAATAATGAAATGATGTACCGCAAAATTTCAGACACCTCAAAAGTAAAAGACAAAATCCCCAAAGTAATAGACAACAAGAAATTCCAACAAACACTGCAGAAATCAATGGAATGGAGACTGAAAGAATGAGGACAGATTATAAATGGAGCCTACCTAAAAAAATAAAATAAAAAGTTGATTTCTTAAGAAGATGAACAAGTTTGGTACATGCCACCAAGCTAGCCAAAAGAAAAAGAGAGAAAAGCAAATTAATGATATTGGAGATTTAAAAACAGATGTTAAAACAAGCTCCAGTGAAATATGGGGCATTACTAGAGAATGCTTTGAAGTTTTGCATTCTAAAACTGTGGAAGGTCTGTTAAAAACTAGTGAATTCCTTGATACATGTCCTACCAAAATAAGAAGAGGAGCATACAAATAACTTAGACCTACAACAGGCAACAAGATTGAAGCAGTGGAAGTGTCCCAAACACAGGAAAGCCCGGTAGAGGAAGGATTCACGGCCATGGGGTGAAGGGAGAACTAGCACTGACACTCCCCCAACTGTCCCATAGAGCAGAAAGGGAAAGCACACTAACAGCTCATTCCATGAAGTCAACATTACTCAGGTGTCAAAACTGGGTAATGACAACATATAAAGAGAAAATTATAAACTATTTTTCTGATGAACACAGACACAAACATTCTTAATAAGTTATAAATCAAATTCAAGGACACATTAAAAATATCACTCACCAGAACCAAGTGATTAATGAATGTTATACAGCACCCAAATAGACTCAAGAACAGAAATCACATGATATTCTCAGTCGACAAAGAAAAGACTTCGAATCTCTTCTTGTTAAGAACCTGAGGAAGGAGGTGAAACCACTACAGTGAAACTTGAATACACTGATGAAAGAAAGTGAAAAAGATATAAGAAACTGTAAAAGTAGTTAATACATAAAATATCTCTTTACAAGAAGAAATCTGTAGATTCAACACAACTGCCATAAAAATTGTATTCTTCACAGAACTAAAAGCAAGCTAAAGTAAAATTATTTTTGTAAGTTCCAAGTATCCAAAACATTTCTAAGCAGAAAGAACAAAACTAGGCATGAGCACATATGCTCTCAAATTACATTACACAGCCATAATAACAAAAAGAACATGGTACCGGTATAAAAAGGGGCACAGAGACCAATAAAATAGAACACAAGACCCAGAAATAAATCCACACAACTACAGTCATCTGATTTTTACAAAACTGGCAAAACATATTGGAGAACAAAACAGTCTTTTCCACAAATGGTGCTGGCAAAGCTGGAATAATGAAACTGAAACTAGATCCATATCTCTTCCCCCATACAAAAACTAATACAAAATAGATCAAAGGCATCAATGCAACACATGAAACTTTGAATTGCTAGATGACATACTTCAAGATATAGACAGATACAGGACTTTCTAAAATGAACTGCAGTGACCCAAATTACCCTGAGAATGGACAGATTGGACTACATAAAATTGATTACCTCTGCACAACAAAGGAACCAGTCACTAGCAAGAAGAGATGGCCTACAGGATGGGAGAAAGTTTTGCAGACATGACATAGACATGGTGCTAGTATCCAAAATACACAAAGAACTGCAGGATAGATAGATAGATAGATAGATAGATAGATAGATAGATAGATAGATGTGTGTGTGTGTGTGAGAGAGAGAGAGGGGGATAGATGGAGATGAGAGACAGAGAGATATATATGTAGCAGGAATCTTAAAAGTTCTTATTAATAAAATCAAACCTGAGGCCAGTTATTGGAGTGAATGCTGGAAGATCAGAGAAGCAGAACAAACCACAGCTTCTTCACCTAAACAGTTCCTCAGACTGGAAGCCTCTGTGTCCTCATCCAGAATGGGTCTCAGCTGAACTGCTGCTAGAAGCCTAAAAGCTTAACCAGCCAAATGCTTGTAGTTTCTGGCCCTCATGCCTTATATATCTTTCTGCTTTCTATCATTACTCCCCGGGATTAAAGGCTCGATTTCTGGAATTAAAGTGTGAGTCACCATGCTTGGCTATATCCTTGAACAAATGGATTTCTGCCTCTGGAATGCTAGGATTAAAGGTGTGTGCTACCACTGCCTATCCTCATGTTTAATATTTTGGCTGTTCTGTCTCTGACCCAAGGTAAGTTTATTAGGGTGCACAACTTTTTGGGGAACACAATGCCACCACATATATATCCTCCAAATAAGTACTTGGGAAAATGTTCAACATCAGGGAAATACAAATTAAAAACTTCATTGGGACTTCTTGTCACACCAGTCAAAAAGCCTTTCAATGAGAAAAACAAATTGTCCAAGCATGGGGACAATCTCCTTTAATCCCAGAGCTTCTGAGACTGAGGCTGGTGTATTTCTGTGAATTCAAGGCCAGCCTGACCCACATTGCAAGTTCCAAACCTGCAATGTATTTAGATTATATCTCAACACAAAATAAAACACACACACACACACACACACACACACACACACACACACACACACACTGCTCTTGTGGAGGACTAGAATTCAGCTGCCAGCACCCAGGGGGTGACTTACAACTGCCTATAATTCTAGGTCCACAGGCTCTGACACCCTCATCTAGACTACATGGCTCCTGCACTCACATGCACGCACACACCATGGATCCATATTTTAAAATAGTAAAAGTAAGTCTTGCTAAGTCTTAACTGTAGAATTACCATGATTCAGCTATAAGACCCTTAGATATATACCTAGAAGCCTCTATGTCATCATACCACAGTGATATTCAACACCCATGTCAAAAGCTGTAGTATTCACAATAGCTCAGAAATAGAACCAGCTTAGACATCTATCCTTACATAGATCAATAGATAGAGAAACTGCAGTAATGATACGTTGTGGAATTTTATCCAACTATAAAGAAAAACTAAATCATGACATTTTCAGGAAAAAAAATGATATAACTGGAGGTCATTATGTTTAACAGAGTAGCCAGACTCAGAAAGACAAATAAATAGGACATGTTTTCTCCCCTATATGGTTTCTGTGTGTGTGTGTGTGTGTGTGTGTGTGTGTGTGTGTCTGTCTGTCTGTCTGTCTGTCTGTCTGTCTGTAAACCAAGGAAATAGGAAGAAATAGATGGTAACAGAGTGGGAGGAAAAAAAAAGGGGGGGGAATTGGATACATATGACACAAAGTCAGAGGATAAATGGAGAAAGGAAATAGACCAGGAAGTTGGGCAAAAATAATGAAGGAGAGCAATAAGGGAAGGAGATGAATAAGGACAGTATGAAAACTCCATAATGAAAGCCATTACTTTGCATACTGTTTTAGATACTATTCTATAGTTGTGATGAAAACCATGATCCAGGCAACTTTTAAAAGAAAGTATTTAACTGGAGGCTTGCTTGCAGTTTCAAAAGTTAATTCATACTTATATTATTATGGTGGGGAGCTAGGCATGATCAGAATTTTGCAGGCAGAGAGGGGGTTTGGAGGGAGAGAAGGAAGGAGGGAGGCGGGGAGGGGAGAGACTAGCCTGGCCATGCACTTTTGAAAACTCAAAGCACATCCTCAGTGACACATCTCCTCCAACAAGACCACACCTTCTCATCCTTCCCAAGATGTTCCAGTAACTGGGGTCCAAGCATTCAAATGTTTGAGCCACCACGCACACCAATTTAAAAATTAATGAAAGAATGTTATATTCTCTGCATTCAAATCAATATGCATGCATGGTTCATAGTAGATGTCTAATCATTACTCCTAATAGGTGTTTAATCATTGTTGTATTTGACATTATGGTATCCCTACTCTGGTCTGTTCAGAACTGTTGGAGGTATTCTTCTAATCCTTGCTTTCAGACACACCAAGAGGCCACTTGCTTGCAACAGTCAGGGAAATTATCCTCTTCACCCTCAGGCTGAAGACATGGGTCTTTAAGAGTTCAGTATTTCATCACTAAGTGTCTTAAGACATCCCTGTCATTTTAGTTTCTTGACGTCTTATTTTTCCTCTGTTCTTCCTCCCCTTACCAGGAATTAAGGCATAAGTCTTTTACCATGATCAAATGTTGTTTTTATTGTAGTTGTTACAAAATGTAGTAACTGTTAACTGCTGAGCTGTGTCCAGCCCTTATTATTTATTTTGGAGTACTGAAACCTTACACTTTGACATCTGAAAATAACATTTTCTGCTTTGTTAATCAGCTGATATGACAGTTGTATATATAGTCCTATATAAGTGAATAACAGGAAAAGACCCTGGATATACTTACTTTGGGCCTCCACCCACATTTTTGGAGGTGGAATGTTAAGTTGTTGGTATGATGCTTTAGGCAAGGATGTGATCAGCCTAGTCAGACATGCAGTTATGCCACAAGGATGGGGCAGTATCAGAACAAGTGACCTGTTTGTTTCTAAACTTGTTGATTAACTCCAAAGGACTTAAAGCTTTTGTCAGTGACAGAGTTGAGAAGTTCCCCCTGCTCATGACCTGGGATACTAAGGGATAAAAGCACCACAGAAAGGCAGAAGAATGGGGGGAATCCTGAAGAATGGGTAGACGAGAGGAGGAAGGGTCTACGAGAACAGAAATTTGATCTGATGAGATAAAGAGGCATGAGTAAGAGATGAATGTACCTATTAATTTGAACAGTAAAGTATAGATACACTTCATGATTTTCACAGTCCCAACTTCAAAACCAGTAAGCAGCAACTGCTTACTTAACATACCATTCCCAATAACACAGACACAAACTTAATAATATTATGAATTTGATATTTTTATTAGTTTTGGAAGAAATATCTTTTCTTATATGGAAAAATTCAATTAACGTGGCTTTAAATAGTTAAAATGCCAGCAATCCTGAACTCCCTGGAAAATACACACTGGACAGTTTCCACCATATTATTCATGAAGCTATATTATTTATAACATTCTCAGCAATCATAAAAATCATGGAACACTCATTTGAATAGCAACTGCTGATTTATAGTTTTCGGTATTTTTTTTAACTCACTGCTAAAGAACTATTTGTTTGAAGCAATTCATTTCATGAGTCCTTGAACTGAAACAGCTAAAATAGGATTTTTGTTGTCTGGTATGAAAGACAAAGAGCAGAGTACACGTGGCCATCTAGAGACCTGGGCAGCCACGGAAGGAGCGAGAGGTCTTCCAGTCCGGTGGGGATTTTGTTCTGTGACTTTAAGGTTTTCCTAAGTCTTGTTTATTAACAATGGAACTGCATGTTTATAAAAGCAGGAACCGAAAACATTTTAGGAAATGGACTCTACTAACTACGTGCCATTTTTCTAGTACCAGTTAGAGTTACTCCCTCTCTGAACCCTTTTTTCTTGCTGCACTGTTTCCATGTTCGAGCAGGTTTATGAACTTTGCCCTCCTGCCCATTAGTCTACGTTTTCTTCCTCAACTCCTTTACTTCTTCATTCCTCTACGAAGATGCTCCTAAGGCTCCACTGCTCACTCTGCCTTGATCTTGCAGCTGGTCCTTTCTGTATTTGAAATCCATAAAAAAATTGCTTCAAAAGGTAGTTACTCTCCACCTTGAAAGAAAGGAAAATGTGACTGACCTCACTCAGGAGATGAGAAGAGTTTCCGAGCGCTGAAAGTGCTGAGCGTGGGGAAAGCCAGGCCAAAGCGAGAACTGTGGGCTTTTCTATTCCAAGAAGAGGTTTCTCCAATGGTATATACTCTGACCAAAGAAGAAATCATAATCAAAACAAAAATTTTGCTCTTTGGTAAGCACAAATAGAATAAAGTCATTTTATTAGCCAAGAACTAAAAAGTAATGAGAAAGAGGAATTGTCTTTCAACATGTAGGTCAAGTTGTAAAATAAATGAAGTCAGCTAATTTGGCTTAAAAATTGTAAGATTCTTCTTGATGTTTCTTGTTCCATCTCTGACTTAAAGATAACTCTAGCTCTGTATCTTCTGTTCTTCATGTGTGTATCTGCAAAAACAAAAGCTCTGTATATTTTCTCTGTGAGGAAGAAACTGTGAAGGACTAGACCTGAAAAATGATGGCTTCTTAGATAGTAGCATTACTGATATTATTTAGCTACAATCTGAAAATATTAGCCTTTTGTTTTCCAAGTAGTCTCTTTGGTGGGCCTGCAACTGATGGGATTCCACACAGGAAAGAAATGTCGGAACATCAGAACTCTAAGCAGCGTTGACTTCTCAAGGGTAAAATGCAGAGAGCAGCTAAGGCACTCCATCACAGTCAGCTGAGGTAACGTGTCGTGACCTCTGGGTTAATTCAGTCATCTGTGAGTTAATGGACTGTAATGTCCTCAGCACTCATACACAAAACAGATTTTCCTCTTTGGTCCTGCAAAGCAGCTCTTGCAGTCCTAGAATTCACTGTGCAAACTCAGTGGACATCAAACTCATGCCTTTGCCCCTGGGGCACTGGCATTGCAGGCATGGACCATCTCACCAGGCCAAACGTTTTTATTTTAAAACCTTGGCAGGGTGTTAGATCTATTATGAAAAAAGAGAAAGAGGGGCTATTTAAATTTTTAATTTTGATTCCTAGGAGTATCCCTGTCTTATTTTGTAATTATATTTCATCCACCAATTATAACAACCTAGGTTTTGTTTGTTTTGTTTATTTCTTTGTTTGGAAATGCTGAAGGAAACAGAAACAGAAGTCTGTTTACACACAATTTCAGGCCCCTCCCATCTGGCTTCCAGTCTTCAACTTGGCAGGATCAATCTACATGGTAATGTTTATAAATCACAAAATACATGCTTTTAATAATAAAATGCCATTTTGTCCATCTTTTAAGCACAAAACCTGACTTAGGAGACGTTTACCTACAACATAATTATTTTCCTATTATTGACCATGAAAAGAGCTATTTATAAAAAATACCACTAAGGCTTTGTGATTTCCTCTTTTTACTGTAGCACAATTGACAAAGCATTCATATTTAAGATGTAGCGTGCTCATTCAATATAGGCATGTACTGTGAAATGAATGTCACAATCTAACTAATTAAAATACGCATCACTTCATGGGCTAGAATTACAGTGGTACAGCACTTGCCTGGTGAGAGCAAGGCCCCGGTTCAATTTCCATCACACAAAAGCAGACCCAAATCACATCTGTTGGCGTCATAAGGTCAACCCTCCCACATGTATACACAAACCCCCAATTTCTCCTCTCTCAGTAAATTTCATTTTTCAAAATCCTAGCACATTATTTATAACTCTAGTTATGCTCCTGTACATTAAGAACTGGGCACTTGGGGCTGGGGATTTAGCTCAGTGGTAGAGTTCTTGCCTAGCAAGCGCAAGGCCCTGGGTTCGGTCCTCAGCTCCGGGGGGGGGGGGACCCGGGGGGGAACCCAGAAAGAATTGGGAACTTGGGGGCTGGAGAAATGGCTCAGTGGTTAAGAAAATGTACTGCTCTTCTAGAGGTGGTTCAGATCACTCATGTCTCATCACTCAAAACTGCTTGTAATACCAGTCCCACATAATCTGATGACTTCTTCTGGCCTCTCTGCAGTCACCTGCATGAACATGCACAGATACAGACACACACACACACACACACACACACACACACAGACATATACATGGTTGGTTTTGTTTTTTTTTTTTCCAATTTTTAAGAACTTCAGAACTTCCTCATCTTAACTGAAAGTGTAGACCTTTGATAAAAACTCCTGTTTCCTGATCACTAGTAAGTGCCAGTCCGCTCTGATTTGGGCCTTTCAAGTTTCAAATATGAGATCAGATAGTGTGCTGGCCAGTCTTATGTCATCTGAAAAGAGATCTGGCATTTTCTTAATTAGTGATTGATGAGGGAGCACCCAGCCTATGGTGGGTGGTACCATCCCTGGGCTGCTGGTCCTGGGTTCTATAGGAAAACAGGCTGAGCATGCCAGGGGCTGGCAAGCAAGTAAGTAGCACCCTCCATGGCCTCTGCATCAGCTCTTGGCTCCAGGTCCCTGTCCTGTTTGAGTTCCTGTCCTGACTTCCCTCAGTGATGAACAGCAATCAAATTAACCCTTTCTGCCCCAGCTTGCTTTTTGGTCAAGGTATTTGTGTCGCAGTAATAGAAACTCTAACTAAGACATACAGTATTTGTGTTTCCACATCTGTACATGTAGCCCTACATACTTCCCTTTATCCATTCATTTGTTGAAAAAGGCTGTCTCTACACGTTGGTTATTATACATAATATAATGCTAGGAGCAAATGTACCTCCATGACCTAATGATTCCATTTCTTTTCTTGAGAGAGAGATATGGGATTATATGGTAGTTGTATCTTGAGTCTACTTGAAGAAACTTTGTATGTATTTCTGTACTTCTCTTTTGATTTGCACTGTGAACAACAATGTATGTGCGCCCTTCTCTCCCCATTCTCCCTAGCCTCACTATTTTTTGCTTCTTCTGGATAATAGCTGTAGTAAGAGGTGTGAAGAAATAGCTCACTGAGGTTCTGATTTGCATTTCTCAGATAATTACTGAAGTTAAACGCCTTTCCCTACATATTTGTTGGCCAATTATGTGTCTTCTTTTTCAAATGTCCATTCAGCCTCTGTAGCCAGAAGCTTTTCTTATTGCTGTGACCAAATGTCTAACAAAAGGGACCTTCAAGGTTCAGGGGGAAGGAGAGTGTGGAGACTGGTGTACCAGAAGATTTGTGGAGCGGCTCTCTGGAACTCAATGGATAAGGAGGCAGAGATAGGACTAGAAGCTGGGCTGGATTCAACCCTCAAAGCCCTCTCCAAGTGGCCTATGTCCAATAGCTAGAACCTGGAGCCCCCAACGTTGCACATTTCCCTCAAAAAGTATACCACTAACTAGAGCAAGAGCTCAAATGTATGCATCAACTGCTGACATTTTACATGGAAGCCATCAAAATCCTTGCTCCGTTTGTAATATTAGGTGTATGTTCATCTGCTTGGTTTTGGCTTTATGCTGCTAGTTGTATGAGTCCCCATGGTTTATTTATTTGTTGGTTTGGTTTGGTTTGGTTTGGTTTGGTTTGGTTTTGCTACTATTAATCCTTCACCAGATAAGTGTTTTTGCAAATGTTTTTCCAATTTTGATTTTGTTTTGTTTGCTTACTTCTCCTTTTGTCACCTGTGATTTGGATGTCATATTAACTACCAAGACCAAAAGCAGAAACGAGAAGACAGCAGCATACAGAAGAGTAAAAGTGGAGGAAATGTGCCGCATCCCAGTGTGTGTACATAGCATCCACATGTGTGTTATATGTATAAGACACCAGAGTGAAGAAGTGTTAGTAGAAAATAACATAGATAGTGTAAGGCATAGCTGAAGTTTTCCTGGTCCAGCCTGGGTCCCTCTGTCCTGCAGTCCTGCAGCAGCTCAGACCCAAATAAATACACAGAGGCTTATATTAATTATGAACTGTGTGGCCTAATGCCTCAGGCTTCTTGCTAGCTAGATCTTACATCTTAAATTAACCAATTTCTATAAATCTGTATTTTGTCACGTGGCTCACAGCTTATCAGTATCTTTACATCTTGCTTCTCATGGCAGCAGCTAATAGCATCTCCTTTGTTCTGCCTTTCTCCTTCCTCCTCTCTAGTTAGAATGTCCTGCCTAACCTTACTCTGCCTCACCATTGGCCAAACAGCTTTATTTACCAATCAATTAGAGCAATATATTTTCACAGCATACAGAAAGACATTCCCCCATCAATAAGGGAAACTTAAAAACAATCAAATAATCATGATCTAATGCTACATTCAGTAAGAGTCACAACTACAGGGAACAGAGCCTAAACACAGATACTGTTAGTTAGTAAGCTGCTGTCATGGATCTCTTGGCAGCCATGATACTAGATAAGCATTCTAAACACAAAGTCAAGTGGTTATAAATTGAAATAGCACTGAGGTACAAGATCAGAGGATTAAACATTAGAAGTTAATGAATTCTCCAAGATATGTTTGGGGTACATAGTACACGTGTCCCTTTAGACAAGTATTTTAACCACTTCAAGGCCACTCATCTATAAAATAAAGATGAACAAGAACAGGAAGGAGAAAGAGGAATAAAAAAGAAGGCAAGGAATATGAACCTTAGATTTAGAGCCAAAGATGTGAAATGACACAAAAGAGATTTGTGTTTTAATAGAAGAGTTCACAAATCAGGTAAAATAGATGACTGCTGGTTAGTTTATTGTCAACTTGACATAAGCCAGAGTCATCTAGGAAGAGAGAACTTCAGTTGAGTAAATGTCTCCATTGGATTGGCCTGTACATAAGTCAGTGAAGCATTTTCTTGATTAATGATTCATGTATGAAGGCCTAACCCACTGTGGGTAGATGTCACCCTTGGGCAGTGGCCCTGGGATGAATAAGAAGGCAAGGTGAGTGAGCATTGGGAAGTGAGCTAGTTAATAGCATGCTTCTGTGGCCTTTGCTTCAGCTCCTGCCCTCAGGGTCCTGTCTTGAGTCTCTGCCCTGACTTTCCTTCACGATGGGCTACAGCTGTAAGCTGAAATAAATTCTTTTCTCCATAGTTGCTTTTGGTCATGTCATATTATCACAGCAATAGAAACCAAACTCCACAAAAACACAAGTTAGATCAGGTATTTGTATTGGCTGGAGATATTCTGGCTGGCATTTCACGTAATCATCCTGTGTCATAAAAATTTGAATGTCCCTATAGTGCTTTAATCTGGATTTTCCAATAAAAAGGAAAAGTAAAGCAACGTGCACTTGAACAAATTTTACTCATCGATTTTAAGTTCCCATTTTCCCAAAAAGAATTTTCAAAGTCCTTAACATTTGGTATGAGACGACCATATGGGAGATTCTCATTTATCAGTACTGACATAAATGTCTGTTTTCAATAGAATGAATTATGTTTAAAACTAAGTTATTAATTGCTCTAGATTAAGATGAATTTGTTGTGCTATAGATTAAACCATCAGCACCGGTCCTCCTTTTTATATCATTGGCTCTGTGGCATCAGCTATGGCTCGCCTGTGTTCTGTTTCTACTTTTGCCAGACGCTCCCAGTGGAAATGAGTGTGTGAATGCATCTGCTACTGGCTTGAGAAGACTTTGCCCTGTGCAGTGATTTGAGTAAGAATGGCCCGCCTGTAGGCTCATATGTTTGAATGCTTAGTCACCAGGAAAGACACTACTTGAAAGGATTAGAAGCATTAGGAGGTGTGACCTTGTTGGAGGAGGTATGTCACTGAGGATGGGTTTTGAGGTTTCAAAAGCCCATGCCAAGCCCAAAGTCTGTCTCTGCCTACAGATCATGATGTAGCTCTCAGCTGCTGCTCCAGTGCCATATTCTCGCTATGATGACAATGAACTAAGCCTCTGAAACTGTAAGCAAGCCCCCATTAAATGCTTTCTTACGTTCTTTTAGAAGACCTACCTTGGTCATAATGCCTTTTTAGCAGCAATAAACAGTAACGAAGACATCCTGGGGAATACATTGGTCCCATACAAATGAGAAAATGGAGCAGACATGAATTCCAAAAATGAACCTAGTCAGACCTGGCCTAGAATTGTCGGGACTCCCAGACTCTTTTAGAGAAATAAATGAAACATACAGGCAAAGTGTGGCATGACACTGGTTAATTTTATTATTCAGTGATGATATAGGGAATAGTTCACAGATATGTCCAGCTGTCTCTCACAATGTGATGTAGGTTTACTAGAATTTACTTCACATGCAATTCTTTTTAGATATTTGATCTTATTATTGTACTAAGTATGTAGAAAATTCCAGGATTTTTTTAAATATTTGTATGCTTAAATGTAATTAAGAGCAATTTAGTTTCACTCATGCTTTTATTTTATTTCTGTACTTCAGTAGTACAGAAATAGTACTTAACATTTAAATAAATTGGCTAGGTTTTTGTTTTTAAGTCCATGTCAATCGCAGTTGTCTGTGTTTAAGAAAAAATATGTTAATTTTTATGCTTTCACTTCCTCCTTTGTGTTCTGAAAAGAGGATGGAAAAAATGTGGGCTCAGGATCACACATGACATGCTGCAGCTACTAATTTGCACAATAGCTAAGTCTGGGGTTAAACAAATATATTTAAGAATCAAAGGGAAAATCCTCCATTTGGCAACAAATTAATGCCAGACTGATACTTTACCAAAACATTGGGTTCCATTGCTCCATAAACTTAGGTTAGGATTCTAAAATTGCCATTGTGGTGAGAATGCTATTCCATGACAGCTCATCACTTGGCTTCCATTCTGATAGTCAACCCTTTTGCCATGTGCTCCATAGCTGCATAACTTCCAGGGAGGCTGGAGTGGTGTGAGAAGGAGAGAAACATGAGTTACAGTGAATGATATGTGACAACAAAACCACATGAACCAGAAAGTGAATTTATCTTTCTTATTCTGTCCCAAATAATAATAAACGACCAAATGAAAACATGTCAAATTCACAGCTTCTAAAGACTCTCAAGTGTTTTAGTAATCTAATCCCATATTCAGTAAATAAAATATTCTAAGTTGTGCCTATACTGCAAATGGATAGGTAATTAAAGTTAATCATAAAAAAAATAAATAAATGCCTATTAAGTTGTTTTTCCTTGTTTTTATATCCTAACCAAAGCTTCCCCTCCCTCTCTTTTTCCCAGTCCCCTCCAGGCCCCCTACCCCCCCCCTCCTCCACTGCTGCTCTTCAGATACAGGCAGGCATCCCATGGATATCTGCCAGCCATGGTAAGTATATCAAGCTGCAGTGAGACCAGGCACCCCTTCCTCCACCAAGGTCAGATAAGGCAATCTGCAGGAGGAATGGATCTCAAAAGCAGGCAACACAGAGACATGCCCTGCTCTCACTGCTCGGAGTCCACAAGAAGATGGAACTACACAAGTCTAACAACTATGCAGAGTGCTTAGGTCAGTTCCATGCAGGCTCCCTGGTTGTCGGTTCAGCCTCTGTGAGCCCCTATGAACCCAAGTCAGTTGGTTCTGTGAATTTTCTTGGGGTGCCCTTGACACCACTGTGTCCTACAATCCTTCCTCCCCCTCTTCCACAGGATTCTGGAAGCCCCACCTAATGTTTGGTTCTGGGTCTCTGCAATTGTTTCTATAAGTTGCTGCGTGAGGCTCTCTGATGACTTTTGGGCTAGGTGCCAATCTATGAGTACAGCAGAATATCATTAAGAATCATTTCATTGACTTTTTTGCCATAGCATTTGGATCTATCCTAGGTCTCTGAGGCATCCCGCTTCCAGGTCCTGGCCCTCAGGCGAAGCTCCCTCTTGGGGTATGGGTCTCCAGCTCTGCCAGTTATCAGTTAGTCACTCCCACACTTTCTGCACCACCTTTACCCCCAGCACATTTTAGGACAAATTGTAGGTCAAAGGTTACGTGACTGGGTTGGTGTCCAGTCCCTCCACTGGAAGTCTTGCCTAGTTACAGGAGATGGCCAGTTCAGGCTCCATATCCCCTACTGATAGAAGTCTTAGCTAGAGTCACCCTCATACATTCCTGGGAGTTTCCATTGCTCTAGGTTTCTAGCTCATCCCAAAGATGTCCTTAGTCTATTAAGTTTTGAGAAAAACAAATAGCTTAAGTCTATTTTGACTCAAACTAGGATTAACTTGTCAGAAATTTAGCAGAGAATAGACAAACATAAATACAAATGACAGGAAATATATAAGACCTGAATATTTTTAGAATAGATACTCTTTTATGGATACCTATACTTTGAGTACTAGTCATCAATCACATTCTTTTATGATGATCTTTAAGAGTTGGGTATAGTTTAGTATGATCTAATTATATAAGTAACATAAGGAGGTTTTGTGTCTATGTCCCATTGGAAAATATTCTATTTATAGCTAGATTTTAAGAAATGATAAACTATTCCAAAATGACTTTCTTTTAGAAAAGAGGGATACATGTTGGTATTAAAATATGTAATGAATGTTTCAGAAGAATCCTAAGCATCCAGATGCTGTCACGGTCCTGGATACAAAGGACTCGAGATGGCCTTCAGCTGTGAAATGGTTCAGTCTAGTTGGAGAATTCATGTCAGAACTCCAAGGGATATGGCTCAGGTTATACAGAGTATGAAAAGATATGGAAAGCAAGAGAATGAAGCAAACATATGGGTGGGAGGTCTTGCCTTCTTAGAGGTAGACAGTAACTGGGTTTTTCTTTGGGCTGCTAGCTCACAAAAAAATGACATGGAGACTTACTATTAATTGTAAAAGCTCAGCCTATAGCTTAGGCTTATCCCACTAACTCTTATAACTTAAATTAAACTATTTATGTTAATCTACATTTTGCCTCATGGCTTTTTACCTCTCTTCCATCTTGCACTTCCTGTTTCCTCTCCATATCCTCTGGCATCTCTTTTGGTATAGATTCATCTCCTCTTCTCGCTCTGGAAATCTCACCTAACCTCTCAGTGCCTAACTATTGGCCATTCAGCTCTTTATTAAACCATCCACAGCAATGTGTCTTCACACAGTGTACAAATATTCCACAACATTTCTCCCTTTTGTCTAAATAAAAAGGACATGTTTCAACTCTAACATAGTAACATTATTATATTCAATAAGAACAATTATCAGGTAAGAATTACATTTACAATGTCCAGTCTTTTTGTATTTGGCAAATTTAGAGAAATATTCCATTGCCTATACTATCTTGGTGAGTACAAAGTTTTATAGATAAACCATTTTCTATCATAACTTGTATTACCATTCTAAAAATATCTTTTCAGACCTCAAAACATCTTCTTAGATAAACAACTTAAGCTTTTATGTTTCTCAACCTTATAAACTTTACATGTTTTATGTAAGTTTCTCATTTGAATTTGGCAACAAGGAAAACTGTAACTATTATTATCTAGTCTTCAAGCTCCATCAGAGACCCAAGAAGGATAAAATATTAACTGAGTAAACAGGAAGTGCAGAGCAAACAACTTCCAAAACTATAAAAATGACAGAAACAGCTGACTGCCTGGACAGTCACCTAAGTCTCCTCTGTAATATTGGGTCACCTATCTTTGGCCTGCAGGTCTAGACTACCTGACATACTTTCTTGTGAACTAGGAATTTTGAAGGACTGTCCTGCATTGTCTTGGCAAAGTTCACAAGTCACTTTCATTTGTGTCCTGCTTGTCCAATTTGGACAGTAACTGTCAGCAGTCAAGGCAAGGACAATTTCTTGCCCAGTGGCTAACTTTTGCCACAAAGAAAGCAAACTCCATATGGAGGTTCTTCAATGCACATCATCCTTTTGTGAAGTAAATTGGTGCTGCCAGGAGTAGATGCACCTCACTGTCATGAAAAGCCCTATGTCATTAAAATGCCATATTCTGCAGGTCTCTGAAGTGTTTGAAGATTGCCTATCTAGCTAAAATATATCTTTGTATGACTTTGAAACCATACCTAACACAACTATAAGTTTGATTGTTATAGATGACTATTATTAACCTGTATTTCTTTATTATGCTAAATAGCTTTCAAGGACTAAAACTTTACACTTTTAAATGAGTTGTATAGGAACAATAACTTAAATAAGAATAGAAACATATATAAAGTGCAAAAAAACTTAAATTTGTATCAATATATAAAAATACATACTAATGTAGAATATTTTGAGATTAATAGTTGCTTTTAGTTTAAAATCAAATCAATGATCTGTCCTTTTGTTCTATAATTTCTGTATTCCCTTTTTTCTTTTCAGAACAAGATCCCTGGATCTAATCTTATTTGTTTAGGTTTTTTCCTGGCCATTACTAATAACAATTTGTAACTAACCCCCCTAAATTATGACAAATATCCATAACCCAATAATGACCAAAAACCACTCATGCCACCTCTTGGAAATGTGAGTGTCATGTTCTCTAGACTGTTTACTGTTGTCTGGGATAGGGAGGGCAATGACATCTCTAGTGGACCCTGAGAAAATTAAGATAATAGTCAAGTCCTAGGGGAGCTAACTGTTGTCAAATCTTGGTGTGATGGAACAAATGCAAGGCTTATCTGAAGTCCTGGCTGGAATAGTCTGTGAGGCTGGACTATCTCAGCAAGCAGCCTTGAAGCTATCCTGGATGCAGAACTCTGAGGAAACTGCAACAGAGGCACTCTGAGATGCTGGATAACCTGGGTCACTAATTTTCATTGGTATCTGGTCCCCTTGGCTCTGAAAATACACAGGCTTTTAAAGGTAATGTCAACAAGTATGGAATGTGTGATGGGCACAAGTCAGTTAGATGATTTATTTTTGTTCTGTGTTTGAGCAGGTAAAAGACATCTGTCAACTTTATAAATCCTTTTGAAATGCATAACCAAACTGTAATATAAATCTCTACATGTCATATGAAAGGATGGCATATAATATTAAGTCATGAGAACTCTGTAACCAACATGTCTCACCTTGTCTCTGAGCTGTTTCCATGCAGATGGATCAGCTTACACATCACCTATCCTGTAGTTTTTCTTGGTCCTTCCCCATGTCTGTAGCCAAGATCCTCAAGAAGTCTTCCTTGGCCAAATCTGATCTCTATTAACCTGACAAAAATCCATAGCCTTTTGTTTCCTCTGGAAACAAAAGCATAACCTCTTCCCCAACGTAATACATTTTTCAACTCCCATTTTAAAGTTAAGGCATTCCTAAAATACATAGGTTGATTTAATTCAGCAGCCTCTTCCACAATCCAGATGTCTCTCAGCAGCTGTTGTTCTCTGTCCATTAGCATTCAAAAAATTCAAAATCAACAAGGTCCAAACTCGCTGTGTTTTATTTCCCATATTTACATGACTTATTCTTTTCATGATTATTATTACTTTTCTTCTCTCTTTAAAGATTTTATTATTTTTAAACTATTTTTATGACTGTCTATATCCCTTTTTTAAGTCTACACACATTTTTAAATACACTGTAAACTGTTTAGAGTTGTTGTTGTTGTTTTTCTGTCTGAACAAGCATTACTGCGTATCTGTGAAGTTTTCTGTTTACATGAGCCAAACCTTAAACCCCCATGTAGCGTAGTTCATGGTACACTGCCAGCTCATGCCCACAGGCAGTGACCAGGAGATGAGTCTCTGTACTGCAGCCCACATGAGAGACTGCAGGACTAGGAAGCTACATTTGGCTCTGTTTTTGTGTGTTTGGAACTTTTTTTTTCTTTTTTGACATCTCTCAGGACTTATGTGGAAATATGTGCCCCCGTGTTGGACACCATTTGTAATTGGATTTTTCATTGGGCTACTAGCTCACAAGAAACAACATGGAGACATGTTATTAATTATGAAAGTTTAGCCATAGCTTAGGCTTGTTCTACTAGCCTAACTTAACCCATTTATATTAATCTACATTTTGCCTCATGGCTTTTTACCTGTCTTCCATCTTACACCTCCTGTTTTCTCTCCGTGTCCTCTGGCTTCTCTTCCCCTCCTAAATTCATCTCCTCTTCCTTTCTCCCTGCCCAGAAGTCCCACCTATACTTCCTGCCTAACTATTGGCTGTTCAGTTCTTTATTAAACCATTCATAGCAATATATCTTCACATAGTGTACAAATATCCCACAACAATAGACTTAATTAACTAGCTAATATTTTCCTACAAATAGTTAAGATTTCTCACATATTTGAAAACTATGTCGTTTGCTGGAAATGAACGGGAATGGAGCTGTTCAGAATAAGTAAAATAAGTCAGATGCAGAAAGACAAATATTGAATATTTTCCCTTACTTGTGAGTTCTAGGATTCTTATAGATATATAAAGTCGTTTATGTATATTCCTATGCTATGATGACAGAAGGCAATTCAGGAAAGGAAGGAGACTATCTAAAGAGAGAAGGGAGATGAGGGACTGAAAGGGGGATGGGAGGAAGTGAAGGAGTCATGCATGGTAGACCTGAAAGAAATTCTCTACATGAAACGAAACGCTATCAACAATGTCAATAAAAAAATAGAAGAAAAACTACACTCACTTTGCTAACAGTCTGAGCTTTTAAGTCTAGCTAGCTGCTATGTTTCAGCAGCCACATTACTTCCTGGTCCTGGCATTGCTGAGGATCACCCTAGCTTTCTCACCTCTTCTGAAGCTCTCACAAGGGAGGACAGTGTTTTGAAATGCTGTCTAGTGATTGTTTCTTACAGGTCACTCTCTCTGCCCTGAAGTCCTCTTCCTACTGTGTGAGGCATCCTGAGTTTCAGAAGGGGGCAGAGGCCAGCTCAAAACAAAGAAGATGAAATTCAGATTTGGACTTCCAAAGCTGACACTTGGCTCTCTTTGATTTGACAATTTAAAGAATCTTATGTCTTAAGGAAAGGGGTCAAATCATCTGAAGCTAAAACTAAAACAATAACAATAAATTCCTTTGAAGCAGCAGCAATCAAGAAATGGGATTTTTGCTTTGTTTTGTTTTTCCCTAAGCCACAGGATAATGCAAATAAATGAGCTAATCCAACAGAAAATATATCCTCTAAACTGCACAGGCTCTCTCTGTCTCTGTCTCTGTCTCTGTCTCTCTCTCTCTGTCTCTGCCTCTCTCTCTCTCTGTCTCTGCCTCTCTCTCTCTCTCTCTCTGCCTCTCTCTCTCTCTCTCTCTCTCTCTCTCTCTCTCTCTCTCTCTCATCTCTGCTAGGAAGCCTGGAGTAGACAGCACAAAGACCAGGTAAGGTGGAAAATACAGCTGAGTCTCAGAGAAACAGCAGCACCCACCCCAAGCTGGTGACAAGGCTAACTTCCTTGTGAACTGTGAACTGTGAACTGTATTAACACAGGGGACCAAGTGTGAGTTCCATGGAACATGCATTTTTTTTTCACTGTGGCCACTGTGAAACCAGGATTATGCAGAGTGAGCTGGGAGCTGGTAAGGGATAAATGTCCTTTCCATGATGTAAATATGTCAGTCTAGCCCACACTGTGGTCAGAACTGGAACAAAGACAGGTAAAGGGGACAGGGAGAATGTGAATTGGACCAAATGTTTACACCTTGCAGAACAGGGGATGGGGGAGTTGCTTTATAAACTACAGGTATTGAGGTGCCTCTAAATGTAAGAGGAAGCCATTTCCCCATCATCACAAGAAGACTGAACACACTTGTTAATTACAACTACATCTTTCCTCCTGTATGGTACAAATAGTGTATACTTAGAACTGCCCTGTGGAGGCCAGTGTTGCATCTTGCTGTACCTCAGTTTGAGTCTGCACACTACAAAAAGGAATAGGAAAATCTACTCCCCAGGAACATTCTACCATGTAGAACATTATCAGAAACACATGTGCCTCCAAGACAAGGGTTTTAGTGTGGATTGATAAATGTTTTTCAACAATAAATGACCAATTTTTTTCCCAATAAAGTTGTTTCACTATGTAAATCAGGCTGGCCTCAAACTCAGAGAGATCTGCCTGCCTCTACCTCCAAGTGCTGGATTAAAGGAATGTGACACCATACTATACCTAGTTGACCATTTTTAATAAGTGAATGAATATACTATTTATTGTTCATTAGTTATCTGTCCAAAAGTCCTTGAATGACTTAAATTTATTTCTCATACTATTCTTTATGTTATTTTCAACTCCTTATTGAACTTAACATGAATAACTAAACCAGGGTTGATCAAAATAATAAATTAGAAGGTAATAATTGCTTTTCATACTAAAAGTCATCATTGTGACCTCTCAAAAGTGAGACATTCAAAGGGTCAAACTTGCTCAGTGCATTTAAAGGTTGACTGCATCTCATCCAGATCTCAGATCCTGCCAACCACTGCCCATAACCTGTACCAAGGGAGCCTGGCCTGATCCAGGCTTACTTCAGCCCTCCATCTGAAAGAACAAGCCTCCTCCCATGAAAGGCCTGAAGTTGACATCTTTGAAATTAACATTTTGGAACTCAAATAAGCAATTGCTGCTCAAACATACACAATATTTTAACAAGTCTAGTTTTCAAAGGCATAAAGTATCTCATTACAAAGCCTGGGCCTTGCACCTCTCTCTGCCTGAAGACTAGATTCTCTGGTCCCATCTGCATTTTCACTCTGCTTCTCCACTTTCCCCTCCCACTGAGATCATCTTCAGACTTTCCTTTTCCTGTGCTATGAATAAATTCAGTGCAGTTGTCTGGGATGGATTCCAAGTCAAGAACAATGAATTTCAGCTTTTGATTTTTATATTCATAAGTTGTTTTTGGAGAGGGGCCATTTGAGAAACACTAGTAGTAATTGCTTGCTCCACAGTGTTGAGAAGGATCAGTACCCACAACTGCAATTCACTTGAAAGCAAGGCTCCAGGAGGCCACAGAACGCTCTCAGTCCATTGCCAAACCTAAAATCCACACTCTGGAAAGAACTGTTCCTTCCACTGGAAAAGACAGAAACCAAGCTGAGGAGCCTCCTCCATGTTTATTTTGGGAATGGATTAGCCACTGGGCCCTGAGTAAAAGAATTCCTTTGGAGGGAGGAGGTGAGAGAAAAATATTGGTCTTTGGGCCTGGGTTTGTTTTGTGTTGTGTTGTGTTGTTTTTGTTTGTTAGTTGTGGGGTTTGCTGCTGTTGTTTCTTTGTGGCTGTTGAGGCAGATTTTTTTTTTTCACATAGCCTAGTCTAGCCTTGAACTTCTGGTGTAACCTGGAATGACCTTGAACTCCTTGCTTTCTAAAAGCTGGAATCACAGGTGTGTTACCATGCCTGCTCATGGGAATGGTGATGTTAATGCATGCAGGGGGAAAGTCTTCCTTTGCAGTTTATGGTGCTACAGCAGGTGACTCTGAGTCTGAGCTGCTGAAACAAGCCTCTTTCCAGCTCATGAGGTTTGCTCTACGAACTGCCTGCTTGCCCTGCCTGTCCTCCCTCTAGAATGAACTGCTGAAGGCACTTCTGGCTACACTCTGCTAACTACAGTAGCACAAGGATAAGAACTAACCCACACAGGGGCCCTCAGAATTTATGTTGAGAAGTGACAAGCCTAGTCATTTCTTACTAGTCCTATTGGCCACAGTAGCCACGTAGGCAAGTGGACACCAGTGGGTGAGGGAAACACAATTCTGTCCTTGAGAGGATCACCAAATATGGTGGAACAACACAGCACAGAACTTCTTGTACAACTGAATACCAAATTACTATGTATTCATTAATAAATAAATACAACTTTTTATTTAATATTTTTGTGCATAATAGTAATAATGCTGAATAATACTGACTGTTTAGTACCTGTCAGGATTGGTGCATTCTCTTTAAAATGTAAGAGGTTGTTATGCTGCTAGCCATATTTTAAAATAATTATTTTTATTTTATGTATTTGGATGTTTGTCTGCATGTATGTCTGTGCACCACATGCATGCAATGCTAACAGAGGCCAGAAGAGGGTATTAGACAGTTGTGAGCTTCCATGTGGGTGCTGGAAACCCAAACCTGAGTCCTCTGAAGAGCAGTCAGTGCTTTTAACCATGGAGCCACCCCTCCAGCCCCATTCTCCATATTTTTGAAGAGAAGCTGGTGAGACTTAGTAAAGTTAACTCGTGCATTGCATAGTGCTAAGGTAAACCTGAGGCAAGCCTTTTGCAAATTGCCTTGTGCAAACTGGCAGTACCCATTTGCTGGCATACAAATAGACTTGAACCAGTGCTTGGGATGGCAGTATTTTCTTCTTTTCCTGTATATGTTGCCTGGGGGATCAAGTCTCAACACAGTGTTGCCTCTGACAGTGAGGCCAAATGGAACAAAGAGGAGTTCATAAAAAGAGATTTAGCTCAGTGGTAGAGCATTTGCCTAGCAAGCACAAAGCCCAATCCTCAGCTCTGAAAAAAAAAAAAAAAGACATAAAAAGAGAACTGTCCTGCCCAGAGCAGACCCTGCCCTACAAACAGTCCAGAGGCCAAGCAATGAGAAGTTCGGCTTCGGGCAGTTGAAAATCATTCCTGACCTTCAAAGTCGGATCGTTTCAAACAGAGCAGAGCAAGTTGTTTTGTTATTACTGACATTGTTAATTCTCTAACATGACTTTAAGGAAAAAGCAGATACAAGAAAGAAAATTGTTTTGTTTAACATCAGTGTGCGTGTGTGTGTGTGTGTGTGTGTGTGTGTGTGTGTGTGTTTATGAGACAGACAGATGGAGCAAGGGTAGAGTCTAAAGTCAACTTTGTGGAGTCTGTTCTCTCCTTCTGTTCATATTCTGACCCTTGAAATCCTGCCCCTTGGCACCACCCCACATCCTGATATAAAAGCCTCATTTTACGGAAAAACCTCTTCCCCTTCCTCTCTCTATTTCGCTTTTTCCCCCTTACCCGCAAGGAGGTGCCATACCTCCACTTACCCTCTCTTCCTTGCGTTCCTCTCCCCTCTTTCCCTGTCTTTCTCTTTATCTCCCATTATAATAAACTCATTTCCACTCAGATGCAGGCCCTGGGTTGTGAATGGATGTACACCTGCCGCCGCCACCCATCATGTCCACATGGCGTGCTGGGCAGGCCAGTATGTTTTCCCCAACATGTGGGACACCCTTGTCTGCCCAGCTGGGGGTCTTGTGCATGCAATATATCATAACATTGGTGCTCTGAGACTCGGCAGGCAATCCCACTGCTTTGTCCTGCCCTCTGGCAGTCTGAAGAGTTCTGGATCCTGTGCCACCCACTATTTTTCCGGCTGGGAAACTGCTGGGGACTCCTCACCCTATCAGATTGGTAAGATTCCTCCTTTCCCGTCTGCTAGTTCCCACAAGTGAGGATTTGTCTCATTTCCCTAGCTGGCACCACGTGTCTTCTGGGCTTTAAGCCCTTCAGCCCCTCAGCATATGGAGACAGCTTGTGCCCACTCAATTCCCTGGGACCCACCATAGCCTTTGGTATGACAGTCCATTGGCTATCGTGAGCCGCTCATTGGTCCTTGCCAACCTTCTGGGATGCTGGAGGTCAGTCCGCTGGACTTTTACTGCACTATGGAAAATGCACCTAGCCTCTCCAATCCTGTTAGAACCTCCTATCCACTTAGAACCAAGACCCTCCCCTCTAGCAGCTCGCCTTCCCTCTGCTGCTGCACTACCAGGGCCTACAATGTGGCCACCTCTATTTCTTTCTAACTTTTAAATGCTTCTCTTTATCCGTTCCTGGTCTCTTTGGATTGGAGGGAGAGAGAGAGAGAGAGAGAGAGAGAGAGAGAGAGAGAGAGAGAGAGAGAGAGAGAGAGAGAGAGAGAGAAGAGAAACCCCACATGACCACATGTTCAGGTTATAAGGGCGAGCTCATGGTCAAGGTTCCATCTTAAATAAGGTCGAATCAGGCAATTCATATGGCCTCACCACCATCTTTACTAAGGGCAGCAAAAAGTCACTCACTGTCCAAGGCTCAAGCATGGGCAGGGCACCGGGCACTTAGGCTGTCTGTACAGGGGAGAGGTTAGGAAATCGCCTTGTACTATGCATTGTTTTACCATCTACCATCGTTTCACAGGCCCAGGAAAGTCCTCCGGTTTTGGCCTGGTGTTGCCCAGCTGCTACTCTCGGGCTCTAACAGGCGGGGCCTGGAGACCTATCCTCCCCACATGCTGGTGATATAGCCAACTTCCCAGCTCATTTTAAAATTCATATAAACTTAACAGGATCAAAAGAAATCACTGGATCCACTTCACAGAGGTCAAATGACCTTCAGATAAATGAGTTTTCAGTTTTCCTCACCTGTCTATTCCTGAGGATGGCATTTCTCTCCCTCCTGCTCTCCCTTTCCCAATTACTGAGACCATGGGCCAAAAGATTCCAAATACGTTCATAAAATTTAACTCTGTCTCAGGTCTGTATCTGATTCAGTGGGCTTCCATCTGGCTGACTGACACATCCAGCAAGCCAATGACTCACTTGGAAAATGGAGTAACTGGTCCTAAAAGCCTTCCAATAGTAAGTCCTCAGGGAATTGCTTAGTTTGTTTTTGTTTTTTGTTGGGGGGAGGGCAGCTGTGTTTATGTTTTATGTTTGTTTTATTTGTTTGTTTTGTTTGGGTTTTTTGTTTTTGTTTTTGTCTTGCTATGATTTGGTCTGTTTGCCATAATTTAAGGACCCCTTCCTTTTTCTTTTCTATTTTATTTTGTAACTTCTTCTGAAAATGGAAAACTAGTTGAGAAGACTCACTCCCTTAGTGAATGCTACCTTATACAGGCCACCCAGACATTTACAGTCATGTGTTAATAAGCATAGTGGGGGTTCCTGGATCATCTAGGACCTTTGCCAGGCACTTGAAGCAAAAGACAGTGATCTTCCCACCCACCTTAATCTTCCTGTGGTCAGGATGGCTCCTTCTATTATCAGCTTCATCTGTGGCTGCTGTTTTAAAAGTGTGTTTGTGCACAAATGTGTAGACTCAATGCTCTTGATACACCCATAGGTGATCTACATAAACAATAGCAGATGTTTCTTTATACTCCTCAAGCTTCTTCATCTCTTAATGATATGTCGCTGTTCCTTTGATGGTTGCTGGGTCTACACAAGCAACATTTGATTGCCATCCTGGGTGGCATCCTGTTTCTGTCAAATCCCAAGCACCTGGTCCTAGAGCGAGTCCATCTAAACCTACCATCCATGTCTTGGTCCAAGTAAGAGTAACACTACCTTTTCCTCCCTATCCTAAAGCACACATTCAAGTAATCCCTGGTTTTAAATCACTAGTTGCGGGTAAGCACAACAATGTGGTTAGGAATATGAAGAACTGTATACCCTAAAACAAATACTCAAAAATGAGATGTGTTCCAGTCCGTAGAAAATACTATAGGTTCTTTTATATTAATCTTCTAAACCCAAACTTTAAAAATTATGCAAAACATCAAAATAAGCATAGTGGGGGTTCCTGGAACATCTAGGACCTTTGCTAAACTATTCTGAATAGTTAGTTCTTTAAAAATGTGATCTCCAGTAAAAACGACTCCTCAGAAGTGACATGAAACCTTTTCCTTTCAATATTTTGAGAATCTGGATGTGAATAGGGAACATGTTGGAGTTTGGAGGTTATAGTTCATTACTATGAACAATACCTCGGTTTTATACAAAATGAAAACACAGTGAAGAAGATTACATCAGAGTGACAGTATGCAGAGTCTATATCTTTCACTTTTGGGGATATTTATTCAAACACATAAGACTCCTTGCTTTAATGAACTTTAGATAAATATTTATATGAATGAATATCGTTAAAACAAAGCAGTTAAAGATGTTTGGCTGACTTTTTAATTAAATTAAAAAATACAGACAGTGTTTTTGAAAGAAATGTAATAAATTTAAAAATATTTTTAGGTATAAATATTCTTGTGGATTTTACAAGGTCCTTTCAATAATCATGAAATGCAAAACTAATAAGTGGAGTACATGTAAAAATTCAAATAGTGTTAATTTCAGATATTCTGTTCTATTTTTGGTCCCTCATAGAAACCATAACTCCTTTTGGAAAAGAAACAAAGGAGATAGGTTATAGATAGGTGGTTGCAAGTATAACTTATTATGCATCAATTAGATGCTGCCAAAAGATTCACCTCCAAGAGAGCAGAAGGGATGGCTAAATGGTTAAGGGCACTGATGCTGTTGCAGAGGACTTGAGCTCAGCTCCCAGCACCCACATTGGATGGCTCACAATTGCCTGCAACTCCAACTCCAGGGAATTGGATTCCCTCTACTGGACTCTACCAGTGCTGCATTCACATGCACAGAGCACACATAGATAGAATTAAAACAGTAAAAATAAATATTTTTTTATAATTCTGCTCATTGTGTATTTTCTGAGTAGGGGCTTCAGTGGGCCTCACTATGCTCCTTTTTCTTCTAAAACAAACCCAATTCTACCATCATTCCTCAGGATAAAACTTGAGACCATCTGAAAATTGATGATAAATTTAAGAAATTGATAGTCCTTGCCAATCTTCGTAGATCTAGTTCAGTCCTTAGTGAGAACGAATTACTTCATACTTCCAGGATGCTTTCCAACCTCTGAGCAAAGGTTTACATAACTGCCTTAGACATAGAGCAGAAAGAAGTGCACTAAGAGAAAAACTGCCTTCACGTACTTTAAAAACCAACCTCTTAAGAACATGATAGTCTATGACTGATCCAGAGGGTTGAGGCCAAGGAACACACCAGTAACTAAGAAGTTACAGCATCTCATAGCAGAAGCTGTAGAAAACACTGGAAAAAACTACAAATGGAAAGACAGAACAGCCATCAACAACCTCAGAGAGCAGAAAGCCCTGTGTCGACAAAGGCTCACTCGTGGAGAATGGGCGATACACAGCATACTTCTTCTCTTCAACCCTAAAATCAGACATCTGATTTTGATTTCCATTCCCCCAATCCACACTACACAAACAAGCCCACACATAAACACCCACACATTTTTGATCAAAAGCAAATCTAAACAGCTTTTCCAAGACCAGGATGCCTTAAGAAAGCCAGAATAAGCAAGAAAATTGGGAATTCTCTAAGCCTACCATGCCAAACACTTGTTCAGTTTCTCCATAAATATAGAATAAAAAACTATTCCCTAGGTGTCCTCTACCAGCCCCATAATAAAACACTAATAAGAAGGATCCTGGTCGGGTGGTGGTGGTAGCACACACCTTTAATCCCAGCACTCGGGAGGTAGAGCCAGGACGATCTCTATGAGTTCGAGGCAAGTCTGGACTAACAAGTGAGTTCCAGGAAAGGCGTGAAGCTACACTGAGAAATCCTGTCTCAAAAAATCAAAAAACAAACAAACAAAAAGAAGGATCCTGAAAGTCAGGCCCTTTTATTGAGTCATGATATGACTATAATTATATGGGATACCAACTCAACTAGCAAAGAAGGATCACAAATCACAAACTTATGGTAGTTAGGTTAGTTGAGCAGGTGAACAAATTGCCTAAAGAGCTAGAATGACTCAAGTCAGTTGCTGTGTCCTACAAGGTTAAATGTTTCATACTTCAGGATACCACTGCCAGTAGTGTACTGGAGTTGCTGAAGCCATTTCAGTGAAGTGAGTTGCAAGTGTCCTGGTCAAATCAAATAAGATTTTCCTCATTTTGGAAGCAATGAACAAAATGGAATCAAAAAGGTTTCTTTTTTAGCTCAATGTGAGATTTCAAGGTGAGTAATGATAACTTTTGTGAGGGTATCCTGAAAAGAAGGTCTGTGGAACCACTGACTTTACTGGAAGTGACTTGCATTTTTTGCACAGTTTATTCATGCGGAAGAGCTTTTGGTAACTTGGGCTGACCATAAGAGGTATGCTGGAAGTGGGAATACAGGCAGAGGCAGACTGGGTAAGGACATGTTGGGCTCGTTAATTTCTGTCAACTTGACACAAACTATAGTCATCTGGGATGAGGAAGGCACCCTCGGTAGAGGACTTGCTTCCAACATATTGTCCTGTAGATATGTCTGTGGAACATTACTTTTGGCTTAAAATTGATACAGAAGGGCCCAGCTCAGGCAGTGCCATGCCCTGGGCAGGTGGTCCTGAGTTGTATGAGAAAGCAGTCTGAAAAATAAGCCGGTAAGGAGCACTCCTCCATTGTCTGCTGCAGTCATACCTCCAGGATCCTGCCTTGAGTTTCTTCATTACTTTTCTTTGGGATGGACTATGAGCTAGATGATGAAGTAAGATGAAATAAGCCCTTTCCATCTTCACTTGCTTTTTGTCAGTGTTTATTACAAAAATAGAAAGTAAATTGGGACATGTACAAAATAGCATTGTTCCCATTTTAACTTCAGTGTATAGCCATCAGTTATGGTTTTATAGTAACTAGCTTATACAGTGAATAATACATGTTTCTATGGGATTCAGAGGTAAGCAAGCTACATTGCTTTGATTTTTAATTTGTGTGTATGTGTGAGAGAGAGAGTGTGTGTGGTATATGTGCATGTGTTTGTGGGTAGATGTGCATTTCTGGCAATTTGCAGTCTTTATACATTGCTTCTGGAAAAATACCTGAGCATCAGAATCTACATTTCTCAATTATATAGGTCCACATTTGTCCACAGCATTTCTAAGTCAATCTTATGACACTCAACTCTAAGGACTATCTCAACTCTTACTGTCACTCTGTGTCCCTTTATCAGTGATTGGATCATTGAAAGAGCCTAGTAACCAGCCAAGAATCATGTCTATTTGATTATTTCTCAAAGCAGCTGTAGAGAGATGGAAAGTGGAAAGAAAGAGGAGCTTGATCTGACCTTATGTGGGATGATGTTTATTCATGGCACATGGAGGGGCATATTGTCATCCACATGTGAGGATGACCAAAAGGTCTACAAAGGAATATGGGAAGAGGCCCCTTATAGGGCAGACGTAGGTGTAAATGACTTCCATAGTCAGCAGTAGAAGTGGTAAATATATTCTTTCATCAGGAAACTATCAATTTCTAGTAGAGATTTAATGTAAAGGAAATAGATTTTCTCTGAAACTAGAAGTCCATTCTGTGAGTTACAGCTGGATTTTCTAGCAACTCCACAGAACCCATCTGTGTGCTGCAAATTCTCAAGCATAAATAAATATGATGACAGCAGAGATGCAGGCATTCTACCTGCACAGCTCCTCTGGCTCTGGACTTCAAGAAAAGTGGGCAGCTACGTGGGTCATACAGCAAATGGTTTGAAGCAACTTTCTCAAACATCAAATTGATTATCTTCAAGCTCTAAGAAGATCAGTGGGTATGCTTATTCCTAGGAGTTGGTGTTTCCAAGGGTGGAAATTTGACTATCATGCTAAATAGACCCTTCTGATAGTCTTTAGACTGCCAAACCTCAGGCATTTTACATGCCTCGCCAATTTGTACAGTGGCCAGCAGTATATTGAAATTGAATATGAACTGACACTGTGGTGATTTGATGTAAAATGGCCTCCACAGGGAGTAGCAGCATTATCAGACTTTGTTGGAGTAAGTATGGCCTTGTTGAAGAAAGTGTGTCACTGTAGGGGTGGACTTTGAGGTCTCCTATGCTCAAGCTATACCAGGTGTGGGACATAGATTCCTTCTGCTGTCTGCAGATTGAGATGCAGAATTTTCAGCTCCTTCTCCAACACCATGTCTCCCTGCACACCACCATTTCCTGTCATGATGATAATGGATTAAATCTCTGAAACTGTAAGCTAGTCACAATTAAATGTTTTCTTTTATAAGAGTTGCTGTGGTCATGGTGTCTCTTCATAGCAATATAAACCCAAACTAAGACAGAAGTTGGTTACAGGGACCAGGGTATTGCTGTCATAGGCTAGACCGTGTTTTTGTTTGGTGAAATATGGAGTTTGGGACTATGGGTTAGAAAAGCAAATTAGAAAAACTGGGGCTTAATGGGCCATCCTAGCAGGAACATGGAAGACAATGGTGCTAAGGGTGATTTTAACTGTGGAGTCCTAGCTCAAGAGGTTTCAGAAAAGAAAAATGTTAGTGTATGACCTGGAGACCAGTCTTGTGATAGTTTGGAGAAGAATGTGGCTGCTTTTTGCCCTTGTCTGAAAAGTTTGCCTGAGGCTAAATCAAAGAGTTTTAGATTAATTCTGTTGTCAGAGGAAATCTCAAAACAACCTAGTATTGACTCTGCCATGCAGTTATTAGTATTAACTCTAATGAAGATTTATAATGGAAAGGACCAAGCTGACAAAGTAAAAATACAAAATGTACAATTTTAGAAGAAAAGGAGCACCAGGAAGTGGAATGGAGCTAAATCCCGTGTTCAAGGAGATAAACAGATTAAGAAATAGAATAAAGAGATTGGTGACCTCCTAAACCCCCATCTCTTCTGACCATTTCCAAAGGGACCTGTGGCCATGTGTACAGTCTTGTTCTCAAAATATTAGGATACTGAGGTCATTCAAATCTCAGGGAAGAAAGAACCATTGCAATGAACCAGCCACAGCAGGCACTTCAGGAAGCCATAGTGTGCTGGCAAAATTCATTTCACAGAGGATCCAGTGGGGAAATGTACAATTAAAATGCCAGAGCAATATAGAGGCAGCTGTTGGCTCACTGATCCAAGAGGTGTGGGCTATAAATAGAGGAGTATCCTAGGTCTACATCATGCCATTGAAACGGTAAGTCAAAATCAACACAGCAGCTCTAGAGGAATAGTGTTCATAGGATTTGTTGGTGTCTGTCTTAGTTTGAGTTTATATTGCTGTGAAGAGACACCATGACCATGGCAATTCTTATAAAGAAAAACATTTCACTGGGGCTGGCTTACAGTCTCAGAGGTTTAGTCCATTATCATCATGGTGGGACATGGTGGCATGCAGGCAGACATAGGGTTGGAGAAGAAGCTGAGGGTTCTACATCACTGCAATGACTCTTTCTGTGAGGGACACTCACAGTATGATTTGTAATATGATGAGTCAACCCTGCTCTTTTGTGATATTCTGATATAAACTTTGAATAAGGAAAATAGAGTCCCCTTATTGTTAACATCCCCAAATTTGCAGTGCCAATGTCCCTTAGCTCACTGAGTACCATGAGTGCCATCCTCAGTCAGTTTTGGTGTCCCCTTGGCAGCCCAGAGCTACTGGAGCTCTGCCAGCAGTGGCAGCCTACATTTCTTCTTAACATAAGCAGTGGCAGCTCCTTAACATTTCTTCTTTCCATAGCCCATCACTGTCAGTTTTTGCCCTTTAGTCACTCCCAGGAACACTTCACCTGTCCTCCTGCTGGTAAGGGCTTATAGCCTCTGGTATCATCTGCTCTGGAACTAGCTCAGTTCATTCTCTATACAATAAAACTACTTCAGTAAACTTCATTGGGGCCTATGCTGTAGTATGATGGAGCCATGCATTGTAGAGAGATCTTCCAGATGGACCTGATGACTCAGAAGATTGCTGGTATTGCTATCACATATATAAAGGCTCCTGTTGGCTAACCACAAATGTTTTAATTCCATAATTATCTCCTGCTTTAAGGAGGCTGTACCAATAGGCATTCCCATGAGAATCCACACTTCCTCAATAATGTACTTTTAGTGTTTTGGTGAATAAAATATTTTTGGAAATTTTCTAGTTTGCAGGGTGATAGGGTCAATTTATGGGTAATGTATAAAAAACTCTTCATGTATTGTTTTTCCCTTTGGAGTAATTCAAAATAGATTATTCTATAACTGCCATCTCAATGGCTTGAAATATGTGTTTCACTCATGCCACATGTCTGCTGAAGATCAAGTTAGTTCTCTGAAAACCCATGCAATAAGCCAAATTGACAGCACAGTCACCATCATGGCAAATGTCTGTTGCTGAAGCAGAAAGAGCCTGAGCATGTAAACAGTGCATATTGTGACTCATTGAGTTGACTAATCACATACTCCCTGTAAGCAAGGATGCTGTATAGAAACCACTGAAATGGCTGTTCCATGGATGGAAAAGGAAAGGTTTATTCCAAACTTTCAAGGCTAGTCAGGGGTGTGGGGCAGAATGAAGAGGAGGAGGGTGGTAGATGCAGGTTATAAGCAGGATGAGTAGCTGAAGGGAGAGAAGCTCTCAGACTGGAGCAGCCTGAGGTTTGGGGTAGAGGGGGAGGTAGGAAGGGTCAGGGTTTTGAGATGCATAACAAGAACACGTGAATAGGGACATGAGGAGTCTGGGGACTAGCACTAGCTTTGGTAAATAGCTTAAGTACATGTCAGTAGGAAACCAGATGTCTCCTCTGCCAGACGAAAGGGAGATAACAAAGTTATCTATTCCTGGCAGAATCCCCCTTCTGAGAGAAGTTCCTGAGGTATGCTGAAAATATCTGCCAGGAATCCCATAGTCCAGTGTGAGCTGAGCCAAGACTGTCTTTGGGTCCAGACTGTGGGCCTGCCCTTTTGGGATGCTTGGGGTTTTCCTTTAGACCTAACACTCCCTATGACTAAGGGAGCAGAAAGTGAAATGGTTTTTGTTAGGAATAAATAGTGAACTATTCTTAATAATGTTATGGGTCTGGGGTCATTCATATTCACCACTCTGGCAATTAATAAATTTTTAACAAATAAGAAACTTTATTAAATACTGGTCAGGACTATGGATATTGGCCAGATCGATACCCAAAACTCATGCTTAGAGTACAGGGCTAAGTTACATTAGTTGGGGGTTTATAAAAGCAAAACTTATAAGGCTATGTACTCCATGCCTACATGTGATCAAACATGCATCCTGTGCAGGTGGGGCAATAAAGCTTGTTATCTCACATGAACAACGACCCCCAGCATTCCAGGAAGTTTTCTGTCATTGGGCAAGTGGAACTTGGAGGTTAGAGGCATTTTGTTTTAGAGATTTCTTAAACACAATACTTTAAACTTAAAATGTAATGTTAGCCATAATAATAATAGTTGTAAAATTCAACCTATTCCTTTAAAATCAAAATCAAAATACATAAAATCAAATATGATTTCCTAGGGAAAAGTGGTGTCTTATAGAAAGAAAGAGAGTGAAGGTCTTAGGAAAGAATGGATTCAGAAGTCTCTCCTAAGATAATGATTATTTATTTCATGAGTGAACAACGTTCCACAAACACACACACACACACACACACACACACACACACACACACACACATACTCCAACAATAAATTTTTCTTAGTGTAACAGTTAAGCTCATTATAATATCCTGTGAAGTAAAATTTCCCTGAACTAAGTAAATACACTTAAGATACACTATTTTTATATTTTGCTTTACTTGAACTTTTGACTAGTGATTTCTTTTGAGACTGAGATTTAAAAAAAAAAAAAAGAAGATTAATTTCTTCTGTATTATGTTGTTGCACCATCCAATTCCTGGACTTTGTTCTTATTTCTAGCCCATATCACACCACCTCTCAACATAAGTCCTTCACTCCAGCCAACTGGGTCAGTTTATTGTTTGCCGAGCACTTCATTTTCCATCCCATCCTTTGTGCTTATGGTTTCTATGAGCTGGACTCTTCCTATTCAGCTCTGTTATGCTTATTATCAAATTCCTCAGAATTCACTTCAGTTTTCTTCAGTTCCCAAAGGCTTCCTCCACTCTCTACACTGCTGTATGCATAGAGCTCAGTCTACTTCCTAATGTTACAGAGGCCACCAGAGATGACCACTCAGACACAGTTTATACCCAATTAAAAGTCTTTATTCCAGCTGTCTGAGACTACACTCAGTTGTTCAGGACCCAAGTATATTTAGAATAAGGGGCTTTTAACGGCAAAAACCACATTCTGGTATCTTGCTTGACAGCTGCAGAGAGAGGTTTTATGCAAGCAAGCAGTTTAACAGAAGCAAAGTTAAGTTAGCTAGAGCATCTTGACCTCAGGTTCCTAGAATAGTTAGGTAATTTTCCATGCAATTATCAAGGAAATCAAATTCTAAACCTGAAATGGCCTCAGCAAGAACACAAGATAGAAGAATCTCTATACAGTCTTGCCCTGCTACACTAATAACCTTATTCCTATTGTTAATGCTCCATTTTTAGGTTGACACATTTACAGTAACTTACATTTTCTCTTAAATATACAGAAATGTTATAAGAAAAATCTGAAGAACTTTATGTTTCTTTCACCCACATATTCTTAGAGTTAGTAATGCCCAGGAGGGTAGTGAGGTCAGGTATGGAGACAAGAGGCAACATGTCGAGAGGAAACTTTCAGGGGTGATGAGTGTTCATTGTTTTTATTGTGGTGAAGAATTTCATGTGTCTATAAAAATAACATTCATACATGGAAAAAAACAACATTTTTATTTCAGTCTTAAGCACTATAATGTATCAATAGGATATATGTGAACAATATGGTCAGGAAGCCTGTACAACATTTTCAAACAAGAAATCAGATTGGGTCTCAACTACCATCACTTCCCATTTTATACTAATGAGCACAACACTTGGATTTATCACAGTAGTTTCCCCAAACCCAAAGGTAAAGGAATGAAACTAAAACTACAGTTGAAGCTATGAAGTCTCTCATGTTAATAGCTCACGTGTATTCAAAGAGTGTTTCTGTTTTCCTCCAACATGTAATTTCAATACAGCAGCAGAACATACATGAATGCACAGCAGGGGGCAGAGGTCCTAAATAAGAAGTTCAATATAAAGACGCAACTTCCTGGTTGGGCTAAACACTGTGGATGAAGTATGTGGCTTTCCCTGTGTTTGCACAGAGGAGCTAGGAAATGCCATCTGGAAGGAAAGGGAAGTAAGACTCATTGACTATGCAAAATGTTCTCTTGCCCAAGAAACATCTTCTCTTTGCTTTCTCCTATTCCCTGGACTTTCTATTTTGTAGTAGCCATCCATAGGCAGCTGAATGGTTGTTTTAAATTTCTAAGAAAAGATAATTTTTAGTATGAAAATTTGGGTCCAGTTATCACTAGCCTGACTCCCTAAGAAAACAGAGGTGAGGGGCAAGCCCTAGGTCTAAGGTGTATTGTAGGGCTGACCTCAAGCAGTGATGTCAAGATCTCCTTACTCAGTTTGGAGTGCTTTCCCCACAAAAATAAATATGGCTTATTTCCTTCTGAACTTTATATCTCTGCTTAAATATCCCAGGCCACCTGATAATTCCTACAGACACTAACACTCCAAAATACTCCTTTTCCTCACCTTTTCTTCACATCACATATTGTTGCATGTACATACACATATATGTATGTTTACATTTATCTAATATCTATATAACAGAGGCATTTTGTTGTTTATCTATAGTCTTTTGTCCTCAAAATAAAGCTATTTTTAGATAAGGTCTTCTTCACTTTCAGTTCTCCCTACTCATCCTCACAACCTCAGTTCCTAGAATGATATGTGCTACACAACCATAAAGAACATTTTTTTTAAAAAAAAAAAAATCCTTAAGTGTTAAAAACCAAATCATGATTTAACTAGGAAAAATAATAATTCTTTTATTTTGGATACCCAAGATTTCAAACACCACATTCCATTATGCATATTATTTGTGGACACTGCCATACAAAATTCCCGTGGACGTAGATGGCTAAAAGGGAGTAGACTAATGTAATAAAAGATGGCTTCCAAGAATCAGGGTAAGCTCTCAGACAGAAGAGCAAAATCCCAAGGGTGCAACATCACAATTCAGAGTAGGTGTCAGGCTGCAGACAGCTGTCTCACATGGAAGGGAGAATTAAACTGACAGAACTTGATCTGAGAAAGCAGCTCATTCCATAAAATGTGTACCTTCTAAGTTCGGGGATGTGAGTTCCATTTCCAGAGCCCACATTGAAAATAGAAATAGATAAAAGCTGAGCATAGTAGAGCTCCTTTGGAATCACAGGACTGAAGAGCTAGAGACCAGTGAATCCCCGAGGGTTGTCTACTTGGCAAGTCCAAGAGATCTTGTCAAGAAAGGAAGAAAGGGAAGAGGGGAGGGGTGGAGGGAGGAAGGGAAAGAGGAAGGGAAGGAGGCAGACAGGCAGACACACACACAAAAAGGAGAGAAAGTAAGCACCTGACTGATGGAATTTGTCTACATTTACATATCCTCCTGTGTATCTCTAGATAACTTACACTGTTGTGGGGCAAAGCCCCAAGGTCCATAAAACCAGAGTTCAAATTTGAGTCTTTATTAGGCTGGCTGGTGACTGCCTGGAGAGAAACAGTTGTCACAGAGCTTCTCCAGCTGCTTTCTGCAGGGATCTTTTAAAGGCAAAAGCCATCTCCTGGTTGGCAGCTACAGAGGGGTGTAGAGCAAAAGATCACTTTAACAGAGGCAAAAAGCAGCAGTTAGCAGGGGCATCCTGACCTTAAACTCTTGGGGTAGGTAGGATAATTTCATTCCCATAAAGAGGGTGTATGGGTGTGTGGGGGGATGGGGTGGAGTCAGCTCTGAGTCAGAACTTACGTAGTTGCAGCAGGAACAAGATAGAGGAATCTTGGTCCTGTCACAATACTAATACCACGTAAATACTTGCCATGCTATTGTGATGACGGGGAAGATGGTCACTTGTTTATTACAGGGGAGATGCTTTTTCCCAATTGTACTATCTGTAGTTGGTTGAACCCAGTGATGAAGATGGATCATATGGCTATAGCAGGTGAGTCTATATCCTTTGGAATTATAGAAAAAGAAAGAATTTCAATACTGTAAGTGCTATGTTTGGTAGAGCAAGACTAGAATTTATAAGAAAACATTACTGTGTGCTTACATTAAGTCAATGAAAAATGTAGATTTTTCAAAGGGAATGCAGAATTATGAAATTTTACAGAGGGCTCTCTATCCCCATATCCATAGACACATTGAAAACAGTATTCCAGATTGAGGTGTCGAAGACCCTCTGCGAGATCAAGTTGCCAGGGAAGCTGGTGTTCCCATGAAAGCCAAACCAAAAACAATGGCCATGCGGCTTCCCTCATCCCTGAAAAGACCAATGATTTAAGAAGAAAACAAAAAGGTAGCAAGTCCCTTACTTTATAAATGTACTAGCTCACATGTCTAAAAATGAAAACCGGGAATCAACTTAATTAACCATATTATTTAAAAACATTTGTGATGAGTTCATTCTTGAACTCCAAGTTATACATGTATAAAAAATATTAATTTAATCACATTAAGTATGGCTTCAGACAAACTCTAAATAACTTGCAATGTTTTCCAACTCTTTCTATAGAGCTATTTTGAATATTTTACATTTTGTATGGGTGTTGGGGGGGAGGGATGATAAATACCTCATCAATGAAAGGTAGCATGGAGTTAATACTGAACTCTTCCAAGCAGCTTTGAACAGAGACTATGTACACTGCTCTGGCTCTTCCTTTGGGTATGGCCATTTTTTTCACATCCATATATATACATACATATGGAAATAGCCCTGCCCTCTCCCCTCCATGCCTATGGCAGGTGGGAGAGCTGTCCCTACCCCTCCTCAGCTGCAGCACTAGGGAGCATGGCCCCTATGGCAATGCAATAGAGCTGCTCTGATGGTGCTAGTGGGGGAGGGCTGGCACTGAGGGCATGAAAGCAGGAGAACTGGCCCAGCCCCTCACTCAATGCTGCAAGGGCTAAACTAGACGGGACAATGCTGGAGAGCTCACCCTAAGATGGGCAAGTGCTGGTAGGCTTGCCATCTCGGCAACTACCCAAGCCCAGAACCAGGGTTACGAGTTGTCTCACCCCAACATCCACCCCATCTTTGATCTGCAGGATTGTGTAAAGGGGCCAGTCCTGTAAATCCAAAGCTGCAGGATTTCCACAACACTGGGCAACAGCAGAATATCCAAGAGGAGTCCCAGTGAGAGCCAAGCATCAATAGTGTAGCAGAAACCAGTGACCTTGAACCAGGCCAGTGACTCCTTGCAATGAGCACTTGAAAGTAAAGGTATATGGACAAAAGAGACACATTGAAGCTCCCATGATTAGATTTTTTTCCCTTTTTTTTTTTCTTAAATTTCATTATATTGGGGGGGGGGGGGTTTGCAAGGGCAGAGGGTGAATACAAAGCAACACAAAATGAATGGGATCAAGACACATGAAGTGAAAGAAACAAAGAATAAATAAAGGAAAGTTTTAAAAAGGAATAAAAATAGCCTACTGTCTTGTTACTATAAGAATTATCTTTGCTTTTGTTATTCTTCTAGCTATTAATCCATTTCACATTACTTGCCCTATATTTGATAGTGATTAAGAAATCCTACTTGTTTGTTTTAAACAACTGTCAGCCAAACCCAGTTTGTAACTGTGGTAAGGGAATTAACAGAGCACCTCTAGGACTTGAAGGTCGACAGTAAGCTAGCAACACACGCACAAGTTTTATCATCAAAAATGATTTTTTTTTTTTTTGCCTGAACTTGTCTGGTCTTCAACAGGGTTTAAATCAAGTAAAATTCTAATTTTAACCAATCAGCTGCTGTCTCTCTAACAAAGCTTTTATTTGCATGACAGTTGGACCTTCTTTCCCAGATTTTGAAGTGTGTGCGAGCCAAACGCAGATCAAATTGGCTTAGTACTCCTCTATGAATTGCTGTACCCTGGTCCAATAAGGAAGAGTAACTCCCAGAAACTCTGGAAACACTTCCATATTCTCACTCTTTATGTGTCACTGAATCACAGTGCTAAGCCTTGAAAATATCTGCAAAGAGAAGTTCATAAACAGCAGGTAAGACCTTGGCCTTGCTGCTTGATAACTGCTTTCAGTGGGCAGAAGGCTTATGGCCAACTAAGCCTCCCTTTTAAATCAGGAGTAGAAACAGGGAGGCTTTACCATCAGTAATCACTTCAATAAACTGTATCCAAAGCCTCTGAATACCACAATGCAATTTCTCAGAATTAAGACCATAATTAAGACAGCAGCACTCAGAATACTTGGAAATACAGTGACAAATAAAAATAAATGGCCTAATCTACACAGAGTTTATGATGTAAACTTAGGGGGAAAACACAGAAAATTAAAAAGGAATAGTCCTTCAGTGTTGCTGGCGGATCAATAGACAGATATGTTCAGCTCTAGAAGAGAGCTTGGCAGTATCTCCTCAAGCTGAAAACATGCATAGCCTTTAACCACTCTTGCAATTACATAACATAAAAACCACGTTAATTTCCCTTTCACAAAATTGCACAAAAATGTTGACAAAAGCATTGAAGGTACGAGATCACTAACATACCCATAAAGAGTTGCACACATAATTTTGGGATAGTTACATTGTGGAACATTACAAAGCAGTTATCATGAGCCAACCACAACCAAATGACAGAGCAGAGGGGTCGCACAGATGCCATGCTCAACTAAAAAGAAGTCAGGCAAAGAGAAATCAAAGCCGTGCTCCAGGAGATCTTCTGCATCAAGTTCAAAACACCATAGTTTATCTAAAACCAGTGTTAAAAGGCTTTGGGGAAATGATGATGGAAAGAGAGCACACTGGAGGGAAAGCTTGCAAGTAAGCCCTGCTCTCCAGCCTTCCACTGCTAAGTCATGGACGTGTTCATTCGGTGAAATTATTTCATATAATTTATGCACTTTTCTGGATGTTGAAGTATAATAAAAACCTTAGTATTTTGATGGTGTTTCCAGAGTTTTGCCAAGGCAAGAAAACTACTCCTGAGTCCATAGACTGAATGGGAAAAGGGAAAGGCCACGGTCATGGACACTATTTGCTTCTCAGATGCTCTGTGAACTGCTCTATTCCACCACACCTTTCTGTCATGATGAATGGAAATCCATGAAGGAGTGCTCAGCCATAAATTCTAAATGGACTCAGTAGGATAAATCTGTCTGTATGTGGTGTGTGTGTGTGTGTGTGTGTGTGTGTGTGTGTGTGTGTGTGTGTGTGTTGAAAATAAAAACTAAAGAAGAGATTATGAGCTTGAGTGGGAGTTAGAGGGGAACACAGGAGTTAGAGGAGCAGAAGGTGGAGTAGAAATGATGTAGATAAAGTAATCATGTATGAAATTCTACACCAAAAAAATGTAAGATAAATAAACCCTTCCTCTTTTCCTTTATTTTTCCTTTCTTCCTTCCTTCCCTCCTTCCTTTCTTTTTCTTTTTTCTTTCTTTCTCTCTTTCTTCTTTTTTTTTTTTGATGCAGTCTCACTATGTAGACGAGGCTGATCTCAAACTCAAAAACCAGCCTGCTATAGAGTGCTGGATTAAAGGCATGACTCACCACACCCAGCTCCTTCTTCCTGTTAAGTCATTTCTGGCACATATTTTGTATCAGTGATGAAAGCATGACCAATGCTCTATCTATACATAATCACTCTTACTTTCTTAACATTTCCTTTTATTTTGTCTAAATCAATAATATTTTCAAAGACCAATACTGGGTTCACATATTATTATCTCCAATTATCAGATGAATCATGAGAAAGATAAGAATCTTGCTTGTAGTTACACAGGTAATCTGAGCTGACATCCTCACCAGCAAAGATATTTCATATAGTAATTGCAATATGTACTGTTACTTCTAGACATTCATAAAGTCACACACATACACATGTAAGCTCTAAGTTTAGCCTAGGTTTCCCTGCAGGAAAAAAGAGAAAGAACTAGTTAGTAATGTAAAAAGGTCAAATGAAAATTAGCATTATTTATAATACTTAAAAATATTTATGATTAATGCTTATTAATACAATTTTATTCTTGGTAGAATTAAATTAATGCAAATGACAAAACTTATATTTTGGTTTCTGTTTCTGGTCATTCTTTTGCCCTTCAGATGCTCTTCCCATTCTCACAGCAATCCAATCTGGAGCATGAGGCATGTTGACAACTTCTTCCATTTTTCACCCTGTCTCATTTCAGCTCATGAAAAACACCTCTGTAAATACAGCCTTTCTTTCTATGTGTGTTTGTGGAGCTCTACCATGCTTGTTTTTCTGAATATGTCTCCTTTGGTGATAAAGATATTCCTTGGTGTCTAGCAGCCAGGCATTGTCAGGTGGAATGGAGGTAGGTGGAACACTGGCTGCTCCTATATATCTTTTTCTTGTCAGGTTAATGAAACTCCTTCAGTGTCTTTGAATATAAGCATATAATCTCTTGCTGTCCATCTGCACACTGCAGACTTATTCACTACTCATAATAAATAATCTACATAGAAATTTCCTAAACCAAAAACATTATTAAAGTAGAGTAATGTAGACAAGACTAATTATACTGGTTTCTTGATTTATTGAGTGATTTACTTAAAGCTTGTACTAGTTGTACTACTACCTGGAACAGAATACCTGAAGAAATAGCTGAAACAACTGGTCATTGCCCTTCACAACCTAACCAGTCTCACTTGCTTGCCCACCCCACCTTGTGATGTTAGAGTAGAAAATGAGAATGCAAACCAGACCTTATACCAAGGCTTTCAGAAGCTATCCCGGCTTTGTTCCACTGGTAACATCTCTCCTCCACTCCTATTATGTCAGAGTGCTTATTGCAGAAAGAATCCCATGACATTCTCTCTGAAGAATCTAGCAATGCACCATGAAAAACTGAAGATTTAATAAATGTTTATTGAGGATTATAGTAATGTTTCCCAACACTCACTAAGTACTTTAAGATTAACAACACATGACCAGGACTTTTACTAAATAAACTACCTCAGAATTCACCTCAGACTTCAAAGGGCAACATGCAATCTAAGCCCTCCTTATTCCAAGCACTAAGAACTGGTGTACAAGATGTCTCAGGCTTGGGCATAAACAACAGAGGAAAACAGCTCATGTAAGAACCCTGTCTGCTGTGAATCCCATAGTCATGTCAACTCTGGATAAACCACACAGCCTACAATTGTACAAATAATTGCTCCAGTTTTTAAACTCACAAGAAAATAAAACATTGTGAAAGAGATATGAGAAAAAAATGTTAACAAATCTTCAAAGACATTGGATATTAGAACTATCAGAAAAATTTTTACAGCATGATTAAATGTTTAAAGGAAAACATGATGTGTGATTGCATCTACAACAAAGACTGACACTGTAAAGGTGATTGGAAAATAAACTAAAGTAATTATAGAACTAATAACACAATAGATGAAAGTTAAAAATTATCATGCTCATTTAAATACGAACTCACCAAACAGAATTAGTGATAAACAGTGCAGATCAAGAAAAAAAATCACTATGAATGTGACTATGTGGAAATTATTTTGATAAATCTGACAGATATTTTAGTCTTTATAAATAAAATCCTGATGGCAATCTCAAATGGCTTCTGCCAGAAACAAAAAAAGTCCAAATATGACATGACTTAATTCCCCTAGCCTCAACACCAAAGCATGATGGGAAAGAACAAGTGTAGGAGATCCTTCTTGGGCAGTAATGCAAACATTCAAATAGCTATGAACAAGCTACGTCCTGACCTAAAGAAAAGAAATAAAACCACGAGCCAGTTTACATAAGGACAAGACTGTATGGATGATACAAAATGTATGGTGTATATATAAAATAAATACAGAGAAAGAACCCGGTTAAAATAAAACTTAGCAAGCTAGAAATAAAAGGGAGCTTTCTAATTCTAAAGGCAGACTACAGCAAGTTTATACAACAAAGTATTGATAGCTTCCCCCTGCACCACAGACACAATAATGCTGCAAGCAGACTCTGCTTTATCCTGTGACCTATCCAAGAGGGAAAATCAGAAATTAGGGGCAGGATGGAACTGGACAAGCCCAGCTGCTCAGTGAGCTGAGCTGATGTGGAGATGTTAACTGTATCCTGCAGACTATTTTGCCATACATTAAAGACTTAGAACTTTTAGGAGGAAATATGCAAGAATATGATTGTAACCTTAGGCTAAAGAAAGTTTTCCTGCATGTAGAACAAAGATATTGATAAACTATTCTATGAATTTTCAGAACATTTGAATATGAAATTCAATTAGTGTATATTCATTGTACATAAAGACATTTTCATACAGACATACCACATATTTTGATCATTCATACTCTTCCCTCTGGCTTCTGCTTTCCCACTCACATTATTCCCCAGACATTCTCACTTCCACTCTACATATGTAATTTTATGTATAAAAATCTAGAATTCACGTGAGAGAAAACATGAAATATGGGTCACTTTGAGTTTGTTTTTGCTTAATATTACAGTATCCAGTTACATTCGTTTTCCTCAAACCAAGATAATTTCATTTATTTTCTTTGTGGCTGAATGAAACACCTTTGTGCAGAACACATTTTCTTTATTCCTCTCTTGATGGACACCTAGGCTATTTCCATAACTTGGCTATTGTGATTAGTGTGTCAATAAACACAGATGATTAATTGACAAATTTACATTCCCACCAACAGTGTATAAGCTTCTCCCTACCTCCACTCATCTTTACAGCATCTGTTGCTATGTGTTTCTTTAAAGTAGCCATTCTGATTGGGGTGAAATGGAACTTCGGCATTGTTCTAATTTACATTTCCCTGCTCACTCAACACATCGAATAGGTTTTCCTGTGTTTATTGGCCACTTGAGAACTGTCTATCATTTCATTGGCCCATTTATTAAATGGATTGTTTGGTTTCTTGATATTTAGACTTTTAAATCTATTTAAGTCTTTCTTTGTATATTCTAGATACTAATGCTCTGTCAGTTGGCAAAGATTTCCATCCATTCTGTAGGCTCCCTTCACTCCAGTGATGAGTTCCCTGGCTGTGGAGAAGCTTTTAAATGTAATCCAATCCCATTTGTCACTCTGAGGATCGTTATCTGTAGGTTACAGTCCCTTTCAGAAAGTCCTCACTGTGTCTTGAAATGTTTCCCCCTAACAATTTAGAGTTTTACTTTCTGTACGATCTATGATCCATTTTGAGTTAATATTTGTTCAGGTTGAGAGACGGTTTTATTCTTCTACATATGGACAAGGTTTGCCTAGTAGTAAGGTACTTGTTCAGAATGCCTAACCCCTGACTCTGAAGAAAAAAAAAAAAAAAAGATGATAAAGAAGATCAATTGTGAGGTATAAGAGATAAGTCATACAGTTAAAAAATTCAGAACTTTGCTTATCAAGAACTTGCAGAAATTTATGTTTCAATAAGACATTAGAAAGGCAAATCATAGCTGGGAGAAAAATATTTAGAAAAGATATGTCACTGTCAGCTGCAATGGTTAATATTCAAATATATATATTCAGATCCAGAATAGAGATGACCCAATCGTCGGAAAATGAAAACATTAAATCTAGGAATTGACAAGCCTCAAAACACAAATAGCCAAAAAACTCATGAAGCGTATTAAGTTCATTACTAGCTAAATGCTATTTAATATGTCCCTAAGCCATCTAATTGATCAGTTCTACATGAAGTATATCTAACAATCTAAGAGCTGGAATACATAGAATTCAGAAGCCACAAATATCCACCAGTGACAGGAATGGTTCCACACTCACACCATGGGACAGGAGAACAGGACGAGCTTATGTAAAGCATCTGAGGGAAATGTTTTCAAATATGCAGTGGAACAAAAAGAAGCACAAAGGGAAACAGAGGCAAAACACCATTCTTATAAAGGTGTAGAGCAATGGAAACTATTCCTTAACATGTAACTGTTCAAGACTATAGTGATATTTTATTTGTACTGAAATGTGATTGTATTTGTATATTAATAAAGTTGCCTTGGGGTCAGAGCAAGCTACAGCAGAAGCTGGGCGATGGTGGTGCATGCCTTTAATCCCAGCACTTGGGAGGCAGAGCTAGGCAGGATCTCTGTGTGTTCAAGGATACAGCCAGCATGGCAACACATGCCTTTAATCTCAATACCAACCATAGAAGACCTGGAGGTCTGTATAGACAGGCAGTGACGAGGAGGTCATGTGGCTGGGTTTACAACCAACGAGAAGGCAGAACAGAAAGTTTATATAAAAGACAGGACACAGGAAGTAGGTCTCTTACAAAGAGGAAAGACAGAGCAGCAGTGAAGGGTAAGGTTTTCAACTCTCAGCTATTGCTCTGACCTCTTGGCTTTTAACTCTGCAATTGGTTCTGTGTTTCTTACATGGTTACATCTACACAAGATAATTTTAACCCAGAATTCTGGGAGCCATTAATTGGGGTTGTGAGGCTAATAGGAGTTTGCAGAGGTACCTTTTTCCTGCGAGCATCTGAGATTCTATGAAGCAAGAGTTTTATGGGAGCAGCCAAATGTGCTTTCACTTCCCATTGCCTTTCTCAAGCCCACTGGAACTGTGGGGCATGTTGCTCTGCTGACTAGATGGTTAACTGAATTAATGCTTAACTTCTAAACTGGGAAACTGGGCAGAGCTGGCCAGTTGAGCTTTCTCCTAGATGTGACTTTACAAAAACCCTGAGTTAGTGATGAACTAGGGGACTCAGGACACACTAGTGCACATCTTTACAAAAGACATTAAAATTATTGCTTCCAGGTTTGTGATAATCATATTTAAACATGAAATCTGACTTCACCCAGCATTAGAAAGGTAAAACCCTGGAAAAGATGCATGGAAACTTTGAGTTGGTTCTGCTATAGAAGTTGGTCATTCTGTTTTGTTTTGTTTTGTTTTTAAGAAAATAGTTCACAAGTTATAACTTTTTGGCAAGTGTAGTTAACATGGAAGTAATTGAGAGTGTGTGAACTCAATTGCCCCTACCAAATTGTCTCCAATTAGTGAAGGGCATCAGATGAATCAAACATTCGTTATATTTGAAGTGTGGGCAGAAGCCACTATAATCCACTGTACATTTGCCAGGTTTCTGATTTGGGGACACCATTATCCAATTGTCCTGCTGACATGTTTATATTTTATATGTGAAAAATATGTATTTGCCTGTCAATAACATCCATAACCCACACTATATATTGCTCCCGGCTGAGTTTAATGGCATGTATCCAACTCGTGAGTAAAGTCCTTAAGTTATAAACAACATTCAAACAAGACTTTTACTTCCACCAGATTTTATGCTTTCTTCATGTTTCTTGCCCACGACATTTCTATACATATGATTTAAGCCAGTCACCAACAAGGAAGATTTATTTAGAGTGAAAAATCACATTTTAAAGGCCAAATACATTGCTTTATTTTTTAACTATTTACTTGCCACATCTCTGGAATTACATCCAAATAAAATGTTGAAGACCCTGAACGTTTTTATGAAAAGTAGTCAAGAAATAGTCATGTTTTATTAGGGGAATAGGCAGAAACATGCAGAGTACTCATGGGCTCCTCCATATTCACCACACTGACTGGTGTTGAAACCCAGCTCCTTGACATGTTTAGGAAACAATACAATGATTAAGGGAAACTTAGCGGCATCTTCCAGAAGACTGACTTTAATAAAAAGCCAGCATCCACAGCAGATTCTCTCTTTGCTATGGTTTTCCCGGCATATGGAGGAGAAGAGAGTATTTTGTCAAAAATGTTTCTAAACTGGTGTCCAGAGTTGCTGTCTGTCTGTATAGAATGTGCTGCTTTATGTACTCAGTAAAACATAAAAAAGAAACCTTCTGTCTCAGCTAATCTAAAATTGGGCCACATAAACATATTTTCCAAATGACTGTAGGGCCATCAAACTATACATGTATAGCACGTTAACAGCTCTACTTTTTGATATTCAAGTTGTTTCTAGACCAGTTTCTATCTGGGTGTAGGTGGTGGCTCATATCTATAATCCCAGCACTCAGGAGGGTGAGAAGAGAGATCACGGAAAGTTTGAGACCAATCTAGTGTACATAGTAATTCTGTTTTAAAAAAATGTTTTCTTTAAGGTATAATGTTATATATTTGGTATTGTTTATAGTAAAGCAATTTTTTAAAGGAGAAGTTTGGGTGGAGAAATGGTTCAGCTGGCCCCTTGCAGAGAAGCTGGGGGTTTGGTTCCAACGTGGTTCCATCCATGTTGGGCCCAATATCCTCTTCTGTCCTGGATATGTGTGGTACACATGCATACATGCAGAAAAGACACTCAGTCACATAAAATAAAAACAAATAAATTATATAAAAAGTTCTCTACACTATGTGAATGGGCCTTTAGTTAAAACATTCAATATAAATGACTGCTTCATGTTTGACTATAAGACAGACATATTTTCACTCATATTTCATAAATCAAATTTGCTACTACTACTACTTTTATGTTATATATCTAGAATTTTGTTTTTTTCAACACCCAAAATTTGGGTGTAGTTGTCTAATGCCCCTCCCCATTTCATATGCTATATTCAAAATCTTCTAAGTTCTAATATTGCTCGGATATATAAATATGTCATTCTTTCAAATATTGAAGACCTGTTAAATTGTTAAAATTATTTTTAATAAAAAGAATTCTTTCAATATTATTTACAGAGATCTTGGTTTAATCTGTTCAACATGTTGAGTGTAGTCAGGTGCCAGATTCCAGTGTGCTCTCGATTTGACTGTATGGGCTTCTACTTCCATCTTCTTTGAATTAAATTTCTATTACATACTTGAATGTTATTTAATACATCTCATACACTCAAAATAAAACCACCAGGTAAAATGAGTTCTGACTTAGTAAAAAGGAGTTATTTCCAAATTAGTGTTACATACACAGATGGCTATGATTTGACATCAGTGATTTACAGGAAAAGAACACTGACTGGAACTGACATGCTCTACCATGATGTAGCCACTAGTGCGTTTATAGGTCCACATTTCAGCACATTTAACCAGATGCTTTCAGTACATCTAGAGAGGGGTATATAAAGAATCCTTGTGCTACTGTTTGGAAAAGAGATTCTTCTGTCACCTATGAAATCAACCTGATGACATTGTTTTATAACTTTATAACACAAATGAAAGAAAACCAGCAATAATGTATAAAAATTATAATACCAAACACTCTAAAAACTGTTCAGGGAGCTTGCCAAATACACAATGGCCTTGTAAAAATACACAATATTTTTGCTTTTTCTCCCTAATTTTAGTCTTTATCCTCAGATTTCTGATAGTAACACATTTCATGTACTCAAAATAAGACAATCCAAGGCCTCCTTCTGGAAGGAGTGTTTGCTGCTTTCTTTACAGCACTAGCTCCACACAGCAACCATGCTGGGGTGGCCCTCCGCACTAGATCACGGATTGATTCTGGATGTCTGAGCACTGGAGGCAAGGAGCCTGGCACACACATTCAATAAATTGTCCCTTGCTTTTCAGGCAGCTCAAGAGCCCCTGAAAAGGATGGGAATGAGGTACTGATGATTTGTTGTTGTTGTTGTTGTTTGTTTGTTTGTTTTTGTTTTTTGAGACAGGGTTTCTCTGTGTAGTTTTGATTCCTGTCCTGGATCTTGCTCTGTAGACAAGGCTGGCCTCGAACTCACAGAGATCTGCCTGGCTCTGTCTCCCAAGTGCTGGGATTAAAGGTGTGTGCCACCACTGCCCAGCTACTATAACTTTTAAGGTGTAAATGCACGACACAAATAATGCATAACACAATGGGATGCAGATGATTGGGCAATCCACAGAGCACAGCCAAAGATACCCACACAGTTCATGCGTGTGTGTGTGTGTGTATGTGTGTATGTGTGTGTGTGTGTGTGTGTGTGTGTGTGTGTGTGTGTGTTTATGTGTGTATATAGGGTATCAGAGAATAGTAACTTGAAGTATTTGATATATGTTATTTTTAAGAATGCAATTTTTGTTTCAGTTTCTGTTAGTTTTCTCTCAAGTATCTGCAATTTCAGACAAATTTTTCAAATGCAGAATTTCTCAATTTGTTTTTTCCTAAATAATTTCAGGGAATCAACTTTTGTGGGGTAAGTCTATTCAATATCAAGATCTAAAAAGTTACAATTCAGGTAGGAAAGAGCAGAATTCATTACCAACTGTGCCTTGGATCAAGTTTGACTTTGGTTACCATTTTGCCCTTAGTTACATAAATAAAAAAGTAAATAATGGCCCGGACTGCCGGGGGAAATAATTATATACTCATCTCCAACTACCTAAACTATAAGTGAAAGAAGTCATAGAAAAATTATATAATTAGAAAATATTGAATATTGAAATATTGAAATAATTCTTTATTAATTCTTTGGGAATTTCACATCATATACCCCAATCCCACTCACCTCCCAGTCCCTGCATATCCTCCCCTCACTCCTGCAGCATCCCAAAAGAATCCTCCTAAAAATTGATTAAAAATAAAACAAAGCAAACAAAAAACCCACCTTTCTCCTCCATCTTCCTCACACCTCTTCATTTATCCCAGTGGCACTGGGTGCTGCAATGAGTCACACAGTATACTCTTTTGTCCATTCAGCCTTGCCCATAAAATGTTCATTGCCATGAGTCATTGGTCATGTTCAATGCCTCTGGCACACCATCATCACTGGACCCTCGGTCAGCTAATCACAGCATTCTGGTTACAACATACACAGTTCTTATTATCCCTTGTGGAAATACAGGCCATGGATATCATTAGAAACCCCATCTGTAGTAGGAACACGAACCCAGACATGGCTCTTAGTGGCAACTCTGGCACATACATCACCATCACCCCTGTGGAAGCATAGGCCACCCAGATCAGTATGACCCCTGCAACAGCAAGACTCTTGGACACCAACATGATCTCAGGTTGCTGTCCAGACCCCAGATATCTTAACAGACCTCTGTGGCAACAGGAGCCATGAACACCAATCCAGACCCCAGATACTGCTATGTCACAGGCCCAGACATGGCTCTTGGTAGCAGCCCTGGCCCAGAAGACACCATGGCCCCAAGGTGACAGTGCAAGTCCCTCAGATTGGCATGGCTCCAGCAGCAGCATGGCCCTCGGTAGCCAATGTGGCCACAGATTGCTGCCTGGGCCCAGGCATTTGTGTGGTCTTTGGTGGCACTACAGGCAGGAATATTAACATAGACCTTGGCTGTTGTAGGACCACAGACCTAGACATGGTCCTCATCAGTAGCCCGGGCTCAGATGTCACAATGTCCCCAGGTGGCAGTGCAGACCACTCAGATCAGCATGACTCTAGTGGCAGTGTGACCTTCAGACACCAATATGGCCCCCAGTAGTGGCCCAGATCCCTGGCATTAACATTAACTTTGAAGATATCAGAAGCCACAGACATCAACACAGACCCTAGCTGAGTAGGGCCATGGACCCAGACATGGCCCCCACCTATAGCCCGGGCCCAGACATCTCTGTGGTACCATGTGCCAGCAGAGGCCACTCAGATGTATGTTGCTCTGGCTGTAGCATTACCCTCAGATCTCCACCTGGCCTCAGATGATGGCTCAGATCCTGGCTATTTGCATAGCCTTTGGTGGTATCAGGAGCCATGATAACAACCCAGTCCCTGGCTGCCATAGGGTCACAAACCCAGACATGGCCCTACACCACAGCCCAGTCTCAGATGTTACCATGGCCCTGGGAGGCATCATAGGCCATCCAGATTAGAATGGCCCCAATGGCAGAGTGCTTGGACACCATCATGGACTTTAGGTATCTACCAAACCTGGGTCATCCACATGCCCTTCAGTGGTTACTGAAACCATGGACATCAACACAGACTCTGGCTGCTGCAGGACCATGGACCCAGACATAAGTCCCTGGTAGCAGCTTGGGCCCAGATGTCATCATGTCCTTTGGTAGTAACACAGGCCACTCAGATCAACATGGCCGTGGCATGGCCCTTGAACACCAAAATGGCCACAAGTGGCAGCACAGACCCCAGGCATCCCTATGGCCTTTCTGGCAACATGGTTAATGGACATCAACAGAGACCTCAGCTGAGGTAGGAACGTGGACCCAGACATGGCCCTAGGCAGCTTTCCAGGCATGGATGTCACCCTGTTCCAGGCTGCCAACATCAGCTTCTTCAGATCTGCCTCTTACTACCACATAATAACTCCTCTGCCTTTCTTACTCTCCCATATCTCCACCATATACTTGATCATCAAAATGTAATCTACCCTCTCGATGCCGCAAGGTGGTGGATGCTTTCAGCCAGCCAGAACCGTGAGGATCCAGGGTGCCCCGTGGGTATCTTTCCTTCACCTGATACCATACTGCTCAAGAAGGCTCATGGAAGCTTTCAGGCAGACCAGACCAGAACTGAAATTCTTTAACTTAATAGTAATTTACATGTTAAATTTAAAGTTATCCAGAAATTGAAAAGAGAAAAGAAAGACATATGAAAGTTAATAAAAGGAAATAGATTGTTCGCAGTAGCCAAAATGTGGAGTCAACCTATAAGTCCACCATCAAAAGAACAGATGAAAGAAGTATAGTACAGACACCATGGAAACATGATTAAGCCTTCAAAAAGAAGGAAATCTTAGTATGATGCAGCTACATGAATGAATGTGGCATACAAGGTGCTAAGTGAAATGAGCCAGACACAGAAAGACAACTGCATCATGATGTCATTTATCTGTGAAAACTATAAAACTCAAACTCAGAGTCAGCCTATTGGTAGTTGCCAGGAGCTACGGTTATGAGGTTGGTTTAGGGTTTAGGGAGATGTTGGCCAAAGAGTATAAAATTTTAGCTGTTTGGGAGGAAAACACTCAGAATAAATTGGGGGAAAAATCAAAGATACATGATTAATTTCAAAAAGTGTAAAAGAAAATAGAGAATGAAATGGTAAATGTATGGCAGTTGAAAGGGAGGACTAGCCTGTTCCTCAGAACCTTGTCACTTCCCACTGGTACTACAAATATAGTTATGTGATTAAGTAGAGTTATAAGTGTAAATTTTAGAGTAAATGAAGAAAATACAAATTGATCTACATAATCTAGATTGCATTTCCCCTAGATCATTCTGCTCCATTCTCACTCTGCCTTCACAGGATTCTTTCACAGACTCATCCTTCTTATTTATAAGAACACTAATCCTGGCCTCTGCCAGGATAATCTAGTCATCTTTCAAAGGTTCCACTTCCCAACACCATCACCATGGGGACTAGAATGTCAACAATGACAGTTTGAGGGAACTCGAGTAGTCAGACAGTGGAACATTATAGATTTCCATATTATTAATCACGAAAAAAAAATTTCCTAGGTAGAGGAAAGCAACATCCATTAAAAGACATAATTTCTTCAAAAATACCTACAATATTTTCCAGAAAATCAACATAAAAGAGAACTTACTAGAATGAAGTCTGGTCCCAAGTTGGAAACCACTGTCTTCAAAATTTAGTATCGTTAAATATAGACTTGGTGTGGAGGACAGTCTGAGAGTAATAATAGCAAATACTACAAGGAAACAAAAATACACATTTTTTGACCACAAAAATCCAGAGGAGCCAAGTATGACACTTTCACCAGTTTCCTCCTCTTTGAGGGTCATCCAAGTAACAAATGTATCATATGCATCTCATGATGGAAAACTGCAGGAACTCAATTTCAAATGCCTGCTAAAACTGTAAGGGAAACGATTACACACCAGATCAGCATCTCAAGAAACTTGGAATTAATGTAATAACGAACACAGCATGTTTTAGATTAAAGGAGATCACAGTGGCTGGTGTGTTGAAAGGTTCATTTGAGGTTTTAAGAAGCTTTCAAGCCAAGTTTATTTTTTGAAACTGTGCCTAAAGACTCCCATTCTCAGAACTCTGTTGATTCTTTCAAAAGCGTAGCCATGATTGAAATATAAATCTCAGTAGAAAGCAAGTTTTATGTCCTTTGTTCAACCAACCATTCACTCAGCCACCCCCTACAGTTCTAAGTACCAGGTACCATGTTAAGAGGTAAACATGAAGAGAAAAATAAAACACAGCCCTTGCCTTAAAGCACTTCTCAGTTTAAGATTAGAACATAACAAGAAGAATTACAACCAAATATCAAATAAAACCTCTAAACACCATGATTTAAGTTACTGGATTTTGAGTCATGTTTTCATAGGAACCAAATAAATACTTGCTGTGTTTCAGACACAGAAATTGTAAACACAGTGATTGAACCAAGTCTGCACTGTCACAAAGGTAGCAATTCCATCTAGGCTATGTGTACTAGAGATCTTATTCTTGACGGTCACACTAAGGGAACTCAAGCACAGGAGTATGGTAGTTTTCAGAGAAATGGTATGAATGTAACTGCTGAGGCCAGTAATCCATCTGGCTCAGTAAGAAGTACACTGAAGCTTTTTGTTCCTTTTCTTTCTTCTTTCTTTTTTTGGAGCAAAGACATTTTACTGAATGTATTTTACAAATACACGGTAGAATCATGCAATTATTGCTTACTATGTATGACTCCTGCATTATCTTCAAACACCCGATCTTTTCTTTGATACAACTTTCATTGTCAAATTTCTGGACATTTGAAGCAAAGATGTGGTGGGTCCTCCAAAGCCAAATTCCAGATTTCCCTGGGTCTTAGAGCAGAAGCTGTGGTAACTGTGCTGTCAATACAGCAGCTAAAAAATAAAAAATAAAAAAATAAAACCCTGTCTATCATCTCTGTGCTGTGTGAAGGGAATCAAGTGACAGCTGGACAGATTTCCTGCTGCTGGTGTGGGTGATATGGTAATAACCACAGTTAAGAAAGGCAAACCAGAGCTCGGAAAAACGCTGGTACTGGTGTTTTTAATCAAAGAAGCTCTTTCTGCAGCATGGATATTGACCTCCCATTGCCTCACTTGGCTTTTAGAGGATTCTTCTACCTGTATTCTTACAGTCTTGATTTATGTATCAACTTTAAACATTAAATGACAAGCTTATTCATTGTACTGTCTTTCAAAAGAAGAAAGTTTTCCTTCATGCGCGGCCTTGTATAGGGAACTGCCTCTTGTTTTCAGAACTTGGAACTGTGGGTGTGCACAATGGTTCTCTAGCAGTCTGAGGTCATAGACTTGGCTACGGGAAATTGTTCCCCTTCAACATTGGCCCACCCACCCCCATTCTGGGCCCTGGGTGCTTCCATTTAGAAAGCTGAATACACATCAACAGAACCTCATTATTGCAGACACAGCCTTCACTGGGGGCATGGGTCACATTAGCTCCTTTGTTCTGCCCATTTTCTAAAACATTCCATCTCTTTCAGTCTCCACATCTTTTTCCTTCACTTACCCTCCCTCTTCTTTTGGCAAATCTATCCCTTTCTGCCTTGATGCACTTCCTCTATTATGCAACTTTCCCAGCCAAACAAAATTGAGCAAGTAGGAACACAGTCAAACTTCTAATGGTTGTTTGAGATGGATGTAATGTTGTGTGAGACTGATGGGAAGCGAGCAACTGCCTCCTGCTAAGAGGGTCACCAGGCGTCTCTGCCAGTGCCAGTAGACACAACAGATGCAGCTAAAATTTCTGGCTAAACTTTTTTATTGCCCCATGGGAGGCTGACCCTCTTGAAGAAAAGGGGTGGTCACCATTGGCACAACATGGAAAAATGAATACAGCCATATATGTGCTTCTCCAGCACCCTTCACACTGCTTCCTCTTGGTACATAGATGAGATTGAGAGGTAAACGATTTGATAATGGTATTAAAGGCAACCACAGTAGAATTTAACATGGTTTATTTACTACTCAGGTTTCTCTTATCAAGATTTTGCTCACGTGTATTCACCAATCTTTTCTAAGGGTAGCAGTGACATCCCCAGTCCAATTTCATGGACAACATCATAGAATCAAGCTTCAAAACAGGACTCTACCTTTTCTTGATAAAGAAATACGAAACATGCTCTTAAATGTTTCAGGAAAGTGAAACTACATTTGGATGGTGTGTAAGTCTTAGCCTGGCACTTGTGCCAGCATGCCCTGCAGAAGTCAAGATTCCAGAAGAGCAGGACATTATACAGATAAGGCAGGAGGTGTGTAGCATAGAAGATGAAGACAAACTTGCATCAAGATGTAGAAAAGAGAGAGAATATCTAAAGTAGGTAATGAGTCAGTTCCTCAGCTATATCTACTTCTACCTACTGCTGGGTGCCCTTCTGAACACAAACCTCCTTAGTAGAGTAGAAGCAGAAATAAATTAGATCAAAAGGCTGAGACAATTTTAAATTTTCATTGCTTTTTGTTGTACTTGTAATTGTTTATAGTCAGTGATTTTTCTGGCTTAAAAGAATTAAATTAATAAAAATCACTCAGTTAGTGCTAATTCTTTTAAAGAAAGCAAGTGAAAGATTTCAAACATTCTTTTAAAAATGTGGGCTTCATTCCTCTATTAATTCCTCTGAGTATCTGTTAATATTCCAGATTTTTTTTTTATAATACGGTACACTAGCCCCCGCAGTAAATGTTGGGGATTATGTTACAAAGCCATCTGAGCAAGTATCAGCAAATACACTGCAGTAAAAAGTAGCCCTTTTGCACAAAGTTTTTCAGTGCTTATGTTAAACAGTGAAGAAGGTAGCTGCCTCAGAGACAGTAAAGTACAGGATAAGGGTAGCGTTTGTAATCTGTGAACCATTTAAATAGTGTTTCCCAACAGGTATCCTCCAAATGACAAGTCATACATACAGGTACTTTGCCATTTCACACAGAGCAAACAATCTTTTCCTGTGCTTCTCAGATGGTCCCAAATATGGATATGGAGATCATACATTGGATCAGTCACATTCCCTATTAAATCAGAGTTTTGTGTCCAGTTTTCCAATTTTTCATGCCGGGCTGCCTTGATTACTTAAGACAGACAGACAGACCAAAAGACCTGTCACTGTTTTCTTCTTGGGACTTTTCTGTTCCTTTTGAAATTAGTTACAGCCTGCTTTCTATAACATTTTGTTACCAGATTGACCTAATTTAACTTCCATGATTTGTGGGCTTAAAGATAAATACTTTAATTCAGTTTGTCTGCTTTGTATATGTTTCTCTCCTTTTCAAACTAAGTCTTTATATACTAGCATTCAAAACTCTTATTTCCTTTTTTATTGAAAGGCAGCATTGGTCATTTTAGTAGTGTGTCTAGTCACTGGGTTTCTTTGGTGTCTCATTTGCTTGTCCCGTCCTCTGCTGTATCTGGTGTGTGCTGGGAATTGGGGCCTTTTGTGGGATCCAGACAACGTTCTTTGACTTGAGCCACATAGCATCACTACTGGCTGAGTCTCTGTGCAGAACTGACTGCTCCCAGTTCAAAATAGAAGCAGGGAAAGGAGACCAAAAGAGTATGGAAGAGAGACCCAGGACACATAAAAGCTGCAGTTAATGATTCCAGGACACAGCATCGACGACCAGGCCCAGGAAAGAATTAGATTTTCAGTGAAGCTATTTAAAATGGAAAACCTGGCTCTCTTGTTCCAAATCCACCACCAGGGCTGCAAAGGGGCTGCACATCACTTTTCCTGGAGCTTCTTTTCTGAGTAAAGAAGGCTTGCAGAAAGATTTTTCAGTTAAAAAAAAATCCTCCTCACTCCCTATCAAGCTATTTGCTCTGAAATAATGACAATCATCCTAAGAAGGGCAGTGAATAACCTGCCCTGTGCTTTCACAGGGGACTGGCAGCAAGCTATTAACCTCCTCAGGCTCAGTTGGTAAGTATCATCTGAGGGAACCCTTTGTTTTCACAGAAGGGAGTGGAGGCCGAACGCTTAGGGAAAATGAAGCAGAGTATAAAATCAGACCTGTGTGCCCGAACAGACTGTGCCTTGCTGCAGGTGCCATAAAGCCTTTGGCCTGCTCCTGCAGACTCTCCTCTGCAAACTGCCCACAGAGCAGAGCCTTAGCAAACTGTCCCACAGAAAATGTGAATGGAGCCTATTCTGCCACATGCTGCACCATCTGAAATGGCACAAAACCCTGCTGTTCCACAAAACAGACCATTCTATTGAAAAAAAAAAAAAAAGTCAGAATAAGAAATCCAAGAATGCTGTTTCCCTTCACAACCCTTCCTTTGCTTGGGCACATGAAAAGAGATTTTTATCTTGCAAATGATGTTTAAAAAATATACTTACAAGGACATCATCAAGTAAAAAAAAGTGCTGTTTGAATTGCACCAAAAATATTGTACTTAAACAAACAGAGGGAGGCTATTTACAAACACCCAGAGGAAAGCTTGTACATTAGCAGGGAGGTACCTCAGGTCCTCAGCTCTCACAACCATTAATATGGTAGGAAAGCGATCCCTGACTGGCCACACAGCTTTCCAGAGTCATAAATCTCTTGTACCTTATCATTAGTCAGAGAACATGAAGCAAAATTATGATCAAATAGTGTCAAGATTTCTGCCACAAGAAGTCATAGTTCATACCAAAGAATCCATAAGCTCATAAGTGACATTCAGTATGGGGGAAATAGAAGTCTCTGCTTTATCTGCAGTAGTTTATCCCAGAGCTCAGTGCCTTAGCACCTCCTCCTTTGTTCTCTAGAGTTGAGGAAAGTATGGAAGAACATGATTTCTGAATTATTAGCCCAGTTGTGAATCACAGAAAGTACAGTAAATACCCAGTACCAACCAAAGATAGCAAATGCTACTAACCACGAAGGAGCCATATTTGGGTGCAAGAAATATTCAAACACATAGAGAATGCATAGATAGAATTCAAAATTCACTGAAGGAAGTTCATATTTTGGTGACAGTTGTTTATATTTTGCTGGATAGACTCTAAACCACATGGCACATGCTCAAAGTACCTGATTTTCAATATCTACCAATCTAGTTCTAACTTCACTATAGAGCTAAATTTAAAAGATGTTATATTATTATTCACTAATTATTCTAATTTGTAACCAACTCCAAATGTCTGTCACATGTTTAAGATGGGCAAATCAGCACTAGAACTATAAAAAGTGTAATGTTGTGATAGTAGTATAACACACACACACACACATACACACACACATGTACACACACACACATACACACACACATACACACACATACACACACATACACACACACACACACACACACATACACACACATACACACATACACACACATACACACACACATACACACATACACACACATACACACATACACACACATACACACATACACACACATACACACATACACACACATACACACACATACACACACATACACACATACACACACATACACACATACACACACACATACACACACATACACACACACATACACACATACACACACACATACACACACACACACACACACACACATACATACACACACACATATACACGTGCACACACACACATACATACACACACACATATACACGTGCACACACATACACACACACATACACACACATGTACACACACATACACACACACGTACACATACACACATACACACACATGTACACACACACACACACACACACACATACACACACACGTACACACACATGTACACACACACATACACACACATGTACACACACACATACACACACGTACACACACATACACACACATACACACACACATACACACACACATGTACACACACACACACACATACAACTCTTTGGGGCAAGCACAATGGGACAAATCTGTCACCTCAGTGCTCTAGAGGCTGTAGCAGAAAGACTGGCGTGGCATAGAGGTCACTCAGGGCTACATGGTAAAACCCTGTTTCAGCTCTCTCTGTGTCTCTCTCTGCCTCTCATTGTCTCTCATCTCTCTGCTTCTGTGTCTGTCTCTGTCTCTTTCTCTCTCTCTCTCTCTCTCTCTCTCTCTCTATATATATATATATATATATATATATATACTGATGATATGAAGCTTTCTCTAAAATAGATACCATGTTAGTACATAAAACAAAGCAAGTATTAACATATACAAAGAAATTGAAGTGAAGTCTTATATTCTGTGTGACCACAATGGAATAAAACTAGAAATCAACAGCAAGATAAACTACAGAAACTATACAAACTCATGGTGATTAAAGGACACTCAATGAATGATGAATGGATCATTGAGAAATCAAAAAGGGAAAATTTAAAAACCTAGAATTGAATAAAAATGAAGATAAAGTGTACCAAAACCTACAGGATATAATGAAGTGAAGTCAGTCTAGAGAGGGAAATTTATATTTCTATGTGCCTTCACACAGAGAGAGGGAGAGAGAGAGAGATTTCAAATAAATAACTTAATGATGCACCTTAAAGAATTAGAAAATGAAAACAAACCAAGTGAACATAAAAGTGGTAAAGGGGAAAAAGTGACATCAAAGTAGAAATCACTGAAATAGAAACAAATAAATACAAAGAATCAACAGAGCAAAAAATTGTTTCTTTTTTCAAACAATAAAATAGCAAAATCAAATTAATAAAATTATAGATTAAAAGGGAGACCAACTGAATTTTAAAAATTGTGAAGGTGTATGTTAAAACCTTACATTTCATTAAAATTAGAAATATGAAAGAAATGGAAAATTTTCTATATGCATGTGATCTATCAAAGTTAAACAAAGATTAAATAAGTAATTAAAATAAGCCTACAACAATTAACAAAATTAAAGCAGTGATTTAAAATCTACCAACTAGGCTTGTGAGTTTCTTCATTATAAAGTAAACTGTTAATCAGTTGAAGAGACAGCCTACAGAAAGGGAGGAAATATCTACCATCTATACATCTGAAAGAAGATTAGCTTCTGGAATATATAAGAACTCAAAAAACTAAACACACCAAGAAAACAAACACTCACTTAAAAAGCTGAACTATGGAACTAAAGACAGAGTTGTCAAAAGAAAAGATACAAGTGTTAAAATATTCAAAATCCTTAGTAATCAGGTGTAGTTAGAATCTTAAAAGTTCTTATTAATAAAATCAAACCTGAGGCCAGTTATTGGGGTGAATGCTGGAAAATCAGAGATACAGAACAAGCCACAAGTTCCTCACCTCGCCAGTTCCTCAGCTGGTCTTGTTTCCTTAGACTGCAAGCTTCTGAGTCCTTATCCAAATGAATCTCAGCTGAACTGTGCTGCTCAAAGCGTGAGTGCTTAACCAGCCAAATGCTTCTAGTTTCTGATCTTCATGCTTTATATATCAATCTACTTTCTGCTGTCACTCCCTAGGATTAAGGGCGTTTGTCGCCATGCTGGCTGTATCCTTGAACACACAGAGATCTGCCTCCCAAGTGCTGGGATTAAAGGCGTGCACCACCACTGCCTAGCTTCTGCTATGGCTTGCTCTGACCCATTTTCTAGCCACCATTTTTGGCTCTGTATCTAGTGGCTGTCTGTTCTCTAACCCCAGATAAATTTATTAGGGTGCACAATATTTTGAGGAACACAATACCACCACAATCAGGAAATGCAATCAGGTCTACTTTGATATTTTATCTTACCCCAATCAGAATGGCTAAAATCAAGAAACAACAAATTCTGGTCAATATGTAGGAAAAGAAAAAAAAAATTATACACTGTCTTTGGTAGTGTAAATTGGTTCAGCCACTGTGGAAGGCAATATGTAGTTTCCTCAAAAAGACAGTAACAAAACTGCCCTTTGCTCTGGGTATATCACCCTGGGCATGACCCAAAAGCTTACATTCTACTAAGAGATACTTGCACATCCAGGTTTATTAATGCTCTTTTATAATAACCAGGAAATGGTACCACCAAATATCCAACAACCAATGAATAATAAAAGTGTCCATATACAATGGAAGTTTAGTCAGCTGTAAAGAAAAACACAATTATGAAATTTTCAGGAAAATAAATGGAACTGAAAAATTAATGTGAGTTAATCCAGATACACAAAGTTTCTTATTTTCTCTTCTATATAGATGCTAGCTTTGAGGTCTCAGGGTAATATGCTTAATTTGGAATGCCTGTAGAGGACGAGAAGACAGAAATCACCATTGGAGCGGGAGGGGAAATGAGGACTTGAGGGGGACTGTAGACCATGTGTGAGATGGAGGTAGAACTGGGGGAAAGAGTTTAAGTAGGGGGGAGTATGGGAAGGAAGGGAAGAAGATGGGAGAAGGGAAAATGGCAACAAAAACTTAGGGTGCATTTTAAGGTATTGAAAACCGACTATTTCATAAGCTTATGAAAATACATTTCTGAAGAGTTTGAACAGCGGTACTGTACACGGGTAGACAATGCTCCTCCCAGAAACCACAGATTATCTTTCTTCTTCTTTTTTTTTACTTTAGAAATGGTTTTATTTATGTACAAATAATAGGCAACATTCTTTCCATAAATTCTATTTTCCAAAAACAATCATTTTTTTGTTTGTTTGTTTGTTTTTTAAACAAAATCAAAAATGCTGGGTGTGATGGTGCACACCTTTAATCCCAGCACTCTGGAGGCAGAAGCAGGTGGATCTCTGTGAATTCAAGGCAGCCTGGTCTTGGATTCAAGGACAGCCAGAGCTACATAATATGAGAGACCCTCTCTCAAGAAAAACGAAAAAGAAAACCACATAATAAATTTTAAAAGATACAAAGATTCTTCTGCTTCTAGACCATTGCTGGGCTGGAGAGAATTGGAGGAGAGGGGTGTTGGGCCAGAAGTCACAACTTGGAATTGAGCATTCTCCAAAGCAGTAATATTAGGTACCATTTGGCAAAGTTCAGTAACCCTGCCCCACCCCCACCCCCACAGGCCGCCTATTGGAATGGCTGAAGCGGGCAGACAGCCCACCATCATTCAGCTGCATTAATTGAATGCAGCCAGCATGCAACTCTAAGAAGCTACTAACCAGATTAAAGCAAAGCAAGAGACTGGGGTGGTCCTGAGAACAGTTAGTTCCTTGTTGTGACCTCTGCTGCAATAACCCTAATAAACAGATATCCTAGTGCAAGGAAAACGTTACATCACGACAGATTTCACACTAGCAAGACGGTCAGTACAGAAATGTTGCCTGGTACCATTAAGCAACAACTCAAGCCATGTTATGCCAAGAGTTCATGTCTTCATCTACACACAAACCTTTGTGTTTATGTGAGCACAGCACAGTGACGCAGAACACTGAGCTGAGATCTAACACTCACTATGGATGATTTTACAGGCTGCAGTCTAAGAGGGAAGCATGTGAATCACCTTTGTCTGAGGGACCTTACATAACCAATCAGTAACTTAGGGACCGACAGTCTCCACTGGTTTCCAGTGTGCCCAGAGCTGGTTGCAGGAGGCACCATTAGGAAGCATCCTCCATGCCCACATCCTCCTGCAACTGCTGGACCATTTTTTCTTCCAGCTGCTTTCCTTTGCCTGCAAGAGGAGCCCGGATAAGATGGATGCTCTGCTTGACTTCTTAGATATCCTGATCCTTCTGTAGCTCTTTGTTTTTCTTCAACCTGTTCATTATAAACTTAGCCTGGCGCTTCTGCTTGATCTCTTCAACTCTCTTCATTGCATCAATAGTTTTACTCCAGAGCTCTCGCTGGTATTTCACAGGTTCATTTCTACGTTTTTCAAATTCAAATGAGTTGTCCACAGTGAGCTCCTTGCCGGCTGCTTTCCGGAAGGCTTTAGTCCACCTGACCTTGCGTGGGTTCCGCTTCTTCTTGAAGTTTTTATGACACTTGGATTTGCAGAATCGGAACACCTTGCATTCATTGCGGACGAACATCATGCCATGGCCCAGGTAGATTGGCCCGGAACAGAAGAAACATTTCTCGGTCCTCATGTTGACTCCATGTGGGACCCACCTCCCAGGCGCCGAGCTGAAGCCAGATTATCTTTCTTTTTTGAAACTCCAAGACAATTTTATTAGAGTGAAAGAAAAACCGCAGGGCAGGAACGCTGTAAATCTCAGTAAGTTCCCAAAGGAGAAAAATAGAGAAGAGAAAGGGGAAGCCATACTGTTGAGGAGTTGGCATGGAGGTCAGCTACATTGTGGACAAGTACCACCTGGCAGGGAGGAAGCTTTAGAGAAATAGCAGAGTACCAGAAGAGGCATTCCTAGCTCTGATCAGCATCAGAAGGTGAAAGACAGAAGAGAAGAAAAAGGATCATTACAAGACCGGTAGACCCAGCCAAACCACATGGTAGCTCATAAAGACTGGGCTAGAGGAGGCAGAAATTCTGGGAAGGAAAATTCAAAGTGAACCCACCTTTTCCAGTGAAAGTCCCTTGGCCCGCCCACCTTCACCAGAAGGAAACAGTTTCCTTTTATCGGGCCTTTACTGCCACTGTGACATTCTGCTTTCTGAATAGGCACTCCTAAAATCATTTAGGAACTAGATTGGAGATCAGAGCTTCCAAACACTTCTGGTCCTGGCCATTTTGGGCCTATGGCAAAAGTTGAAGAATCTCTCCCTAAATTTCCTGCATCGGTTCTATCCCTCTTCTTTAGCATTCCCACTCTGAAAACTAACTGCCATTTAGGAAATTTGGGGTAGTGACTGAATTGGGCTTCTTCCTGTAGGTAGGGTTATGGGGTGTGGCAGTTGTGGATACCCTTCCTATGGGCCTAACCTGAAAACTTCAAAAATGTATCTGTGGCTACATTTGTAAAACAGCCATGGATAGGGAAGAAAGGATGTCTTTGATTGGTGGCTGGATAGAGATGTGAGCAAGAAGTAAGAAATTTCAGTGCCAAGTGTGTTCATCAGAGGGTGATCCTGAGACTCTTCAAACAATGTATGCTATTGCCATTGTTCTTGGTTGCCCAGAAGACACCACTGATATATGTTGGACACAGAACAGACAGAAACTAAGCCAAAAGTGAGATAGAAGCTTCTTCCCTGTTAGCTAGTTATTATAGTGCTGAAAGGAACTATGCAGGCTTCTGCAGGAGAAAAACCATCAGTGTATTACCTAAGTGTGAACCTGTGAGCTACAATACCAACCTCCAGGCGAGATATGCCCACCAGTACAATGGTGGCTTGATTATGATAGGGGTAACCAACCACTTTCTAATTTAATTTGAGGCTTCTCCAGGAAGGAACCCATTCCTTGTATCATAACCCTGGTGTTATAACCTGTGACCTAATAGGTCAAAGGCCATAGAGGGAAACCTATTGCTCTTGTTTTGCTGGACGGCCATATTGTCATACAGCCTCTTTAGTCATGCTTATATCATAGACTGTGGTATTGTGTTCCCAAAAATATTGTGCAGGCTAATAAACTTATCTGGGGTCAGAGAACAGGATGGCCACAATATTAAACATGAGGATAGGCAGTGGTGGCACATGCCTTTAATCCTAGCATACCAGAGACAGAAATACCTCTGGATCTCTGAGTTCAAGGCCGCATTAGAAACAGCCAGGCATGGTGACACACACCTTTAATCCCAGAAATCCAGCCTTTAATCCCAGAGAGTGATGGCAGAAAGTAGAAAGATATATAAGACGTGAAGACCAGAAACTAGCAGCATTTGGCTGGTTAAGCATTTGGCTGGTTAAGCATTCAGGCCTTGAGCAGCACAGTTCAGCTGAGAGCCATTGGGATGAGGACCCAAGACCAGCTGAGGAGCTGGAAAGGTGAAGTAGCTGTGGCTTGTTCTGCTTCTCTGATCTTCCAGCATTCACCCCAATGACTGGCCTCAGGTTTGTTCTTATTAATAAGACCTGTCAAGGTTCCTGCTACAATAGACAGTGCTACTTTACCTTCAGAGTTGCTTACTGCTGCAAGCACAGTTAATGCAAAGATTTATACATGGTCAAAATGCCAAGAATAAGTGATAGGGGAGAGATCTGCCCTAAATAGGACATCTACCTGCTCCCTCCAAGGCCCAAGGAACACCAAAGAAGAAAGGAAATCAAGGCAGGAACTCAAAACAGGATGTTAAAGTAAAACTCTTGGAGGAGCAAAGCAGCACTGCTTATTTGGCTCTGTCTCGTGACTTACTCAGCTCACTTTCTTGTACAATCGAAGACTACCTGCCCAAGGATGGCATCTCCCACAGTGGCCTGGGCCCTGCCCCCACCAACTATTAATAAGAAAATGTCCCACAGACATGCTCATAGTCCAATCCAATGGAGGCAATTCTTCAACTGAAGCTTCCTCTTCCATTTATTTGTGCTGAAATGTGATTTTTTTTTTTTTTTTTTTGAGCTGAGGATCAAACTCAGGGCCTTGTGCTTACTAGGCAAGTGCTCTACCACTGAGCTAAATCTCCAACCCTGAAATGTGATATCTTATTTTTATGTTAATAAGTAAAGTTTGCCTGGAGATCAGAGGTCATAGAGCCAGCCATTAAACAAAAGTCAGGCAATGGTAGCACACACCCTCAATTCAATCACATGGCAGGCAGAGTCTCTGTGTGGCCAAGGACACAGCCAAGCGTGGTGACACATGCCTTTAATCCCAGTACCAACCATAGAGACCTGGAGGTCTGTATAGACAGACAGTGACAAGGAAGTAATGTGGCTGGGCTTAGAGCCAATGAGAAGGCAGAACAGGAAGACAATAAAAGTGCAGGTTAGACAGGAAGAGGCTCTCTCTGGGGAAGCTACTGTGTGGTGGTAAGCTAAGACTAGTTATGGCTATTTGCTATTTCTGTGATCTCTTCGGCTATCACCCCTGTATTTGGCTCTGTGTTTCTTATTTAAAAAGACTGTTTAGAAATTCATCTTCATCTTCCCAGGTAACTCTAATTTGTGTCATTCACAAAAAAATAACAAATACAATCATTAATCATTATAATAAATCTCTATTGACACAGCCACTAATCATTATAATGAATGTCCATTGAAGGAAAAATCTCATATTTTAATGCTGGAAAAAGAACTACTCACAAACGGTTTACATACATACAGAACAAAAGTTATACCTAGACAAAGACAGAAAAAGAGAAAAAATAAAACTGGCCTAAAGTTGATGTTCGGTGTCTTCCTCAGTGGCTCTCCACTATTGATCAGAGCCAGGAGCTTCCCAGTTCCTGCTAATTTAGCTAGTCAACTTGCCCTGTAGATCCCCTTCTCCTCATCTGGGGAGTGGAGACTGCAGGGGCCACCATGCCTACTCAGCTTCCATGTGGATTCTGGAGGTCCAACTCTGTTCTTCACTTTTGTATGGCAGGCACCTTTTCCTCCAAGCCAACTCCCAAACCCAGCGTTTTACTTTCTTACTTGGTGCCCACATTATTGATTTCCTTAAAACAAGGATATATGATTTTATCATCAGATAAAAATTGGATATGTTTTCTTTACTATACACATTTTACTGGGCATCTTAAGTATTCATAAATGATTTCTTTTGCATACCAATTATCGGAAATGAGGCATTGTCAATAGAGGAAAGGCAATGAGACAGCAGGCCTGATATGGCTGATTTGCTCCTTTAGTCTTAGTCTACACCCTTAAAAAATGCAGGAAGATTAGCAGGGAAGTAGAAGACTTAGTCAATGTACACAAGTAAAATAGATTCATCAGTTTTCCATCACTGTGAGAAAATGCCTGAAATACTCTTGTAAAATGAAAAAAGATCTGCTTTGCTAATAGTTTTGGAAGCTTTCCCCACAGTGTCTTGATCTTGTTGCTTTGGGTCTGTAGCAGAAGGGCATAAGAGAGATATCCTAGATTGGTGACTACAAAGGAAAGAGAGGAAGGGAGAGGCTTGAGGGACCAAACTTCCAGTATCTTCCATGACCTTCTTCCTGTGTGAGTCTATAGCCTCCTAAAGATTCTAACCCCTCCTAACTGTGCCATATGCTGGGACAAAGTTTCCAGTACATGAGCCTCTAGAGTTCATTAATTATAGCATAAAAACTGACAATACCTGACTTTCGGCAACCAAGCAATAAGCTTGATAAGTATTCTTACATTCTTGAGTCCAATTAGACTTAGGCCTGGCTTAATTTTCTGCATAATGAGTTTGAATGGGTAAGATTTCTTAAGTGTTGGTGTGTAGAATCATAAAAACTAATCATTTAACTGTAGCATAGTGGGTCAGATGGATTTATATTATGGAGAAATTACCCTTCTGTAAAACCTAGGGAATCAATAACACCTACCATGTGGATCATTTGAGGATGTATTTAAATTTGATACCAAGAAGTTTAGAATCATCGAACTACTAAATGCTCACCACATATGATAGCCTAAATTAAGCCTGAACCATGTGGCTAGAAGCTCCTGGACCAGTGTTGAGAACACCATATTCTTATCTTAGAAACAGATTTAACACTAAATATCAGGCAGAGTTCTTTAGTCAATTAAGACTTTATGTAAAGTACCAGGTCCGCATGGAATACATATGTATTCATTAAATACTAGAGCTCTGTACTTACCCCTCACTTGCTACATGTAGAGGATTGTGTTACTTTCTCTGGATCAAGAAAAGAGTATCACTGAGCTGAAGGGACATGGACTTTGAAGAGCAAAGTGAAAACTTAAGAGATGAATGGAAGGCATAAGAGCTGTGTATCTAGTGTTATAAGAAGTTGGCTGCTAAGCTAGTGAATTGTATTGCTACTGCTTTAACCTAATAGTTGCTGTTCCTGCTGAAATTCGCATTTTCTACTGTCTGCATTCTCATGGGCCTAAGAGCCGCAACTTTGACTCTGTCTTATGAATATCAACTCTTTACTAGAGGGCATTGATAAAACATAAGAATGTCAGTTTTAGGTGGAGACCTTAGCACAGGCAGAGTACTTGGAGGGTTTTAATGAAATCAAATCTATGTTCATTTACATATTTTAGAAATGCCCAGCGATGACACTATTGATTTCAAGATGCGGCAGAGGGGTGCATGTGATACCGGGAAGGAGCCTCCCACAAGCACTCAGCAATGATCTAAGCCCATGACTGTTTCCACATCCAGGCTCCTTGCTCAGCATTTGGCTCACATCTTGATTGATACTCACGAGAGCCCCACGAGGTACTTACTATTATTAACAGAATTCTTCAACTGAGATACTGAGAACAGTAGTGACTGTGGGACTTGCTGAAACCCACACAGCTACTAACTAGCTGAGGAAGAATTCAAACCTAGAAAATTGAACTCCTGAGTTTGGGATGAGCCTTGCCTACCCTGCCTCCCTTGTTGTTCATATTTCTGGGCCAATACCCTGAAGAGCCCTTCGCCACACAGTGCAGTAACATATTTTATGATGAAGCCAATCAATTGGGCCTGAGAACGCCTAATGTTAGCTATTAAAAAACTGTAAGATTATGGAAACTGAGTCAGTTCAATAAAAACCAACTTGGTAGTTGAGACAGTTGTATCTTGCTATGAGTCTCTCATCTGCTAATTTAATTCTGCCAATATATTTTATACTTCCTGAAATTCTTTATGTAATAACTAAAAATGCTCCTAGGTAAAGTTACAGGTGTAATTCAATCAGGAAGAAAACCCCAACTAGAGCATCTCCTTTGGTTCAGGAGGACCCTCATATGAAGGTCCTTTGAGATGTTTATATGTGGGTTCTCAGAAAAGAACCTCAAATCTCACCTAACTGAGAAGCTATGGCCTCTGCACTGTACCAGTGAGGATTTCCTCTTCCTCCTCTGTAGCTCCGATGCCTTGCCTCTGCCACTGTCATTCAGCCGCCACTTCTTCTCTTGCCTGATTTGTGGTCCTCAGAAGTTCACTTGGAGGGATGGGGTTGAAAGAGAAGGCAGGTCCAAACAGCGTTGTATGGCGCCAACAGCTTCTCTGGCCTCTCCTGTGTCACTCACTGATCCCAATAAGGACGTACAGCCCCGTTTCCCAAATCAAGCTTCACCTGGAACACAGTGAGAGGGTGTCAAAGCTTCCAGTGAAGTTGTTTGCTGTGGATATTGATCTGTATAAAAAAAAAAAAAAAAAAATGCTGATTGGCCAGTAGCCAGGCAGGAAGTATAGGCAGGACAAGGAGAGAGGAGATTTCTGGGAAGTGGCAGGTGAAGGCAGAGAGACACCGCCAGCCACCACCATGAAAAGCAACATGTAAAGACACCGGTAAGCCACAAGCCATGTGGCAAAGTATAGACTAACAAAAATGGGTTAATTTAAGATAGAAGAAGTAGATAAAAAGAAGCCTGCCACGGCCAGACAGTTTCCAAACAATGTAAGTTTCTGTGTGCTTTCTTGGTTGGGTCTGAGCGACTGTGGAACTGGCGGGTGAGAGAGATTTGTCCTGACTGGGCCAGGCAGGAAAACTCTAACTACAGTTGTTCTAACCTCAATTTAACCGCTGAAGGGAACATCAATTGCACAAACACACACACACACACACACACACACACACACACACACACGAAAGAGAGAAATCACAGAATACGTCGAGGCACAGTGGTCAGGTGTGGTATTTCGAAGGAAGGCTGACCGGGGAGTGTTGGAAGTAGAGACCAAACGGAATCATAGCACCAAGTGGTGCCACTGTGGACTAATCCCTGGGTGTTATCAGACCCAGAACAAACACTGGACACTGCATTAAGTCCACATGACAATTAAAAATTGAACAATTATGATTGGACAAAAAAAAAAAAACCTGCCCTATAATAGCAGCAACAACAAAATAGCTTTTGTCCCAGTCTACTAAAAGAAAAATGTGGGTAACTTAGTAGCTGGGATAACCTACAGGCCAATATAGGCCAACGTGTAACGCAAATTGCTCAACGGTCTTATTGATAAAAATCCCGGAGCCAGATAGATAATGGGGTGAAACCTGAAAGATCAGTGAAGCAGAAAAAAGCCAGTCATGTTCTTACCGCTGAGAAATCCTCAGCCCAAAAGAGAGTGAGACACCTTTCTCTGCCCAGACATCACTTCCTGAGATTAAAATCCCAGTACTGGGATTAAAGGTGTGTACCACCACTGCCTGTCTCTGTTTCCAGTGTGGTCTTGAACTCACCCATCCACATGGATCTCTGCCTCCAGAGTAATAGGATTAAGGGTGTGTGCCACCATTATCTGGCCTCTATGTCTAATCTAGTGGCTGACGTTGTCCTCTATTTCCCAGATAAGCTTTATTGGGGTGCACAATATATCACCACACTGATGGGCAAAGGAAAGCTTAGTGCTTTGTAAATACTGCTAAACAGGAGAGAAAAGAGGTATTTCTTAAATATGAAAATAAATAGCTTAAATGTAGGTCACAAGTTTATCTCTTTTAAAAAAACTGCAAACCAAAAGCTTTCCTGATATTTAGCTTACCATTCTGATTTTAAAACATTAATAATCTATTTTCATGATTTCATTATTTTTGTCATTTCCCATGGTCAGTAGACATTCTTTCAAAAAGACAAATTCTCAGAAAGTGAACTTGTTTTGCTCAGATGCCTGGGCCTAACAGTAATGGGGATTTTAGGTTTGCTGTAAGCAGTCTCTCCACCTCTTGTGATGTGAACATTCAATGACAATTCTACTCTTGGAAATCCTGTCTGTTTGCTGGGACACTTAAGCAGCATTTTCCAGAAGTTCATTATTGCTAGTTGCTTCCTTTATTACTACTCTCATTTTGAGACTAGTAAAATCAACAAAGGATACACAGAGAAAGCATTATAGTCATTGTATAGCATATATTAAGAGCAAAAATTACTTTTTCTTTTAGAAGCTTAATTTGTTGGAGAATTGAAATTATTCTTAACAAAAGAAGAACAAGACCACCTTCATTTGTGAAGATATGATATACAATAATAATATTTAAATAAATACATAATGCTTTCTCTGTGTATCCTCAGTTATTAGTTCTAAGATAGTCCATGGATGGTAAAATTCATGGAATATATATATACATATATATATATACATATATATATTCTCATATACTTAAATTATCTCTATCTTAATTATAATCCCTAATACAATAAAAAGTATTCTGTATAATATTTTATTTCAGGAAATTTTAAAAGTCTTGGCATCTTGTCAAAACAGTGAAGATTTTTATGAATGTTTTCAATCTGTAATTGGTTAAATACACAGATGCAAAATAAAGGAGTGTTTATATTTGTTCACTAAGAATAAAGGAATGTTTAAATTTACCTTAAAAAAATCAACAAAGGAAGTTTCAGATTGTAGGGGGCTAGTGTTACAACACTATGCTGAAGTTACACATGGATGAGACATATTATTCCCTAATATTACATAATAAATTATCTCAGATATCAGGTTAAAGCTACACATATTTATCATCTCACAGTTACACGGACTGTAATCTGACTATCAAGAGACTGTTTTCCAGTCAGGGTGCTTTCTCACTAGAATCCAGGAAGTATTCCTTCTTCACTCACCTGGCAGGGGAAAAGTCAGGTTCTTGAGGTCGTAAGATCAGGTTCAGTCAGACGGAAAATGCTGCCAGCTTTTGGCATTCCCTTAAGTCCATATGGCTTAGCTCTCTACTTTCAAAGCTTGCACAGTGCCTCAGAACCTTTTTGTAGCTTGAAACATTTGCAAGAAAGAATCTCATCTTTTCAAGGGCTAAGACCCAAGGATGATCTTCCTTTTAATCAATTGCTTGATATGTGAACTGACCACTCTATAACAGATCCCCTCATTTTTGTAGAGCTAAGACATACAGGGATGAATTGATGAGCATTGTCTCACATTCCTAAGGACCACAGAGGCATCCAATACACAGGAGGAATTACCAAGAACTGCCTTGGTAAAGCATTTTGGGTTATTTCTGAAGTTCCTCTGGGAAGGCTAAGAAAAAAATCTGCAATGTTGCCTGATAACCCTGCTCCTCCAAAGCTGGAGCCCAAGTTTGAAAAGATCCTGGAAAGGAAGTGAGAGAAGGCATCTTAAGGGGAAAGGCTGACGCTGGCAAGGACAGAAATAGCCCTGCTGAAAACAGAGACGCCAAACAGACCAGGGACAAATAGCTGAGACAGAGGAAGTATGGCACTTTTTTCCCATTTTTCTTTAATAAGAAATTTTCTACTCATTCTACATACCACCCACAGATCCCACCTCCTCCGTCCTCCCTCCTCCCATCTCTCAGCCCTTCCTCCCAAGCCACCCCACATCCCCACATCCCACAAATCAAAGTCTCCCGTGGGGAGTCAGCAGAGCCCAGCACACTGAGCCTGGTGCTTCTGGTAAATTTACAGTGTAAAATGCTTTGTTACCTTAAATACATTATTTCACAGCATAACCCTGGCTACTCTGGGACTCGATGCGTAACAAAATCTGATCATGAATTCAGAGAGATCTACCTGCCTCTCCCTCCCAGGTACTGGGATTAAAAGTGCACCACCACATTCAAATGAAATAGTATTTTTTAATTAATATTTATGAAAATTAAGGATTTCATTTTACATTTTTGAAGCCATGTTTTTAGAGCAGAGAACACTCCACTGCTTATGGGCAAAAGGAACACGTGTCACTAAGGTGGATTGATGCAAAGAAAATACCTTTGTTTTTTATTTGGAAAGGTTCCTCTTGTCTCTCAGGGCAGGTTTCTTGGCACTGACACACGTGGCCACCTTGGCACAGAATTCCTTGTGGTATGAGAAAACTCAAAATTCATTTTTATGAACTGAACATGTAGCCATAAATCCACATACCTAGGGACAACTGAGTTTTGATAAAGAAGCCAGAAATTCACTCTGTGAAAAAAGATAGCATTTTCAGCAAATGATGCTGGTCAAACTGAATATCTACATGTAGAAGAATCCAAATAGATCCACACTTGTCACCCTGCACAACACTCAACTCCAAATGGATCAAATACCTCAATATAAGACCCGAAGTACTGAATCTTATAGAAGAGGAAGTGGGGAATAGCCTTGAACTCATTGGCACAGGAAAATACTTTCTGAACAGAACACCATTAGCTCAGACACTAAGAATAAAAATTAATAAATGGAAGCTTATGAAACTGAAAACCTTCTGAATAGCAAAGGGCACCATCATTCAGACATAGCAGCAAGCTCCTGAATGGGAAAACATTTTTAGCATCTACACATGCAATTGAAGGCAAATATCTAAAATATATAAAGAACTCAAAAAGCCTGGACATCAAGAAAACAAATAATCCAATTAAAACAGGTTCAGATCTAAACAAGAGAATTCTCAATAGAGCAAATTCAAATGGCTGAGAATCACATAAATGTTCCACATCCTTCGACATCAGGGAAGTGCAAATCAAAACTACTTTAAGATTTCATCTTATACCCACCGGAATGGCTAAGATCAGTTTTACAGAAATGACAGCAGGTGCCGTGGAGGACGCGCAGTAAAAAGGACACTTATTCATTGCTGATGGGACTGCAAACTTATACAGCCACTAGGGTAATCAGTGTGGCAGTTCCGTGGAAGACTGGGAATAGATCCACCTCAAGATCCAGCTGTACCACTCTTGGACATATATCTAAAGCATGCTTCATCCTACCTACCACAGCCACTTGCTCAGCCATGTTCATTGCTGCTCTGTTCATCATAGCCAGAGACTGGAAACATCCTAGATGCCCGTCAGCAGATGAATAGATAAAGAAAATGTGGTACATTTGCAAAACGAAACATTACTCAGCCATTGAACAAAATGAAATCATGAATTTGCTAAATGGAACTAGAAAACATCATCCTGAGTGAGGTAACCTAGGTCCAGAAAGACTAATACGATGTGTATTTGCTTTTATGTGGATGTTAGCTCTTAAGACATTAATAAGCAAGCTTGTGTACCACAGAGGTTAGGTACAGAGTAAGGGCCTTGTGGGGAGGACTATATCACCCTAAAAAGGAGAAATATAATGTGGTTTGACAAGGGATGGGGTCTGAAATCAAAAGGGAAAAATGAGAAGGGAGAGGGAAGGTGAAGCAAGGAAATGAATATGAAGAGGGACAGCTAAAATTAAGGGCCATCTAAGGGCCACCCTAAAATACAGTAGAAGTACCTAAAATCTATACCTATATGAAGGTAATCTAAATGTAATCATTAAATAATGAGAGAGAGTCTCAACTGGACATCTCTTGTCACCAAATGGAGGTTTCAGTACTAGGAATGGGTGACATACAATCAAGTTGTTGGCTAAGCAGGTCCCGTGGGAACTTCCAAACAACTTAAGCTGTTACCAAGGCTATTTGTTACTCTCCATAAGCTGACAGCAAGGTGCTATTGCTGGAGACAATGCTTACACAAGTTATTGAACACAGATAAGTCAAGCTGGTGCATATCTCTAGCCTTCACCTCTAAGGGCTAGTGTTCATGGTACTGTAAAGTACCCTCCATGCTGCCAAAGGAGAAAGGTAAACACCAACCCAGCTACAAACATTCAATCTACAATGGTGACCTGTTTCCAAGATACACTGGTGCAATAGTGAAACAAAGCCTGGGGGAATAACCAACCAATATCTGATTTGATTAAAGGCCCAATACATGAAATGGAACCCATACTTTTGCTGTTTGGTTTGCCAGAAATGTGAGACTAGATGGACCAGCTATCTAGGGGAAACCAAATACTACTGTTCTGCTAAAAGAACACAGCAATGAAATGACTCCTAACTACATTCTACTATACCCATAGATCAGTTCCCCACTCAGCCATCGTCAGAAAAGTTTCCTCCTGCAGTAGATGGGAACAAAAGCAGAGACACATAGCCAGAAAATACAGAGAGTTAGAGAACTAGGAACACACAGCCCGAAGTGGAATGTCTATAAAATCCCTCCCCTGAGAGTTTAAGGTGCTCTGCAGAAGAGGAGGCAGAAAGAGTCTAAGAGCCAGAAGGGATAGAAGATAAAGAAAAAATGAGGTCCTCTAAACAAAGCACAACAGAAGCAGACCTGTGCAAGCCCTGTGCATGCTGCACCTTGTGGGGTCTCAGAGCAAAGAGAAGTGGACACATGCCCCCACCCCTAACATAGATATCTCCAATTGGTAGGCACTTGAAAATGAAAAATTAATTTTTCTCCAAGGGAGTCTCACTTTGGGGAGACAAACCACTCTAAAGAGTGGGCCCCACTCCCAGCAGTAGATGACCAACCAAAAAACAGTCTCAACATCTTGGAAGATTCTTTGTCAAGGCATGCTTTGTGGTTTTGCTTTGGTTTCTTTCTTTCTAATTTTTTTTAAGCCTTTACAGGTCCTTTTTGTATATTTTATGGTTTCTGGGTTTGTGTGTGTGTGTGTGTGTGTGTGTGTGTTTGGTTTGGATTTTTTAGCTGAGGATTGAACCCAGGGCCTTGCACTTGCTAGGCAAGTGCTCTATCGCTGAGCTAAATCCCCAACCCTTGGTTTCTGTTTTTATATTTTTATGTGATTCCTATATTTGCAAAGGTGTGTGTCTCTGCACCTGTATATGTTTCTTGGTCTTTTTCGTTGGCTCTTTTTTGTTTTGTTTTGTTTTGCCCTATTCTGATTTTTTATTTGTTTAACTTTATTTTGTTGCTATTCCCTAAATGCCTGCTTGTTTTCTTAACAGGGACAGAAAGGGTGTGGATTAGAATGGGAAGGCTGGTGGGGAGGAACTGGGAGGAGCGGGGGGGGGGGGGGGGGGGGCATTACAATCAGAATATATTGTATGAAAATCTATTTTTAAAAAAAAGAAAAATAATAAAAATAATTTTTAAAAAAGGAGGAAGATGAGGGCCTTTCAGATCATTCTGCTCATTTTACTTCCCAGAAGCCAAAGACAGCCCATGAGAATCACCCAGCATGGAGGCTGTGGATGTTCTGGGAAAAAAGACTCCAACATAACTTCCAAAGTTCTTTACTAACATGAAGGAGAACACAGGATTTTAAAACTACAGAGAAAAATACACAAGGGATGGATGAGCTGTGGCTTAGGGGAGAATTTATGTTTATTCTTTTTTTATTTTGCTTTTATTGTCACTTTTGTGTAAGTGTGTGTGTGTGTGTGTGTGTGTGTGTGTGTGTGTGTGTGTGTGTGTAAGTATGCATACATACATGAGTGTGCCTGTCGAGGCCAGAAGACAGCATCAGATTCCCTGAGGCTGGAGTTACAGGCAGTTATGAGTCTCCAACTTGAGTACTGGGAACCAAACTCAGGTCCTCTGCAAGAGTAGCAAACACTCTTAACCACTGAGCCATCTCTGGAAAGTAGAAGTCACATGGCTTTATTACCCTCAATAGTTAACTAGTTACTTTTAATAGACAGTGTGTTTGTTGGTGTTTAACAAATGGGGATCACAAATTCACCAGTCTTTCTTTGAAGTGTGTTCAATATCAACATGCTTGGATACTTGATTACAAATCGTTGCTTTCCTGTTCTATTCTTTGAAAATGGCCTGTTGTCCTTTGATCTCACTCTGACACCTGCATGGACCTACTCTCTTCTTCAGGGGTCCCTGTAGGGTCTGAGGTCAGGAGGATAGCACAAAAATTAAGATCATATGACTGAAACTATTCTTCTCATGTTTTCCCAAAACACACAGAGGCAAATTGATGAAAACATTTGGATCTGATTTTCACAGCATCCAATTGGCTTTCAAATTCCATCCCTTGATTGAATAGATTTTTGTCACACCAATTACAATTGAAGGTAACAAAAATTAAGGTTTTTGTATTACAAAATCAATAATTGAACAGCACACAATAATTTCCCTTACACAGATCTTCTAACATTTCCCCCAGTGCAACATTTTCAGTAAACTGTTTCTTCTTTGTGTTCAATCTGTTTTTCTGAAAAGTGACCATTAGGAAATGATCAGATAAACATTCCAGTTGCTTAATGCTTTCCCTGAAAACTAACAGAGATGAGGAGTGTGGTATTTCTTAGATGCCCAGCTAAAAATCTCAGAATTAGCTTTCATCTGTTTCTCAGTAATATGTTTTTTGTTTGCAGTAAAGATGGAAAGTTGGTCTTAGAAAGAAGTCTCTAAATCTGTCTTACAAAGTGAAGGAGAAGCTCAATGTGTCTCTCACCATCTTGGAAAACAGCAGAAGTATCTCTCACCATCTTTGAAAAGGGTGGTAGTCTGTAGAACTTGTGTAGCAATTCCAACAAATATCAAAGAACAGAAGTGGAGTCATGTTTATTATACAATGTAAACTTTATTTCCTTTCTCTGGAGTGGAGTCCAAGAAGAAAAGTGTTCCATAGTATGTAATGTAAAACAACCCTATGAACTTCAAAAAACATAATTGTTTCTTTCAAGTTATTTTCATGAAAAGATATAGTATGAAGTTTTCCTATTTATGTATCTTTGCCTTTGAGATCAAAGGCATTATGGGTCTGTACACATTGCTGACCAGATAAACTGACTCCACCATCACACACTCAAGTAATTACAGTCATGTGGCCCTAGACTGTAGGAGAAGAAACAAAAGTATCTCCATGTCCTCCTCACTATTTCCGCTTAGCTCCCAAGTCAGATTAGCATCTTGAACAGTTAGAGAAGCCTCAATTAGCCAACCCTCAGATGCCTACCTTTTGTTGGCTCTTTGTAAGGAGATGGTCTCTGATACAGCACTGCCAACTCAGAAACCTGGGGCTAATTTAGAGTATCTCTTATATTCTTAGAGCTTGAGGAAACGGTAAAGGTCAGCTGCCAACTTAAAGAGGACAGAAGTCACGGCTTAGAAACAAACAAAGGAAGTTCCTTGGCAATAAGACTATTTAAAACATATGCCAATAAAATGTTCAAAGAACCTCCACAGGGCTCCAAAGATAAACACACAATTTCTTTTGTTTTGAAAACTTCACTTATCTGCACCTTGAAACTCAAAAGAACAAATAAAAGATGTCAACAGTTTCTTGTTATTAGAAACTTGCATTCTAGTAAAGGGAGGCAAACAGTAAATTGTAAAGATGATAATTAAGTTCTATGGAATGCTAAAAAGTGACAGTTTATACTGAAAAGTAGAAGAGAACTGGCCACATTAAGTTGGATGATCCAATTGCTTTGACTTCCATCTAAACATTCAAGGTCAGAGTGTCCTCAATAGCATTAAGTTCAGAAATTGCCTAGTATATTCCAGAAACCAAAAGATTGTCCTGACTTGAAAATGGCAGGCATGGATGTCCTGGGGGAACAAGACCATGGGCAGGGAAACAGCAAGTACAACACCTAAGGCGGGCAAGAAGCCACTGTGGCCAGGGAGGACTCCATGAAGTCTGAGAATCCAAAGAGCAGATAAAAGAAGCTTCGCAGGCCACAGGGAAGCCAGCTCCACAAGAAGTGGTCTGGAGATTCCTTGTAAAACAGTGAGCAGACTTGATGAATTAAATGTTAGCCATGAAGGAAAGAGAAGAATCCAGCCAGTTCCAAGGTTCCCCCTAAACCACTGACTACACTGCGATGTTTTAATGGCCAAATTTCCATTTGTGCACAATAATTTAGCACATAATTTTTCTGATGCAAGCTTATAATGGCTGGACTATGTTAGAATTAAAAATTCCAGCTTTCATCAAGGTACATATACTTGTATTTCATATTTCTCTCTTCTTTCCCTGCTTTATATGCATTAATTAATGTGATGGATATTATCTGTAAATCTATGGGTAAAAAAAGGAAAATCTGGAGACTTAATGAGAGTGAAAATGAGGTAACCATGCTACACTTGTGCTAATCAACTTAAGAAAAGGCCATTTCATGCACATTAAATTCCTGTGGTCTGCCAAATGTCCTGCTCACACACCTACTAGCATGGTAATTACCAGGCTAACATTCTTAAATCAGTAGAATAAATCTTTATCCAGTTTCCTTCAGCCTGAAAAGTTTTCACCATTTTTGAGAGTTCACTTTCTGGGTTCCACGTTTGATTTATGAGGATAAAAGCTGACATTTGTACATCACCTTGATCAAGTAGAATCATAATTCCTTAACTAATATAATTTCACTAATAACAGTGATAATAATAATAATAAGTTTATTTTTCTGTGAGGCATTTTTAATTGCACAGGGCATGGCTACACTTGAAATATATCTGTTTTCAGTTGACATTTCAATTGTCTCATTAACCAGAAAACAGACTCTGGACAGTCAAGGTCAGCTTACATTGTGAATCTGAAAAATAATCCTTAGTGGTTTGACGTCATTCTTAGTGGTCTTCCCCTGGAGTTCTTGAAACACGGGAGACACATAATATTTTTTTTAACTTTTACTTATGACACATAATATTGCCTATAATCTATTACTTTTAAAGATTAATTTTTTAATGTCTTGAGTGTTTATCTGAGTGTGTGTGTGTGTGTGTGTGTGTGTGTGTGTGTGTGTGTGCCTATATCATGTGTGTGCAATGCCCAGGAATGCCAGAGGAGGACAGTGGATAACCTGAAACTGGAGTTACATATAATTTTAAGCCACCATGTGGGTGCTGGGTAGCAAACCCAGTCAAGAGCTTCCAGTTCTCTTAGCCACTGAGCCAGCTTTTTTAGTACTTTTCATAGTCTAAATACTAACCTTATATCAGATATATAATTGGTAATGATCATTTCCCATTCCATAGCTGTTGCCTGTGTGCTCGAATTATGTTGTCCCTTGCTGCACAGAAGATATTTAGTTTCATGAGGTCTCATTTACTAATTGTTGGTCTTAATGCTATCAAGCATTAAGAAAGTTCAGAAAGTCCTTTCCTGTGCCAATGAATTCAAGTATATCCTTTACTTTCTCCCCTACCAAATTCAGGGTATCAGGTTTTAGGTATTGTCTTTGATCCACTTAGAGTTGAATTTTGTAAGAGATAAGGATTTAGTTTCGTTTTTCTGCATGCAGCTATCCAGTTTTACCAGCACTATGAAAATGTCGTCTTTTCTCCAGTGTGCATTTTTAGCCACTTTGTTCAAAATCAGGTGTCCATACTCATTTGGACTTGTGTATAGCTCCTCAGGTCTAGTCCATTGAAGATGTGTCTGTTTTTGTGGCAATAGCGTACCGGTTTTACTACCAGAGCTCCGTAGCACAACCTGCAATTGAAGAGTTCTTTTCTTACTTAGGGCCATTTTGACTGTCTTGGGTTTTGTTGTTTGTTTCCATATGAAATTTAAGGACTTTTCTAATTTCTCTAAAGAACTGTGTTATAATTTTGATAGAGATTGCATTGAATGGCTCTGTAGGGTGCTTTTGATAAAATGGTCGTTTTCATAATCTTATTCTTCTGATCCATGAACATGGGAGATCTTTCCATATCTTCTTATGTTTTCTTCAATTTCATTCTTCAATATCTTAGTTATTATTATTATTATTATTATTATTATTATTATTATTATTATTATATAAGTCTTGCATTTGCTTCGTACTTATCTCTAGATGTTTTTGAGGCTATTGTGAAAGGTACTGATTTTTCTCGATATGTTTTTAATTTGGGTATAGGAAGGGTACTGATTTCTGTGTGATAAGTTGTACCATGGTACTTTTCTGACAGTATTTATCAGCTGTGGAAAGTTTGTGGTGGCGTTTTTTAGGGTAAGATACAAAGGGCAATTCACAATGATCAGAGAAAGTTCTAGAGGCTAGGTAGGCCAGTATCACCATGTCTGCAAATGGAGAGTGCTTTGCTACAATGTCATTATATGGTAGAAAGTGTAACTTGCAGAAGGGTTAAGAGAAAGATGGAGGGGTAAGAGGAGAGGAGAGTGGTGGGAAAGAGAGGAATGGAGTGTGAATGGAATGCAGAGAATGAATCTGAGTCTGCCCTTTATAAGGAATCCATTCCTGAGAATAACGATCCCATTCCTGAGATAACAAAGTATTCCTTCATTAGGATGGAGATTTTTGTGGCCCAATTACCCAATAAAACCAATAAGAAGGTTTTATTTCTTAATAGCTTTATAAAGGTGGCAGTTGAAATTCTGGGAGGGACAAACACTCAAACTCTAATAATATTGTAGCCCATTAATTGAATGTCAAAGACCTGGGTACTTATAATATAGAAGAATAAATTCTCCCTTTAACTGAAAAATACATTTATAAAGACTGAAAATAGAAACATGAAAGTTGAGAGAATGATTTTGATATGAACTTCAAGGTTGTTGCCTTCCTGTGGCAAAGTTAATAAATGGAACATTCCCAGGACTTCTGAGACTGTAGGACCATAGAGCTGATCACCTTGCCTCTCTCTCTAGAGATGACTAATAACATATGTGATCACTACTTCCTTGCTTTTCTTCATAGTTTGGCCACAGTTATTTTTTGCCTTTTAATATAGTTTTCTATATTTTTAAACTATAAAAATAGATCCATGTATCTAAGCATTATTATGCAATCATCCATCATGTTTATTTGACTCCACATTCAATTTATGAGAATCACATGTGTGTATCTGTATTCTGCTTACCCTATAGGCACATTTATTCACACTCTTTTATTAAACAATGAAAAGTTCACACATAGCATTCCTAAAACCACACTTTAAAAAAAAGAAAAGAACAATTTTTGTCAGTTGAAAGTTTTGTGCAGTGTACTTTGATCATATTCAGCCCTCTCCCCCAATTTTTCTCAGATCCACCCCACCCAAATTTGAGTCTCCCTCTCTCTCCCATTTTTCTCAAACCTATCAAGTCTAGTTTGTGCTGGACTACTACCTTTGGGTATGGGGCCTTTCCTGGAGTGTGGTTGGTGTACCAGAGTTCACACCATAAAAGTAAACTAACTCCATGAGATGAAACCCTTACCTGACACTATTAAAAGAACCACAACACTGTGGCTAAAAAGATCATAGGCCCTAGGGAGAATCCAATATTATTATTCTGCTAAATGGACATAGTATTAAAATGCCATCTAATGACTGACTGCTATACCCAGAATCAGTTTATCTCTATCCCCATCAGAGAAGCTGCTTTGTGTAGTAGATGGCAATTAACATAAAGGTTCAAAACTGGTCAGTGTGCGGAAAATAAGAGATTTCATAACGCTCAATCATAAATGAGATATCTATATCACCTCCTTCCCTGCAAGGGTCAGGGATCTTTGTGGAATAGGGGCCAGAAAGACTGTAAGAACCAGAAGTGGTGGATGATTTCAATGAAATCATATTTTACAGACACAACAGGGCAGTCATACATTTGGAATTCACATTGATTGTGACAGTATGTCTAAGACCTGTGTAATCCCAGCGTGGAACAAGGGAGGGGGACATGAAATCCATTCCTAGCTGAGGAACTGTTGGCATTTGATAGCTCCTGGGAAAGGGAGTAATAGGAACAAAACTAATCACCATGATTTTTTTATTATTAGACTGTATGAGACATACAGTTGGATATAAAGAATAACATTTACAAGTGTTTTCTAAAATCAAGAACTGAAGAAAATTAAATAGAAATATTTATGATATTCCTCATGAGTGTGATTGTTGATAGAACTTAGATGCATACAGTTAAACTTAACAGTCCAAATTTAAAAATATATATATACACAGAAGAAAGTAAACATTCTAATAAATATCCCATATCTAATAATTTAAATTTGCAAGTAATTGAATTTGAGAATTTGGATATATTTGCAAATATTTTATTGAGAATTATTATTCCTATGTTCATAAGGGATATTGATCCATAATTTCCCTTTTTGTTGATTCTTTGTTTGGTTTTGGTATCAGGTTGATAGTGGCTTCATAAAAAGAATTAGGAAATGTTCCTTTGATAACTATTTTATGAACTAATTTGAAGATTATTGACATTAATTCTTTTTCAGTAGAATTCTCAGAATCCATCTGGTTCTGGGCTTTTTTTTTTTTTTTTTTTTTTTTTGGTTAAAAGGCTTTTAATCACTGCTTCTATTTCACTAGTGGGTCTGGAACTGTTTGAATTGGATAATACACACTTAACTACCTCAATACTGCAATATTTTAAAGTAAGCTTTAACTGGAGAATGTGGTACCTGTCTATGATACTAGAGTCATTTTCTAATTCAGGGGTTTAAAAACAAAACTATAAGCAAGTGTCTTGAAGAAATATACTTGCATGTAAAACATGTTTCTTACACTGCTATTTTTTTCAAGGTTCATTAACTGTTGGCCATATTTTTATCCATGTTTATTCTCTCCTGGTTACAAATTACTCATTCTTTTTTCTACTTCTCCCAAAAAGTACTTTTTATTTTCATGTTTTTAATATATATTTTCTTTAGAGTTGGCATCCACTAGTCCTTCAGTTTCCCCATTCTTTTGAGGCAAAACTCATGATGGTAGAGTGAGTCCTGTGGACCCTATTTCTGTAAGTCTAAAATATTCAAGGGTAGACAATGTCCCCTTTCAAGGCAATGGCCCTTCCTGATTTATTCGCTTCCCCTTCTGGACTTATCCATGTGGGAAAACATTGCCAAACCCCATTTGTCTTTTCCTGCCGGCGTCCTGTGTCATGACATTATGGCACTTTGTTCTGCAGAAGTATTTTTAAAAGGTGACAAGCCCGTTTCTGTTGAAGATTTAAATAATAAAAAGCAGTTTTAATTAGTCTCTGGAAGCTGCTGGAAGGATGGCAATGGAGCACAGCAGCTCTCATAGTGTTGGCCTTATGCTTCTTGGGTTATATTCATCTACCCCTGAATATATGTAGGCTATTTTTTTTAGAGTATCTTACTCTGCTAGAACAAACTTTCTCATATTATGGTCTTTGCAGAATACATTTTATTATTCTCTGAACTATTTTCTAAGATCATTAAAAACACTTTAACATAATTAAAAGCATAATTAATTTATATTGCTAAATCATATCTCCCCTAAAATGACCAATTAAGAAAGCAGAAAAGCTAGAGAGTTTAGATGTCAGTTCAATACTGCATCCGCTTAGCCACTTTTAGGCTTTCTCTATGAAATGAAGTACTTTAGCATGCAGACATTCCTTTTATTTCCACTATCTGCATATGTTCTCTGTCTCAATACAGACAATGGTCCTATGAGTCCACTTTGCAGGTCCATCTACTCACGTCTGATTGTAATCATTAGTACATGTTTCTCTGAATACATGAGAAAATTGTGACTCGTATCCCATGTGTTCTGCCAGCATTGTGGTGGTCACACATAGTATTTGCTAAGTAAGTCAAAATATGAGCGATGACCCACTAGCAATTTCCCTGAACCACTCTTGAGACTCTTGAACATTTATTTTATTTTATTTCAACAATGTTCTCAGTGTAAATTATTCCCCTTGCTCAGGTTTAGAACAATAAACCATCTATTCTCTATCCTTTCTCCCCTGTATGAGACCATGATCTCAGCCTTCAAAGAGGGTTATTATAAGGCATTCATTTGGGAAATTAAACTGTGCCAAACTATGGAATTTCAAATGGAGATATATTTAGGTTCACCACTCCCTTAATTGCACTGTCAAATTATTTCCAGTATCTTTCAAAGCCTAATAAAATGCATTAAATCATATTCTGATGTTTAGAGGAATGAATATAACCATGAAAACTATAATGTAGTGCCAGTGACTAATAAGAATCCAAAGTAAAAGCACATAGAATCTATTTTAATCACACCACCCAGTAAAATGTTTATTCAGTGTTATTGCACAATTAGAAATCAAAGAATTTAGAGAGTTTGAAAAAACAGAGTCATAATACCAGAAAAGAAAAATAAATAAGCATTAAAATGTAGAAAGAAGCTGCTTGAGAGAGAGAGAGAGAGAGAGAGAGAGAGAGAGAGAGAGAGCATGAGATATCAGCCTCAGTTTTCCCATGACTGAAATTAAAGAACCTGAAATGGTGGAGAGTTGACTCAGCAGTTACAACACTTGCAGCTCTTGCAGAGGACTTGGCTTAGGTTTCCAGCCCCCACATCAGGCGGCTCACAACCACCTGTACCTCCAGTTCCAGGGATTCCAACGCCCTCTTCTGGCCTCCACAAGCACCTGCATGCATGTGATGTGTATATAGACAAACACAAAATAAAATGCACATAAAATAAAATAAATCTTTTTTAAAAGTCTAGCTTCAGGAATCCTTTCAAGTATATGGAAATTAGCAGTAAGATTATAGGAGTGGGAACGTTTGCTTTCTTTTTTCTTTCTATACCTTTCAAAACATCAAATGAATATTTCCTGTTTTTATAATAACGTGAAAATAAAATAACTAAAGAAATTAATACCTGATTATAGTTCTTAATCTCTGAAACATGTCAAAGAGAAGAAGCTCTGGAATTCCCATTACCAGAGGTCATCAGAAACAGAGGCAAGTAGTTTGGAGTCTTTCAACTTAAACTAGCCTACATGGTGATCTCTACAACCATCCCCCATTCCATATCATCTGTCACTGATTCCAAGTGTTTAAAGTAGCAACTTCAAACATCCAGAAGACATAGCTTTGTGGGGAATTACTCATATACACAAACACATACCTTATTATATTATCAAATAGACAACATTTTCTGAAACTGTGAGATTCCTTTACACTTTGAAGTATTTTCTTTTTCTCCCTCTTAGTATTTCCTTTGAGAATATTCAGGAAAAATCATAATAATTGATGATTTGATGGAAATTCTTATAAGGTACAATTATGACTCAGGATTGAAAATGGTCTTTGTCATTAATCTAAATTTATAGAACACTGTGCATAGAAAACATTACAAACCAACAGAATCACAGATTTCCCCACATTCTCAAACCACTGCCCAACTGAGATTCAAAACCCAGAGTTCATGTACATTTGAAGTTCCTCTTTGGGTGCTTTGATGTAAAATAGCTGAAGAGACTAAACATAAGACACAGTAATTATAGAAATTATTACTATTTAATGTCATTTAACAAAATTAATAGCATTAAGACAAATATTATTCAGATATAAAACCATAGATTTCTCTTTGACTTGTTTTATCATTTTATGGTTGTAAGTTTGGTTTTATCTATAGATATTTTTAACTCCAAACTGCTTTCTGATAAAGCATTTTAAAATGCAATAAATAATTAAAGCGAAAAACGTAATAATTTTATGATGGGTGAATACAGATATAAAAATTATTAAAACAAATGGAGCCAAGTAGGGAGGCACATGCCTGCATCCACAGTTCTAGCACTTGCAATGCTAACGCAGGGAGATCACCTCAAGTGCAAGGCTAGCCTGAGCTACATAGTAAGTTGAAACTAGTTTTGTTCTAACAAAGTCTGGGGACTCTCTTCAAAGCTCCCTTTGCTTCTCAAACTCTAGTCTTGTTCAGAGTTTCTCCCAAGTCCATGACTTTGACATATTGGATTCGTATGAAATTGTAAAGCCTTTGTAAGTTCCCTGAGACTTCAGCTTCTCTGTTTTTGTCCTTCCCTGTCTTTCCAAGATTAGCACCTGCATGCATCCCCATATTCAATTGCTCCTTACTCTCCTGAGTCCACAGGGCCAGTTTACACAGGAGCCATGGGACCTGCTGGCAGCCAGCGTCCTCCGCTAGGCTCTCCACACTTCTAGCCCTTTAACCTCACTCAAAGAGAGAAGGTTTTCCTTCTGTTCCTGTTGCTTTCTTTAAAGGATTTATTTGTTTCTGCTTCTCTCAGTTCACTGAAGAAAATAAGAAACCTGCTCTCTCTCGGGTTTAGGAGAAGACTGTCATGCTTAGCTGGACTGTTGTTATAATTTAGAACATCGTCACTGAGAATTAACTGGAATCTTGGTGAAAATGTAGATCCATGAGCCAGCCACAGACGCCCTGACTCTTACCTGTATTGAATGTCTAAGAACTTTACATATCATAAACAGTCCAGAAGATTATGCAGTCTGAATATGGAAGACAGCTGCCTATGAGTGACTATTGCAGTTGCATTAGTATCAAAGGGCAAAGCTGAACTAATGGTGCTTTTTAAAGATAATGATTTCCTGGGGTTTGTGTTTGATTTATATTCACTGTGTTATTGCTATGTGTTAATCTCTGCAGTGTGCTACTCAGTGTAGGAATAGTTGACTAATAATCACTTAGCTAAAAAAAAAAAAAAAAGAAAGGAAAGAGAGGAAAGAAAACCTGCCTATTGGGTTGGTTTTATGTCTTAAATGGTATCAGTGACATCTTTCTCAGCACCTGATCTCTACACACAATGGAAATCAAATTAATGAAAATAAAATCTTCAAAGGAATTATAAAGTAATTCTCTCTTCATTTAAGTGAACAGCAGGTAAAAATACTTGTTTCTATGATTAAAAACGGCATTGCCTTCTTTTCTCCAAAATAATATTCTTCCAGGTAAATTCCAATTAATTTTTTAAATTTGAAATTATGACATTATTTCAAAGACTTTGCAATTTAATATTGGTAATTATATACCAGCTGGTACATAACATTGGTAACTGGGTTATTTAGCTTTACATTATGATAGTCTTTCAAGTGTAGGGTAGAATGTTTTATATGAGGAAAGAGTATTAAAAATGTAAAGGAATTATACTTATTGAACAAATAAGTTTATTTGAGTTTATTTGAACAAAATGAGTAATGAATGAGGAACCACTCTGATCAGGAGTCCCAGAGAGCTCCACCCAGCAAGGAAGAAAGGCAGAATATAGAGCTGGAGAAAGGAACAATGTAAAAGTAGCTTGATTGCAGCTCGGTGTTTTCTTAATTGGACACTGAGTGCATTTCCTTATGTGCACATGTTCAGTCTGCAGCCTTTGACTCAGCTTCTCTTACTAGCTAAGACTCAGCAACTTGTTAGAAGAGTATAATTTCAAGTTTCAGTTCCTAAGTGAAATCTAGTATATGAAGTGATCAGCAAGTATTTCGTAAAGATTTACCCCTATCTGATGAAACCTGGGCTTTTGCATCTGCAGGCTAACTATGTGGGAATCAAATGGATCCGTTCTGGAACAAAATACGAAGAGTTGTGAAAATTCCAGATTGCAGTTCTAAAGAGATGGCTTAGAAGTTAAGAGCACTGGCTGTACTTCCAGAAGAATTATAGCACTACATGATGGCTCACAACAATCTATAACTCTAGCCTAAGGGACCCAATAAACTCTTCTGAGCTTTTTGGGCACCAGGCATGCAAGTGTTGTACAGACACACATGCAGGCATTCACAGAATAAAATGATAATAATAAGCAACAACAATAATAATACTCAGAACTTCATGAAATTTCTAATCATTTACTACATTGAAAGTTTTTCATTATGACTGAAGTAGGAAGAGAATAAAAAAGAAGTGTGTGTGCATGTGAGTGTGTGTGTGTGTGTGTGTGTGTATGTGTGTGTGAGAGAGAGAGAGAGAGACTTTTTCCTTTTCTTCTTCAACATCTCCCTGTCAAAGAAAAAGTGTATTGAAATTTGAACACTAAAAATAACATTAACTCCTCATTTATATATGATTAAAGCCAAATTTTTCAGGTGTTTTTCTCTTAAATGTAATAAAAATGAAGAAGAGTGATGAGTTGTCCCTTATACTTGAGACTGAGGTGGAAGGGGTATGAGCTTGTATAAGATCAGAAACTATTATTAGAGGAGACATTCCTTATGCTCTGCAGAATTATTGTGCTGAAGCATAAAGGAGACACTGCACAAGTGCTGGAGAGGTCCCCAGAAATCCACAATGATACATCCTCTGTAGACTTCTGGCAATGGTCGAGAGAAAGCCTGATCTGACCTAGTCTGGTGATTCAGATGGCCAAACACCCTAACAGTTGTGCTGGAACTCTCATCCAATAACTGATGGAAGTGGATGCAGAGATCCTCAGCCAATTGTCGATAAGGAGGAGGGACTGTAAGAGTGTGAATTGTTGAGAACAAGATTGGAAAAGCACAGGGACAAATAGCCAAATGAATGGAAGCACATGAATTATGAACCAAAGGCTGTGGAGCCCCCAGCTGGATCAGGTCCTCTGGATAAGTGAGACAATTGAATACCTTGAACTGTTTGGGAGTCATCCAGGCTGTGGGACCGGGACCTGTCCTTAGTGCATGAGCTGGCTGTTTGGAACCGTGGGCTTACACAGGGACATTTTGCTCAGCCTGGAAGGAAGGGACTGGACCTGCCTGTACTGAATCCACCAGGTTTAAATGAATCCCCAGGGGAGTCTTTGCCCTGGAGGAGATGGGAATGGAGGGGACGGGCTGGGGGGAAGGTGGGGGCAGGGACGGGATGGGGGAGGACAGGGGAACCCATGGCTGATGTATAAAATTAAAACACAAATATAATAAATAACAAAAAATAATAAAAGAAAAAAAGGAGACACTGCACATACATGCAAGTACACAAGCAAGGGAAATGTTATTGTTGTTATTATTATTATTAATAATATTATTATTATTATTTGTGTGTGTGTGTGTGTGTGTGTATACACATGTGCAGGCACAAATGTACTGTAGTGTACATGTGCCTATCAGAAGAGCAGCTTCCCTCCCTCACCATTGGTTCCAGAGACCGAATTCATGTCATCAGCTTTACATAGCAAGCAAGCACCTGTCACTAACTCCTGATCCACTGTGCCCTGGAAAAGCTTATTTTCAAGGTGAATAAATACTTTTCTTTGTGGGTATTCTAATATTACTCTCTGAATCTTTCTACACTGGCTAATTATCTGAAAAGAATTAATTTTAGCCAGCTGTGACTGAACATAGCAGCAGCTCCATAAAAGCCAACAAGGTGCCACTGTCTCAGGTCAGCAAGCCAGCTTCAGAAGCAACTATACAGGATCCTTACATACACAACAGACAAAAGCCAAGATCTAACTGCATGCCCATGTTTTGAAAGGAATTTAGGCTCTTAGTGATTGTTCACTGTTATTGTTATAAGGCCTTTAGAGTTGTCTCAACCTTTTCTCATCCCTTCAACCGTCTTTACCAAATGCATCCTGAATGAGAGGTTACATGTGTGGTTGGTGGTTTCCAAAGGGCCCTCAATGCTTCCAGTTAATCATGATGTATTCTTTTTGTTAATCAATGCCCTTTCCTCAGATTCATTCATTCAAAACAGACAAAATCTTGATACCTGTTTAAAACAATTAAATCATGCCATCTGTCACAAAGTTTTGCATATTCTGAAAGGCAGTAAAGCACAGACAAGGAAAGAAGGTAGGGGGCATCTGCAAAAAGATACCCCATCGAGCAGAGGGCTATGGGATATACTCCATAGGCACAAGTCTGGCAGGACATGCCCACAGAAAAGGACACATTGAGCATGCTCCATGAACAGCCCAGGACTCAGCACAGAAGGGGAATGCACTCATAGATGAAGACCCAGAGGGATGGAAACAGACTGTGTGCATTCCTTTAAGCATGCTGTGGTATTAGCTGATGTTCTGAATATAGAAGACAGTGAATGTGTCCAGAAGATTGATACGATAGGTAGGTGGTGATTGTCAAAAGATCTCTGTGACTGCTTTTGTTGTCATTAAGCAACACTCACCAAAATAAAGGAAGGACACCAGTGAGGAGGCTGTCCCACTAAGTCAGGAAAGAGCAAAACAAATTAAAAACATCCAGGTAGGTGAAGACAACATCTAAAGTGCCTCTAGTGTCCTCGACCTGAGTCACCAGCATTCTTCAAACCAAACAACTCCAATCCAAGGACGTGTGTGTGTGTGTGTGTGTGTGTGTGTGTGTGTGTGTGTGTGTGTGTGTGTGTGTGTGTGTGTGTGTGTTGCCTGCATATAAGTCTGTGCACCACCAGTGTGCCTGGTGCTTTCAGCCAGCATTGGATCCCCTGGAATTGGAGTTAGAGATGGTTGTGAGCCACCAGGTAGGTGCTGGGAAGTGAACTTGCGCTCTCAGCAAGAATAGCAAATGCTTTTAACCACTGAGGCAACTTTTCAGCCCCATCCACAGTCATTTTTAGTTGATGACCTTGCCTCCTCTGAGAATGGAGAGCACTCTTTGAACTCCAGTCATCTTTTTATGACATTGCTCTCACCTGGGCCTGTGTCCTCTGCTTCTTTTCCTCATGCAGATGAATTCCCTTGGGCCAACTTCCCAATGTGTGCACTAAATCCCAGTTGATTTCTCGTCTCTCCCATCACATTTGACTGTCTTAGCATCTCTACTCTATGACCATATCTTCACCAACTTGATTCTGTCTCTAGTCACAGGCGCATCTCTTCCACTGATCTCTAGAGAACACTATTCTGCATGAGCTGTTGGTACTCACTGGCAGATTCTCTTCTCATCGTTTGCTGTTGTTGTTGTTTTATAGCTCATTCTGATTCAGTTCCTCCCTTAAGCAAAGATGCTCCTCAGAAAAAACTACAACAGGCTTGAAATCACCCATCAAGGTACCAATAGCCTCATTTTACTAAACCCAAAGTCAATTTTTAGCCCATTCACCCATGATACATCAAGTAAATATTTCATAACCAATCCACCGTCTCTCATTAAGTCATACCATTGTTCACTCCTTTTGCCAGCTGTCTGATGTCATAATGAATATTTTTTGTAATTTACAGACATAAAAAATTCAAACTTCAAAAGCCATCGTTTATCGCTTTGGGTTTACTAAGAATCTTATTTTATCCCCTGGTAAAAGAATGCCTTTGTTCAAAACAGGAACCTTTGAACCCCTCCCAAACTAGTAAAGATACAAACATAAATTACTCCTATTTGCAACACTGCAAGTGTGGTGAATTGGGGCATACCTCTTTCCACCTTTTGGTGCATCCTTAAAGGCATATCTGCTCCCGTGAGGTGCCACAGCACTCCAGTGGAGGTCAGAGTACAATATGCATGACTTAGTTCTCTCCCTTTTCCATGTGGGTCCTGGCTATGGAACTCAGGTTGTCAGACTTAATGGCTAACACCTCTACCTGCTGAGCCATCTCACTGGCCCTCCTCTTTTCTCTCAGTCCTGGCTACTTACGTGTATTCTTCTGCTGCTGTCTAAGAAGAAACACAGCAGCCCAAGCAACAGGTCTACACACTTACCAAGGTCAGACTGGAAGCTTGTCCTTTCGTCCCCTTGCCTCACTATAATGTGCTCTTTCCTGTTTGTCCATGCCTCTTTATCTGAATGGTTCTCAGCTGTAAAGGTCCAACTATGTTGGACTCGTTCTGCACATTTAAAGAGTACTTCAACAGCATTGCACTACCTGAGGATAAATGTATAAATGTTTTAAAAGTAAAACTGATGTGTCTTGCCTGCTTCTTGATCTCCATTTGACTGTTCTCTCTGTATTCCAGACTGGCTAAATGAGACATGTCTTAGGCCCTCACATCACTGAACTCTGTTTTTCTCTAAGACCTACCTCCCCTTTCACTTCTACTTCAGTGATCATTTTCTCGGGGTAACCACTTCTCACCTCCCAGACTCTCTACTGTAGTCTCACTGAACTTTCCTTCACTAGTAGGGTTACCATGACTTTCATGGAATTTTAACTGTGCAGTTACTTCACTGCACCCAGGGATTGACGTTAGCACCTCCATGCCAGCACTAACACAGACAGCCCACTTGGCATGAAATGGGGTCTCAGGAAATAGTTGCTAAGTGAATGAATGAAAACATTGATGCTACAAACCCCAGGTGGCAAGCTCATGAGGACCAGTGAGGTCTGCCTTTCTGGCCTTACTTCTCCATTGGCTTCTACCATGGTTCCAGCCTCCTCCAGTCCTGGCCTGCAGCAGCCTTATTCACAGGGTCACCACCGGTGACTGGTTGCCCTTTGATAGCTGCTCTTCTAGGATTTAGCTCAAAACAGGTACAGTTGTTTTTGTCTTTTCTTTTTTAAACTCTGTAATAGATTTATTCTTTTGTAGTAACCAGTAACCAAAGAAAATGACTCCAAATCTTCTGAATGTCTCAGTTCTGTGACCTCCACTGCCCTCCCACACTGGCAGTCTCCAAGGGAAAGCTTTTTCTTTCAGGTAAGAATCTAACAGAAACATGAGTTTTAAACAAATGAGCCTGAGTTGGCTGGGTGAAGTGAATTAATAGTGATTAATGCTATCTTTAAAACAGATTGTTCGATTTCTCAATTAGAAATGAAAATCAAATTTCCTCAAAATAAACTGTAAGAATTCTTTTCAGTTTATCAGGCTATCTGGTAAGAGACAAGAAAGAGTTAAGTCTTGAGGTTTGAAATTTCTCACTGAAGGATTTTTTTCTGCAATTAAGACATTGGATGGATGGATATTTTCTAAGTAAAACAGATGCAAAAACTAGATCTAAGCATGGGAGAGAGGACTTTTATTAGGAAAGTTTTGAAAAGGCTTTTGTTGGGTTCCTATTTATTATCATCATTTTCTAAGGAAGAAATGAATGGATAAAGTCTATAAATAAACTTGTTCAAGGAAATGTCCGTTTAGCTTCCTACCAGCTTTGAATTACTAATTCAATTTTAAACTAAGACGGGCAGGCAAATCTATGTTGATTCAATCCAGAACTTCTCCAGAATTACATGGCAGCCTTCTGTGGCCTTGACTTGGAAGTGTCTATGCATATGACCTCCCACCCAAGTTTGGGTCTATACTTACCTCCTTCAGTGGTCTATAATACTGTTAGTTTTTGTGAGGCAAAAATCTTGAGTCTATCATAAAGCATCTATTTAATAAGTTCATTATCAGATCACTTGGTAATAACAGTCTGACAAAGCTTTGTACTTTAACAATGTACATTGTATAGTTGTCACATGTGCCCCTAACCAGCCCTTGCTCAGATAAGAACAACGTGAGCACTGATCACAGCATCAGTGTGGAGCTCACAGCACAACTGGAATATCTGCCTCTGGGAACTGGTACAGGATATCTGAAGCAGGTCCATTAGCCTTGGGATTTAGCAAGATGAGTATTGAAGGTAACTGGTTTTGATTTGTGAGTTTTGTGTTATAAATAGGTGGTGCCTGGGCTCATTAGGTACCTCCAGACAACACCATCACTTTCCCCTGCCAACTGACATTTTAAAGGAAAGATAAGTGAATGGAGAGGGAAATGATTGCATGAGCCAAAAACTCTGAGGAGAGTACAACAAGATGTTACTGGAGGTGACAGTGTACTTCTATGTAGATTTTTCTGTCCTTCTGGAGTCATAATAAGAAGTGTGCCTGGCATTGTATCCCTGCCATGATATTTTACTCAAGAAGAAATGCATCATTGGGAAAGTTAATTAACTTTGACTTCATTGCATATGTCCCCAAAAGGCTCAAGTCTCTTGTTGTTCAGATAGAATAATTAAAAATAAAATCTCCCCAAAGACAAGATCTGAAAAATATAAATGAAATAATTTGTTACCTTGAAGAGAAATGTGCTTCAAACTCTTTCCAAGTGTTTATTTAGTGAAGAAGGCTGTTATGTCATCCTCAGTGACATAGATCACCAGATCCTCTGCTCTACAGTCTTAGGCATGAGGGACTGTTCATTTGTCAGCAGCTTTTTTTTTTCTTTTACACATTTACACATACCAGACTGAGCTATGCTAATTCTTGCCACACAGAGGGCAAATTGTGTATGAAGCCCGAAGTCATACACAGCACACGGCACTGAGCTAATCATTCAATGGCAACTCTGTTGCATGCTCAGCTGCAGGTCAGAGCAGCATGACATGATAACCAACTCTCTAGTCTAAGGTTTGACACAGCATCCACAATCCATCAGTTGTTAGGGGCCACAGGTTATTTGCTTAGTTTTTATTCTGGAAGAGTCTAGAAATGGATCATTGCCTGAAAAAAAAAATCAGAGCACATTTCATCAACTACCTAAGTACAGCACCCAACAGACATCTCTGGTATGGGGGGGTCCAAGTCTTGTTAGTCAGAACACTGAGATGTCTGACAGAAGAGAACGAATTATTGTAATTAGGAACAGTTTCATAAACTCCAAGTTGACTTGTCAAAACCTTTGATGAGTTCTAAAGCATGGATGACAGAACTTTCTAGCTAAAGAAATGACTGTGGTCCTGATGTCATGAGTGTACTTTCTAGGCCTTAACATTTACACAATTCAGGCTTGCCACACACCTCCAAAATAGTTAGCAATAATGAAGAGAGCCAAAGGGAATGCTGGGGGATTTGAAGTCACTGTGCATATTTTGAAATGATTTTTTAAAAGGAATTGTTAACCATTCTTATATGAGACTAGCTGTATCTGGGCATGGTCAGTTTTAACTTGTGAGAAAGCAAGCTGGCATCAACATTCTGAAGTTCATCAGCAGATCAGGCAATCTTTGAATAGAGGAAAACGTTCCATAATTTTGGTCAAATTGCAATCCTTGACAATAAATGGAGTGCTTTTTAAATACTGCTTCTCATGGTCAAATTATAAGGGAGTCTGCCATTAAAATTCTCTTTGATCTGAATCCAGTCTTCCTTCGTAGCTTAAACATGACATGTCTTCAGGATTTCAAAGAACTGAACAAAAACATCCAATGTCTTTGACACTCCTGTTTCACTAGATGGTGTTTCCTCTCCTTTTGTTCTTAATTTTGACAGCATCGTACTATGGAGACATTCTGCCCGAGTATTGCATTTTTGGCTTCTTACATGAATTAAGAGCCCAGTGAATGACTGTAGACAGTAAAGAAATCAAGACAGGTTATAATAACTTTAGCTCAGTTACTGGATATGTGAATTTCCAAAGACACAAACTACAGAAAAAGCCATGAGCCTCGCGTGGATACACGCCTCGAAAAGATGTGGCAGAGTTGTGTATCCAACACATTCCAAACACATCATTCGCTTGGGGATTTACATTTAAATTCGGGGCTCTGAAAGCAAATGTTTCAAAGGAATTTCCCCCAGGATTCTGGAATGACTCCTTCTCAGCATATGTTGGAACTACGAGGTCCAAGAGGGCCTGGTGGCAGACAGAGCTGTGTGCCACAGCACGTGGAATGTTAGCCGAGGGAGCTTTTGGTTGCCATACATTTTCCCTCAGCAGATACATATAGTCTTACTCTTTAGAAGAAGGTTGTCAAACAGTATGCAGAGGGGAAAGACACAACCTCTGGATTTCAAACTTCATCTTAGCAGCACATAGTGAGGCAATAGCTTCAAGGAATGGTATGTGAGTCTCAATTGGCCGGATGTGGAAGGACTCAAAGCACAAAGAGAATGCCGAAAAGAACACACGTGGGGGACCTTGAGGTAAGATTTAACTGTAACAGTGTGGAAGACATACCTCTGTACCATCAGCGAAGCTTCAACGAGAATAATAATAGAGATCCATAGATGAGATGGGAATGTGGGCACTCAAAAGAGGAAAGAGAAAGCAACAGAGTCTCCTATAGTTGAGGGTGAAAATACCAGCAGTTGGAACGTGTCCTATTTCCTATGAATCCTGGAGATAGCATCCTGCAGGACTCCTGGCCACGGTGGTGTGCAACAGCTACAAAGAGAGGTCCCATGGGTGACAGTGTTATGGAGTTCCTCATAGTCCCAAGGTAGTTTTGCAGAGCATATTAGCTTTTCACAAGGCTGCAGGAAGTAGAGTTTAGGCAAGAAAGAGTTAGCCACTTGAGGATGCCATGAAATACAAATGAATCCGTTATAGAAACAGATGTGTCTGACACCACAGATGAGACATGGAACTGGGTTTTCAGCATGTGATCATGAAGGATTGAGTGACCACACACAGGAGAAATGCTAATACACACAAGCATGGGTGGGCAGTGCATAAGCAGCAGGCACTGTTCTCAACACTTTGCTTTGATGCCATTTGTGTTGGTTGGCTTTTGGCCACCATGACAAAATGACTGAGTTAAACTATTTAAAAGGAGAAAATATTGATTTTGGCTCAGTGAAGAGGCTCTAGTCTGGTCAGTGAGCTCTGCTTCTTTAGGACTTACATCTAGCAGAACATGTGGCAGAGAGGACAGCAGAGCAGAGCTAGTCACCTCACCCCAGCTGAAAAGCAGAAAGAGAGAGAGAGGTAGAGAGAGAGAGGCCAGCATCCAGCCAGCCACCTCAGTGCATACCCCTAGTCACCTCAGGTCCTCTCACTAGGCCTCATCTTTTAAATATGTCATACCTCCTAATAGCAGCAGACACAGAAACAGATGGAGGCATAGAGCCACTGTTTCCCATACTCGGCAGTGAGCATGGATCTCAGAGCTGGCAGTAAACTTACCTCCTCCATGTTGGGTAGCTGAGGGGGTGGAGTCAACAGCTTAACCTCAAAAATCACCTCAAAGCTTAACAGTTTAAAATCTCTCCTGGTAGAGAAGGATTATAGATTTGCAATAAAACAGATTCAGATGGAATAAAACTCCAAACTGTTTACAGTGTATGTAAAAATGTACCTAGGCTTGAAAGAGGGAAAAAAAGAAATACATGCAGTTATATAAATAAATTGTTTTAAAAAATAAAGCTTTAAAGAGACAGTAAAAGTAATATAAAAGTTAAGACACATAGGGATGAAAATTACACAGAGAGTCTGGATTATGTTGTCTTTGGGATTTTTAACTGGAAAGAGACATTTGATTGTAAAGACCACTGAGTTAAACCAGTATATTTATTTTAAAGATATCTTGACTACAAAATTTGGGTCTAAGATATGTTACTTCGGAAAGGAGGTTCTGCTTTTGTTTCCACAGGAAGCAAGAGGTTATAGATTTGTTCCAGGTTAAAATGGACCAGATTTGATCAAGTGAGACCTCCTGAACCTTGACAGATGGTATCTTTCAATAAAGCTTATAGCCAGTCATCCCGGACTTGACCATTATGTCAAATTTTCTCAGAATCCCCATAAGACTGATTCACTAAAGATTCAGGAGACAAAATTAAGAGACTTCAAAAAAAGTTTGCCCTTGGAATAAGGAAGGACATTTTGCCTAAAGAAGCATGTGTATTTTGAAAATGTACTTTGAAAATCAAGAATTTGAAGTAGTCACGATCATAGTTTTGACCCTGGGTCTTGTTTCCTACTGTTGTAGTATACTTTAAAGGGCACCATGCATTTAGATGGCACTTCCTCTATATCAGTGAACATACGGGGAAAGCTTTGCATGCCTGTTGATAGGATAGTGGGATAAATCAAACAGGGTGGAGAAGATACTAATAAAGTACACAGAAGTTTTTCAGTAAACAAATGTCCTTTAAAATATAAGGCAAAATAGCTTCTTATGTGTAATCACTACGCTAGAGCTGTTAACAGCTGTTCTCATGCCACTGTGAAATAAATGTACTGTGTATTTAATCCACAATGCTCATCTAAGCAGTTTAAAAGCTAATTAAAAGCAATGTATTTAACAGTAGCCTACCAGGAGTAATAAAATTCAACATAGTTTATGAACAGTTAAGGTATCAAAATCATGTGTTAAATAATAAATAAGATAAAAACAGATATCTAATTGTTATTATCTACAAAAAGAGCAGTGGGAGAATGAATATGAAGTCATATTGTAATTTTATCACATTCATTTTAAAATGAGAATCCTACTAGAATTAAGCATGTGCTATAAGAGAAACAAGAAAAAAAGTTAGAGATGAATAAGAACTTAACATTTTCTTTAATCATTCTGATTATGTGAGAGCAGACAGTTAATTGTACCAAGATTATGAATAGAAAAAGGGAACTTCAGTTGAGAAAATGCAAGCCTATATAGCTATCTCAGTTTGGATTTTCTACTGCTGGGAAGACACCATGACCATGACAACACTTATAAAGAAAGCATTTAATAGGGGTAACTAGCTTACAGTTTCAGAAGTTCAGTCCATTATCATCATGGTGGGGAGCATGGCAGCATGCAGGCAGCTGTGGTGCTGGAGCTGAGAGTCCTACATCTTGACTCAGAAGCAACAGGAAGTCAACTGATGAGGCTTATCACACTGAATGAGGCTTAAAAAAAGACCTCAAAGCCCACTCCTACAGTGACACACTTTTTCCAACAAGGTCACACTTCCTAATAAGGCCACTCCCTTTGGAGGCCATTTTCTTTCAAACCACCACAAGGGTATTTTCTTAATTAGCAATTGATGGGTAAGGGCCACCCTTGGATTGGTTGTCCTGGGTTCTACAAGAAAGCAAGCCATGAAAACCATGATAATAAGAAGCACCCCTCATGGCATCAGTATCAGCTCCTGCCTTTAGGTTCCCACCTAGTTTGAATTCCTGTATTGGCTTCTCTCAATAGACTGTGACTATAAGCCAAGTAAACCCTTTCCTTTTGCTTTTTTGGCTCATGGTGTTTCATCACAGCAGTTGTAAGTCAAAGAGCCTGATAGGACCATACTATTTACTGTCATAAGGGCAACGCCATTGAACAATCTGCTGTTTAGTAAGTTCTTACTCTGAGAAAAATGAATAAGAATGTATTCTGCATTAGAGAGATGGCTCAGTACATAAAGGGCTTGCCACACAAGTGTGCAGACTTGTGTTCAAATCTCCAGAATGTTTGTCAAGCTGGGTGCAGTAGCAAACACCAGTGGTCCCGGTGGTCCCATGATGAGGAAGGAGAACACTTGAAAACTGACATATATATATACCATGATGAACAACAAAGAGACCAGGTGTTAAACCAGGTGAAAGGTGAAGACTGACACTTGAAGATGTCCTCTGACCTCCACACTGTGACATGATGTGAAGCATACACACACACACACACACACACACACACACACACACACACACACACACCATGCACACATTATACACACATGCACTCACATATAAACTGTCGTGTGTTCTCACTAGAGATCAATATATGGAACATCAAGCAGTTTTCCCAGATCCTTTCACCCATAGTGAATATTTTGTCCTCCTTTTCAATCAAACTGAAGTGTTTCTGGAAAGCATACATACCTGATAATCAAGAAACTCATCAGCACCAAAAGCAGAGTTACAGAGGGAGGAATATTTGAAAAGGCATTGTAATTTAATTGTGCCAGTTATTAATTCTATTCTTGTATTTTGACAACTTATGCTACCCCACGTAGCTGCTGTTTGTCTAATCAATACAGCAGATGGCTAATACTCATTTCAAATTCTTTGTTAAGAACAGTGCTCCTAGGCCAAGCATATTGGTACATACCTATGATCTCTTACCCATTTGGGAGGCAAAAGCTGCAGGATTGGGAGTTTAAGATCATCCTCAACTATACAGCAAGTTAGAGGCCAGGAGGCTACACAGAGTGATTCTGTCTCAACTTAAAAAAAAAAAAAATCTTAAAAAGAGAGGGAGGAGGAGAGGTAAAGGGAAGAAGAGTGGGAGAGAAAGAAAGGGAATGAAAAGGACAAAAGAAGGGAGGGAAAGGGAGAGAGAAGGAGAAGGTAACAAAAGGGAGAAAGGAAAGGGGGGGTTGAGAAAAAGGAAGAAAAAGAGAGGGAGAAGAGAAGGGAAAAGGGAGGGAGGAGTGTTCTAGGAAATGCACTGGGCGTGTCCAGAACACCAGTAGGCAGCGCATTGGAATTGAAATTTCCAATAACTATTATTTTTAATCACCATGGAAAGTCTTGCCTTCAAGTCCTCACTACCTAGATCCAGATGCATGAGCACAAGGCCTGCCAGATGTCCTCAGTCACTTACCAGCACTGCCCATGACAAAAGTCTCCACTTTTCCAGTTCCACAAGTGCAGAGACCACAAGGCAACAGGAGGTTCATACTTAGTGGATGGGCTGTTTCTTCTACCCGACCATAGTCTTCCCACCCATTTACATTCTGACTTCGGCCTCCAAAGGCTAGGGAGTAAACTCAAGGAGTCATGAATCCCTCAAACCGCCTTTTGGGGCAAGATAAGAGTTGAACTGTATAGTCCTATACGTTAATTTCCTATCCTAAATCATGATTTTAAAATGACAGAGTAACTGCTGAATAGTAGGAATTATAAGCTTCCCATTATCTTAGATAGCTGCCCTTTCCACACTTCATGATATAATTTAATCTATCCTAAACAAGCATGGACTGGAAGTTCAATGAATAACCTTCCTCTTTCCTTACACAACTTATCTTGTTATATAGCTGACAGAGAAGGACAACGCCAGCAGAATCCTAGATCATGACTTATTTAAACTTTCTGAACTATAATTCAACAGCAAGAAAAACGAAGTTCTAGGCCTATCCTCTGCTAAAGTACAGAGAACACAGTTTTATTTTACTTAGTTCTGATCAGATCATTTCACTAGTTTCCCAATACATTTCAGTGGCTCTTTTCTGAAAGTCTTTTTAAAAGTTAGTTCTATTCCATAAAAGCATTTGGCTTCACATATCATATTTTGTAATCATAACAATAATTAATGTGCTTTCTCACAATTACAGAGAACAAGTCCCATCAATTTAATTTACTACAACTCACGTGTAATTATTAAGCTTGTGACCTAAGGCAGCAGCTGTGGACAAATTTAAAAAGTTTGTGAGATCTCTTTGTTCCCTCAACAAGATGATAATATTGTGCAGAGATGCTGACAGATGTGAAGCTGTCACAAATGTAAAGTGATACAGTTGTCACAGGTCCCGTGATCACCCATGGACAATGACCTCCAACTTTTTGGCACTCCATTGTCCTTACTATTTAAATTCATTTCCACACACTATGAAGATGCAGTCATCACTCCAGAAGCATAGAATAATTGGTGATGTCTCACTCCAAATTTCCATATGGTTCAGTTTTCTATGGCAATGCTTTCACCACTCACATGAAATCATCCCCCTGCTACAGCTTCACACATGGAATCATCCCACTGAAACAGCTTCTGCCGTTGGTCTGCACAACCTTGTTCCCATCTGGCCACACCAGATCCTTTCACATCATGACTGAACCCGGGAATCTGTGGGTTACCTTTTTACTAGGGATTCAGTGTAGGCTGAGCACAAGAGTTCTACAAGATAGGACAGCCATTCATTTAAAACTGAGTTCTTACATTCTTGGGCTGACTTCAGTGCAGTGACTAGCCACTGACCACGGTTCTGCTTTTTTTTTTTCAGATCCTCTTATCTCTTCAGCACTTCCAATATCTCCAGTCTCTCCTACATCAGACCTCAGATCATCTCTACTTCAATATTTTATAACAATTTTGAAGACCAACTTGACATTGTTATTTTATTAGCTGTTCAAAAGTCACTATTGTGCCAAAAAGCCTATCAAGTTATGTCTCTAGAAAAGTCAGTCTTCACTCCTTACATGAGAATGTCACCATCCCAGTGTGGGAAAGTGACTCAAGTCGCCTGCCCTGAAGACATTCCTAGATGATGCTATTGATGAGCAAGTGAGTCAGCAGAATGGCTGTCTCCTGGACTTGTCAATCAGCCTGTGAGGACGAAAATGGAAACTGGGCCAGACCAAGGGTCATTCATAGTTGAGCAAAATGAAAACAGATGAGAATTCATCTCTAGGTACCAGACTTAAAACAAACTAGAGTTGAGACGTGCAATTATGGCTGATTCACATGCACAAGAGACAGCAAAATTGCTTAACTAGAATTGACACATGGTAAGATATGACCTGAGAGGATCAAAAGAGCTGAGATGTGGATAAAAAGAGCAGAGGTGTGGAAAAATGGAAACTTTATGCAAGTTTTTAGCAGAGGTGTGTAATAGCAAATATATAATACATGATGTGTGTGTGTGTGTGTGTGTGTGTGTGTGTGTGTGTGTAACAGACAATCTGTCTGGTGATAAAAACAGACACTTATTGGACAACATTCTGAAGGCAAGGAAATCAGTGCACATACTATGGCAATAATTTTGATTGGGCATTGAAGAAATGCACTGTCCTGGTGGGAATGGAAGAGAGGCAAGTAGCAGAAATGGGAAAATAAATTAGAAGAGCCAGCAGACCTGGGGTCCAGGCTACTGAGCAGCAAAACTACCCCACTTAAAGATAGTACGGAGCTGATACAGGAGACTGGAGATGACACAAGGACCTACTCTATACTGTGAGGGCATACCAGGAGCAATGATTAGTGCCAACCTTCCTTAGCTCAGCCTCTCAAAACATCCCTGTGTACCTCTAGACTCACCACTAATTCACTTGGAAAACATTACATATTTAATTTTAACATTGATAGTAATATTTTGTTAACTTTAACGTTCATGTTAATGATATTATAACAGTAGTATTTCAGAATTTGTATTGTTTTATATAACAAAAGTAATGAATGTTTAAAAGGAATAAAAGGTACCTGGGTCAGGTGACACATGCTTGTAATCCCAACACATAGCAGATGGAGGCAGAAAATTATGAATTCAAGGAAAGGCAAAAAGGAATATAATATGAAAAATAATCAGTGTTCTGTAAAATATACCTTGTAAGCATCCTCTAATTAAGTGTTCTATCTCTATGCATGTTTGCTTTTTTTTTTAAACAGGTCTCACTATGTAGTCCTCCACAATGAAACTCCCAATCCTTTCTGAAGATGAGGAAGGCTGCCCTGTCTTCTAACTTTACAATGACCCAAGACCCACACAGTATTTGTTCTTCCAGTTTTTAGATGGGTGTTTTTCTTTCTGACACTTAGGATACCTAGGAATTGGGGAAATGTAACAAAATACATTATTTGAAACCACATACAAGAGAAATGTCCTGAGATTTCATTTCTTTTCTTTAGTAACTCTAGCCTTGGAAAACAGCAGATCCTATGAGGAGCCTTTCTTTACGGTGGCAAACTATTTTCTGTCTGTAAATGATGATACATTTCTAGAGAGGAAGGACAACTCACCATTATCTCCTTAGAGTTAGAAGCATTGCAAGAAGTACAATTTAAGCTGCCAGTCTGTAATGTTTTAAATCGTGGTAGCTTAGCCTCGCTTTTCTGGTCTTATTTTCCAAACGTTGTATATACCTTCACTTCTCCCCAGGAAGTCAGCTGTGCTCGGAGAAAGAATGGACTAGCACAGAAAACTAACCTGGAGTTTCTGAAATGAGATCGAAAGCACATTTGTCAATGACAAGTGTGTTGATCGTGGGAAGGTCATAATCTGTCTATGCATTCAAGTTTCCTTCTCATTTAGCGAAACCATTACTTTTGCAGAACTCTAGAAACAAGTCAAAGCAGAGGTGATGTGTCTAAGCAGGGAGTGAAAGTGTCTCCACATTAAGCAGAGTTGCTGCCCATCACAGAAGGCTCACAGACAGTGGCATCATGTTGTGTGTTTGAAAATGGATTCCTACTGACCCAGGAACAAAGGTAAATAGTGTACATTTTTAACTTTTGAAGTACCCAAAAATGATCAGAAGTTATGATACTAAGCTTCAGGACAAACAGTTTAACATTAGAAAATAGTAAAAATAATGATAGGAAGCTCTCCAGGATGCCTTTGCACATTTTAATCATGAAGAGCCAGGGAAGCCATGCTCCATCTCCTCTTCCCCTAGTCTCTTGCCCTCTGACCTCTCCTCACTCCCATCTCCATCCATTTTATTTTATTTTTAAGTGTGTGGATTTGGGAATATATGTTCATGAGTGCAGGTGCCTTCAAAGGCCTAGGGTATCTGACCTCCCTAGAACTAGAGTCATAGACGGTTTTGAGCAGCTTGATGTGGATGCTGGGAACCAAGCTCAGGTCCTTTGCAGGAGTGGTGTGTGACCTTAACCACTGAGCCATCACTCCAGTCCCTCCTTCCCATCACCCTACCCACTTTCTGCTGAAAGACCTTGTGATTGACCTTGGAGCAATTCAGTGCTTTTCAATGGGTTGAAGAGGGCACCCATCCTAGGCCATACTCAAGACAGGGAAGACAAGGAAGAGGAAAAATAAGCAAGCATAAGTAGTTGTTATGGTTGCTACATTTGGTAAATCAAAAAATTAAAATTAAAAATGATCAGAGAAAATCCTCAGGATCTGATAATAAGTCTACTGACCTCTGCAGTTGAAAATGGATGCTAGTTGGTTACTTATACATCCTAAAAGGAAGCCAAATTGGGTTTTATATCTTGTTTTATATAACAAAACAATAAATGTTTACAGGGATTTTAAACATTCTCCTGTCTCTACTGTCCCCCTCCCCCTCTCCCTTTCTTCCATCCTCTCTCCTCCCTCCCTATCTTCTCTCCCCTCCCTTGTTTAAGATTTAAAATAGTGTTGTTGTTTGGAGTTATAGGTTTCCTTCTAACTGAAGCATTCCATCCTGCAGGGAAGCTTCTTAAGCAAAAGAAACAACTCAAAATAGCTTCAGGAAGTCCCTGAAACTGAGCAGATACTAGCCCTCTCCCCACAAGAGGAAACAATAAAGCTGCTGAGAATCATTGTCAGACAAGCCAAGCTGCAAAGAAGACTCTGAGACCAGAACAGCTGACTGGAGAAGCAGAAACATGCCCAGCTTCCTGGAAGAGGTTTAGACCAAATGAGACACTTGGGAAAGGACACTGTCCAACTTTTTTATCCAACTTCAGGCTGTGCAGTGTCTTACAAGTTTTCAGCTTTTGTGAGCTGTCACCTATCCTGGGGTGAGCCTTGGTAATGCAGCTGTCTTTGAGCCATTTCTGCTCATGTGAATAATCCCTCACCCATACCCCAATAAAGCTCACTGGGTTCACCAAGTTGGACTTTGGTCATAGCCAGACTTCAGTCTGTTGTGGGTTCCTTCTCCAGTGTAAATAGTTGTGTCTCCACAGGAAAAGTTCTGTCACACAGCACATGTCCAGGAGGAGGGTAAAGGAAGCTGATACAGAGAAATCAGTTTCCTACCGATAATGTGTGGCTATTACATAGATATTTTTTAAGTTTCTTTAATTCTGCTCCATGATTTTTTGGTCAAAAGAGTGCAATCTGAAAGGTATTTCTGACCTGAATGAAGACATGACATTCTAAACTGTCTCCAAAGGTTATAAGATTGCAAAGACATATGCTACTCCAAACAAGCCTTTCACTCACCTGAACAGGATTACCCCCCCTCAAAAGCTTCTTCACAATAGAAACTTCACAAAACATGGTACACCTGAAGATATGGAGAAGGAGGAAGGAACAATGATCCATCAATGAGCTGTGTATGCTCCAGAAGCCGCTCCTCAATGGATGGAGCTACTTACAGGCAGCTGCTCTCTGGCTCTCTCCTTTCTGACTAGCAGTGCCACTTCCCCTTTGCTTGTCTGACATGATAGGTATTCTCACGTGGTTTAGTCAAAGACCTCCACAACCCTCACACTTCGATAGACAGACTAAAGAAAACTTACACAGCTTGGGAACACTGCTTGTGTATTGCCTGCTTTCAACCCATTAACAACCAATTATGTTGAGACATTTTTATTGAGAGTATGTGTTTATCCTTGACCTCACATCTTAGCAGGAACAAAAGTCAGATTGTAACAATATATCTGTATGAATCATCAACCCATGCAAGATACATTCAAATATATAATGAATTTAAAGTGAGTGTGTTTCTAACAGATTCACTTGTAATGGGGGCAGGGATACAGCACAACAGGGGCATATGTTTAGTATATACAGGACTCATATATAGTATATATTTATATAAATAGTATGTAGTATATATACTCATATATAGTAAAATTAATATATAGTATACCCTAGACTCAGTTCTAATCACCACAAAGAAAGGAGAAAAGAAAGAAAGCAGAAAGGGGAGGCTGACAAGGGAAGTAAAAGAGGAAACTGTGTACATTTAGGTTCATCCAAGCATTTTTTGCAACTTTAACGGTCATAGGTTCATTGACTTCCTACTCAGAAGCACCCTTTGCTCCCTATTCACTAAATAATCTGAATTACTAGTGAAGCATTTAAAGACTGCCTGACTTGTTATGTGATCCAGATTCTTTCTCCTCTCCTGAGCAAATATGTATTTTTAACCAAAACAAACAACTTTATGCATTGCACTTTCCTATCGTTATGTGTTTAGAACGTCTCTCCTTTCAAGCCATAGCATCTAGCTACAGTGAAACAAGGGTGGGCAGGTATTCATAAATGTAAGCACATTATTATTCAAGCTGTTAACATAATGTTTTACATACAGACTTGTCATAACCTAATAGTTCTTTTCACATATGTGACATTCACTGTACTTGCAGCTATGGAGAGGCTGGGAAAACGTGGCTGTCCTCAGGTCCTCATCTCGGACATTTTAAACTTCTAAGCATCTCTCTTTGATTAAAATAATAATAATTCGCTGCCTTTCTTAATTCATTAATTATTTTTAATGAGGATATGTGGTGGTATATTGTGTCCCCCAATGTACTGCGTCTCCCAATAAAATTTACCTAGCATCAGAGGAAAAAGAGCCAGCCATTATACTAATCATAGAGGTCTAGAGGTCTATACAGACAGACAGGAAGTGACAGAGCTGGGCAGAAAGAGGAAGTGATATAGCTGGGCTGAGAAAGCAAATGAGAAAACAGAATAGAAAGGCATATTAGGTGTGGGTAGACAGGAAGTAGCTTGCTTTGGAAGCTGTGGAGTTGGTGAGATGAGGTCAGCTGTGGCTTTTCCTATTCCTCTTATCTCTCTCAGGCTTTAACCCCAATTCTGGCTCCATGCTTTTTATTTAATAAGACCTTTAGCAATTCATCTACAAGGATACAAAGGAAAAGAAGGATTGATAAACTATAAAGGATCAGACAATTTTATTATTGCAATATTTGATTTTTCATCACACTGTTCTACAGCAAGTCTCATTTTGCTTATGAACACTATACAAGTGAGAAAAACAGCTGGATTGAGACTAAGGTGATGTCATGGACACAGCTGGCATCAAGGAATGCAGTGAGGATGGATGTATACCTGACTGCACCAGGATGCCTCTCTTTAATGGAGATTTCAGTGTTTATTATCCTTCACTTTGAAATATACAGAGCCTGAGACTTTGTGATCTAACTTGTAGGTCTGGAGTCCAACTGAGCAAACTTAATAAAAATGACAGCTGACATTGTCAACCTTTGCGTGCTGTTCACCGACTAAACACTACTACGCCAAACACCACCATGCAAGTTTTCACATGCTGCCCTGACGATCAATTCCAGACCTCTACCAAGTGAGAATGAATTTGAAGATTCATGTTAATTTAATTATTTTCTTCTTTACTGAGACTAGCAACAAGGTCATCAGTTGGCATCCCTTTGAGTTAGTGTTTAAAATAGCTCTTAATAATAGCAAGAGATTCGGTCACCATTTTTACAGGGAGGAGTTTATTGTTGGTTCCAGTCCCCATCATTTGCACATTGTACAATCACTACCACAGAGGAGTGAATTGCCTGCACCCATGTGATTTGATAGAAGGAGGAACACAGGCATGTCCTTGGGCCACCTGAGATAGGTCCCTCTTCCAAAAGAGAAAAGCACATGGTGACAAATAGGTTTGCATTTCCCCTTTTACACATGGAAATAACACTTATATTTTTTCGTATAGGAAGTTAGTGAGAGAAAAGAAAATAGGCTAAATATGTTTGCTTTGTCACGTCTCCTGAGAAGCTTGGGTTTCTATATCATTTTGTGTGTATTATGTTTTATTATTTTTTTCATGATCTATTAGGACACAGTCTTAATTATTCAGTTTCTGTCGTTAATGTTCTATCATACAATGTCATGGAAATAGGAAACAGTGATTAACAACAATAATGGTAAAACACTCAGTTTCCACATTCCCCAGTGAAGTACTAGGAACACTGGACCCCTGTGGCTGAAGGAGGGCTTTGGAATCTCATTTGCTCTGCTGTTCTGGCCAAGCTTTTGAACCTCCTTGAATCTGGGCTCAAATGAGAAGATCAGTTTACCTGATAGGCCTCTTTCACTTAAACCTGTGAACCAATGAAATATTAGTGAATGTACCATACAAATGATGAGTAATGAAGTCATTGTCCTTAGAGCATTAATGCTAAACATATTATATGGTATACATAAGAAGCCATAGATAGAGACACCTGGAGCAGAAAGGCTTGGCTCATATGTCACTTATCTAGAGAAGCCATGAATAATGATTACTTGTTAGGTGACTTAAGCAATAGAAATTTATTGTTCAATGTTCTGTAGATTTAAGGTATAAGGTCATTATTCAGCAAAGTTTGACTCAAGGTGAAGTTTTTCTTGTTGGCTGCTTGCAGATGGTAGCCCCTCACTGTTTTTCATGGGTACTCTTCCTTGTGCATGTGTTGAGAGTTCTGTATCTCTTCCTTTGCTCACAATGACGTCAGTGATACCAAATTTCTTTTAATTATCTCTCTGAAGGCTCTCCCTATACAAATAACATAGTAAGTGTAAATGGATTTTTTTTGGCCTGCCAGCTCACAAAAAGAAAAAAAAAAACAACACAAGAGACTTATTATTAATTATGAGAGCTCCGTCTATAGCTTAAGCTTGTCCCACTAGTTTGTAGCTGGAGTTTTCTCCAGTCCTGCCTGGCCCACGGTCAGGACAAATCTCTCTCACCCACCAGCCCCGCAGCCGCTCAGACCCAACCGAGTAAACACACAGAGACTTATATTGCTCACAAACTGTATGGCTGAAGCAGGCTTCTTGTTATCTAGTTCTCATATCTTAAATTGACCCATTTCTATAAATCTACATCTTGCCACATGGCTCGTGGCTTTCCAGTATCTTACGGTGGCTGGCAGCGTCTCTCTAACTCAGGCTTCCACTCCCCAGAATTCTCTTCTCTGATTGTCCCGCCTATACTTCCTGCCTGGCTACTGGCCAACCGGTGTTTTATTATTAACCAATCAGAGCAACACATTTAACATCCAGAACATCCCACAGCACTGGTTCTTAAAATGTTATAATTTATAACATTTAATTCTTTCTTTTAATCTACATTCTTTTACATGGCTTGGTTACCTTTACTCTGCGCTGCCCATCCTGCCTCCTCTCCAACTGGCAGGCAATTTTCTTCTTCCCAGAGCTCTCCCTGTCCAGAAGTTCTTGCTATACCTCCTGCCTAGCTATTGGCCACTTAGCATTTTATTAAATCAATCATAGTGACACATCTTCACAAGTGTAAAGGTAGTCCACAAGTGAGGACTCACAGCTTCAGTGCATGAATTTCCTGAAGACACAGTCAGTCTATAACAATCCACTGTCCACCTTATCACATACAGCTGAATGACTCAGACCAAGTTCCTCATCATTTTCACAAAGGAAATTACTATACATTCCTCAGAAATATTGTAAGGACCAAGTCAAATAAAAGACTATAATATACAATGTTAACAATAATATTCTATGATATGGTAATATCATTTAATAGGACTATCATAATTACTTAATGTGTTTATAAAACTATTTAGCACTAAAAATATTAACTGCATTCAAAAAGTGTTACTAAAACCCTTGGACAGAAATTGTCAAAACAGAGGCATTTGGGGATAAAATTAGAAATAGACTATCAGGCATGACTTGATTTTCCTCATTATAAAAGTCTAGAAGTTCACATTCTGCTCTTGATTTACCTTGTACATGAACCTGAACAAGTTTAAACAATTTTTAATATGCAGTTTTCTCACTTTTAAAGTGAAAACATTACTGTTGCTTCTATTAAAAGTGATGGTATTCCACTTCAGCAAGTAATTAGGGACCTAATAAACATTAATTATTGTCTTAGTTAGGGTTTCTATTGCTGTGAAGAGACTCCATGACCATGGTAACTCTTATAAAGGAAAACATTTAATAGGGACTGGTTTACAGTTCAGAGATTTATTCCATTATCATTAGGGCAGGAAGCATGGTGGCATGAAGGCAGACATGATGTAGGGGAGGTAACTGAAAATTCTTTATCTTGATCCATAGGCAGCAGGAAAAGACTGACTCACACTGGCCAGGCTTGAGTATCTGAGACCTCAAAGCCCACCCCAAGTGACACATTTCTTCCAACAAGGCCACATCTAATCCAACAAAGCCACACCTCCCAATAGTGCCAGTACCTATGGACCTATGGGACCATTTTCATTCAAACTACCACATTCTACTCCCTGACACCAGTAGACTTAGAGCTATATCATAATGCAAAATATATCTAGTCCCTAGTCCGACTTCAAAATTTGACATAATATATAACAGTCTCAAACATTGTTTAAAAGTCCAAAGTTCAAAGTCCCTTTTGAGATTCATGTAAACTTTTAACTGTAATTCCCTGTAAAAATCAAAATGAAAAGCAGATCATATACCTCCAATATATAATGGCATGGGATATATATTACCATTCCAAAATGGAGGAAAGAGAGCATAGTGAGTGGCCCAAATAAGATCAAAAACAAACTGGGCAAACTCTAATTCTGACAGAAGTTGGTACCAGGAGTGGGGTTTTGCTGTGCACTTTGGGAGTTTGGGTTAGGAAAGCAGTGGAATGCTTTAAACACAGCTTAATGGGCCGTACTAGTAGGAACATGGGAGACAGTGGTGTTGAGTGTGATTGGAACTATAGGGTCCCAATCAAGGATTTTCAGAGGAGAAGAATATTAGCCTGTGGCCTAGAGACTGTTTTGTGATATTTTGGTGATGAATGTGACTGTTTTCTGTCTTTGTCCACTTCTTCTATCTACTAAAGCCTCATTGACTCCAAGGCCATGATGTTCTGTGATCTCCCACTCCTGGGGACACCTCTGGCTGTCCAGGAACTCTGCCTTCTTATTCTCTTAAGCTTTCTATAATAAAATGCCTCTTTCTAAAGCTCACTGTATGTGTGTTAGATTGGGATTGGTGGAGGAAACATGAAAATAAAACAAAGCAGACATCTCCAAAAGGAGAATTATTCCTTTCATCAGAACAACTTATTTCTTTGTGGAACAGAGACTATGTGCACACGATGTGGGGTATGGGGATTTTATAGGATGGGAAAGTGGAAACTTTGGGGACAAAAGATTCCATCTCCAGGTCAGTTCCCCTGCAGTCTGGAAGCAGTCAATACTAGCAGATTTGGTATGAGGTTCTGCTCATCAGTGTTGAGGTCATGGTGAATTGTGTCAGGTTGTCTGGGGCAACAGCACCTAGCCATAAAGAATGGCTTAGGCCTAGCCTAACCCTTCTGCTCCACCTGCAGAAATAATATGCCTGGGTATTGAAAATACCAGTGGGTTTGATATGTGGATCTCCTTTACAGAAGCTTCCACTGGTGTTATCAGTCAACTTTCCTGACCAGAGTATCTCAGTCTACCTGAGGCTTTTATGTAATTAATTCTTCATGTCAGACCCTGAGGACAGATTTAAAGAAGAAGAAGAAGAAGAAGAAGAAGAAGAAGAAGAAGAAGAAGAAGAAGAAGAAGAAGAAGAAGAGAAGAAGAAGAAGGAGGAGGAGGAGGAGGAGGAGGAGGAGGAGGAGGAGGAGAAGAAGAAGAAGAAGAAGAAGAAGAAGGCTGATGTATTCTCTGTCACCAGGATCTAACAGGCCATAGGTTGGGTTGACTTTATGTATTAGGAGGAACATTTTGATTTGATCATCTGTAGTGAATCATGACATTGCTACCATGCACTTCCAGAGAAAACTCTGGAAATAATTGTTATAGGGCTGACAACAGATGATTTGGTTACAGAGTAAAACTGAGTTTGCACTGGGCGGTGGTGGTGCATGCCTTTAATCCCAGCACTTGGGAGGCAGAGCCAGGTAGATCTTTGTGAGTTTGAGGCCAGCCTGTTCTACAGAGCGAGATCCAGGAAAGGCGCAAAGCTACACAGAGAAACCCTGTCTCGGAAAAAAAAAAAAAAAAAAAACTGAGTTTGCCCTGGAATAGGGAGGGGGAGGAGTAGAAGCACGAGGTGTAGAGAGAAGCTGGGTATCCATAGATAGGGGCTCCCATATAGGGTGGAGAAAGAATTTGTATTGCATCTCAAGAGCTGTGGGTAGTTGGCAGGGACAAGTTGGGTTAGACTGAGAAGGATGCCAGTAGAGTTAATAAATTGGAGAAGATCAATAACTCACCATTTCACCATTTGGGATGGTGGAAAGACTAGAGAATGGTAAAAAGTTGGAAAAAGTAGAGCCATCTTTGGAGGTTTGTTATGGGTAAAGGACCTGGGAAGGGGTTGGTCATTATGTAAGATGTAGCCTGAAAATGGTTTGGACCCATAGTGACTGGAGAACAGATGAGTCCCAGGAGCACTGCACCTTAGTGAGCAGACAGAACCAGCAGTTTGATGAGTAAGTAGAACTGGCGGTCTTTAAGTGTCAGTAGGCTCTGTTTAAGAGGAGTATCCATCTCTCTTGTTCAGAGATTAAGGGGAAAGGTAAGAGTAGAGTCCATAGGGGTATCATGATCAGGGAGAGAAGGGGAAACATGAAGGGATTATGGATAGTGAGAAGGATATTTTACTTGGAAAAGTCAGAAGTGGAAGGGTACTCTTACAAAGGTGAAGTAAAGGGTGGCAGTATATATAGCTAAGGATTTTAGTACAAGTAAGATAAAAGAAAGCAAGGAGAAAATTTTCCTTCCAGGTCCAGTTATTTAGGGTGACAGTGACTTGTTCCACTGCCTTGAGTGCTGCACCCAAGTAAGCTAACAGAAGCAATGGGGGCTACAGAACATGGAAGGAAGAAAACAAGACAAAGTAAAGAATTGTACCTGGTCTGGGTCAAAGCAATGAAAGTGCCCTGCGGCCAGAGCTCCTCCACAGCATCAAAGAGACTTCTTCCTGATGTAACAAGAACAAATGGAGCTGTGGTACCGTGAGAGGCACTAGGAGAGCTGTCATTGGAACATTTCTCTTTAGGTGTAGTGGGAAGTCTGCTTATTTGAAGGGAGGATGAGACCAGTCAGTAAAATATTTAAAAGATGATGGTGTAAATGTGAGTTTGACAATAACAAGGAAATGAGTGACCAGAGGAGGAGGAGCCAGAGTGGGTGGGGACCAAAGGCCCATCCGAAGGAAGAGAATTATCATTGAATTTTTGTCTGGTTCTTGCATCTTTGAAGCCCATCTTTAAGCAAATAGGATTTGTTGGTGTGGAAGCATCACTGCTCCTGGAGGAGGGCACAGACCCCATCCTTAGCAGTAGTCAGAAAAGCTTGTCCTCTTTAATTTTGGAGTACTGCAGCAGCTAAAGGATCATGTTAGCTATAAGGATGTTAAGCTGATCTGAGATTTCTCTAAGGGTTTTGAGAGTTGATGAAACAGGAAGGTTACCTAATGATGCAAAGAAGCCTTCAGTCCAGCTGTTTTAGTTCTGAGTGCCAAAAACAATGTCCTGAGCAACAAGAAGAGGGATGAGTTGGATGGCCCATTAGTTCCCTTTTCAGAAATCATCTGATCCTTTTAGGGGTCTAGGGGTACAGATCTCTCAACTGCTCTAAGCTGACAAAAAGGGTGATGTAGAAGAGGCTGCAAATAAAGAGCTTCAGAGGAGGGTCCATCTAAGAGGCCATGAGGAAACTTAGCAGGTGACAAATATCTAGAACATAAAGACAGACATTTGATGAAAATATATAAAAATCTTTAGATTGTGCTCTGTAAGGGCTAGGAAGCATCTGTACAACCTTGTGGGTAACATTAAGAAACAAAATTAATGAGGAAGTTTTTTAACATCAACATTAATGTAAGTTTTAATTAGGGAGTTAATTGTGATTGTACAACTCGCTGGACCATAAGCCAGAGCCCTGTAGAAGCCTGTTCCATCCATCTAAAGATTATAGTCCCTTAAACTGTTAAAGGAACATATTGATCATCTTTTTTGTTGTTTTTGTTTTCGGCTTTTTGGTTTTGTTTTTTCAAGACAGAATTTTGCTGTGTAGCTTTGGAGCCTGCTCTGGAACTCACTCTGTATGCCAGGCTGGCCTCAAACTCACAGAGATCCTCCTGCCTCTACCTCCCAAGTGTTGAGATTAAAGGCATATGCCATCACCACCACCTGGCTCATATTGATCATCTTAATCTTCATTATATTCTACTATTGGGTGTTTAAGACTATATAGGTAACCAAAATTAATTTTTGTTTTTTGTACCATGACAAGAAAAGACTGTAAAGAGTTTCCTCCATCCTGTAGTCTTGATGAGGCCACTATAGGTTTAACTTGGTTTTATCTCCTGGATGGAGAATCCTTTGGAAAATTACCCAACTCTATTCTAGGAACCTGAAGTCAAAATGCCCCTGATAACTTAGCTTCCATTAAACTGCTTGTTTGTACAAAATCTCCTCCTGCAGCTCCCTAATAAGATACCAGAACGTGATTTTTTGCCTTTAAAAGCCCCTTGTTCTAAATACTCAAGGCTACACTTGGGTCCCACATACTTGAGTGCCATCCCATCCAGCTGGAATAAAGGCTTTCAATTGGCTATAGTCTCTGTCTGAGTGATCTTCTCTGGTGGGCTCCCTGTAATAGTACTGCTAAAGCCAACTGAGAGTTAGTCTTCAGGGGCCTCTTGGGCTTGTGTGGAATCTCTAACTCATTGAGCCATTCTGTATCAGTTGCCCATCTACGTGATGATAAGTCAAAGGCATTGCTTGCCTGGCTGTGGCTTTCCTTGGAAGCACAGATGTAATCTTTTCTGTGTGTTGACAGTGGAAACTGGTTAGTGGGGTCTCTATGGTCTCTTTGAATGACAGAACAGGTAACTTTTCATGGTTGCAGACATTTCTAAAGATCTCATTGACCTTGGAGTATAATGGGGGAAATATTCTCCCTTTTAGTCCCTCTAGCCACATTAGAATAACCTCCAAGTATAGTTATTAAACACCCAGGAAATCAGTTGCACCAGTGGCATATGTTTAACTAGTATATAATATTTCAATAGTCAGATACTGCTAAATAAACTTCAATTTGACATATTTTCACCAGTTTTTGTAATTGTTGCTCCTAGACAATAGAAACTTTAATATTATATATAAAATCCCTAAGTCTCATTCTATATAGACTTTAATAACTTACATAGATCTTTATAACTTGCAAAAGCTTTCTAGTCTTTTTTTCACTCTGAAAACAACAAATGGGTTTACTACCTGTTGTGAGAATTTTCTCCCTGGAGGAGGGGTGATGAGCAATGTCTGTTCCCTCTTCATAAAGGCCCAATGAGAAACCAGAGTTCAACTTTAAAGTTTACCCTGGGGAACTAATGAGTTACTGGGCTTACATACAGAGAACTGGTGAGGGGTTACTGAAGGAATGTGGGTGACTCATAAGTGGTGGTTACTCTGTTTATATCTAAGGACATTTTACAGTCATACAAGTAGATCTTTCTTTTTTCTTGTTCTTTTGCCTTTTATCTACATAAAATTGTCTGGGAATGCCAGTTCATCTCCTCTTTTTGTGAAGGAGTACTGACATTTAACAAGTCCCTCTGTTAGCCAAAAGTGTGAAGATGGCAGTTGTTTAACATAGAAGATAGGACAGAAGCCATGTATTCTAAGAGATATATATTAGTATTATTTTAATGTAGGTCTAGCTATGATAAACATCTTGAAAAACCTATTTGTCCATCTGTTTGCTTCTAAAGAGGCTCTAGTGGTCAAAAATATTCGTGAAATCCTTAAAATATTTGTATTTATATATACATTCATTTACATATGAAGCACATTTAGAAACACAGACACGTTAATCTATTCTAAAGGGAGGGCAATAGGAGTATCACCTCTTAAAGTTAACTTACATCTTGATCAGAATTGTATGATTATATATGTCCTCCTTTCAAGAGCAGGTTTTAGAATTTTAAATTTAAAATTCATGTTAATTGTTCCAAAGAAAGATTCAGGACCATTAGCCATTATCATTATTTTAATTTTAGTTTTACTATGAACAAAATTATGTTGGACCAAGTTAACAACTTAGTTTACATGAGCATTTACTTATACGTCAATTTGGTACTAAGTACGTGAGGTTAAAAAAAAATCATGATCGTAAATAGAAAATATGTATAACATAACACGTAGACATATATAATCATATAAGACATTTTAATAAACCAAGATTTTGAGTATCATTTTTTGTTGGGAATATATTTTTATCATCATCATTACAAAAAGGAAACTTAAAGTTAACAACTATTAAATCGTGCAGGAACAAAAGCAGGCACATGTGGAACAATGGATTACTGTGGGGGAGGGGCATTTTATTTCAATTAGAGGAAAATGGGTCTGGAGATACTTAATTTAAAAAAATGAAGTAAAAGGAGGAGGACATGAAGACTCCTAGGATGGCAAAGATGTTTACTGCAGACATAAGGGAGAAAGCAGGCGGCGGGAAGGGTCCAGGCTGCACATGGCTGGCAGACTAAACTGGACCATGGAAGGAGTGAGAGAAAGCCAGAGAGGACTCACAGACCAAGAGTCTTGGCATTCTGGGCCAAGAAACCAAGAGACCAGTGTAGCCAAAATGGCTGAGTTATGTAGGGATCAGCCTGGGGGAAGGGAAAGGAAGATGACCAGCCAGGAAGGAAGAGGTTTAGGTTAGGGGGCAGGGTGAGAAGTACTGAGTAAGACTTGTCCTGAGTTTGAGAACAAATAGATACCAAGCAGAAATATTAGGCTTTCAGACCCATAGCAGCTCCTCACTGGCAGCAGCTCCTCTAGAACTTGGCAATTTAGCCCTTGAGCATCTGTTGGAATCTGTGAATCTCAGTGTTCACGCCCTTTGTTATTATGCCAGTGTTGGAGGCCTATGGCATAGAAAACGTTAGGTCCACCTTAGAAGCCAGTAAATATATTCTGCAAAAATGATCAAAAGTAACACATTAGGGTTTCAAAAAATTCTTAGAGGTCTGATGTTTTCTCCAAGTCTAATATAAAAGGGGTACAGTGATCTCCAGAGGACTCAGTGGGACTCTGAGGTATTATGGGTACCACCATTTTGGCTTGTGACCTGTGGTGATACGAACCAAGAGGGTAGTGAAGTCACATAGCATTTGCCTTCTTTGTAATATCATTACCAAAGATGGCAAATGAGTAACATGATTACTTCTGTCTTGATGAAGTCTCCTAGCCAAGATGGGAGCAAACCACAAGGTTGTTCTCTGCTCAAGATGAGCTGGGCCCCAAGATAAAGTAAGCCCATCCTCAATCAGGGCATTCCAAGTCCCTGTGGGACCCATTTCTCAGATCAAAGGTGGATTGTTAACACCCTTTTCTCTAAAAATACACTAGTTAGGTAGGTTGGTATGGATATAGGAGGAGATGATGCCAATGGCCTAGGCAGGTAGGCTCAAAATAGCATAATAAAGAAATAGGGAAGGAATGCCATGGTGTCAGCTCAAGGAAACTGAGTCCATAGTAACTGACAGAATAGCAAAAATCACCACTCTCGGTAAGTCAGAACAACTGAAGGGTCCCAGTGTCTTTGCAGAATAGAGACTGTGGGACTTGGATACAGGTGTTGGAGTTTTATAAGACAGAAAAGAAGATTCCATCTCCAAGTCAGTTGCCCTGCAGTCTGGAAGTTGTAGATACTAGCAGGTTTGGTACGGGGATCTGCTCATCATTGGGTAATAGCCTCAGGGCATGAATTGAGTCAGGCTGCCTTGGGAAATAATACCTAGCCATAAAGAATGGCTTTGGCCCAGCCGGACCCCTCTGCTCCACCTACAGAAACAATATGCCCGGGTATTGAAAACAATCCACCTTGCTTCTGGTCAAACCACAAAACATAGTAATTACCCATGTATGTGCGTGTGTATATAAACCTGTCCCCCAGTCCCTCTAAGTGTGCTCAACTTCTTCCTGAGGAAAGATTGAGGCCCCTCTCTGTTCCAATACAGCAGTGTTCAGCTGTTGAGATGGAGTCCATTTGTCTCTCTGCCTCAGTTTTCTTACGATCAGGCTCTTCCCCAAGTGTTATCAGTCAAGCCAACTTTCCTGTCCAGAACTTCCTAGTCCTCCTGAGATTTTTAGTTCAATAACCCTTCAATGTGGCCTGTGGTGGTTTGGATGAAAATGCCCCCCATAGAGTCACAGGGAGCGGCACTATTAGGAGGTGTGGCCTTGTTGGAGGAAGTGTGTCATGGGGGAGGGGAGAGTTGAGGTTCAAATGCTCGAGCCAGTCCCAGTACCACTTTCTTCCTGCTTCCTTAAAGATCTGGTTGGAGAGTTCTTAGTTACCTGTCCAGCACCATGTCTGCCAGCCTGTCCCCATGCTTCCCATCATGATGACAATGAACTAAACCTGTGACCTGTAAGCCAGTCCCTAATTAAATGTTTTTCCTTTGTAAGAGTTGCTATGATCATAGTGTCTTTTCACAGCAATAGACACCCTAACTAAGACATGGCCCATGAATTTCATTCTTTGAATTTGAGAGACAAGAATCCAAAAGCCTCTGGCTTGGGGTGGCTTTCAGTGGCCATTTAGTTTCTAGGACTCCAGCCTCTTAACCTAAAATACCCAATATTCCCATATCATCAGCATGGCGGGGAAGAAATTACATGTCTGTCTCCCTGAAACCACCCATCCATTTTGGTCAAACCGTATCTAAATCTATTTCCAGATTTCTGTTTCCTAATTTCATAGTGATACAAGGAAACTGGGGTGGTGTGCTTATCTACATAAGTGCTGGAAACAGCATGACCTTTAAAACCTGCTTAGCAGACACTTCCTTTCCAAATGACTTCTGCTCTTAAATTGAATTTTCAATAGCTAAAAGAGCCCTTTATTACATAATTTGTACCCAGGGGGAGGAAAGGTTGTACAGACTTATTTTCTGTTGCTGGGGGTCAAACCCAAGCCTTGTGCAAGGTAAGCAACTGCCCTACCACTGAGCTACATCCCCACTCCTCTTTGGTTTTTACTTTTAAAGTAAGAGGAGAGAAACAGTCTCATGCCCAGGACACACAGCGTGACAAGCTTTAGCCCCCAAAGACGCTGCCTTCAAATGGCCTTGGAATGCCTTCACAGCAGCCTGGGAGTGTCTGTCTGGGCTCTGTGCAGGTTCAATCGCTTCATTTAAAACATAATAAAACTATGGCGAATGGAACTTAGTGACCCTGTTTCACAGTTTTCCAAAGCAGGGGGAAAAAAGAGAAAGAATCGAAGGCTTTGACAAGTGAGTCCAAACTTTTATGGGTTTTCTTTCCCCAGACTTCAGACAGCAGCATTGTCAGGAAGCAGCAGTATTCCTAAAGGGTGTCTGGGCATTGAGATGCAAATATGGGCCACAAACATCCCATTTGGCTTCAGAATTCCTGTGTCTACCAGTGTCACACAGATTTGAATCTGAGAAGTTTATTCAGGACCATAAACATGTGTTTCACCCTGTGAACAAATTCTGTTCTCTCAGAGTTCATAGCAACGAAGAACATGGTGGACGATAAAGCCACCCTGTTTGATGTGACGTGCCTCACACCAGAGATCCTTTTGAATGGACCAAACTTGTATTCACTGCCTGAGATTTCAGTGCGAATGTAGCAAGCTCCAGACAATAAGGCGCTGTTGTGGATGCTGCTATTTTCTGAAGGTAGCTTCTCTGTAACCAAGTTAGTTGTTTGCTTTTTTAAAATTTAAAAAAAAAAAAAAAAAATGTTAAAAACAAACAAACAAATCATTCACCCCATCACAGAGCTAGTAAAGGCCTGCGCCACACTGGCATTCACAGATACTGACAGAATAAACTTTTGAAATAATAATCTTTCAGTAATCTTCCCTGCATCTGTTTCTCTAATTGAAAAAAAAAGGCAATAAAGAATTGAGCATCAGAAACGATGTAAATTAATCTTGAAAATTGTTTGAAAAAGCATCCCAACCCGCATTTGTTCAGGCTCGAGGGCATTTCAATGTCCTATGTTACTTCTCCCTGGGATGCGCTGCCTTCTCCCACTGTGCGACCTCCAGGTAACTGCTGGAACGCAGCAGACTTCAACAAGAAAGTCTGACTGCTTTTTGCCATCACACTTGCATAAAAACCCCCAGGTGGAGAACAGAGAAATACTCTTTTTTTGTTATTTCTTCCCTGACTGGCAAAGGCACTGGGCCCATGACCGTGAGTCCTTTCATAACAAAGTGGGGAAAAAATTATAAAAACAAATTACTTCAAAGGAAAACAAAAACTTACCTGCTTATGTGGTTGACTTCAAGAAAGCATCCAAAACCAGAATCGCCGCAGAACTGCCTTCAACCACATCATCAGTAAGTTATTCGACACTTACTCTGCAGACTAAAATAATTAAAGAAAACAGGAGTCCTTTGCTCTGTGGCGTGTTTGCACCGGTGATGATGTGGATGCAGTAGCAGACTGTGGCTCCTTGTCCTTTCCTTGTCCTTTCTTATCTCGGCCTCCATTCCTCTATCTTGTCTTTCCTCAGCTGAAGACTCAACACAAAAGGTGAAGCTGAGGAGTCAATAAGTCAGAATGAGTGAGGGCAAAGAGAGAGCTCTGGAATTTTGGGAAGTCACAATAAGCCACACTATTGAAACCAAACAGCTCTATCTCCTTTTTTAATTACAATTTCTTAATTACAAAATTTAAATCTCAATACTCTTTTGTCTTTATGCTACTATATTTTTATTACTATATAATTCATTCATTTTCTGTGAAAATTTTTCTCTATCAATATCTTTTCATAGTATTTTAAAACTTTTTAAGTAGAGAGCTTGACTTCTCCAATCATTAACTTCCATCTAGTTAAAGAAAACGAGAAGGGTTATAGGTTCGTATAATATTGTCATACTTTTGAAAATATTAGGAAATACTGGTCTACTTTACAAACAGTGTATCTAATCAGCTGGTAATAACTATTAAACCCAGCAAAAAGTGTAGACAAACAGTGTGTCAGAGTTAGGAGTCGCAAATGATACATCTAAGATACTCTGGTTCCCTGGAAGAGGAAGAAATAAAGAGAAATTGCTTTAAACCAAAGAGTCTCCACACAGAGGAAGGGCATAGGAGAGAATCTTATGTTTTCAGCTAGCCTGGGCTACAGGTGAGCTTCTGTCTCAAAAGCAAGAAAAAGAAAGTCAAAGAAAATGAAAGACTTTGAGGGTGGAGACTTGTTGATCTTACATTTCGGAAGGAAGGGAAAACTCTGGCTCTCTTTACTGGGAAAAACCTGAGAATATTCACGAAAATAGCCAAAGCTTCCAGTGAGGAGATCCTCTCAAGCAATGTCAGTGTTTGTCAATGAAACCTAGCTATTGATCCGCCTGCGGTTGCTTTCTTCTCCAACCTCCAGGTCTGTGTCAGAGTTGTGAACACAACTACACAGGGGGAACATGATCTGATGCTTTTTAATATTCAAAAAATAAATCTCACAAGGAAAATGTAACTAAAAAGCATCCTGGAGGTTTTTCCGCTAAACTGATCTCCAAGTTTGTATTTACTTCTTCTCTCTTCAGTCTTTCACAAGTTTTAGGTGAATTTTAAGAAACTTGAAACAAAATTTGCGAAAAATATTTTGATGAATATTTAATTTCAATTATTTGTACAGATGTGACTATTCATATAATAGTTCCTTGGATTTTTATGACATCTGCTTTGTTCTAAACAGTGAAGATACTGCATCTTACGTAATTTGTTGTTTTTCCTCAAACTGGGTTTTTCTTGAAACCCTGGTGCCATCTACTGGACCAAAATAAAACTACAGCCTCTGGCCATTGTTCCATAAGCACAACTTCCAAAGCAACTTAGCCCTTGTCCTGAAATAGTACTTCTTTATAAAACACTCGCTCTTCTCCCTGTGCCCAAGAAAATAGTCTAACCCCTGTCTCAACTGAGTAATCCAAAATTCACAGTTAGATGTCTGGGGATCATTTGCTGACAGAAATACAGTTTCAGAGTACACCAAACAGAATTTGCCCTCTTCTGGGAACACAAAGATGAACTAAACAATTCTACCCTCATATGGTGGCAGCTTGAGAAAGGTGCACCTCAGTGGTTCTGTGCCTTGTGTTCTCCTAAGCCACCAAAAACGCCATATAAAAAACAAATACTTTACATTTCTTGTGGAAAAAGAAGATTTATGTATGTGTGTGGATAAAACTACACAGGTTCATTAAAAAGTTTGCAGGTACTGGGATATAGCTGAATTGGTAGAATACTTGCCAAGCATACCTGAAGCCTGAGTTCTATGCCCAGTGCCACATAGACAGTGTGGCAGTGCCTTCCTGTAATCCCAGTTCTTGAGAGATGGAGGCAGGAAGATCAGAAGTTCAAGGCCATGTTCATCTATACATCAAGTTTAAAGCCAGCCTGGGATTACTGAAATCTGGACTAAAAAAAAAGTTTGTGATTAGCTCTCACTTTATAAAGTACTTGCTGAAATATCATTGGATAATTCAGAAATAATTGTAAATAGAAATTATCTGGCGCCGGACGGTGGTGGTGCATGCCTTTAATCCCAGTACTCAGGAGGCAGAGCCAGGCAGATCTCTGTGAGTTCAAGGACAGCCTGGTTTACAGAGCAAGATCTAGGACAGACACCAAAGCTACACAGAGAAACCCTGTCTCAAAAAAAATGATAAATTATCTGTCAAAATTATTATTAAATTGTAAATAGAAAATATATAGCAAATTATTATCAAAAACTAACATTACCCAAATATTAATCATTATCAAAGATATTTTTGTATTTCCCCATTTAAAATAATAAACAAATATTAATTTGGATTTGAAAAAAAGACATTGAAAATCAGTGACATAGAGAATAACCCAAGATAGAGGAAACTGTATTGTTCTGGCTATAAATTTGATTATTTCTAGCACTGAATACATTGTGATTATAAACCACATATGTATTGAGTCAGTTAACCCTCAAAACGTGTCTGAAAAGTGAACACTATTGTTTGCTTAATTTTATAGGGCACATTGAAGCACAAAGTTAACAGCTTATCTGCTGTGAGAAGTTCCTGAAGCGAGCTGCAAAGCCCTTCTTGAGGTCACCCTCTGCCAGGGCATTTGCTGGCTCCAAATAGTTCTCAGGAGTCTATAGGGAGTTCTCTAAAAGCTGTGTGTGCATGTGCAGATCAAATACAGAACTGGACAGGAGAACTCGGCTACATTCTATCAAGCAAAACATTTGAGATTTGCAAAGACATTGAGACAGTATCACTTCACCAGTGATCTTAGACTATGTCTATTTCTCATTAAAGTATGTATTCATGTCGGCATACAATGAGTTATCATTAATGTAAATAAATGATAGCTTAAGTTAGTCTAAGTCAATAAAATAAAATAGTATGTATGAACTAATATCTCCATTTTAATTTCTGATAGAGCAAACACAAGGATAGTCCACTCAAAAAAGAGGCAGGAGTCGCCTCGATGGCTTCCTATAGTAGAAGACAGTCTTGAAGTCAATAAAGGTGAAATCCTCGACCCTGTGATGGATGAAAAACTGCTCTACAATATGGCCTCTTTCACACCAGCTTACAATTCTTAGAATTCTTTCAAAACAAGCATGTGCCTGAACAAAATTAAAATAGCTGTGTGTCAGGGTCTGGGGAATACTTATTCAATAGTGAACATCTGCAGTATTCAAACTACAATTTCATGAGTGCATCCTGCTTCAGATTGAAGCACACGAGCTAACAAGGGGAAAGTTACATTGTCTTGCTAGGCTACATATGAAAAGCCAAGGGGGGTTTGGTTGGTTGGTTTTTAACATTTTTGATAACATATTTCTGTTTATTTTATATGTGTGATTGTTTTGTCTGCATGCATGTATGTGCATCATGTGTGTGCATGATGCCCACAGATGTTAGAAGAGGATTACAGTCCTAGAATTGGATTTAAGGTTGGTTTTGACTCCTTTACAGAGCAACAAGGACTCTTAGTCACTGAGCCATGTCTCCAGCCCCAAGAAAGTTTTGAATATCAGGTCACAAAAATTCAATTAGGATTATGAGCATGAAATGGCTTGGAAGAGTGAATAATAGCAATTTGAGATACCAGCACTGAGAACAGGGTAATTAGAGAGCCACAGATTTATAATTGAGTAAGACAAAAACTATTACATGAAAGCAATGCATGCTGTATTTAAAATAATAGATGAATTAGTAAAAGACCAGAAATTATTTTGCAGTGCCTTAGCTATACAAGATATCAGATAGAAAACATAACTTTCATAAAAGATACCAGATAGAAAACATAACTTCCATAATATACAAGTCACCTTATGAAGAATGGACTTAAATTTAGTTAAAGAATTTGGTTATAAAAAATGGTAAATGTAAAGCAAATAAGGTTGGTCATTCAATCCAGTTTTGTGGTTTTCTTTCTTTACAATCAGTTGAGCGACTTCCTGCTTCACATTCCACCCTGTAGAGCAGACTGGTGATGACTGGAAGTGTATACACCTTGGAGTAAATCATAAACAGAATTTCACCTCTCTCTATGGAGACACTGCAGATTAGCTTGCCGTGTGGTCATTGGGTGCAGTGGATCTGGTAGGCAACATGGTGAATTCTGCCTTACGAGAACTGCAGCTCAGGGCTCTTCTGGGTTGACTGGACTGTCTCGTAGCTTCTGCATCTGCAAAGTAAAGACACTGTGGAGTGTGCTTCTGTCTTTGTATTTCTGTTGCTGCTTATTGTTTTGGTTTGTTTTATTTGAGACAAAGGAGTCTTATGTAGCCCAGGCTGGCCTTGAGCTCACTGTGTAGCCCAGGATGACCTTGAAGTCCTTCCTGATCCTCCTGTCTCCACCAAGTGCTGAGGATTAGGGTGTGCACCACCAGGCCAGTCTCTGATGCTCTTATGAGGACCACCATTCACATGGAGGCACAGATACAACCAGTGATCAGAACTCAGAAGCCCACCTACCCTTTCTTATCACCCTTTGACTATCTGATACTCATACTTCTTCACACATACCTTTTACACTAGACACTGAGAAAATAGTGTAGAGTCGACACAACATTCGATGCTCGCAAATTAGCAGCAAGAAAAGAAGTGCTTAATAAAAATATCCGGGCTACATCAAGCACCTAGCTGGACTAATAAATATAAGTACAGAGATATATAAATTCTGTTCAATGAATGTTTCTTGGGTTTTTTAGTGATATTATAAAAAGTTTAATACAAGAATAATTCTGAAATGATGGAAGTTTCAGAAGTTTGCAATTTGCCGGTGGGCACATTCCCAAATACATCCTGAATTTTGGCCAGACAAGTATCATAAAAGAATTCATCAAAAATAAACAAAATCAAATAAAGACTGGTAATTTAAACAGGTTTTTATGGTTTACTTTCCTTAAATTGATTCAAATAGGTTAAAAGATCCTGTGAGTGATTTCTTACATTTGCATTCCATCCTATAATGAAAAGAGGTAAGGCTCTGTATACACAGACATAAACAAAGCCCTGCTTCTACATAAATACACATGCTACATACACATACTTTGAATAGATTGGTTTCTGTAGGTGGATGTGAGCTTTAAATGCCTTTTGGGTTTTTCTTTCTCACACTGAAACACAGAAGAATCTTCTCACAAGTCTCCTGTTTTGCTGTCTTTCACCATTTGTAAAGAGGAAAGGTTAACATGGCAGTCCTGGTTTCTCATATGTAAGACCATTTACACACGTATCAACAAACAATATGATTGTCACCTCTCAAATGAATTAATAATGCACTGAGGCACTAAAGCATTCCCCAAATACACATAGCCTCTACACAGGTGTATAAACTTAGATCATTGGAGAGTAAGTCCCTTATATAAAAGCACTTTACCAAACAAGAAGGAAAATCTAGTGGTTTGACAGTTAGTGACTTTGGTAAAGCAAGAGCAGAATGACTGAAAAGTATTTGCTGCACAAGCCTGAACACCTGACTCTGGTCCCCCAGAACCCATGTGAAAAAGCCAGATGTAAGACTGAAGAGAGAGCTCAGCAGTTAGGAGCAGTCGCTGCTCTTACACTTGCTTCAGGTGACTCACAACTGCATGTAACACCAGCTCCAAAGGACCCAACACTTCTGGCCTCTGCAGGTACTATACACACTTGAGTTGCACACACACACACACACACACACACACACACACACACACACACACAAATAACGTTTTTTAAAGCTGTGATGGTGCCCACTTTTATCACTGAGAGGTAGTGACAGGAGAATTGACTAGAAACTCAGAAAAGCTACCCTGGAATTCAGAGAATGGCAGAAACAAGAAGACTCTGCCTCAACATGGTGGAAGGAGAGAGCAGACTCCCAAAAGCTGTCCTCTGGCATCCATCTGTACACGATGGAAAGTATGTCCCCATACTCACAAACATCACATACACATACATACACATATAATAATGATGGTAGTAATTTTTTAAGTTGTTGACTTTATGACAATAGTCAAATGGCAGGCACATTTCCTATCCTGAACAAAAAGAAAGGAAACTTGCTTCTGGAAGGCACCAGAGACAATAGAACAAACTCATATTTTGTCATCAATAGTATTTCAGTAACCAAGGATAATGCTCATATCATCATCATTGGGAAAATTAGCTATTGAGAAGTTAGTATTTGAGAATTATCTTCAGGTACATTTATGTAGAAGGTCTTGGAAGGGTCTAAAAAGACAACTCAGCAGTTAAAAGCACTTGCTTTACTGAGTTTGATTTCCAGCACCCACACAGAACTTATAACCATCCTTAATTTTGGTTCCAGAGGATCCAATGCCCTTTTCTGACTTCCATGTGCACCAGGAACACATGTGGATCTCATAAAAACATGCAATAAAAGCACTTATACAAAGAAAATAAAAATAAATAAATCTTTCTTTAAAAAAAAAAAAGACCTTCGGAGAAAAGATCATAAGATTGGTTGATTTCTAAAAGCTATGCTTGTATTTTCATTTCCTTTGAAACAGTGAATATTTTGTTATGAAATTTTCATACCGTCAAATATGTCCTTCGTATAAGAAATTTAGAGATCAAATTAAAATTCATCAAGTTGAAAATTCTTAGAGTGACTTCATTGGAAACCAAAAATGTTCAGTTTCAAAACAATACTCTGAATTTTCACCAGATCCTTAAAAGTCATTTGATTTTCCTTGAGAAAAATGAAGCAAAATGTGTAAGAGTATTCATTCAATAGATTTACCACCAACTGATAAAGGAGAATCTATCTAAAGCAGATGAAATCAGCCACATGCCTACAAAAAAAACACACAAAACTCAGAAAAATTAGGAGCAGGCAGTTATATGAAAGCCAAATGATCTCTTATGAGAAATAAAGCTGATAATAATTCACTAACATCTCTACCAACCAAGAAGAACTCAAATCAAGGAAACAAAATATGAACTATAAGGAAAAGTAAATTTAAATGACATAGAAGTTAAATCTCATCATTTACTTTTAAAGGGGGCTCCATATGCCCCATGCTTAAATATATCAGTAACCTGAGAGGGCCACCAGGACACCTTCAGGACTATCAGAGCATAACAAAGTAGAAGCAGTAGGTTATAATAGCAGAGGTATCCTGAATGCAATCTGTGAGGACAAAAACACCCCCTCCACAAGAAGAGAACCAATAAAAGATGGTCCCTCCACTAACAATATACTTTCCCAACAGTTTCTCAACAACAACAAAATAAGCCTTTGATAACTAGCTTCTATCTAACCTAGCAGACTTTCTTGGCAGAACTTAAAGGATGGCCATGGTTTTGGTAGCACTTTGAATGGTATACCTCCTAAAATGAAACCCAATAGACAAGGACACCTTTGCTGGAGATGAACAAAATATCTACCTGACTACTTGGCAGCCTTGTTTCCTCTGCTACAGGCCCTGATCAGAAACCAGATATTGAAGACAAGCTCCAAAATGTAGTTTGTGGGAAGAGAACCTCCCTCTATCTCCCCACTCCACACAAAGTAAATGAGGCCATCTGAAAGAACACTCCCTGAAGAACAAACCTAACATATTTTTCCATTAGCCATGAGAAATGTCTCTACACCAAGAGCTGGTATTTCTCCCTCCAACCACAGGCTAGGAAATTCAGGCCTCCTATGAGCCCATGTTTGAAGCTGCTGAGCCACAGCATATTCCTTTGTTATTGTTCTAAGAAACAGGGCATTTCCTTTTGGCTTAATTGCTGTTAAGTGATTATGGTGTTGCTTCTGTGGAAGCATGACAGAATTTCAGTGTTGCAAAAGTAGCACATTTAAAATGGAGCCAATCATAAATTGTTTTCATCTTCAAATTATTGTCTCTGTCTTTTAAGATAATACTGAACATTTTCATTTGTGTTTTATTGTCCTTAAGTGAATATGTTAAGTGTTCATGTTGAAGTGCAGTCAAATTACAATTAAGATATAATTTTTAAATATGACATGATACATAGCTTATTATTATTCTGTTCTAGACAGTATAAAGATGGTATTTTAACCTTAGTTTTAAACAAATCTCTACAGTTAAACCATAGTGATAGTTTTCTATGAACAATTCATCAAATAGAGACATTTGAAGCTTTTAAAATGATGTCTATATATATATATATATATCAAAGGCTGTGTTTATTAAAGTATTAATAATAATATATTATTAATTAAAATATTAGTTAATGGTAAATTGATAATAATTATTAGAATGTTTACAATTAATAGTTATAAGAAAAATAAAATAGCATATCTACTGAAATACATTTTAATTCACTTTAAGGCAAGTATTAATTGGCTACTAATGCCTTGTGTCTAATCCTTCATTATGCCATACTAGGTATTAAATATATGTACATATACACATGAGTATTGTAAATGTGTCTATGGATGCATACATATGTAATAGATAACTTGTACTTTTGGGGAGTTAGAAAAGTGATCACTAAAGTTTTCTGCTTAAAGTAAGTTTACACTTGGGTTTCAACTTTCGAAGCATTGACTCTGGAAGTACATAGTTAGCTTCTACTTTTCCATATCAAATAGAATCAATTTATTTTGACAAAATCTCCCTTATAATCAAAGAGGATTCTTCAGAAATGTAAGTAAGTGGCTAGTTCCACATATTAATCTAGTAAACACTTGCATAGCATTTATATTCTGCTTATTCTTCAGTACTTTCAAACAACTAACTCAACCTTCACAGCATTTTCCCCAGGTAGGAAGCATTGCTCTCTTTATTTTACTTAGGAAATGGACTCATGGGAAGTGTAAACAATTATCCACAGATACTTAGTTTTCAGATGGCATGGCTAGGGTGCAAACCCAGAAGGCCCAGATCTCAAGTCAACCTACTCAGGCTGGACTTGTCCAGTGAGAAAGAATGGCATCTAGTGATTGAGGTTAGTGTCAACAACTCCTATTGTGGGTGCCAGTGTCACCAGAGTCCTCTTGTAGTTCCAAGTTGATCTTTCTGGCACAGGTAAGCTCCTCTAGTGTCTGGCTAACCTTTCACACACTTGACATGGAAGTTTTCTGCCAAGGGGTTCATTAGGGATGATGACAAATGTTCTTTCTAATGTGCATGGGTTGTTTACAGACGTCTGCTGCCCTTAAAGGACCTTCCCATACTATTAACAGTACAATCAAGAAGTGATCTTTTAATCACTTACTCTTACTCAGAAGAACTATCTATCTTTTCACAAAACAAACTCTACTCTCTCAAGTAAACCAATCTCTGAGAAAGAACCCACACTAAAACTAAAAAAGGATGAATAACATCACGTCATAAACAGTAACATATAATAAATCTACAGAACCATAGCTTCTCTTCACCATGTCACACTAAAGTTGTGGCTGAAAAGATATCCTATGCTTTCTCTCAGAGGAGAAAAGCTGCCCATCGTGAGCTGAGCAGGACACTAGCTCAGCAGACAGAACCTATCCAATACCCACATTTGTTTGTTATCCTGGGCTGGAATCTGTTCACATGAGGGGCCCTGACTCTCCCCTTGTTACTGAGGCTCCCCCTTATCTCTGATTTATGACAAATGACTTGCAAGTCAGTAAATCCCCATAGTTTTGGCAACTATCATATAATTCTGTCAGCACTTCAAGGTAGAGTTTAAGATGACCAGGAAGAGCCGGCCTGCAGGTCAGAAAGTCTGCTCCTCAGGAGAAAGTAAAGTAAATAGGGAAGGTTTTCTCAACTGCTGTTTACATATACTTTGGAGACAGAAGCTGAATGATCACAAGTCTCTGGGAAGTGCCACAGAGTCAACCCTTACTCCCTGAAAAACAAAAGGTGTGTTAAGATAGGCCGGAGAAAGTCACATCAAAAGGTTCCCCTGGAGACCCAAAGTGGCCACAGTAGCAGCTATACGGAGGAGACTGTTCAGTGTGCTACGGCTGGGTTCAAAGTAAGGCCAAGGAAATGAGACCGGAGGAAAAAGAAGAAGTTCACTGTGAGAATAACGTTCCTGGGTTTAGACTATTTACATTATTCAGAAACCTGAAAACACAAACACAAAGGTAGACGACAAAGACACTTCTATGAGAAGATCGATCATGGTGCTAGGGAAAGCCTTCCTAACAGAACGAAGGAAAGCTCTGAAAGACACAAGAAGCCACTCTACCAGGTGAGTCATGACCCTGCAGAAGAAAGAAAGCAGACTATTAAACGGATAAATCAATCTTCAACTATTCTAAATCAAAAGATAAGAAGAGCTAATAAATAATGTCAAACTTAATGTTTGACTGATGAGTATCACCCCAAATGTACAAAACCTACAGATTAGTGAGCTAGTCACCCTATCTAGAAGTAAGAAGAAAAAATGTATGCACACACATGCAATTGGAGACAGTAAACTGCAGAAGGAAAGAAGCGAATTTTGTGGCTGGAAAGACCTTTGTTTGAATCCAGCCTCTGCCACTTCATAGCCATGTAACATGAGTAGGTCAGGTAAAACCTTTGGTAAGAAAAGAGCAGTATTCCTGAATAAAAATATCCCTAACTCATAAGGTAATTTCAAAATCTGCTTGCATAACTGTGGTGTACATAAATTTTTAGTGGTTTCAAGAAAACTCCCCTTTAAATGAATTCCTAATTGTGTTTGTTAATGTTTTAATTAAATAGTGTTCTAACCAAGCTCTATTGTACCAAAGCCACTAGGCCCATTGACAAAATTTCTAGCATTTATAACATCCATGTGGAGTCTTCAAAAGCATTCCAATAGAACCTCTCACGTCATCCATCAGTTACTTTGAAAACAAGCAGACCTCTTTAGAATGACATCTCACTAGTCTCCTGGTCACTTTGATCTTTATCTTAGAGACATCCACCATAGCAATCACAACTCTCCATGGTCTTCTCAAGTAACAGCTCTCCATGGTCTTCTCAAGTGTGCTTAAAAAAAAAAAAATCTAAATTTTCTCTTTCTAAATGTTGCTAATTTCTTCATGGTCTTAGTACAGTGGGGAGAAGAGAGAAATTGGGCAGTAGAGATAAGTTACATCCCTCTCTCCCGTTAATACTCAAAAAATTTTCCAAAAGTGTACTTTACTCCTTCCTGTGAGATGGCACCAGTGTGCTAATGTGAAAAGAACAGTGGACATAACATCAGAAGTGAGGAAAAGCATCACTGAGTATCTGAGAGGACCCAGCCACAACATTTTCATAAATCCTTATCAATACTGACAGTTAACAGTTTCAATTGCTTTATAAATATTAAAGATTATGCATTGAATATGCATCAGGTATATAAAATTTTGTGTGCATGTACATGGTACACATGTACAATTTAATGTTGTAAAGATGCAATTCTAGTCTGCCTTCAGAATTTCGTTGTTTAGTTACCCTGTTGACTGAGCAAATAATTTAATTATTGAGATCTCTAATTTCTCCTGTTAGACTGCAGATCATAATATCTACTTCACAAGATATTTATTTATTCTCAGGACTACACAGGTAAAGTACTAACAAAAAGTCCTTGGCATACTGCTCAGAATACAATGGCTATTCAATAAAACCATGCCTATTATTCAATTTAGTATTTAATATGTCACCATTTTAAGTACTTTAAAAATATTAAGAGAGGTTGGAGAGTTGGCTTAGAAGTTAAGAAAGCTTTCTTTTCCTGTGGAGGATCTAGTGCAGATACCAGTATCCATATGGTGGTTCATGACAGTGTATAAGTCCAGCTTCAGGGAATCCAAGCCCTCTTCTGACCTCCATAGGCACCTCACTCATATGGTGCTTAGAATGCACTAAGGCCCACAGCACACACACATAAAACTATTAAATAAATAAATAAATAAATAAATACTAACATTTATATTTTTCATGCCAATCTTTTCATCACTTACTATTTTTGATCCATATTCTGACAGAACAAGAATCTAAGAGGTTAAACAACTTGCCCATGAGCCCACAACTACAATTACAACCCAGACAATTCTATACCAGTATTTCTCCAACAAACCATCATCCTTTATTTCAGAATTGCCTTGAAACTTTTAGAAAAGAAGAAAATACTTTAAATCTCTTTCTTGAACCTGGAGAGATGGTTCAACAGTTAAGGGCACTGACCTGGGCAATTCCCAGCACCTACACAGTGCTACACAACTATCTGTAATTCCAGTTCCTGGGGATCTGACTCCATTTTCAGCCTCCATGGGTTCTGCATGCACATGACACACAGATATACATGTAGGCAAAACACTCATACTCATAAAATAAATAAATGAAGTTTTTTTAAAGGAATTCCTGTGATTTACAATGAAATATTTATCAGGATAATAAATAATTGAACAGACCATACACTGTCTTAGAGAGACATAAACATTCCAAGTAACTGTTCAAGAAGGAGATTAGCCATGTGGAGAAATGGTTGGTGTGCTGATGTCACTGAAACCACTATTGTCAAAGTGTGAGTGAGAATGATGGGAAATCTGGGGTCAGCACAGTAAGCCTGGAAAGGTTAGCAAGGATAAAGGATGAAGAAACAACCCAGAGACAATAATCCTGTAGGAGACTCTCACCAAGAGAAGAATGCAGTCAAAAAGGACAGGATTGGCAACAGGGAATGCATGTCCTGGTCTCATATCACCCCCTGGGTATCTCTTTCCAGTCTCCTCCTGACAGTGAGAAGTCATGAAAGCCCTTGCCATCACCCAAACAAACCAGCCATCCTGGCTTGAAGTCAGAGGGAAAGACTGGCTTTTCTCCAACCTTTAGATCTCTTCAACACCTCCATTCTAGCCCAGCCCCATTACTAAGTTTCAGCTCCCAATACCTTGAGACATACTGTACCAGAACCCCCAGTGACCACACTTAGCAGAAGCCCCAAAACATTCCCTACCAGGCAATACATAGCCACCATATTCTGCTAAGAACTAGGGAGGGCAACAGAAACCAAGGAACAAAACACCCACCCAACAAAGACAAGACCAGATATCAGTACTTAGAATTACGATCAACCCAAACCAAGGTGCCTAAACACTAGTGTAAAAACACAATCAATTATAGCCAGGGCAGTATGTCCCCTACTAGGGCCCAGTAAATTTACTACAGTAGGTTTTTAGAAATGGAACATAGCTGAAACATAAGACAAGGATCTGAAAATAGTCTTTATGAATATAATAGAGGTTCTTAAAGAATAAATAAATAAATACATTAAAGAAATCTATGAAAACACAAACAAACTATGGAAGGAAATACATAAAACAGTTCAAGACCTGAGAATGGAAATAGAATCAATAAAGAAAACCCAAACTGGGGGAAATCTAGAAATGAAAAAGTTAAGAATTTGAACAGGAACCTGTCCTTCCATGCAAGCCTCACCAACAGAATACAAGAGATGGAAGAGACAATCTTGGGCATTGAAGATAAGATAGAAGAAATAGCCAGGTGGTGGTGGCACACGCCCTTAATCCCAGCACTCGGGAGGCAGAGCCAGGCAGATCTCCGTGAGTTCGAGGCCAACTTGGGCTACCATGTGAGCTCCAGAAAAGGCACAAAGCTACATAGAGAAACCCTGTCTCGAAAAACCAAAAAAGAAGAAGAAGAAGAAAAGAAGAAGAAGAAGAAGAAGAAGAAGAAGAAGAAGAAGAAGAAGAAATGGATACCTCAATCAAAGAAAATGTTATATCTAAAAAACTCCAGGCACAAACCATCCAGGAAATCTGGGACACTATGAAAAGAGCAAACTTACAAATAATAGGAATAGAGGAAGGAATAAAAACCCAGGTCAAAGGTACAGAAAACATTTTAAACAAAAGCGTAGGAGAAAATTTCACTAACCTAAAGCAATTCCTTTTGGTAGACAATCAAAACACTAAACATACAGAACAAAGGAAATTAAAAGCTTCAAGGGGAAAAGACCATCTAATCTATTGACAGATCTATTGGAATAACACTTGTTATGGTTTGCATAAAAATGGCCCCCATAAGGCCATGTATTTGAATGCATAGGGAATGGCATTAAGAGATGTGGCCTTGTTGGAGTAGGTGTGGCTTTGTTGAGAGAAGTGTGTCACTGGGGGTGGGCTTTGGGTTTTCAAATTCACAAGCCAGGCCCAGTGGTTCTCTCTCTGCCTGCTGCCTGTAGATCCAGATATAGAACTCTCAGCTATTCTCCAGCACAATGTGTGCTTGTGTGTTGCCATGCTTCCTACCGTGACAATAATGGTCTAAACCTCTGAACTGTAAGGCAACCCCAGTTAAGTGGTTTCCATTATAATAGTTAACATGGTCATGGTGTCTCTTCACAGCAATACAAACCCTAACTAAGACAACACCTTACTTCTAAATAGAGATTTTTCAAAGGTAGAAAGGCTGGGACTGATATTCTACAAACTCCAAGGGACCATAGGTGCCAGCCCAGACCAGCAAAACCTTCTATCACAATAGATGGAGAAAAAAAGACATTCCAAAATAAAACCAAATTCAAATACTATCTACCTACAAATCCAGCCCTACAGAAGGCACTAAACAGAAAACCTCAACCTGAAGAGGTTAACTACACCAAAGAAAACCAAAGGAAGAAATAATTCTAGGCAAGCAAATAAAAAGAGGTGGGAAAAAACACACCACAAAAACAAAATAACATGAATCAACAACTCGACATCAATATCTCAATTCCCCAATGAAAAGACACAAACTAAAAGAATGGATATAAAAGAAGGAACCGTCCTTCTGCTGCATCCAAGAAACACACTTTAATATCAAGGATAGACAACACCTCAGGGTAAAAGGATTGAAAGAGATACTCTAAGCAACTGAAACTATACTTCAAATCAAAACTAATCAGAAAAGATAAGGAAGAACACTACATACTCATCAAAGAAAAAAATATACCAAGAAGACAGTCCAGTTCTTAACATCTATGCACCAAACACAAGGTCACCCAAGTTCATAAAAGAAACACTATTTCAGCTTAAATAACATATTGATCCCCACACATTGATGGGGGAAGACTTTAATACCCAACTCTCACCAATGGACAGGTCAACAAGACAAAAGTAAACAGAAATACTGGAAATAACTAACATCATAAAGCAAATGGATCAAACAGATATTTACAAAACATTTCACCCTAACAAAAAGAAGATACCTTCTTCTCAATATCTCATGGGACTTTCTCCAAAATTGACCACATACTTGGACACGAAGAAAGTCTCAACAGTTACAAGAAAATTGAAATAACATGCTGCATCTTTTCTTACCACCACGGATTAAAGATGGATATTGACAAAAGAAACAACAGAATGCTTGGAAAATCATGGAAACTGAACAACTCTCTACTGAATAGAAAATGGATCAAGAGAGAAATTAAGAAAGACACTTGAAACTCTCTAAAAAAACTGAATTAAAATGAATACATAATATATCCAAACTTCTGGGATACAATAAAGGCAGTTCTAAGGGACAAATTTATAGCAAAAAAAAAAAAAATGGCTACATAAAGAAATTGAATAGATTTCATACTAGCAATTTAATAACACACCTGAAAACTCCAAAACAAAGAGAAGAATCCAAACCCAAAAGGAGTAAATGGCAAGAAATAATCAAGCACAGGGTATAAATTTTAAAAAAGAAAGAAAGAGAGAGAGAGAGAGAGAGAGAGAGAGAGAGAGAGAAAGATATTTTTAAAAAAACAATAAACCAAAGTCTTACTTCATTGAGAAAATCAACAAGATTGACAAACCCTATTGAAATTAACCAAAAGGCAGAGAATATCCAAATTAACAAATTTGAGTGAAAAGAGGGACATAACAACAGAAACAGAGGAAATCGAGAATTGGGACATATTTTTAAATCCTATATTCCACCAAATTGAAAATCTAAAAGAAATGGATAATTTTCTTAATACATATCATCTACCAAAGTTAAATCAAGATCAGATAAGCAATTTAAACAGACTTATAACCCCTAGAGAAATAGAAGGAGTCATTTGAAGTCTCCCAACCAAAAAAAAAGTCCAAAACCAGATGGTATTAGCACAGAATCTACCAGACTCTCAAAGAAGTATTAATATCAATACTCTTCAAAATATTTCACAAAACAGAAACAGAATGAATATTGTCTAATTCATGTATGAGGCCACAGTTACCCTTATACCCAAACCATATAAAGACTCAACAAAGAAAGAATTTCAGACCAATTTCCTTTATGAACATAGATGCAAAAATACTCAACAAAGTACTTGCACACTAAACCCAAGAACACATCAAAAAGATCATCCACAGTGATCAGCTAGGCTTTATCCTAAAGATGCTTGCATGGTTCAACATACGTTAATATAGAAATGTAATCTATAATATAAACAAACTGAAAGAAAAAAAAACATTACAAGGGAAGAAGTCAAACTACTTTTTACTTGCAAATGCTATGGTAGTTTACTAAGTGAACCTAAAATTTCCACCAGGAAAACTCCTACAGCTGATAAACACTTTCAGCAAGTAGCAGGTTACAAAATTAAGTCATAAAAATCAGTAGCCTTCCTATGCACAAATGATAAATGGACTGAGAAAGAAACCAAGAAAACAATACCTTTCACAACTGCCTCAAAAAATATAACATATCCTCAGGTAACTCTAATCAAGCAAGTACAAGATTTGCACAATAAAAACTTTAAGACATTAAAGAAAGAAATTGAAGAAGTTACTAGAAGCTGGAAAGATCTTTCATGTTAATGCACCAGAAGGATTAATATAATAAAAATCACCATCCTCCCAAAAGCAATCTACAAATTCAGTGCAATCCTTATCAAAATTTCAACATGATTCTTCACAGATCTTAAAGGACAATTTTCAGGTCCATATGGAAACAGGAAAATAAATAAATAAATAAACAAATAAATAAATAAACAAACGAATGAATGAATGAATGAATAAGTAAATAAATAAGTGAATGAATGAATGAATGAATGAATGAATGAAAAAAGCAAGAGAGCTAAAACAATCCTGAATAACCATAGTACTTCTGGAATTATCTCCATCCCCAACCTCAAAGTGTACTACAGAGCTTTAGCAACAAAAATAGCATAGTATTGCAGACACACAAAAAAAGGACAAGTTGATCAAAGGAATTTAATTGAAGACACAGGCATAAATCCACACACCTATGGACACGTAACTTTTGATAAAGGTGCTAGAAATATACACTGAAAGAAATACACCATCTTCAACAAACAGTGCTGGTCAAACTGGACAGCTACATGTAGAAGAATCCAAATTAGATTTATACTTATCACCCTGCCCAAAATTCAACACCAAATGGATCAAAGACCTCAACATAAAACCAGATACACTGAATCTGATAGAAGTGAATGTGAGAGATAACTTTGAACTCGTTGGCACAGGAAAGGACTTTCTGAACAGAACACCATTACCACAGGCACAAAGATCAGCAATTAAAAATATGACCTCATGAAACTGTAAGGCAAAGAACACTGTCATTAGGATGAAGCAGCTGCCTATAGAATGGGAAAAACTTTTTACCAGTACACATCTGATTAAAAACTCAGGAAAAAAATCTAGATATCAAGAAAACAAATAACCCAATTAAAAATGGGATACAGTTATAACAGAGAATTCTCAAAATAGGAAAACAAATGGCTGAGAATACTTAAAGAAATGCTCAACGTCCTTAGCCATCAGAAAAATGAAAACCAAAACCACTTGAAGATTTCATCTTCTACTCACCATAAAACCTAAGATCAATAAAACAAGTGACAGTTTATGCTAACGAGGATGTGAAGTAAGGGGAACACTCCTCCATTGCTGGTGGGATTACAAACATGTACAGTCATTAAGGAAATCAGTATGGGTGTCCTGAGAAAGCTGGGAATAGATCTACCTCATGGCCACCTATACCACTCTTGGGCATATATCAAAAGGATGCTACATTCTACAATGGAGACACTTGTTCAACCATGTTCACTGCTGTTCTGTTCATAATAGCATGAAACTGAAAACAGCCTAAATGTCTGTCAATAGATGAATGCATAAAGAACATATTGTATTTTTACACAATGGAATATTTCTTCTTAAGTCATTGATAAAGAAGCTATAATCTGTAACCATAGGTTAGGTATAGAGTAAGGGACTAGGGGTGGGGAGCCAAATCTCCCAAACAAGGGAAAATAGAATAAATAGATAGTTATTGATGGCAGGGAAGGGAGGGAAGATGGGGACTTAAACAGGAGGCTCAGACTAGGAGGGTGAGGGAAGAGGGCCACAAGGGAGAGAACCTGGGAAGAGACAGCTAAAATTAATGGTCATTTAAAGAGTCACATGGAAATCTAATACAGTCAAAGCTTCCTAAATTACATATATAAATTTATATATATATATATATGAAGGGGATCTAAACGAAATCACTAAATAATAGAGGAGACAACCTCAACTGCACATCTTTCTTCACCAATGAAGCTTCAGCAACAGTGACAGGTTTCATCTAACCAAGTTATTGGCCAAAGTGGTCCTATGGGAACCCTCAAACAACCCAGTCTGTTTCAAAGATGATGGGTTGCTCTCCACAAACTGACACCAGGCCCTATTGCTGAGAATAGTACCTACACAACTCATTGAACACGGAGAAGTCAAGTTGTTGCCTGTCTAGAGCCTTCACCCCTACTGGCTAGTTTTCTAGGTACCAGAAGGCACTCTGCACACTCTCAAAGGAAAAACATAAATACTAACCCAGGAGCAAACCCTTCAATCTACAACAGTGACCTGCCTATGAGATATGCTGGCTAATAAAATAGTGACACAAAGGTTGTGGGAATAATCAACCAATATCTGATGTGATTAAAGGGCCACTCCATGAGATGGAACCAAACCTTTGACTACTTGGCTAGTCAAGAATGGAAAACCAAATGGTCTGCTAAAGGAACATAGCAATAAAATGATTCCTGACATTCTTCTCTATATAGAGAGCAGTGTGTTGCTCAGAGAAGCTTGCTCTTGCAGCAGATGGAAACAAATACAGAGACCCACAGCCAGAAAATATGCAGAGAGTGAGAGTTCCAAGACATTCAGTCTTAAATGGTACATCTCAAGTAAATCCCTCACCTCAGGGATCAAGGAACTGTGGGGATTCCCTTTGGTCCTCATGGTCAGTTGGCCATCAGTCCACAAGGACAAAGGGACAGAAGCAATGACAGATCCTTGTAAGATTCGTGAAGACAGTGGAGACAGCCCTCTGGGAAACAACTTCAGTAAATGCGACTCAACTTTATTCCAGAGGATAAGAAATATATAGGAGTGGGAAGCCGGGGGAAAACCCTAATTTGCCTAAAGTGGCAAGCTCCTATCATAAGACTTCATATGTAGTAGCAGAGTCCTACAGCAAAGCTCCTAGCACATGTCTTAGTTACCAAATGTGCAACAGGGGAGGGTTCTAGCAGGAAACTGTGCCCAGGGTCCCCCTAGAGATAAATCAGGCATCCAGGCTTAGAGACAGCTTTCAGATAAGGTCAGTCTTCCAGGGCTCAGGGACAGTCTCCAGATAAGGGCAGGTAGAGAGCAGGAAGTCTTGTTAGGGTTGGGGGAGTGCCCATTTCACCAAGGTTTGGGGAAAAAAAGCTGCCAGATTTTGACAGACTGCAACTTCCAACCTGCAAGGACTCCCAACAGGAAACCTAGCAGAAGTGGAGACAGAAAAAAAAAAATGTATGAGCCAAAGAAGACAGAAGACACCAAGGAAACAAGGCCTTCTAAACACAGCAGGACCTACACACATATGAACTCACAGTGAATATGGCAGCATGCCCAGGGTCTGCTCAGGGCCTGCACAGGGCCTGCACAGGCCTGCACTAGATGGGGTCCTAGAGGAGAAAAGAGAATACGCTCCTATCCCTAACCCAGAAGCTATTCCAACTGATAACAACTTGCAAATGAAAATTTATTTTCTCAAGGGAAGTTATACTCCAGGGAGTATAACTGGGGAAACAAACTATTCTTAAGGCTACATCACTTGCCCATCAGTAGATAGCAAGCAGGAAATGAATTCAATGGCATCTTTGAACCTTCCTTGTTGCATGGTATGTGATGTGTCCGGGCTTTTTAATTTTAAGTTTAATTTTATTTTTACTTTTGTTTACTTCTTGAATGCAAATAAATATTTTTCTCCTTTTTTATTTATTATATTTGTGTTTTAATTTTATACATCAGCCACTTTCCCCCCCCTGCCCCCCCCCCCACCTTTCCCCCAACCCCTCCCCTCCATTCCCATCTCCTCCAGGGCCAAGACTCTCCTGGGGATTCATTTAAACCTGGTGGATTCAGTACAGGCAGGTCCAGTCCCCTCCTTCCAGGCTGAGCAAAGTGTCCCTGTGTAAGCCCAAGGTTCCAAACATGCACTAAGGATAGGTCCCGGTCCCACAGCCTGGGTGCCTCCCAAACAGTTCAAGCTATTCAATTGTCTCACTTATCCAGAGGGCCTGCTCCAGCTGGGGGCTCCACAGCCTTTGGTTCATAATTCATGTGCTTCCATTCATTTGGTTATTTGTCCCTGTGCTTTTCCAATCATGGACTCAACAATTCATGCTCTTACAGTCCCTCCTCTTTCTCAACAATTGGACTCCTGAAGCTCCACCTGGGGCCTGGCTGAGGATCTCTGCATCCACTTCCATCAGTTATTGGATGAGAGTTCCAGCATGACTGTCAGGGTGTTTGGCCATCTGATCATCAGGCTAGGTCAGATCAGACTGTCTCTCAACCATTGCCAGCAGTCTACAGAGGATGTAGCATTGTGGATTTCAGGGGACGTCTCGAGCACTCTGCCTATTCCTGTTCTCATGTGGTCATCATTTATCATGGTCTGTCATTCCTTGTTCTCCCTTTCTGTTCTTGATCCAGCTGGGATCTCATGATCCCCTAAGCTTTCTTTCCCTCAAATCTTGCCCTTCAATACTCCCACTGTCATCCAGGTTGTTCATGTAGATCTCATCCATTTCTCTGTCATTGGGCCATCCCTGTGTCTTTCCTAGGGTCCTGTTTTCTAGGTAGCCTCCCTGGAGTTGTGTAGCAGTCTAGTCATCTTTGTTTTACATCTAGTATCCTACTTTGAGTGAGTACATAACATGTTTGTCCTTCTGAGTCTGGGTTACGTCACTCAGGATGATTTTGTTCTTGATCCATCCATTTGCCTGCAAACCTCATGATGTCATTGTTTTTCTCTGCTGAGTAGTACTCCACTGTGTATATGTACCATATTTTCTTCATCCTTTCTTCAGTTGAAGGGCATCTAGGTTGTTTCCAGGTTCTGGCTACTACAAACAATGCTGATATGAACATAGCTAAGCAAATGCCCTTGTGGTATGATTGAGCATCCCTTGGGTATATGCCCAAGAGTGCTACAGCTGGGTCTTGGGGGAGATGGATTCCCAATTTTCTAAGGAAACGCCATATTGATTTCCAAAGTGGCTGTACAAGCTTGCATTCCCACCAGCAGTGGAGGAGAGTTCCCCTTGCTCCACATCCTCTCCAGCATAAACTGTCTTCTGTGTTTCTGATCTTAGCCATTCTGACAGGTGTAAGGTGGTATCTCAGAGTCATTTTGATTTGCATCTTCAACAAACGGTGCTGGCATAACTGGATGTCAACATGTAGAAAGCTGCAAATAGATCCATATCTGTCATCATGCACAAAACTTAAGTCCAAGTGGATCAAAGACCTCAACATAAATCTAGTTACTCTGAACCTGATAGAAGAGAAAGTAGGAAGTAGCCTTGAACCCATTGGCACCAGAGATCACTTTCTAAATATAACACCAGTAGCACAGACACTGAGAGAAACAATCAATGGGATCTGTTGAAACAGAGAAGCTTTTGTAGAGCAAAGGACACGATCAACAAGACAAAGCAACCACCTACAGAATGGGAAAAGGTCTTCACCAACCCCACATCTGACAGAGGGCTGATATCCAGAATATATGAAGAACTCAAGAAATTAGACATCAAAATGCCCAACAGTCCAATTAAGAAATGGGCTATAGAACTAAACAGAGAATTCTCAACAGAGGAAGCTCAAATGGCTGAAAGGCATTTAAGGAATTGCTCAACATCCCTAATTATCCGGGCAATATTTATTTTATTTTTAACCCTACAGTTTCTGCATGTATATGTATATGTGTGTATATATATATATATATATATATATATATATATATATGTGTGTGTGTGTGTGTGTGTGTGTGTGTGTGTGTGTGTGTGTGTGTGTGTATCCTAGTTTTGTGTTTTTATGGGATCCTGAATGTGTGAATGAGTGAGTCTCTGCATCTTGATCTGTTTCTATTGCTTTTTCTTGGGCTCTTTTTCTTATGTTTGTTTTGTCCTATTCCAATTTATTTGTTTTTGTTTTGTCTGATATTTTCTTACTATCCCTTAGATGTCTGTTTGTTTTCTCACCAGAGACAGAAAGGGTGTGAATCCAGATGGGGAAGTGGGGAGGAACTAGGTGGAGATGAGGGAGGGAAAACCATGATCAGAATATATTGTATGAAAAATTTATTTTCAATGAAAGAAAAAACGAAAGACTATGATTCAAAACATAAACATACATGTATTTCTATCACTAGATTGAACAATTTGTTTTTTTCTGGAAATATCTTTGTGACTATAGTCACAGGAATCACCCTTTGGAAAATAAGTTTCTTCAGACTATGTCTTGTAGTCTTTTCCAACAGGTCTTGCTTTTTTTCATTTTATCAGCAATGATATGCTGTTCTGAGTACTGTCAGCACAGGATGTGCAAAGTCCTTGCTGTCACAGGTATGCTCTGATGATGGTGGCGATGGCGGTGGCAGTGGTGGTAACAGTGGTAACAAAATCACTGTCTCAACACACCAAGATCCTGCACCACTCACTGTTCACCACCCTCGTGTGCTTGTTTCTAGCTGTACTTTAGTCCTAAACTCTCAAACACACCTGTTTTGGGAGGATATTTATGAAGATGGAGATAAAGGCTGTCCTTTTCATAGAAAGCACGATACAGTATTTGTGAATGCATGCAGTTGCTGAGGACACTTCTTTACTGACATTGTCTAATCATTAATAGAATTTTCTGGGGAGGAAATCTCTAGTAAATGAGACAGACAATCTGAGTAGGTGAGAACAGAATACTTGGACTCTAGCCAGCATGTCCTCCACCCAGTCCTAACCTGCACCTTCTTGTTGGTGACCTAGTGGGCTCCAGTCTCCTCCTCTGTGGAACAAAAGTATCAATTGTGCTAAATTGTTGGTGTTTCTTCTGGGAATAAATCAGACAATGGACTCATGTCTGGGAATAAATCAGACAATGGAATTGCTGAGGTCAACTATAATTTTAACAGAGCTACCCCATAATATACACACAACATACAGTTATAAATATGAATTGGTAGCTTAATGATCAGGAGAGCTTAATGATCAATTCTTTTTTTTTTTTCTGGTAGACACTTCTAAATCGGCGTTTTCTCCATTCCTTAAATAAATGTTCTGTGGGTGTTTTATTGTGTTTTTAGAAGCACAGTCAGAGCTCGAATACAAACCCATTCTTATAGCTTCCTGGGCTACAACACAGAGTTGGTGGGATTCCTAAGATCATTTTCTGTGATCAAATAGACACTGTGAACTTCACCTACTGCCAGCACCATAACAAAACCAACCAACCAACCCCACAGCCACAGAAGCTACCCCTCTGGCCTTCAACAGGTGCTCACAAAGGTTCCTTGAAACAGCCACGCCCACTGGATTTTGTTTCTCCTCTGTAGCTCCGGGAGTAGAAGGTGTTTAGCCATGAATGTTTTCCACACCATGAGTTTCCATTTTAAAGAGAAGTTCGTGGGGTGAGCAGAGCACTGATTGTTGTATGAGTAAAGGCTGGAGAGAATGTAGGAGAAGCAGATGCTCTGGCTTTGGGATCCGGAGAGATGAATGCTGCAAGTGGGAACCAGTGAGAGGGGGGATGAGATCGTCAGGAAGAAAAGATGCCCTTTGGGAGCCAGAAAAGCACCTAAGCTGGCAAAACTAGAAAGCTTATGGAATCCAAGTCAAGAACTAGACCACCCCTGATACAATCAGCTCACCTGCCACACAAGGAGTTGACCTGTAGGCCACCCAGAAAGTCCACTTAAATTGTTCCCCAAGAGCACAATCCCCCTTCTTCTCCCAAAGCAACGGAGATGTGGGTATGGGAGGAAAGACTCAGTGCCCCACTGATGAGGAAGAACTGGGTAGTTTTACATGTGTATGTATATATATACACACACAGGTATGCATCTATGCAAATCCTTCAAATTTAGAAAAATATTTCTGAAGGACAATCACTTTAGTTCTTACAGATAATGATATTGAAAAATGGGGAAGATGGAAGTTAAAAGAAACATACACTTACTAACAGTGAATTATGTGATAAAAGGCTATAGCCTCCTATCAGATACTTATAAAAGAGGGAAAATCATCTGCCTTTTACACATGGAAAATTTCAAGTCAGAGAAATTGTCTCTCCAAAAATTACTAATTGTAACAATAAACACAGTCAGATACTGAGTATTTTACTACATGCCAGACAATTTTAAGTAATTTCATCCATAATTACCTTCCATAATAGCTGCACTTGTCCTTCAGTATCCACTGGGATGAATCCAGCACCCCCTATGGACTTGAAAATCTACAGATGCTCAAGTCTATTATGAGAAATGGGGAAGTATTTGCATATCACCCATGGGCATCCTCTTCTACACTTCAAGTCATCCTAGATTGCTTGTAGTCAGTACAATGCAAATGGTTTATAATTCTGGCGCTGTATTGTTTAGGGAGTAATGACAAAAACGTCTGTGCATGTTTAGTACAGATGTAACATTTTCTTCATATATGTTTTGATTTACAGTTAACTAAATAGATGATGAGACCAGAGATTCAGAGGGGCTACTGTACCTATTGTCACCAAGTAATCGTACCTAGTTGCTCTTACTATGTCATTCCTAGAAGGTATCAGTGTTATTATTACCCTCAGTATACAAGATGGGAAATAGCAAGCCATAGCTGAGACCACATTAAGAAATGATGGAGTTAGGGTACAAGTCAAGGCTGCTTCTTCTGGTCCCTGAGTTCTATCACTCTGTCTCTATCCCAGGTTTCACCCCATTGTCATGAATCATGCCCAAACCTAGGAAGTTTATTGACCTGGGAACACCAGCGATGTCTTTTCTATTTAACAAAAACAAAGGGTTCTTCCTTCATGGAGCTGCTTAGACTTTACTACATTTTGTGGCTCAATAAATGTATTGTTCAACAAACTCTATCAGAGTTTAGCTAGCTGAGCACCCACATGGCTGTTAAGTTCTTCTTGGGATAAGGAAAAAACACAAATTTACATGCGGTATCTGAATCATTGTATTTCCAATAGTACTGTTAAGACTTCTTAGTTTTGCTTCTGCTCATGTGTGCATGTTAGTATGCACACATACATGCAGATGCCTATTAAGGCTGGAAAAGGGCATCTGGTGCCTTGGAGCTGGGATTACATGCAGTTGTGAGTTGCCTGACATGAGTGCTTGGAACCAAACCCAGGTCCTCGGCAAAAGCAGCACTCTAATGACTGAGCCATCTCTCAAGCCCATATCCAAGGTAACACTAAATTGGCTGAGATACAGCCTATTCAAAAATAATCTGCCAAGATTTTTAGCTTCCAGGGAAACTTTAATTTTTATTATTCTAGTAGCTAATAGTTATATGCACATGTGCATATATACATATATGTGTACATGATTATTTAATTTTTCCTTATATTTTAAATTTAAAAGGATAAAAGACTTGGCCATTTTTCCTTGGTATGAAATCTTTACATCCAGATGTAGTTGTTAGTCATTGCCCAGATTCGCTTTGAAAAGCAAGTACATCATTAGAGATGCACAGTGGTTCTAGGATTGCAGATTGGAAAAGCAGCAAAGCTAATACTCTTTGGTCAGAGGCTCCTGGGGAAGACAGTGAATTTGAATCTGTATCTGGGTAATTGGACACAAAAACATTAGGATAAGAAAAAAAAAAAAAAAAAACCAATAGACCCTGCTCCTGCAAGAGAAAGACCTAAGCAAGCAGAAATCAGCCTGGACCTGAACTCCTCTGCAAAGGAACCATGCCTCTCTCTGCCAGAGCCTGCTGCATCCAGTTGCTCCATTCAAGCTGCACTCAGCTACAGGTGCCACAGAAATGCTTCCCTGCACAGGTGCCACCTAACCTGGAGAGAAAGCATGTGAGCTGCAGTAGCACAGCCAGAGGGTATGGGGAAAGAGGTATCCTAGACACTGCCTGTGGAAGTCTCAGTAGATACAGCCACTGTAGAAATATGGAGACAGGAGAGGTAGCTCTGGGGTGAAGAGCACTGGGTGCACTTCGAGAGGATGTGGGTTCTATTCTCAGCACCCACACAGCAGCTCACAACAGCCTGTAATCCTAGTTCCAGGAGATCCCATGCCTCTTTCTGGCCTCCATGGGCACATATGTGGTACACATACATGGAGGTAGACAAAATACCCACACACTTACAATATATATATTTTTTAATTTTCAAAGAGAAAACACTAGGAAGTATTCTAACAAAAAAGTATAAATAGGACTACCATTTACCAAACTATACCAATTAAAGCATATGCCCAAAGGATGCTAAAGTCTGTAACACAGTTACTCGCAAATCTGTGTTCAAAGCTGCACTATTCACAATAGCTAAGAAATGAAAACAGTTTAGATGTCCATCAAAAAGTGAGTGAATGAAGAAATGTGGGGCATATGTACAATGGAATTTTTCTGAGCCTGAAAGAAAAATGAAATCATGTTAGCTATAGAAAAATTAAGGGAACTGGAAATTATTATGTTAAGCAAAAGTAACCCTGATTCAGAAAGAGAAATACTGAATGTTTTCTCTGATATGTAGATCCTGAAGCTTCATGTAGGGGTTGTCATAAACTAGGAAGGGGTACTGGCATAAAAACCAACATGTGGAACAATGGAATCAAATTGAAGACCCTGACATTAACACACACACCTATGAACATATAATTTTTGACAAAGAAGCCAAACATGTACAATGGAAAAAAGAAAGCATCTTCAACAAATGGTGCTGGCATAACTGGATGTCATCGTGAATAAGGCTGCAAATAGATCCATATCTGTCACCATGCACAAAACTTAAGTCCAAGTGGATCAAAGACCTCAACATAAATCTAGTTACTCTGAACCTGATAGAAGAGAAAGTAGGAAGTAGTCTTGAACCCATTGGCACCAGAGATCACTTTCTAAATATAACACCAGTAGCACAGACACTGAGAGAAACAATCAATCAATGGCACCTGTTGAAACTGAGAAGCTTTTGTAGAGCAAAGGACACAGTTAACAAGACAAAGCAACCACCTACAGAATGGGAAAAGTTCTTCACCAACCCCACATCTGACAGAGGGCTAATATCCAGAATATATGAAGAACTCAAGAAATTAGACATCAAAATGTCCAACAGTCCAATTAAGAAATGGGCTATAGAACTAAACAGAGAATTCTCAGCAGAGGAAGTTCAAATGGCTGAAAGACATTTAAGGAATTGCTCAACATCCCTAATTATCCAGGAAATGCTAATCAAAACAACTCTGAGATACCACCTTACACCTGTCAGAATGGCTAAGATCAGAAACACAGAAGACAGCTTATGCTAGAGAGGATGTGGAGCAAGGGGAACTCTCCTCCACTGCTGGTGGGAATGCAAGCTTGTACAGCCACTTTGGAAATCAATATGGCACTTCCTTAGAAAATTGGGAATCCATCTCCCCCAAGACCCAGCTGTAGCACTCTTGGGCATATACCCAAGGGATGCTCAATCATACCACAAGGGCATTTGCTCAGCTATGTTCATATCAGCATTGTTTGTAGTAGCCAGAACCTGGAAACAACCTAGATGCCCTTCAACTGAAGAATGGATGAAAAAAATATGGTACATATACACAATGGAGTACTACTCAGCAGAGAAAAACAATGACATCATGAGGTTTGCAGGCAAATGGATGGATCTAGAACAAAATCATCCTGAGTGAGGTAACCCAGACTCAGAAGGACAAACATGGTATGTACTCACTCATAGGAGGATACTAGATGTAAAACAAAGATGACTAGACTGCTACACAACTCCAGGGAGGCTACCTAGAAAACAGGACTTTAGGAAAGACACAGGGATGGCCCAATGACAGAGAAATGGATGAGATCTACATGAACAACCTGGACGACAGTGGGAGTAATGAAGGGCAAGATTTGAGGGAAAGAAAGCTTAGGGGATCATGAGATCCCAGCTGGATCAAGAACAGAAAGGGAGAACAAGGAATGACAGACCATGATAAATGATGACCACATGAGAACAGGAATAGGCAGAGTGCTCGAGAGGTCCCCAGAAATCCACAATGCTACATCCTCTGTAGACTGCTGGCAATGGTTGAGAGAAAGCCTGATCTGGCCTAGTCTGGTGATCAGATGGCCAAACACCCTGACAGTCATGCTGGAACTCTCATCCAATAACTGATGGAAGTGGATGCAGAGATCCTCAGCCAGGCCCCAGGTGGAGCTCCAGGAGTCCAATTGTTGAGAAAGAGGAGGGACTGTAAGAGCATGAATTGTTGAGCCCATGATTGGACAAATAACCAAACGAATGGAAGCACATGAATTATGAACTAACAGCTGTGGAGGCCCCAGCTGGAGCAGGCCCTCTGGATAAGTGAGACAATTGAATAGCTTGAACTGTTTGGGAGGCACCCAGGCAGTGGGACCCGGACCTGTCCTTAGTGCATGAGCTGGCTGTTTGGAACCTTGGGCTTACACAGGGACACATGCTGAGCCTGGAAGGAGAGGACTGGACCTGCCTGTACTGAATCCATCAGGTTTAAATGAATCCCCAGGAGAGTCTTGGCCCTGGAGGAGATGGGAATGGAGGGGAGGGGCTGGAAGGAAGTTGGGGGTGGGGGCGGGAGTGGGGGAAGACAGGGGAACCCATGGCTGATGTGTAAAATTAAAACGCAAATATAATAAATAACAAAAAATAAAATAAAACTAGGAAGGGGACCATAAGAAAGGAAAAGAAGTCTTAAGGGGGAATAGAGTGAAATAATATATATGACATCAAAACAGAACAGGGAGCTGCTAAAAGTACAAAGAAGACCTATGAGAAGAGGGTGGTGAAAATGGCAGGTGGGTACAATAAAATAAAATAAAATAAAATAAAATAAAATAAAATAAAATAAACCTGTGAATGAAAATGCCTCAGTGAAAGCTATGACTTTGAATACTAGCCTTAAAGGGTTATTATAAAAATAAAGTACTGAATTCCTGAAGGAATCTCCTACTTGAAAACAAAAACAAATATCTTAGGGTCACAAAAGTAATATTTGATTCTAAATTGAATTCTACTTCACACGATATTATTAAAAATTAAGCTTAACTTTATATAACTCCATATTTTCCCATCCCTAAAAACAGGATCAAAATACCCATCTCATTATGCATGTGCAATATTTTATTTAAATAGTAAAAGAAAAATTATTCTGTTATCTAGCAAAAATTAAAGTTAAGAACTACAAGTATTTTCCCAGGGTGAAACTTCTTCTTCTTCTTCTTCTTCTTCTTCTTCTTCTTCTTCTTCTTCTTCTTCTTCTTCTTCTTCTTCTTCTTCTTCTCCTCCTCCTCCTCCTCCTCCTCCTCCTCCTCCTCCTCCTCCTCCTCCTCCTCCTCCTTCTCCTCCTCCTCCTCCTCCTTCTTCTCCTTCTCCTTCTTCTCCTTCTTCTCCTCCTTCTTCTCCTTCTCCTCCTTCTCCTCCTTCTCCTCCTTCTCCTCCTTCTCTTCCTTCTCCTTCTCCTTCTTCTTCTTCTTCCTCTTCTTCTCTTCCTCCTCCTCCTCTTCCTCCTTTTTTTCAAATAAACATCTTGTTTTCTCCAGTGCTGAGGTTTGAACCTGGGGCCTCATGAATGCTAGGCAAGTTTCATTGCTGATCTACTTGCCTGGTGCCTCTATAGAAACACTATTGCTGACATCTACCTCCCACTGGCAGCTGACCTTCCTTCCTATTCTAGTTTATTTACTATGGTAGCCCTGAATATTTGTCTGGATAATAATGCCTTACTTCCACCACCCTCTTCTTTTGATGGGAGGATCTTAATCTTCCTGTGATGGCTACTTTTGTGTCAACTTTACACAAGCTACAGTCATCTGAGAAGAGGGGATCTCAATAGAGAAATACCCTCAACAAATTGGCCCATGGACAACACTGTAGGGCATTTTCTTCATTGGTGATTGATGTGGGTGAGCCCAGGCCATAGTGGATGGGGCAACACTAGGCAGTTAATCCTGGGTACTACAAGAAAGCAGGCTGAGCAAGCTATACGGAGCAAACTAGTAAGAAGTGCTCCTTCATGGCTTCTCAATCAGTTCCTGTCTGACTTCTCTGAATGGCGGATTACAGGTTGTAAGATGAAATAAAACCTCCTTCCCAAGTTGCTTTTGGTTATGGTCTTTTATCACAGCAATAGAAACTCTAAGATGCTTCCCACCTAGAATTATCACTAAGTTCTGAATTTTCCAATTCCTGCATTCATGGCTTTATTAACAGTACCTGTCCAGCACTTTGCTCACTATTTCACACTGTGAGTAGGTGAAGATTTATGCTACAAGAACAGAAACTGTGGTGGTCATTCACATTCATTACATACCCAATGTGTTGTATGATAGACACACACACAGTCCATCTGATTATTTTTATTTTGTACTATAGAATATGTTACTTAGTTATAAATGTAAACTTCCTATTGGGATATAATGGCTCAAGCTTAAAGCAGAAGGTTTGACATGAGTTTGAGGCCAGCCTGCATTACACAGTCAGTTTGAAGCCACTCAGAGCTACAGTGTGAGAACATGTTTCAAAAACAAAATATATAAAACAAGTAAACAACTAATACGCCATTCATTGATCTATTCATCTAAGATGAACAATTAATGACAAACATTAAGACATCTGGACATACTGTTACCAAGATCTCACTCTGGTCTCCCTTTGGCTTCATGATCCTAGTGATCTGTATCAAAATAATTTAAACTAAGGGGTGAGGGGTTAGTAAAATGCTTGTGGTGCCTTTATGAGTATTTGGATTCAATCCCCAGAATCGCCCCCAAAAGCTAACCACAAAAGCATGTGCTATAATCCCAAGGCTGTGAAGATTGAGATAGCAGGATTCCTAGAGCTTTCTGGACAGCTAGTGTAGCTTAATCAGCAAGTTCCAGGGTCACAGATAGATGCTGTCTCAAAAACTAAGATGGAGAGTAACTGAGTACCAGAGGAAGGTAGGAGCCCATTAAGATCCAGAAAACAGAAGACCTAACATTCAGGGAGACCTAACATTCTAGTGAGGCAGGGTCTGGTTAAAGGACAATCCCTTGAGGAGGAAGGACTACTCCTAAAAAGGCAGACTCTCTTTAAGCCATTCTAAAGAGGTGGACAGAATAACTATTTCTTTTGATAACTATTCCTGTTAATAAGATATAGTACTTTTCCTTTCCAATGTCCCTATCCAATAAATGTATTCTCTACAAGCCAAGCTGTCATGATGTTCAGCTGGGTCTGCCCACAGGAACTCAGAAAGGTGCAACTTTCCCTTTTTTTTTTCTCTCTCTCTCTCTTTCTTTCAGATGCTGGCCAGGACCTAAGTATGCTTTTCCTGCTGATACTTTGTGCTTCCTTTTTCTTCCTCTAAAGCCCCACCCTACACCATAACATGTGGCTACCTGCCACTATGGAGCTGACCTCCATGCCATCTTAACTCCAATGACAATGGTTTTCCCCCTTCTCTCCTCCATTACTCTCTCTTGGGAAGCTCTGGGGTATTGTTCTTTTAAATTGTAATGAATTGTCCTTGAGCTTCCTTTTGAGTCCATTTTTAAGTTACTTTATTAGTGAGGAGAATAAGTTCTCCAAAGAGGGAAATTTGGTGTTCTTCTATCATCTGAAAACAATGAGGGGGTCTCCCCAAAATTCAGTAATATAAGAAAGACACCCAGTGTCAACTTTTGGACTCCAGACAAGCATGCAAACACAAAAGAACACACATACATACTAGAATTCAAGTGAGATACTAAGAATGTGTAAAAGATGAGCAGAGTTTATTACAAAATACAGTGGACACCTCAAACAAGGACTATTGTCCAAAGGGACCATTGCAAAGGAAAGACTAGACAGTGTCAAGAAAACAGTTGTGTAGGGCAAACCTTCAAGTGTAAAGTGGACAATGACCAAGAGCACTATATTTGTTCAAGTAGACTACGTGCTATTACCATTGTAAAGTTGGGAGGAGAGCTTCTTTGAGGGATAGTTTCCCACCAAGGTTACTGACAAGCACATTCTTTTGGTCACTAATCAAAAGACTTTAAAAATAATTAAAGAAAGAACAAACAAATCTATAAAAATAGATGCCTAATCCCTCTAGCTCTATCTTCCTCATTATTGTCTAATTCATACCCAGTCTTTTACATATGCTTTAACTATTAGGAACTGAAACTGCGGAGCTTCCATTTGGTATCATATATTCTAAGCAAGGGCAATCATAGTATTTTGCCCTTCTTCTTGTTGTGGGATATTTTGATCACACTCTGACACTCCAGAGACTGACAATAAAGTTGACTTTGAATCAGAGGACGAAGCTAGCTACTAGCTGACCAAAATTGAAGGTTTTGGAGGACCATGGACATATAGGAAGTAGTAGGATGGGGCTCAGAAAGGTTCTCTGCCCTTTTGAATTGAGAAAGGACAAAAAGAGGAGGTCACTGTTCACTTCTCCGCTGCTTCTCTGATCATTCAAGTTCTTACCCTGGTATCTGACTCTCAAGTTTTTATTGATAAAGAATAATTAAATAAATGCTTAATCTGGTGTCCAACACAGGGCATGAGAACACGAGGCAGCTGTTTGCCATCAGCTTTGCAGCTGCCAGAGTTACCACCACAGCTGACTTTCCTTCCCTTGCCCCATACCCTCCACAGGAGTCAGGTTTTCTCATTGCAGCCTCTCTACAGCATTCTCCAACTGCCATGGGGCACTGTTGCCAAACCCCACAGGCAGATGGGCCCCAAATGCCACCAGAGTTAGCTACCCACTGCCAATTGGCTCTGTCATTCACATGGCTCCCTGCCTTTGCTTACATACACACACACACACACACACACACACACACACACACACACACGCACACACACACACACACACACAGGCTTCATCATCTGCAGGCCCTCCCTTCTGCTGCATGTTTTTCAGGCAGCTGGCATCTCCGTGTGGGAAGCAGGCTTTCCCTGGTCCCCCTCCTTGGGCCACTGCCACATCAGGTCACTCACCTGGACATCCACTTGGGCTTTTTTTACTCTTGCTGCTACCACCACACACTCTCAGCCCCCATCTATATGCAAACAGCTGCAGATGCCCTTGGCCAGGCAGTGCCCTGCTCACATTTTCTGCCCAGCCATAGGTGCAGTAAGAGATAGCCTCACACTTTGCTGTCATCATCAGCAGGTCTGGAGAGACACCTGAAAATTCTTAAGAGGAGGGATTAGGTGTTGCTTTTTGTTTTCAAAATTTACCCACATTAAGAATGGGGAACAAAATTATAATGCAGAGAGTTCCCTGTATCATTCCACAGTGGGTGATTTGAAAACGGAAAAAAACAAATGAAGGGATAACTAACTTAGCTGGGATTGACATAATGTCAACTATAATCATTATCAGTTTGGTAATTCATGTTTTATCCCTTAAAAATGGTTTAATAACAGTGCCAAATATGAAAAATTGACTGTAAAGATATAATGCTTAGAAAGGCCAACTAATGAAACTGAAAGAAATTTTTACACACAGAGGACTTTAGAGCAGAACCTATCTCACCATTACATTATGAAACTGAAGAGGAATGGCCCAGGGTTATTAGAAAACCAACCTTAATTTACCCAATTACAATTCAAGAATGACCACCAGATGATATGGACCTCCAAGGCTATTCAGAAGTTAACTGGGATCCTGTGGAAATGATAGATAGGAAGAGATGAAGGAAGCACTGGTTTTATATGGTTTACATTTACATTTTTTGAAGCAGATGTTAAAATCATGGGCAACTCAGAACAGAATTATTTCACAGGGCTGAAAAAAATTAGCTACAGCAATATTGGGAGCTGATCCTCAGTTACAATGGAAAACATGGTAGAGAGAGGAAGCTAGGGTCACAGAACAATGAAGTAGGGCTAGAGGAATTGAAATTTCCTAAGAAGACCCTCTTGATGAAGGCCAGTATGCTGAATTGCAAAGACAGATTACATTTGATGATCATGCCTTGGCCCAATGCCATATACCAACATTGAATGCTTGGGAAAGGGTTGAAGAATCAAGAAAGAGGACTAAATCATTTACTAAAATTATACAAGACCCAAAAGAAGTCTTCACTGATTTTTTTTTTTTTACAAAGATTGACTTCTTCTGTGAATAGAATAATAACAGATCCAGAAATTAGACAATAATAATTGAATTTTTGGCTTTTGGAAATGCCAATTCAGCATGCAAAAGGGTGATTAGGGCTTTAAAGGCAAGATCAGCACCAATATGAATGGATTAGAAATATAGCTGATATTGGATCTCATACTTATGATACTTTAAAAAGGAGAAGTGATTTCTAAATATTTTAAGAAAAATCAGAAGGTAAGATGTTTCAATTGTGGTAAACGAGGTCACCTGAAAAGGGATTATAAGCAAGGTGGTCCTAGAAGCAATGTTTTTTCTAGTGATTACCCAAACATAGGCCCCAGACTTCTGGACTATGTAGAAGATGTGTCAAAGGCCAACATTGGACTAATTAATGCAGATCAACATGGGACAGGCAAGGTAACCATTTGCCATTAAGAAATGCCTTAGGGAGCCTCTCACAGACCCCATGTCAAATATGGTTCAGTCATTCCCTATCAGCATTGGGGAAACCTCTCCACAGAGCAATTAAAAGACTTAATGCCTGCAGACTTCTATAAATGTCAAAAAAAAAACAAAAAACAAAGCTAAAAATACAAATAAATGGCATTGTGATTGAAGGTTTACTAGACATAGGCATAGATGTAACAATAATTTCGCAAAATCTTGGACTCTAGATTAGCCTCTTCAGGAGGTAAACGTTTAGCTTCTAGGGATTGAAACTTTATCTCAGGTAAAACAAAATGCAAAATGGGTCAAATGTATAGGGCCAGAAGAACAGATAGGAAAATAAAAGCTGTATGTGTCTAACATAGCAATTAATTTATGAAGATGTGATTTGTTATGGCAATGGAATACCCAGATTAACATTCCTCCAGTATCAGAAACAAACCATAAACTAAAGTATTCTTCTGAGAAAAATATTAAAAGGTACTATCAAGAACAATCACCAACTGTTCAGGTTGTACATGGCGGGAACAACAGCCAGCTGCTGATCTTTCAAAAGACCAACAAACCTACCTTTAAAATGCTTAACTGAAAACCTGTCTGAGTGGAACAATGGCCTTTGACATCAGAAAAATTACAGGCATTAGAACAGCTGGTACAGGAGCAGCTAAATGCTCAATATATTGAAGAATCAACCAGTCCTTGGATTTCTCCTATATTTGTCATTAAAAAGAAATCTGGGAAATGGAGAATGTTAATAGGATTAAGAGCTATAACTAAGGTGATTTAGCCAATGGACTTTTCACAGCCTGGCATTCACTTGCCTTCTTTATTACCTAAAGGATGGTCTATAACAGTGATTGATTTAAAAGACTCCTTTTTTTAACTATGCCTTTACAAGAACAGGAGAAAAATTTGTCTTCACAGTGCCCACTTATAATAATTCACAGTCTGTTAAAAGATATTGGTGGAAAGTTCTTCTACAAGGGATGTTAAACATCTCTACCTTGTGTCAATATTTTATATAACAGCCATTGGAAATAATTCATAAACAGTTTCCTCAATCTATAATTTACCATTATGTGGATGATACCTTACTAGCTGATTCAGATGCAGATATCTTAAAGAAAATGTTTGAAGAAGTAAAGAAAATTTTATCTTGTTGGTGATTACAAATTGTTCCTGAAAAAAATACAAAGAGGAGATTCTATTAATTACCTAGAATATAAAAATTGGTTTACAAAATATTCAACCCCAAAAGGTACAAATCAGGAGAGATCAATTGTGGACTCTTAATGACTTTCAAATTTGCTGGGAGACATTAACTGGCTACATTGAGGAAATGGAACCAGTTCAAAAGAAGATGTGTGTTATAGGCAGAAAATCTGAAAGAAGAACCATCTAAGTCATTGGTTCTCAACCTACCTAATGCTGCCACCTGTTAATACAGTTCCTCATGTTGTGGTGACCATAAAATTATTTTGTTGTTACTTCATAACTAATTTTTTGTTACTACTATGAATTGTAATTTAAATATCTGATATGCAGGATTATCTGATATGCAATCTATTAATCCAGACAGTTGAGAATAAGACCACTATCATAGTTTAAAGCCAAATTTGAAGCAAGCTTTCATTAAATACTGCCCAGGTATGTTGGCTCTGGCCAGGTCCATACCCAGGTTGAGAACTGCTGATCTCAGCTTTCTGACATCAGACATGGAGCTAAAGAATCTGTATTTTGCCTGCTGTGTTTTAGTCTTGGTTTGGTCCAGTTTTTCCTCACTATACCCCCCCATTCCTCCCTTTTAGAATGGTAATGTACATTCTGTGCCAATGTATGTTAAAACTATGTAATTTACTTTTTTAGTTTATAAGGAATTTACAATAAAGAGATTGTCTTGAATCTCAGAAGAGAGTTTGGACTTTTAAACTGCTTTGAGACTGTGAAGACTATGGAGACTTTTGAAGTTGAACTAAATATATTTTGCATTTCAATATGGCTATGAGGCTACGAGGGCCAATGAGTGAAATGTGGTAGTTCAAGTGAGAATGGCCAAAGGCACATATATTTGAATATCTGAGTCTCAGTTGATAAAACTGTTTGGAAAGGATTAAAAGGTTGTTGGAGGAGGTGTTTCCATGCTGGTGGGCTTTGAGGTTTCAAAAGACTCATACAATTCCCAGTTAGCTTGTTCTGCCCCATGATTGTGGATCAAAATGTGAACCTGGTGTCCTTTACTCTGACATCACAACTCTAAACCTCTAAAACCATAAGCCAAATTGTTTTCTTTTATAAGTTGCCTAGATCATGTGTTTTATTACAATACAAAAGTAACTAAGATAGTTTCCTTTGAGATTAACAGTCTTACTTAATTTTTCCAGGCCTAGATTTAAATAAAAGATATTCCTCCTCCATCCTCTTTCTCCTCATTTCAGTGGCGGCTGAGTAGAAGGACTTCAAGGACTAGTGACAGTTTTAGTTCTTGGCTTTATAAGCTGATTTGTGTGAAGAAAGTGTCCATCCTCAGTAATGATCAAGCCTGCATATGTCTGATTAACCACTTGACAAGTCTAAGGAAATGAATTATCCTATTGAGCTCCAATAGTGAGACACACACAGTGGATAGTTTTATGGTCAACACTTTACTTAATATTTTTAACAAAGTATAATCTAGATGATCTTATTCTTTTTTAAAGAAATGGGAGTTGAATGAAATTTAGAAATGTAACTGTGGCCACTGAGCTGGTGAATATAGTTGAACCCTATCTATTAATCCCAGAAGCAAAGGCTATCTGTTTACATCCCATGACTCTTCAGGAAACACCAGAACATTTTTGGGTGCTTATGAAACCCCTGAATCTCTGCAAAGTCTTCAAAAATTCTTTAGGATGTTTTTAAACTGAAGTGCCTGAGTCCAGTGGCATCTTTGTTATGGAGACGAAGTTTGTGATAAAGATGTCAACAACAAGGACAGTGGAATCTGAAGACTCAGCTCTACATTGCCCTCATCACAGCCTGAATTCTTCTCCAAGCTCTTCACTCAAGTGAAGCTACCACCTCTGACTACAGCCCAGGAAAGAATTTTAAGGTGAGCCAACATGAAACACAGATGATGTTTATTAAGAAAAGCTTTTAACATGACTTTAAGCACAGACATTAACAGAAGGAGAGCACTTAGGGACAGAATAGGACACGCCCAGACATGGGAACAAACTCTTCAAGAAAGCCTCATTTAAGTGTCTTAGCAACAGTGGTATACATAATTTGGATAGCTTTGGAAGCTACGTTATTACAAGGTTTTTTAAGGATCCTTCCCCCTCCCCCTTTTTTCATCTTTAAATAAATGATATCATAGATGGTTCTTGGGGGTATAATTTCTTTCTTATACATGGTAGGAACATCTGCCTAGGGATGGTACCACTCATAAAGGGCTAGACCCCTCCAGATCAATCACCAACCAAGAAAACATTCCACAGGTTTGCCTATGCCAATCTAATGACATTTTCTCATTTTTTCAATGGAACTTTCCTCTTCTCAGGTGGCCCTGGCTTATGTCAAGTTGACTATATATATTGTGTGTGTGTGTGTGTGTGTGTGTGTGTGTGTGTGTGTGTGTGTGTGTGTGTGTGTGTATGCATATACATATATGTTTGGACACACCTTTTCTATAAGAAATAATAATTTCATGAGGAAAAATTTATAGCAGAAACATAATTATTATTATGATGAACAGGTATAATTGTGAGCAGTAATACAGTCTACAAGATATATTGATAGCAATTTCTTCAAATACTCTATGAAATATCCCTCATAAAATCAGTAAAACATGACTCACATACTCATACCACTTTCCCAGAAAATCAATGGAATCAATGGGTGTACTGAGTTGGGTTTTTTTAGTTGCTGTTGTTTTATGGCTTTATATTATTTGTTTGTTTTCAGTTGAATCAGATCTTAAATTTTTATTGTTCTGCTTAGAAAGCTCTTTTTCTACACAAGAATAACTACTATCTGACTCAACCTCCACAGAGAAGTTACAACTACAATGACCATTATTTACAATGGTCTCTGCCACATCGTAGAGCACAACAAAAAGAAAATCCTACAGGACCCAAAAGCTGGTTCAGTAGGTGAAAGTACTTGCTCCTCGAGATTTACAACTGAAGTTTAATCCCTGGGATACACATAGAAAGGAGAAAACCAAATCCCAAAAGTTGTCTTTTGACCTCCATTTGCATACTGTAGCATGTGCACACACATCTGTTCTCTTGCTCTCTTTATCTATCTATCTCTCTGTCTCTCTTTCTATTTTATGTGCACACAAACACATACACGCACTCATAATTTTTTTAAAAAATTAATTTAAAGAAAATTTCAGAAGCCAGATATTTGTCATTACTGTTCATGTATGCGGCTGTGATATTGTTCAAATTACAGATTCATGCACTACAAAAACACCAGCCAAGACCTCTGAGGAGAGCCAGTAGCTGTGCATAAGAGGCATTTCCAACTATTTAGTGAAAGCCATTAATATATCATTACCATGACCTAGGACACAACCTTTAAATCTGCTACTCTGGGGGAGATAGGCAGCACAAATACACATGTGGCCCTCACTCAACAACCCCCTCTTCTCTTATATTTTTGGTTATGAGCCTAGCCTTTAATGGCTGAGCCATCTCTCCAGCCCCCCCTCTTCTCTAAACCACTACCCATGAACTAAATTACTATTGATGCTTATTTAATAAAATAATTTACCTTAAGGTATAATTGATTGAATTCACAGGTCATTTGGGCTGGGGGTTTCTTCTTATTTGTTGGTAGCTGGGAATAAAGGCCAGGATCCTGCACATGCAGGCACCTGAGATCAGTCTCTAGCCACTGGCTCTTTGTTACAGAGTCACACAATATATAGCCCAGGCTGGCCAAAACCTCATGGCTCTCACACTTCAGCTCCCTCAGGGCTGTTTCCATAAGTGTTTACCATTATGCCAGATGAGGATGCTTGAATTCAAATAAACGTTTGCTCCCAAATGCGTTGCCTGTTGGAAAGTCTTATCAGCTGTGACCACATCAAGAGTTTTCTGCTGCCTGGAGGACACTGTGTGAGGTTTTTCTCTGCAGCACACTATTCTCTAAGGTGCTCACTACTACCAGGCCAAGGTAGAGTTCATGAGCTCAGGTTAGCTGGTGACTTCTCATTCAGACTCCAATAAAAACAGGATGTTTTCCTTCGTAACTCTGATAATACTTGAAAATTAAAAATTATCCCTATAACTTCTATATAGCTGTCTTGCTAACTAAAATTTTGTCTCTCTGAGAGTAGACAGGAGTTTATCTCCAGGTCTTATAGTACTTCACATCATATATGTATCATAAACGTTAGTTGAGTATGGCTGTATAACTAAGTAAATGCAGGGGAATTGGAAACCTCCTCTTTCGAAGGAACGCGTCAGCTATCTGCACAGTTCCTTGAAGGAGTAAGTAAGGCAAAAGAGATGCTAAATGCTTGAATTCTCTGCTGAATTCAGCTAGTGACTCTTGGGGACCTCTTCCTGCTGCCCTGTCCTTTACACATCTCACTGCATGACCACCCGCTACAAGCACAGCCTTAGAAATTCCTCCAGTCAAGTGTTTTCAACTCAACTTGAAATGTTTGTGTTTGTATGTACACAAATGTGTGTGTGTGTGTGTGTGTGTGTGTGTGTGTGTGTGTGTGTGTGTGTGATTTAGGAACTCTGGCCTGCTCTAATTCCAAAGGGAAGCCTTTTTAAATGTTAGTCTAGGAGGAACTGAAATGGTGTCATTCCCCGATGACCTCATCCATGATGGAATTGTGAAGTGGATTCTGACACAAAAACATGACTGGGAGAACTTCCAACTCCATCTGGCAAGAACCACCACGTTTTTTTTAAGTGATCACTCAGGTTATGAATGTTGTGGATCAGGGTAATATGTTAAACCAGTGGGAAAGTAAACACAGGTGATTACTACAGACCCAAAGCAAGAGAAATTTCAGTCTTTTCTAACTTGGTTATCAAAGTTTCTATATGTGAACATATTGAGCACATATTTACCATGATACTTTTGTATTAAGTTTCAAGATACATTATTTTGGTAATTTAAATATATTTAATGCTTAAAATCTAAGCAAAATACACTTATTGAAGGTTTAAAAATAATTGCTAAAGGAGAAAATTAAGGTTCCTCAGAGAAAGTCCTAGGGTAAGTAGTGATCAAATAAGCCAGAAGAATGGAGGGTGAACTTAAAAGCTGGAATTCTTATATTTCCAGATTATCATTTTGACATGGAGTCATTAAAACTGTTCGGTGCAATTTTTTCAGCCAAAATCATTGTATCGGGATGCATTTCAGAGTCTGTGGAAATGGTCCAGTGTGTGAAGTGTTTATTGCACACAGAGTGACTGAGCTCGGCTTCCCGGCACCCACACAAAAAGCCAGGTGTGGTGATGCTTGCTTATGATCCCAGCACCGGAGAGGTAGAGACAGGAGGAGCCCTTTGGCACACTGACAAGTCAATGTGGCCTATCAGCAAGCTCCAGGTTCAGTGAGAGGCTCTCTCATAAATAATAATAATAATAATAATAATAATAATAATAATAATAATGTGCAGAGAGATCAAGGAAGACACTTGAGGTGGCCTTTTGCCTTCACATTCATGCACAGAGACATGCAGATCCACCAGTATATTCATATGCACACACAAACAAACATGCACACACATGAACATGAACAAATGCGTTTCACAAATGCTGCAACAAAGTTTCCTATGACTTTTATTATATAGCCCTAACTTACCAATAAATATAACTAATAAGCTAACACACTTTGACAAATTTCTCAGGGCTACTCTGCCTATTTTGTTTACCTGTTCTTGCACACATGGACACTCACTCTGTTTTCTGACATATCACACTTCTCTCTTTGGTATTACTTTTGTCTCTTATCTAGTGCTATGAATTGAACTGTGTACCCACTAAATTTACATGTTGAAATGCTAGACCTGCATGACTCACAGCACCTACTGGACATAAGGTTTGAGGAGCCAGTAAGAAAAAATAAAACCATTAGTTTACTAAAGATGTTGGGAGCCCTACGTAGGGTGGCCATTTGTTACCAGGGAAATTGGGGTCTCCTCTTTTGGCTTTTAGTCTCATTTAAAGAATTTAAAAACAATTTAGTAGGAAGCTCAAGAACCATTTTATTCCAACTTTAGAGAAAATAACAGGACAGTGTAAATCTCAGCAGGTACTGGGAGGAGGGATGTGGAGGAGGGGAGTAGAAAAGGCCATGCCTTTTGAGCGAGAACAGCTCATTCAGCAATGGAGTCCGCAAGCAGCTGCATAGTAAAGGTGTATGGGAGTGGAGCAGGGAAGCGTGGCCTCAGAGAGTGAGGGAGAAAGCCCCAAGTACCAGAAAAGGTGTACTTGGACTTTGGCCAGTCTAAGAGAATAGGAAAGAAGTCCTAACTCAAAAAAGCAGTCAGACTTAGCAAAGCCGCATGGCAGCAGCTTTGTGAGTGACTGCACTGAGGGCTGTGGGAGGAAACAGACATCCTCTGTGAGCAGTTGTACGAGGGACTTAGGGGAGCAAATGGACATCCTCTGTGAGCAGTTGTACTGAGGGCTTCTGGGGGAAATAAATGTACATTAAACATCTCATTAAAAGCACAATTATTTTTCCCATCTCTTTAGTGTGGCTTTTTATGGACCTCTTGAGGGATAGTTCTTGGTCAGGTAATTGACAGGGACAAATGGATTTCTTCTTAAGGGAGCAGAAACTAGAATGAAATATGCTCTCTGAAGCATATCAGATGTCATGTCTTCACCAAAGACCAGAATTACTATTCTTTTGGTCTTAAGAAGTACCAAGGCTGCTATTTCCCTTTCTTGAGTTATAAGGGAAATGGAAAGAACAAAGCTTTAGTGATCTCAAAGGCTACTCTAGCATTCCCCATTCTGAAGAGATAACCCTAAAGCCAATTAGGAATTAGACAAAGGTTCAGGAGCTATGAATGCTTCTGGCATTTCTAGCCTTCAGCTGGAATAAGAGCAAGGATATTTCCAGCTTTGGACCGAAGACAAAATGTTTACCTCGAATCTGCCTTACCAGTGTCTATCTCTGGTTAAGGTGAAATTCTCATCAAATGTAACTGAGCCATTACAGAGGAAGAGACACTAGAGACGTCCACCTTCCCGATGTGAGGACAGCCAGAAATAGTGGTTTCAGGCCAAGAGGAGAGTCCTCCTCAGAAACAGTCACTTCTGAATCTTTATACTTCTAGCCTCTATGACAGTGGATAATAAATTATGGTTTTTTAGGCCTCCTGGTCTATGGTATTTTGCTATGGCAGACCCTGTAGACTATGACATCTGCTAACAGTTTGGGCTTTAACCATTTCACAAAGACACTAAAAGTCACTGCTATGTGTCAATATTTTTATTTATCATTATAGATCTTTCTGAACTGGCCCCTGATCTTTGGAATATAAGATACATGTTTGTTCCCTCTCTGTCTATAGCCCCATGGCCTGATTCTAACATAGTTTCTTTAGTCACTTTCTGTAGAAAGAAATGGGGATAGACAGTGGCATGTTCTTGTTCATAATGCTAATAGGGACACTGATGTCACTATTTTGGTTGTCAGAGATGTTGATTTACTATCTCCGTCATTGCTGCTTCCTGTGTCTGTGTGCTGTTACTCAGAAATGTCATTGTACTAGGGAGTGAGCCCACTGAAGGGAACTTTGAATACCTATGCCACATGAGGCTCAGCTGTTATTAACTCTGACAGAGACCATGGGCTTTAAAGAAACCTTAAGCTATAGTTTCACATGACAACTCAAAAGTGGTTGCTACTATACCATTCCAATTTACACATTAAAAACAACCCAAATTCAAAACGATCGGGTTATCCTTGCATAACAAGGTAAGACAGGTTTAAATATAAAAGCAACTGAGGGAGCTCAATAATCTGAGGCTTTCTTGAGATTGTCTCAACCATGCTCAAATATGTCCCCTTCTTGTATACCACATACTTCTCTGAGCCACAGAGCAAGGAGCAACAAGGAATCCACTTTCCTTGTGCTTCATTAGGACTTACATCCAGGGACAGTGGTCACATGCCTGGCATGATAATATGCTTTCCTTACAGCGACCACATGTTGCTTTTTCACATTGACAGGTTGAACATGGCTGAGTTGCCAGTGAAATCAGATCAGAATTTTCATCTCACCTCCATTGATTTCACTTCAGTGGCCATGGAAACCATTCAGTGTACAGGTGAGTGCATGTCCACACAGACTGACCGCCAGACTTCATGTTGAGGGCCTGAGTAGCTCATTTCTCCCCCTGTCACTGAAAATACTGTCTTCATCTAAGGTCAAAGGTGCAGAGTGAGCACAGAGCCACAGCACTGGGTCCTCTATGGAGCCAATGTTACTGAGCCCTTCAGCAGATCTCCACATGCTTTTATTTCCTGAGGCATTTACAGAATATGATTATCTTGGCAGTTTAAATCTTTACTTCCATATTCAGAAAAAAAATAGCCCAGACATTTACACAGGCTGACAGCATCCTACAAGATTCTAAATCTGGCTAATAGTCTATTCCATGGGTCTCTTTTTCTCTTTTGAAAATTATCCCAAGTTGAATCTGTCTGTATTTCTTTTTTGATTCTTTCACATAATATTTATTTAAAAAAAAACTGTCTAACTTTATAACTGATTATTTCATGAAGTTTCCTAGATAGCAGAGACCACCTTAAAAACATGATATTTCACATACTGTGAAAAATGCATCTGTGATAGAAAAGGTTTCTGTTTTACAGCTATGGTTGAGCCACCTTACATGTTCCTAGTCAATGGGCCAAATTTTAACTTTTATATTTGAAGTAAAATTTCAAACAGACTTTTACATTTTCAAAGCAAGATAGTAGTGAGTAGACATTTTTATCAACACAAATATTAAACATGCATTAAGTCTGAAGTTGCCTAATTTGTGGTAAGATGTCATGGTTCTATTGTATAGACATAAACAAAAATATGAAAACCGAATAACTTGTTAGTTTGTAATAGTCTATGATACATGTTACATCTTATGGCAATGAAAACAAAGTTCTCAAACTTTTGAGACAGGTAAAACTACTCTGCAATTTCTGCAATATTGTTTTAATGACATTTTTCCTATTTTAATTCATACTTGTATTTTAAATGAGGTTTTGCTTTGCAAGCCCAATGCACTGTTTAAGTAACTTCCAATTTGCTATTGGTTACCATTTCTTTTAGTCACTTGTGATGAATTTGTTCTTTAAAAAAATCTAATTTTCTGTGTGAGATCCTATTGTGAGTACCATAGAAGACCGTGTGCAGTATTTTTCCAATCTTTATATATTTGAGATTCCTTAGGGAAGGATTCCATTGTCTAACAACTATATTTTAGCTTCAGCTTCTCATCTCTTGCTCCAGACATGTCTCTGTGGTCACTTGCACAGTTTTCCTGCCTGCAGAACACATGCTGAGCTAAATCTTCTTATGTAAATCAAGGGCACTCACTCCTCTGACACAGAGGCTATCTGGTCTATTCACTTCTTTAGACTGAAGTCTGGATTCCCATGAACCCATATTAGTATTTCCGGAAAAGGAAAAGATTCTACTTCTCACACCCCACACCTCATTCTGTACTGCAATACTTGCTGTCCTAGTTAGGGTTTCTATTGCTGTGAAACTTCATGATCAAAAGCAACTTGGGGAGGAAAGGGTTTATTTAACTCACACTTCCATTTAACAGTTCATCATTGAAAGCCATTAAACAAGAACTCCAACAGGGCAGGAATCTGAAAGCAGGAGCTGACACAGAGGCCATGGAGGGGTGCTGCTTACTGGCTTGCTCCCCACGTTTTCTCAGCCCGATTTCTTATAGAACCCAGGACCACCAGCCCAGGGATAGCACTGCCCACAATGGGCTGGGCCCTCCCCCACCAATCACTAGTTAAGAAAATGTCCTACGGGACTGCCTACTCTATCTTATGGGGACATTTTTCTCAGTTGAGGTTCCCTCCTCTCAGATAACTCTAGCTTGTGTCAAGTTAACATAAAACTAACTAGACAGCACAGTTGACCAACACCAAATGTGTTTATGTAGCTACAATTTATAGTATTTTTCAAAATCTAGTTTATACAGACCAGAAGAACCTCAACTGTGGGAGAAAAACAATTCATATTTCACAGTGACATATCCAATCCAACTCACTCTCTTTCTACAGTCCTATTTTTAGTATGCCATATGGAAACATGCCCTACCGATACATCTTTGTTTATGACAGTGTGATAGTTATATGAGACTGGAATGGCATACATGTTCCCCCAAAAAGTGAACCCTTAACAGTGGCTTCAATTCAGATCTAGGAATTCTTCTGGCAAATTAAATTTAGAAGTAGAAATTCATTTTGGTTAATTTTAGCTGTGTAACTTTTATAAATATTAGTGCTCAGTCTTGGAGGATTTTACTATAATTTAGATGAAATGGAAAATGACCACCATTCACACTACACCAGGTTCATGTTCCCTTGAGTCCACCAAGCTCCTACTCAGACATCTCTGTGAGTCACACAGGGAAGGACTAGGCTCTGAATCCTGCCAGTGCCTATCGGGTGACTGCTGTGGTCCCTGGAAAAAGTACAGATGAAAAAGAATGGAAATACATTCTTCTGGGTTGCATGTTCCCACCTGCCTACCTACTGCTTCCTTCAGCTTGCCTCTCTGCAGTAACGTTCAGTACAATTCAGTACAATTGCTCAAGAATTTGCAAGCATATGCTCTGTTATCAAAACCTAAGCATTCGTGGAGTCAAAACAAAACAAATTTTACTTACAAAAACCACTGCTGAGTAAAATACTGCCCTATTTCTCCATGTTTCACTGCCATCAGCTCTAGCCTTTAAGTCTAAGATGAGAAGAGGTTCGGAACAGCAGTGAGGCAGCTCAGTCAAGTGCCTAACGCTGTCTGCTGCAGCTGGCTTTGTTTGCTGTCTTCACAGTGGATGGAGTTGGAAAACAGAGCTTGGATTCTTGGGTTAATATACAGACACACCTGTGTGTTTGGTATGATGTACAGTGTTTCATTTTCCCTCCGCAGGTTCATGAGGAGATGAAGGTAGCCTAGCAGGCCCACAGGGGACTGCATTCTGTTTGCTCAATCATTTTCCTTGGTGTCAGCACTGCCTTGAGGTTTGTGCAGCTTCGCTTTTTATGTTCACTCCATAGCCTCATGACAGTATAAAATGAAATAAAACCTATGCTCTCCTGCAAATAGACTTATTCTTCACTTTCAATGTCACCTGGGATTCTTTCAAATTTTCTTGTGGAAATTTACAGTACCACAGACTACTGAGCTCACATATCTCAACAATATACAATGGCCACATAAGACCTGTATTTCCCTGTGTGAATTACACCAAATACTCAGTTGTAGTCCCATGCCTAGTGAAGCAAAGCAGTCAGCACAGACACAATGGTCAGGAACACAGCACTCACTGATCTGCCTCTCTGTGAGACCCATAGGATTTTATGAGGATAAACAATACCCCACTTCTCAATCAAAGCAAACAGCTAAAAGAGCAAACTCCAGAAACTTTATAGTGAAATAAAAACAGTCATAGTATCTTGTCAAGACAAGTCAAAGAAGCAAAGAAGAAAAAAAAAAGTCCAGTTTTCAATTTTAATTTACAAAGTAGGGAATAGCTTGTATAATGACTTGGATGCCTTGAGGAAGGGCCCTCTTTGAAATGAGTATCTATAATCAACTCTTCCTTGATCTGAACTATAGACTAAGATCACAAATGAAAGATTAAAGCTAAAATAGCAGGTATACATGATATAGTTTGTTCTTAATTCAAATATGACATTAAAAATTACAGAAATGGGGGAAAGAAGTAGTCAGACTGAAAAGGTACTAAGAAATGAAAGAAAATATTTTACTGTAGTCAGCTAAGCTTTTTGGTTTGGGATTTAGAACTTTTAAAACTAATATTTAGCAGCAGATGATAAAGTGTAGAATTAACACCCTCAAAACTCATAGAGAGCCATCAAGTGGCTACCTGTAACACAGGTATGGCCACTCAGTCATGCACACATCCAGCCATGTATGCATACAGTCATGCATCCAGACACAGCCATGCATGCACATAACCATACTCACAAATAGCTGTGCATGCACATACAGTTTACCCTCTTACCATCATCATTTATAATACCAAACTTATGTTCATTCTCTTGTCCTAATGTGCATGCTAGACCACTGAAAGAGTATTAGAAGGGATCATGGAAGACCTTGAGGCACAAATGAACAACACACCAATTCTTCAGTCATCAGAAAAGCTCTAGAGACCATTGAGTGAAAAGATATTGACCATACTTCAATTGTTAAAACAGCCAGACTGTTTAGTCCCTGGGCACAAGAAATGGACATTATTTGGATGCTGGAGTACAGCATAAGGAAGTAATCAGAAATCCAGCAAAGAACTATGCAGCAAGATGTTCACAGGAGCATTATTTAAATTTTGCAGAGCATGCAAAAAATCTGGACTCAAACCAATAACACAAAATAGGGCCTCGTTAAACAGACATTATGTTTTCAGAATTCATTTAATTAAAGGAAAAATACATATAATATACTGAAAAGCTTAAAATGCATAGCAATATTCATGTTTTAAATCCATGTAAAATAGTGCTACGCCCCAAATTAGCCAAAGTCATAGTGAATCCTTTTCCACCATAGCTAGAAAACAAGGAAAGAAGAAGCAGGAAAGACTGAAAATAGAGCATACAATTAAAATATGTGCTTTTCTACCCCAGATAGAGCAAAGCTAGCCTACAAGTTCCATAAAGACAAAAATCATACTGTTTGTGAAATCACCATGTAACACGTTTACACATGGTAGTATCTCAATTTAAATGGTGACAAAAATGAGTATAGACTGAATACACAATAATGATAGTGCTTTAAATGATGGGTTTTAGGGGAGTTGTGGAGAATAGACAGAGGTTTTCTGATGTAAACTCAATCCTATTTCTGTAAAAGCTTTTAAACAGACATCTACAGAGATCTGTGGGAATTTAATGTGATGCTTTATGCAAAAATAATTTCATATTCTTTCATCCATGTTACTTACAAGAACTCACTGTGAAGTTATTAAAACTACACCTTAGCCTCTGATGGTGATTTCCTTTCATTATTTGGTAAAGGATAATTAAAAAGTCAGAAGGAATCTCTAGGATCTGCTGTGGTTATACTCTGAAATGTGTCCCCAGGTTTTTGTCTGAGTCTATTCCCAGTGGGTGACCCTGTCTGAAAGCTGTACTGCTTTCAGAAGACAGGCCTAACTGAGGAAGTAGGTTAATAGTGCCAGGCTTTGACAGTTATAGCCCTACCCATAGTCTCTGGGCTTTCTTAACTTCCTGGTTCATGGTGACAGAGGGGTTACAGCTCCATGTTCCCTCCACTATGGATTGAGTCACCTGTAGTGTCCTCCCCACTCTGAAACTGTGAGCCAAGTAAACATTTGATTCCTAAGTTATTTCTGTCAAGTTTTTTTCTTTTTTCTTTTCTTTTTTTTTTCTGGCAACAGAATGATTAATATAGGATTCTTAAACAGGAAATCAGCCAAGTGACAGCCATAGCAATATTGGGAAAGGAGTTACTCTATCAGCTGTGTGCTGAATGCTCTGAAAACAGAAGAGGCCAAAGGTTTAGGCAGAGACACAGTCAGCACAGAAAAGAATAACCTTTTAAAGAGAACCCTGACACACAGCCCACAAGCCTCCTGGGAAGGAAGAAATGGAGAGAGTCATCTACTATGCCTAAAATTTGAAGCTGAATTGCAAATCTTGGATATAGTTATATTGTGACTAAAAAGAGAAAAATATGAAGTGGGGTGGTGAGGTGAGAACTCTCACATGGTATGGTAACATGTAACACTCCTCTCTGAAGAAATAATCATCTGCTCATCCCTTGCCTTGGGTAGGAATCAAAATGGGCCCCTGGCATTGTGGTCAGCTGATGTTCAGAAGACCAGAAGGTAGTGCTTTTCAAGAAAAGGAAGGCTAGTTAATTTTAAATGTACTTCTTTCTCATCTGCTGTTAACCACAAACCAAAGTTCCATCAACAAGTAAAGAAGTTTCTCCCCTGAGATGCTCACAGAAAAAAAAAAAAAAAAAAAAGAGTTTAACATCTAGTTTTCTGTATCTGCCAACAGAAGGCTATATAATAGTGATATTTCTGGGGCTGGAGAGATGGCTCAGAGTTGAAAGCACTGCCTGCTCTTCCAGGAGACCCAGGTTCAATTCCCAGCACCCACATGGCAGTGTGCAACTGCCTGTGACTCCAGTTTCACAGGATCCAACACCCTCCACAGACATACATGAACACAAAAACACCAATGCATATAAAATAAAAAGAAATAAATTATTTTTAAAAACAGAAATATTTCTATTAGAAATAGTGAAAAGAAAATTGTAGGTTTGGCCTTTAGTATCTGCCCTTGAATTATCTGAAATTTATTGATGTTGGAGAAATAGTGTTACCATATTCATTTAACAACGTAAGTCATAGATTTACACAGATCATGAAATGACTTAGAGCTAACTTTGATTTCCTCTTCAGAAAGGAGGAGCAGAGGGGTTCTCTAAAAACTATTAAGTAGAAAAATGGCCAACAATGCAGACGTATTGAGGACTAGAGCCACCTATGTGTCCATTACAGACTGGAAATCAGTCTACATCACAATCTTAAACATAAACTTATGAAGTGCTAAATCCTCTTCCAAAATAAACTATGGTGTTCTCAAAGATGCTTGTGTATAAAAAAAAAAAGACAAAGTATTTATGTATGGCCCCAAGTGATACTTTGAAGTTTCCTTTTATAGGACACATTTGGAAAGCAATTCTAGGAAGAATGTTATCTATGATATGAAAATTTAAATCCCTTTACATTTTATTTTCAGTCATTCCAAAACAAATGCTTTAAATGCCTCCTTTGAAATAACTTGATTCATACCAACCCTTTAAAAGATATCAACAACAAAAATACCTTTATATTTCTCAGTTCAGGAATGTTATAATCATACCATCTATCTATATCAGTCTCACCACAGTGATTGTAAGGATGCCATTATTCTCTGCAACAGAGGGAAAGTGCTGCTGAACAAACCACAGAACAATGCTTGGAGTAACGCAGAACAGTTTTCTAAAATCTGTTGATGGGGCTTGCATTAATTGTCCAGTTTAAAGGTTCCCATGTGATTATTCAGCAAACATGTACCGTATGTGCCAATCAAATACAACCTCCCTTTTCCACTCTTCTCCCTTTCCACGGCCTTGTGCTGACTCCTAGTCCAAGTATCTCTACATGACAGAGAACATGAGGGACTTGACTTTCTGTGTGGTGTGTTTAACTTAATTAATCTTCCAGTTCTTTCCCCTTTCCTGTAAACTGCTCATTCATTCTTCAAAGGGCTGAACTGTATTCTGCTGTATGCTTTACCACGTTCTCCAGCTATTCCTCTTTTGATTGGCATCTAGGTGGACTCTAAGTCTTAATAATCATGAAACATGCCACAATATGCATGATCGTGTAGCATCTCTTCAGTGTGCTGATTGTAATTCCTTTGAATAGATCCTGAGAAGTTGGATGGCTAGATCATATGATAGATCTATTTTTAAAAATTTTAAGACCCTCCATGCTGGTGTATTATGATTTAAACAGAAACACTGAAAGTTCCACATGTTTAAAGATTTGCATGGCAGTTGATGTGTCCAGAAGACAATGGGGACTCTGACCAATAGAATATTCCATAATCGTAATTTGATGACATTATTAGGATGTAATGGAAACTGGAAGGTGAGACGTAGTTGGAAGAAATAGGTCATGGCAATGTACCCTGGTACATCTTATTGCTAATCCTTCTCTCCCTTTGCTTATCAGCTATCACGAGGTCAACTGATCTGCTTCTCCATACCCCCTCCAAATGGCGTCTTCCCACTGGACACAATGGAACCAGCTTTTCATAGGCTGAGATGTCTTTACCCACAAATCAATATACCCTGTTTCAGCTACTGTTCTTCTGATGTAAAGAGACAACATTATCAAGGCCACTCTTATAAAAAGAAATTATACAGTTAGGGGCTTGCTTACAGTTTTAAAGTGTTGTTCCCTTATCATCATGGTGGGAGGCATGGCAACAGTCAGGCAATCATGGCAGTGAAGAAACAGCTGAGAGCCTGGTGTGAGCTTCTGAAGCCTCAAAGCCCAATCTCAGTGACACATCTTCACAAACAAGGCCACACCTCCTAATCCTTCCCAAACAGTTTTACTAACTAGTGACTAAGTATTCACGAGCCTATGGAGGCCAGTCTCTTTCAAACCACAGCATACCTCTCCCTCCTTTCTGAAGACTTCTTCCAGGTTCTGTGTCAACATCATCAACAGTGACTTCTACTTGGTCTTGTTTGTGGCAGGACTCATTTTCATTCCCATCAACAGTGACTAAGAGTTGTCTTTTTTCTACATTTGTGTCAGCATTTGTTATTTTTTTGCTTTCTGGAAATAATCATTCTATCTGGGATGAGCTGGTATCTCATTATAGTGTGGTGTACATTTCTTTGATGGCTATTGATAATATTGAGCTTTTATTTTCATGGACATTTTCTTTGGACGCTGGCATCTCTTCTCTTGAGAAGTGTCTACTTCATTTGCTCATTTTTAAATGGGATGACCTAAAAGAGCTTTTAGTATTTGCTTAAATATTTTCAACTCAGAGAAGTGAGTGGCCAGGCCTTGATACCATACTCTTCACTTTGCTAAGTGCCACTGTCAAAATACTATCTCTGGAACATCATTCTAAGCAGCTCACACACGTCTGGAAAATTTCCATGTATATGCATGATTGCTAGTGACATCAGGAAGATCTTCACAGACAACCCAGTCCAGAGATGGCAAAATTTACAAAGGGAAAAAGAGGTAGATAGTAAATCTTTGAAATATTACATGTCTGGAGAACTGGAAAGGATTGCAAAGAAATATGGGCTACAATGGTAGTTCTTACAGAAATTTGGAGACTTCTTCATGGTTCACCTGAGGTTTAAAATATAAAATTTAAAAGTATTAAGTACACTTTAAACAGCATAGTATTAGTACAAAAATAGATACATTGATCAATGAAATTGAATTAAAGAACCAGATAAGCCCACACATTTATGGGCACCTGATTTTTTTTTTAATAAAGAACTCTCCAGAAGTACTCACTGAAGAAAAGAGCACCTTCAACAAATGATGTTGATCAAACTGGATATTTGTATGTAGAAGAATGTGAATAGATCCATACTTATCACCCTGTACAAAACTCAACTCCAAAGGATCAAAGACCTCAACATAAAACCATATACACTGAATCTGGTAGAAGAGAAAGTGGGAGAATAGTTCTGAACTCATTGGCATAGGAAAGGACTTTCTGAACAGAACACAGCACAGACACTAAGATCAACAATTAATAAACAGAACCTCATGAAATTGAAAAGCTTCTGCATGGCAAAGGGCACCATCATTCAGACAAAGTAGCAGCCTACAGAATGAGAAAAGATTTTTATGAGCTACATATCCAGTAGAGGGCTAATATCCAAAATACATAAAGAACTCAAAATCTAGATATTTAAAAACCAAATAATACAATTTAAAAATGGGGTATAGTTCAAAACAGAGAATTTTCAAAAGAGAAAATGCAAATGTCTGGAAATACTAAAAGAAAAGTTCAACATCCTTAGCCATCAGGGAAATGCAAATCAAAACTGCTTTGAGATACCATCTTACACCTGTCAGAATGCCTAAGATCAATAGAGCAAATGATAGCTCATGTTTGTGAAGATATGGAGCAAGGGAAACACTCCTCCATTGCTGGTGGGAGTGCAAACTTGTATAGCCTCTTTGTAAATCAGTGTGGCAGTTCCTCAGAAAGGAGGGAATCAATCTACTTCAAGATACAGCTATACCACTCTTGGGCATAAGGACACTCCATCCTACCACAGGGACACTTACTCAGCCATGTTCACTGCTTCTCTATTATAGCCAGAAATTGGAAACAATCTATGTGTCCCTCAACAGAAGAATAGATAAAGAAAATGTAATACATTTACACAACAGAGGGTTTCTCAGCTGTTTAAAAAAATGACATCATGAAATTTGCATGATGGAACTAGGAAAAAAAATCATCCTGAAGTAACTCAGACCCAGAAAGATAAATATGGTATGTATTCACTTATATCTGGGTATTGGCTGTTAAGTAAATGATAATCAAGTTACAATCCGTAGACCTGGAGAGGATAAGCATTCAGGAAGGAACCAGGGTGAACACATGGGTCTCTCTGGGAGGGGGAACTAGAATAGATTTTATGGGTAGAATGGAGGGAGAATGAAAATGGGAGGATCAGGTGCAAAGTGGGTATGGGATTGAGAAAAAATGAGGGGAGAGACTGATAGAAGGGCATTTGAGGGGCGGTATGGAAGCCTAGTGCAGTGGAAAATTACTATAAAATGACTCCTAATGATATTCTGCTATACTCATAAATTGGTGCATTATTCATCTATCATAAGCGAGTATTCCACCTGCAGCAGATAGAAACAAATACAGAGACCCACAGCCCCCACATTATGCAGAGAAAGAAACCTTGGAACACCCAGCTCTAGACAAGATGTCTACATCAAAACTCCCACCTCATAACTCAGGGAACCCCACAAAAGAGGGGCAGAAGGAGTGGGAGAGACAGAGGAGACCAAGAGCATCAGGAGAACAAAGCCCTCTAAAACAACTGAACATAGTTCATATGAACTCACAGAGACTAAAGCAGCAAGCACAGGGCCTGCATGGGTCTGCACCAGGTCCCCTACACATATACCATATCTTTCAGGTTAGTACTTTTATGGAACTCCTGAGTGTGAGCAAATGAGTCTCCGATTTTTGTGCCTGCACTTAGGGCTCTGTTCCTTCTGTTGGGTTATTTCGTCCAGCTTCAGTTTGATGGGTTTTGTTTTGTTATATGTTATTTTGTTATGTTCTGCTATTTTCTCTTAGAAGCCTATTCTTTTCTAAAAAGAAACAGGAAGGAAGTAGATCTGGATGGGAGAGGAGGTATGCAAAAAATGGGGGAAGTGGAGTGAACACTGTATTCAGATTATATTGTATGAAAAAAATCTATGTTTAATAAAAGGGGAAACATTAAAACAGTTCTCCAGATTATTCAACTCTACCTCGTGGCAATGTGAAAACAGCGAAAACAGCCATCCTTCCAGAATCTCCTGGCTCATTTCAGCTCTGTCATGGGAGAACTACTTCTCTTAACCTCCTGAGGGAGGTTTGAAAGTATAAGAAATGAAATGGTTGTGGAACTGCCAAAGCTCAGAGCCCCTTATCGACTTGACAGATAAACATACCACTATTAAACTATAACCTTTCTTTTCCTGTTTGCCCCAAGACCTTATGTTAATATCATACTATAATAAAACACACTACAACCTTAAAAATCTTACTCTTCAAAAAATTTCAACACTTTAAAAGTTTAATGTCTCTTTAGATCCAAAGCCACCTCTAAAATAAAGAACAAGTTATATGTTTTATTATCCTAAGAGGGGGAAGAGCCAGAGTTAAAGCAAATCTGAAGTCTAACAGTGTAAAAGCTTTGGGAGAAACTCATGATCTTCTGTGTTCCAAAGGGCTTGTCCAGTCCACTTCTCTGTCTATTCCATCCACAACACACACAGCTTGTCTTACAGGCTCAAACCAGCTCCATACCACACCTGATGGTGGAGTGGCCATAAAAGACAACATCAGGTGTGGTATGGAGCTGGTTTGAGCCTGTAAGACAAGCTGTGTGTGTTGTGGATGGAACAGACAGAGAAGTGGACTGGACAAGCCCTTTGGAACACAGAAGATCATGAGTTTCTCCCAAAGCTTTTAAACTGTTAGACTTCAGATTTGCTTTAACTCTGGCTCTTCCCCTTCTTAGGATAATGTCACTCCACCATCCCGGCATCTTCAAAATGCTGGTATCTCAACTTCAGGTGAAGCTGTACCTACACCAGTGGCCTCCTGGCCTCTCTGCAGAGACTCCAACCTTGCCACATGGTGCCAAGACTCACTTTTCTCCATGACCCTTTCAATCCTAGAGCCTCCAATGCAACTGAGACTCCACCTTCACCAATGGCTTTTCCTGGCCTTTGTAATACCAAGTCTTAACTTCTCTCTATTACCTCTTAATTCTGTAGCTTCCATGTCACCAAAACCATTGCCACATGGGAAACTCTTACACATTAGCAAGTTTGGTTGCTAGATTGAGATGCAGCCTTGGCCCCTTCTGGACCACGGCTTCTGTGTGTTGATGGTGGGGTGATACTTCCCAGATTTCACCTCAATGATGCTGGTATCTTGTTAATCACAGATGGTTCTTCAGCACCAGCTGACTAGCTTCTGTAGTGGGTAGCCATTCCAGCCTTGGCCTGGAAGTTCCAACCCCCATTGAGGCTTTCTTTGGTAATGGTCACCCCTACAAGGCGGGGCTGAGAGAGGACGCTGAAGACTCAGGATCCAAAGGAGAGGCTTCTCTTGATTCCAGAACCCTGGACACTGGAGGTAGACTGAGCAGAATTCTCCAGAGAACACCGCTGGACTGTGCCATACCTTTCCCAGACACTGCAACCTACCTATCCTTCATTTGTAAGTTACACCACTAAATAAACCTCCCTTTTAACTATGTGGAGTGGCCTTAATTTTCACCAATAAGCTTCTATTGTCCAAGTAAGGCAAAAGTTTCACTTTCCCAGATTTCTTAAGTTAGTACATCACATGAATGGGCCTGTTAGGGACTCCAAAACTTCCCTCCAAACTAGAAAGGATAATACTAAGTGAGGTAACCCAGACTCAGAAAGACAAATGTCACATGTTCTCTCTCATCTGAGGTTCCTACCTCCCAATCTTCAGATATGAATATATAACCTTGAGTAACTGCAGAAACCAGGAAAGTTAAAAAGGGATCACTGCTGTGGGGAGGGTAGACAAAGAGGAGAATGGCAAGGTACAGTGATCTGAAGGAGGAAATGAAGGGAATGAAGAGCTCTACTTAGGGAGGTTGGAGGGACATAAATACAGAAGAAGGAGGGTGAATAAAATAACAGTAAGGATGTCTGAAAATGTCATAAGGAATCATTATTAACTATCTACCTAAAAATACCTGTAGTACATGTAAGTCAGTGCATAATATACATAAATAGTTTAAGTTAAATTTTCCCATCTGGGCTGACAATGCTTCCTCAAATAACCATCAACCATCTAACAGAAACTCCAATGCCATACATGAGAAGTCCCTTTTAAGTTCTTGGTCAGGATTGTTCAAGAAACTTCCCAAATATTATAGGCTATTTCTATTGCCCTTGGTTACATCTCAGAGATGGAATTTAAGTCCTTAGTATTGAAGACACCATGCCCTTCAGACACAGAGCCCAGAGTTCCTGAGCTGGAACTAATCTGTAAGCCTCCTCCCAGAGGGCTAGCTTTCATGGTACCAAAAGGTGCCATGAAAGCTTCCAAAAGTGGGAAGCAACTATGTCTTACCCAGCTATGATGTCTATAAACCACAATATCAATTATCAATAATGTTAAAGGTCAATAGTAGCATGTGCACCCTGATAGTAACCAACATCCTTTTGGACTAAAGACCCTCTCAACAAGAGGGAAATCCTGCCTGGTACACAAAACCTAGCCAACTACCTAGGGCTAATGAAGTCATGGATCTTGCAGGTTTGAAAATCTACAAATGGCCAATTTACTAAATCTGCATAATCCCTAACTACATTCTAAATATACCCACAGATAAGTGTATTTCTCATCTCATATCAAGGAAACTTCTCTTTATAACAGATGAGACCATTACAGAAAACCATAACCAATCAAAATGCAGAGTTGTGGAGCCTAGTCCCAGTGGATACATGTGGTAGTCTGAATATAATTGGCCCCCATAATTTCATAGGGAATGGCACTATTAGGAGATGTGGTTTTGTTGGAGTGGATATGGCCTTGTTGGAGGAAATGTGTCACAGGGGTGGGCTTTGAGGTTTCATATACTCAGAATATGTTTCAGTGTGTCAGTCGACTTCCTATTGCCTACAAGATGTAGGACACTAGGCTATTTCTCCAGCACCATGCCTGTCTGTATGTAACCATGCTTCCTGACATGATGGAATATATATAATTTAATTTAAAAGAAAAGAGCAGTGGTACATGGAAACGTTTGGAGGAAAGAAGGGGAAGATGAAATTACATGATTATCATCTCAAGAACTAAAAGTTTGTTTTAAAAACTTTCCTCCAAAACTTCACAAGCCAGGCCCACATTGTCTGCATTTCTTTCAGCTTCCTTATTTTCCCAGCTTCTACAGAAAACTGCATCATGATCTGAGCAATGGAGCACTTTTCCAGCCCAAAGCTCCAAATTTCTTCTACAGTATTCCCCAAAATCAACATGGCCATCATACCCATGGGGCCATCACAGCCATGGTCATCACACCCATGGACATCACACCCATGGACATCACAGCCATGGTCATCACACCCATGGACATCACACCCATGGACATCACACTCATCAGTACCAATTTCTGTCCTAGTTTGCTGAGATAAACACCATAACTCAGAGCAACTCAGGGTGGATAAGGCTTATTTTAGCTTATAGGTTAGAGTACATCTAAGGCAGGAAAGCCAAAGCAGGAACTTAAGGCAGGAGAGTGAAACAGAAACCACAGAGGAGTAGTGCTTACCAGATTGCTCCCCATGACTTGCACAGTTTGATTTCTTATACAGTCCAGAGCCATTTGCCCAGGGGTAGTACCACCTCCCACATAAACTGCAATCAAGAAAATGACTTTCAGGCATGTCTACAAGTCAATCTGATGGAGGCAATTCTTCAGTTGAGTTCCCCTCTTACAGGTGTGTCAAGTTGTCATCCAATACTAGCCACCCATCATTGCTATCCAATAAAGCCAGCCACTGCATTACCCATAAAATATTTCTGACATTCTCCCCCATCTGAGCTCCAACTGACCTTTTTTTCTCTTAACTAGGTATAACCAGCTACATTTTCTCCTTACACTAAAATCATATCCCTATTCCAAGACCTAATTTAAATCCTGCCTTCCTCACAAAGGAGCTGATGATACAAGGACACCCTATTGGCTGAAGGAACACAGGGTAACAAGTAATAGAAGTTACACTGAAAGTTTCACAGGAGACAGTACAAACAGTTGAACTCTTCAGCCTCTTGAGAGCCAGGCCATGAGGAACATACATTCTTCTTTTCCTTCAAGACAATCAGACAAAACAAGCCAAGAACTTCCAGCCAAGAAGTACTGTTTCTGTTAGCCTGCATTCCCTTTTTTAATTAGTGAGGGAAGATCAGAGGCAGTGCAAATGAAGGGTACAAAGCACAGCCTATCACTTCCACAAGTGTGAATGAACGCCCTGTGGGGTTTTTAATTGCATGAGGACAGGGAAGGAAAGGGCTCTGTAAACTGTGGCTTCTCAGGGAAAAGTGTTAATGTTATGTAAATTAAAATTTGAAAGTCTATTTAACTGAAATCAGCAACGCCAAGCACTATGTGTGCAACTGTGCATTTCCTCAGCCCTGAGGGCGGAGCCTTTAGCTTGCCTATGGCCAGACCTCTCTCAGGCTGAGCCCTTCCATGATTGTTAAGGTCTGAATATGAAATCCCCTCCATGGGCCTATGTGTTGAATGTTTGTCCCCATATAGTAGTACTGTTTTGTGAGGTTCTGGAAACAAGGAAGTGGGCCCCTGGGAGCATGTTCTTAGGGCCTTATCTAGCCCCTGGTCCTTCCTTTTACCTTGCTATGCTTCTTGGTGTTCGCTGCTGTACCGTGCTTTTCCTACCAGGATGCACTGAATCTTTTCAGAGGGAGAGCCTAAAGAAGCCTTGCTTCTTTTAAGTTGTCCTCTTAGTTATTTTGGTCACAGCTTTGAAAAAAAATATCAAATACAAAAGTATCAAATGCAAGTAAGCAAGGATTGCTGCCTGACTTCAAGAAATACTTTCCCTAGCTGGAAAACAGGAGGGATTATGAGAAAGAAGCCAATCTCCTTCCTTTCACTCAATGGTCAAAGTCATGGGGTAAGTAATTTGTAGAAGATGTTCCAACCCCTATCTAATCTTAAAGTTTAAACTCTACACCCCAAACCGATTCACAACCCCAAGTTCATCTGCTTCACCCATCTCCACTCTCATTTATAACGCCACCATCTTCAGGAATACCACAACAGTCTGCTAGCAGTTTCTACTCTATCAAGGTATTAATCTATTAGACCAACTTGTTAAAGCAAAATGTGTGTATGTGTGTATGTGTGTGTGTGTGTGTGTGTGTGTGTGTGTGTGTGAAAACACAGCACTTACCTCAGAAGGGATAAGAAATAGTTTGTGACCATGGTCCAAGAACGTATCTGAGTTATTCCTCATTCCATATTCCAATGTGGTAACAGTTTGGTAAAGTTTTATAATAACAGAACAAAGAATGTCATAAGTCGAGGCACTTTTCAAATTCATTGGTGGAAACCTTAGGTAGATGGTTAAAGCAAAGCAGGGAAAGCTCTATGATAGGTCTCAGATGCTGTCTGGTGGCATCCATAGACTTTCAGTTGGTAGAAACAATAGTCTGTTAATGTAATACATTCCAAAAGGTTTTACCTGTTAGTCATGAAGGGTGTCAGGTTAGACACAGAGGTAGGCAAGAAGTGGCCATTAAGAAGGCCAAAGAAGAATAAGATCAATTATAAATAGACCCTAGACCTGCAACATTTCAACATCTCCACAGACATTGAAGTTCCTAACAATCAATCAGCCTTACAGAAGCTTCCATAGAAGATGGGATCTTTCCAGGAACATTCATTCACAGTATCTATCCTCTCTCCAGAGGAGAAAAACCCAAATAATTGTATGTCTGTAAGTACATTGAATTCTCAGTAAAAAAAAAGAAAAAGAAAGAAAGGAAGAAAGAAAGAGAGAGAGAAAGAAAAAGAAAAAAGAAAGAAAGAAAGAAAGAAAGAAAGAAAGAGAAAAAAGAAGGAAAGGGAGGAAGGAAGGAAGGAAGGAAGGAAGGAAGGAAGGAAGGAAAAAACTTCTCACAAAGACAATGCCTGGTTCAGATATTTTCACTGGTAAAGTATATCTAGCCTTTAATAAAGAAATAATGTGGATTCTGCATAGCTTCTTCCAGAAACTAGAAGGAAAGACTATATTTCCAAGTTCATCTTACGAAGTCAGTATTTTACCTAAAACAAAGCTGCAGACTTTACAAGACATCATTGCTCATGAACATCTCTGCCAGTTTTTTCAAAAGCACATAGCAAATCCAAGCCAGCATTACAGAAAAAGGGTAACATGTACAATCAGCAGGTTTACACAAGGATCTAAGGCAAGATGGCAACTACTAGAAATCAGGGGGTCTCCACTTCCAGCGAAGATGAAGTGGCGGGAGCTAGACTGGCCCTCTTGAAACCACTAAAGAAAAATCAAAATCTTTGAAACTACAATCCTCAAAATCAGTATCTATGACCAAGGTCTCCTCAAGGATGAGAGTAGATGTGTTCCTAGTAAGTCTCGGACTTGAGATTTTGTGGGATGGGGGGGGGGGGGGGGGGGATTGAAGTTACTTCTCATTCATTAACAGTTACAGGACTTCCTGACAGAGGCATTCCACTTACCTTGAATCAGACTTCTGTGTGGAAGAGCGTCAAGGGAGTAGCCATTCTCAATTTCCATCCCAAACAACTTGGGCTTGATCTACTTGGCTCTTCAATGTAGGCCACCCTGTTAGTGGCACTGTGACTTCAGGCTGCAGGATGGAGGGTGTTCTAAAGTCAGTTCTCCGTGATGGAGTAAGGGACATGCCCAGAGGGAGGTTGTCCCTTAAGGTAAGTGAGGCTTGCTCAGTGGTTGGTACACACGTATAAAGCCATAAGTCTTTTTTAAGTTATTATTACTTTGTAGATTTATTTTTTAAATTCCATATAATGTATTGTCGTTACATCATTTCTGCCCTTCCCTCCTTCAACCCCTCCTATGTCTAGCCCACTACCACCATCCCTGTCCCCCCCCCTCATATCATTGCCTCTTATAAATACAAATTATTTCTTCTAGGTAAAAGTAGTATATTTATTAATGGGCAAGCCACCATTTACAGAGCTTATAGTATAAAAATAATGTCACATTTAAGGGTTAAATGTGGTCTATTTCTCATATTTCAAAAAAAAAAAATCTGGACTAGAATTGACTACAGACTATAAAAACAGCCAAGACTAAATAATGAAACTCTATCTCTGAGAGACAAAAGAGACAGAGACAGACAGAGATAGACAAAGACAGAAAGACAATCATAGAAATTAGGTGGACATGGTAACTCGCACCTGTAATCCCAGTACTTAAGGGACTGAGGCAGGAGCCACAAATTCAAGATTAGCTTGGGCTACAAAATGAGTTCCAGGCCAACCTGGACCAGAGAGTAGGACCCTGTCTCAAATTTAAAAAAAAAAATTAGATTTTATGGCTAATGATAAAATTCAGAAGAAAAAAATGGGAGGCTCGGAGGGAGAGAATGGAAGATATGGAGGAGAGAAGAAAGGAGGAGAGGGGCAGAGCCAGGGAGGGAAATAAGACAGAATTTTTTCTCAAGCACTTGCCTGAAGTCCCTAAAATCAAATGAAAAACCATGACAAAAGAATGGAATAGTCCATGAGATGGAAAACAAACCAAAAGCAAGAACTATGTTCTCCACAGAAGGCAATTTTAAGACAGATCATTTTAAAAATACAAAAGGTACAAGGAAATATTCTGGGGACTCCCGTGTACATCAGTGGTCACTAGTACACACACATTCATCTATTCAGCACAATCCAGAATTTCGTGTGTGTGTGTGTGTGTGTGTGTGTGTGTGTGTGTGTGTGTGTGTGTGTGCCACAGTGAGTTAGGCTCTGGACATGTGAGTGGAGAAGACAGGCTCAGACTTTCTCTTCTTAGAGTACACCATGCAGTGAAGGAGGCAGATATTAATCAGCTGCTTGTGGAAATATACCATTATAAGCCATGGTGAACACTATGAGGGCAAACACAAACAGTGGGGATGAGACAGTACAAAAAAAGAAGGGAAGCGACTTTCTCTGGGACAGGAACAAAAGGCAGAGGATGGTTTCTCTGGAATCGAGAATATATAAGATAGTTACATCCTCTAGCAGGGCTGTTTGACCTGTTGATAAAGAACGGCATCTCTGTTTTTAATCATCCAAAAGAAGAGGAAACCTTACTTTGAAAGAAAGAGTATTTTAAAGTTTTGATAAGCAGTAGTTGAGACATTTTGTACAAATGTTTACAAAGAAAATGGAGACCTCATCAAATGGACTATGTGGGCACAGTCTAAATAATTCTTAATAATGTCTAACATGTGTGTCATGACAGGAAATGTGTATTCTGACATCAGTTTGGGGCACAAACATTTACAACTGAAACAAACATTTTCTTTTAAAATCCCTCTGGTCCTCAAAACTCTGGTCCTCTGGTCATGTTGAAATGGCTTTCTTCCCTGCCCACAGGAAGCACAGACATCCAAGTATCACTGCTGTAACCTTTGCTTCCCCTGCTCTTGATGGATCTGCTTAATCCATACATACTGAGTTATCTCCAAAATAGTGGAGACCAAGACTCAAAGAAAAAAGACTTGAAGAAAAAAGGTACATAAGTAATAAACATGAAAGCAAATTTGCCTAAGAACTATAAAATCAAGACCAGACATGTGGGTATACTTTGTCTACTTTAGAAGGTAACTGATGAAAATCAAGCTCTAGAATCTCTTTGGGCTTGTTTCATTATGGTTGGAATGTTACTTTTTCCAATTAAAAGTTGGATTCCTTTAGAAACAAGCTTTGAGAAACAGTCTAGAGTCTAACGTTTTAAAACCTTATTTGTATGGTTTCAGATTTCTCACAAAACTGGTCTTTAAAGAGCTCGTTTGTGGAGATGCAGAGCACTAGTAGTGAAGAATAGTCACAATAATCTGGAAAAGTTAGTAAAGTACACATTTTTAAACTGCATATTTATGTGGAGCCAAATTTTTCTTCATTGAACCAAAATACCACACTAGAATGAGTTGAATGCAGAAGATAGGAGAATCCAGCTGTATTTTATTAAGCTGCACATAAAAGGCATTTAAAAAATAAAAATAAAAATTTAAAATGTACTGCTCTTATCACTATGTGCATGGAAGTTCTTTCTTTTGTTTAAAAAAAAAAACTCAACATGCATGTTCAGGCTTAGATTTAGTTCAGCATATGCAAAGCCCTCCAGTCAATCCCACCACTAAAAAACGAATTCAAATTTCATGGTTATTTTTAAATGAAATAGAAAATATTTTTAAAATTTCTGTTTTAATTTCTTATATGATGCAGTAAGTTGTATATACAAGAACTTTAGTGGCCTCCAATGCTGTCCAAGAGGGCTAAAGGGTCCCAAGGGCCTCTGTAGCATCTGCTCAGCTGTTTACTGCTTACTCCCCTGGTCCACTCTAAGATGCTGTAAGAGAAAGATGCTATTTACAGCTTAGAGTTGACACACTGTGATTCCCACCAAATGGTTCTTATCAGCATCACGTATAAATTAGTAATGCCAGAAATAAGCCAGCTATCTTCTGCCCTTGCAAATTTTTACAGGGATTCATGAACAAAGGAAGGAAATAAATGCCAAACTTTGTGACAAAATTATTGTTAAACAACACCACTAATGGTGGAATTATGATTGTGTTTAAGGAAGAAATTACCCATGAATAAGCTCGGCTGTAAGAGCTCCATAGTTAGGAAGAATTTTCATTTGCAAAATTCTATATTCTGAAAATCACTCAGATCTAAGTCAAAATGTTATTGTAGAAACCTGAGTGTCAATTTTGCCAAGTCAACTGTAAACTCCTGTTTAGTAAGGTAATTAAATTATGAATCTAAAATGTAGCTGAGAAACAGATCTGGAACTAAGGTGTTTTCCCAGTTTAAAAAAACAAAACAAAACAAAACAAAAACATTAAGACTTGGTAGTAAAGTAATCAGAGTAAATTATCACTGGGCTTTTGGTTGGTACTTGGATCAGTAAGAATGTCCACATTTATCTCTTTGGAGCTCTTATCTACCAAAAATCTCTTAAAACAAAATTCACTCCTCCATTTTTCCTGATATTTGAGTTGTATAGGAGAGATGTGATTAACACAAAACCCTTCTTAAAGACCATCAGCTTTTCATTTTCCCTCCACCTTCTCATCAACCTTCACTGTGGGATGTGTCACTTCCCATAGCCTAGGCTATCACTCTCTACAGCCTGGGCTATCACTATCCACAGCCTGGGCTATCACTGTCTACAGACTGGGCTATCACTGTCTACAGCCTGGGCTATCACTATCCACAGCCTGGGCTATCACTGTCTACAGACTGGGCTATCACTGTCTACAGCCTGGGCTATCACTTCCCACAGCCTGGGCTATCACTGTCCACAGACCAGACTATCACTGTCCACAGACCAGACTATCACTGTCCACAGCCTGGGCTATCACTGTCCACAGCCTGGGCTATCACTGTCCACAGCCTGGGCTATCACTGTCCACAGCCTGGGCTATCACTGTCCACAGCCTGGGCTATCACTGTCTACAGACTGGGCTATCACTACACAGACTGGACTATCACTGTTCACAGACTGGACTATCACTGCCTACAGACTGGGCTATCACTGTCCACAGGCTGGGCTATCACTGTCTACAGACTGGGCTATCACTGTCTACAGCCTGGGCTATCACTTCCCACAGCCTGGGCTATCACTGTCCACAGACCAGACTATCACTGTCCACAGACCAGACTATCACTGTCTACAGACTGGGCTATCACTACACAGACTGGACTATCACTGTTCACAGACTGGACTATCACTGCCTACAGACTGGGCTATCACTGTCCACAGGCTGGGCTATCACTGTCTACAGACCAATCTATCGCTGTCCAGAGGCTGGGCTATTACTCTCCACAGAGTGGGCTATGGCTATCATTGTCCACAGCCTGGGCTATCACTACACAGACTGGACTATCACTGTTCACAGACTGAACTATCACTGTTCACAGACTGGACTATCACTGCCTATAGACTGGGCTATCACTGTCCACAGGCTGGGCTATCACTGTCTACAGACCAAGCTATCACTGTCCACAGGCTGGGCTATCACTGTCTACAGACCAAGCTATCACTGTCCACAGGCTGGGCTGACTGAGACAGTTTAAGAAGGGACAGAAAAAAGTAGAGCTGTCAACTACACAGTGAAGTAGAATCAGGGAATTCAAAATCAGGCAGGGTAGTAGTCCACATCCACCTTATACATACCTACTTGATGCTTCTGATATATAACCCTACTCTCCTACAATATAAGAAAATGCCTATGAAACCTCTTAAATTATTTCACATCTTCCTTTGCATAATCAGTGATGACATTTTGAACAATGATTTTCTAAAATAATTTATTGGGACCTTCCTTACAGTTTTCTGTTTGTTTATTTGTTGATTGGTTGGTTTTTTGGTGGTGGTTGTTGTTGTTTTTGTTATACTCATTGAAACTTATTTCATTTATTTCCAATATATTGTTAGTAAAGCAATTAATAGTTTGGGCTTAATACACATTACATATAAATTTTAATTTAAAATTATTACATCTGGATTGCAAAATTTTCTCAGATACTATCAACTGTAGCAGGAATCTCAAATGGTCTTATTAATAAAATCAAACCTGAGACCAGTTATTGGGGTGAATGCTGGAAGATCAGAGAGACAGAACAAGCCAAAGCTTCCTCACCTTGCCAGTTCCTCAGCTTATCCTGTTTCTTCAGACTAGAAGTCTCTGAGTCCTCATCCAGAATGAATCTCAGCTGAACTGTGCTGCTCCAAAGCCTGAAAGCTTAACCAGCCAAAATGCTTCTAGTTTCTGGTCTTCACACCTTATATATCTTTCTGTTTTTGCCATGACTCCCTGGGATTAAAGGCTCACTTCTTTGGATTAAAGGCGTGTGTCACCATGCCTGGCTGTTTCCAATGTGGCCTTGAACTCACAGAGATCCAGAGGGATTTCTGTCTCTGAAATGCTAGGATTAAAGGCGTGAGAGCCACCATTTTCTAGCCTCTGTATCTAGTGGCTGTATGTTCTCTGACACCAGATAAATTTATTATGGTGCACAATATTTTGGGGAACACAATACCACCACAATCAACTCACATGTGATATGGTATGAACTGAAAGGCATCATATTGGAAGGAAAGCATTCAGAAACCAACGCAAAGGAAATTCACATTAGAAAAAGTTGTAAAGGTGCCTAAACAATATGAGTATCAGAATCATGTCAGCAGGTCAGGGTTCAATTCAAAGAATGCTTACCTAATAATTAAGATATTAATCTAATTAAAATAAGAACTCCTACTAAGACATAGATTCATTTTAGATTTATTGAAATCAATTTAATTCAAATAAAAATAAAATTTAAACTGCAATCACTTATGTTCGTATACATACAAATGTTATCATAGGCTATATAAAGCCACTATCGAGTTTATGTCAAGATAAATATGTAGAAGACCCACTTCAGTTCACAAACTGTGGGCACAGACTGATCTGCAGAAGGTTTTGGTGATGTTTAAAAGAGTTCAATCACCCTTACCAAATGCACTCTGTTTACAACACAAAACTGCTTTTGAAAGCCCTCTCTCATTGACTGAGACAGGTATCTGCTGCCTAGGAGATTGATTATCCCGTCCTGGCCTAATTTGGAAGATTAGTAGATTTTTTTTCCTATGGATAGGATGATTTATAGAAAAAATTAGGACCTCAAAAGAGCAAACTTCCTTCTTAACACAAGCACAGTTTTTCTTAATTCTGGTTTACTTTATATAAAAAATATACATTGTTGCAGATGTCAGGTTGGTACAAGTACTACTAGTTACAATGTAACTGAACATACCAGGCCTTTTGTTCAGTAACAGGTTCACACATGTTAACTATTGTTGTGGGAGAGAATATTTGTTTAACTATATAAAGATGTGTTGGATTGGTTTGTGTTGCAAAATAATTGTTCAACTAAAATTAAACAATTTTAGTAAAAGTGAGTTGCATTTGTTTATGCTGCATTTATTTAACTTTGTAAAGATGTGCTGCTGTTCCCCTTTGCCTGTCTAAGGCACCTGATTGGTTTAATAAAGAGATGAATGGCCAATAGCTAGGCAGAGGAGGGATAGGCAGGGCTGGTGGGCAGAGAGAAAAAGGGAGCCAGCCAAACATGGAGGAAGCAGGAGAGCAGGATGGATAGTTTGTAGATGAGGTAAATGAGCCTTGGGCAGCACAGAGATGAATAGAAATGGGTTAATTTAAGGCTTAAAAAAAAAAGCTAGCTAGAAACAAGCAAAAGCTAAGGCTGAGCATTCATAATTAATAATAAGTCTCCATATCATGATTTAGGGGCTGGCAGTCTAAGAAGGCCTGCTACAAATTATAATCAAATAAATCAAATATCCCTTATCTTTTCAGGTCTTGCAGCACCTTGTAAAGATGGTCCTATAACACACACACACACACACACACACACACACACACACACACACACACACACATTCACAGGGAGAGAGAGAGCTGCTGTCTTGTAAATGGAATCACTTTAGTGTTTTCTCTTGTCACTTAAGTATCATTGTTCTTCCAAACATAGAAATCACCTCATTGCTGTGGCTAATTCATTTTTCATCATAGCCTTTGACAAACAGACCTTTATTAATGTGATTCACCCACACATCAGACTCAGCTCATCCATCCAAACCATGACAAAAGACCTGGACACCCATGAAATAGCACTCCTTAAAAGTATTGCCTGCATCCTCCATGCAGATATACTTTCTATCACCTGCTTTGTTTTCAAATAATCAATCTTGCTTAGGAAAAGTGGGTATTCATAAGCTGTAAGATGCATTATGTTTTATGTACACAATGGATCAACTATGTTGATTGTGAAATTAGATATAATTTTCCACACAGAATTTTAAAGAGCTTATTCTAGTTGATCTTCAAAATGGATCCATTTACAAAAATCATCTCTTTTATTCATTTTTCACCCCTTCTTGAACTTTAAAGATAAAATAAAATTTTAGTGCATTATATATGTTAGTATTTTCTAAGCAAGCTTATCACTCATGTTTAAATAATGTGAAAACTTGCTATTTCTTTTCACAACCACCGGCTAATGCAATTCTGGAGATCTGACATCTGAGTTCCACAGGCACTTCACCCATGGGGTACACATACATCCATGCAGGCAATACACTCATCCATAATACTAAAAATCTTCTGAAAAAAAAAAAAGAAATTAAGCATTTCCGACCTGTTCGTGGCTTGTGCTGGCTTCCACCCCCATCTCTAGTGCCAATCTTGTGCTGTTTCACTTTCCTCCTTCTTCCGTTTATGTAAGAGCCCCAGACTGAACTGTGGCACCCATGCTTCTCACTTCAGAATTCAGTGATTTCAGCGGATAGTCTAGGGCTTTTCCAAAGCACTCTTCTTTAGATCTGTAGCCTGAACTACTAAGGCAACACTTTTCCAGTTAACCTAAACTCTCTTGGTCTTATAACGTCTGTTTCTTAGGACATTCTCTTTTTTCTCATTCTCCGAAGTTTCCTTCACTGTTTAATTCCTCCATGTCTTGCTTTATTCATTTCTATATCTTTCCTGCAAATGCCTCCCCACATCATTTCTTTTCCTATAAAGTCAAAAAAAAAAAAAAAGCAAGATGTGTGTAACAGGCAGATTGGTGAGACAGGCAAATTTTTAATTTGTTAGAAATACCAAACACGATACCTTTACATTGGCTTGGAGACTAACTCACCTAGCATGATGCCATAAGCTACCCCTGTCTCCATTATACAGCTCCACTGTGACATGTAAGAATTCACTTGGTTCTCCACAGTTCAAACAAGCACTCCTGAACACTTTCCCTCACTACCTGAGACTTGTCATCTCTTTATACTCCTCCTGTATTCCTTTCTGCTGGAACTATCAGGGTTGACAAGTCACATAGATTGGATTTCAACTACCACTTGGTAATCACTATTCTTCCTAATTGACTGTATTTAGTTTCCTCTTATGACAGAGAACATGCAATACTCATCTCTCTCTGTCTGCCTTATTTTACTTAATATAATGTCTTTCAGTTCCATGCATTTTACAGTAAATAGCAGGACTTCATTCTTCTTTGTGGCTAAATAATACTTCATGGTGAATATGCATGTACCACATTCTCATTATCCACTCATCTGTTGATAGACTACTAGTCTGATTTCATACCTTAGCTACTGAGAATAATACCACAAATAAACATGGTCATGTAGATTCATCCTTGAAGGTTTATTTCAATTTCTTTGGGTGTATCCCAAGAAATGGCCAGAAGTGGATTGTGTGGTAGTTCTCTGTTCAGTATTTTGAGGAATCATCACACATAAATTTATAATGGCTGTTCTAATTTTGAAAGGTCCATTCTCCACATGCCCAACAGTATTTCTTTCTTTGAATTTTCTTCTCTTTGCAATGCTGAGAATGGAGTCTAGGGCCTTAGACACACACACACACACACACACATACACACACACACACACACACTCATTCTCTCACACACACACATATTATATATCATATATATGCTAGTTATATATATATATATATATGTCAGCTATGAATGTGTATTATGTAATAGCTATTCTAATAGCTTTAATTTCCATTCCCCTGTTGCTGGTTTTGAGAATTTTTTTTACATATTTGTTGGCCATTTGTACTTCTTCTTTTGAGAAATATCTATTCGGATCATGTGCCTAGTATATGAAGTGGATAGTTGTTAAAATCTAGTTCTCATATTAACCATACCAGATTGATTGGGTCTTTTCTACACAAGTAACAGCCAATATCATGCTAACAGGAATTTAAAAGAAACTAATCCTGACCCTGTTTTGTCAACAAGTTGGCTTTTTTAATAAATGGGCAAACATTATATTCCAACTATTTTTACTTTCATTTCTATCTCCACAATTGAAAACTTTGGAAAAGATTTTTCTAATGTATTTATAATTTTTGTACATTACAAATGAGTTTCAAACTCAGAGAAAAGGTAGTAAATGCCTCTTAAATCTATCTCACCTTTTAATTACTTTGTTAAAACATATAATTGGCATAAGGAAAATGGAAATTTAATAAGACTTTTCCAAGAAATATTCACATAATTGCTAACATAGTAATAAAGAAATCAGCCATGAACTTTTTTCCCAATGGGTCTTTGTATATTTCTGCCTTTTTTAACCTTTAATGACAAAATATAAAATTAAATTAAACTATGCTAGTCAGACTGTCACTGATCTGACAAATAACTGAGAAAATACCCACTTAAAACAGGAAGCATTTTACCTTGGTTCACAGGGTCAGAGGTTTCAGTTTATTGCTTTGGGCCTAAGGCAAGGTTGAGCACCATGGACAGGAGCATGTGGGGTGTAGAACAGCTTGAACAGCTCATCCCATGGTGGTCAGGACACAGCAATAGACAGGAAAGAGTAGGAAACAAGGACATCCTTCAAAGGCACCTCCTAGCAACCTACTTCCTCCATCTAGGCCCCACCTCCTAACACTTTCACCACTTCCCAATATCATGCCAACTATGACTCTAATAACTAATTAAAGTATTGGTAAAGTCAGAGTCCTCATGGCACACCTGCCATTGTGTGTCTATCAAGAGCCGCCAGCTGGGGAGCAAGCCTTCTACAGCTGAGCCTTCAAGACGCTTCACATCCAAATCACAATACCAACTAGAAGAATAAGTACCCGACTTTATACCATTCTCCAAAAATTACCTAAACCAGGATTTCAGAATGAAGAACACAATGAAGAATATTCACCACACAAGCCAGAATGTAGTTATTAACATACAAATGCTAGATATCGTATGCTATTTCTATATGAGAGTCTGTAAGTATATTTTGGAAAGAACTTTTTTTCAGCTTTCCTTCATGTTGATGATAGTGTGATATAACTTAGGGAAGGCGTATTTTGGCTCAATGTAAAGAATACCTGAAAACAGAGAATCGGCATCTATTTGGAAGCAAAAGGATGGATGGCATCTAAACTGACAACTATATTAGCATTGAGTAATTACTATCATATGTTTTTAATCTACTTGAGCTCTAATTTAAACAAAACCCTAGGTTCAGTGAGCATTTATTTTTGTTGGTGGCTGGTATTAAAAGGGGTATACACTGCCATACTCAATTTATATGTGGAAAACTCCAGCATAAACAATGGAATTGATGTACATGATTGAGAACTATCTTGAAACCTGGGTGCGGGGGAGAAAAAAAAGACTACTATGGAGGTTGCTTTTCTCAGCGGTGACTAAACTCGCGGCAAACAAGTGAGGTAAGGAAAGACTTCCTACTGGCCATAGTTGAGGGTACAGCCATGATGGGGGGGAGGGGATGCTCACCACAGGATTGGCTCATTTGGCAGCAGGTGCCCCAGGAGGCAGAGACAGGGAATGCCTACATTCTGCTAGCTTCCTCCCCCTTTCTCCCCCGCCCCTCCCTGGCTTTTCCTCATTCCAGGACCTCAGCACATTCAGGGAAGACCCCTGTTTATTCTTTCTGGCAATGACTTCATAGACATACCCCAAAGTGTGTCTCCTAGGTATCTATATATAGCCAAGTTTAAAAATGAAGGCTAACCAGCATAACCACCAGGGTATTTGAATGAACTATAAACAGAAGGAAAGTTTTTAAAAAAAAAAAAAAAAAAAACTCTTCCAGAAAAATGTATTTTTTTAAACTTGAAGTAACCTGACTTTTGTGTTTAAGCATTTTCTTTCTACAATATTTAGCATTGACAAATATTCAAGAAAGACCCAAATTTATGGTCTACTAACTTTATATGTGGCACTTTCAAAAATATTTTTCTTCTTGGTTAAACAATAGAGTTCTATTATTAGATAGTATATGTAACAAAACTTCATCTATATTTTCATATTAGGTAACAAAACAATCCTGTATTTGATATATTCATGAACAGATAAAATTATAAACATAAAATTCATAAGTTAAATAACCCAGTGTTCTTTTGCTGAGAAGGGACATCATGACCATGGCAACTCTTATAAAGGAAAGCATTTAATTGGGACTTGCTTACAGTTCAGAGTTTAGTCCATTGTTATCATGGCACGGAGCATGGTGCCTATAGGCAGATATGGTGCTGAAGAGTATCTGAGAGTTCTGCATCCAGGTCCACAGGCAGCAGGAAGAAAGACACTGGGCCTGCCTAGTTTGACCTTTTGAAAACCCAAAGGCCACCCCTAGTGACATACTTGCTCCAACAAGGGCATACCTACTTCAACAAGGCCACACCTCTTAATCCTACTCAAGTAGTGCCACTCCCTAATGATCAAGCACTCGAATATATGAGCCTATGAGGGTTATTTCTATTCAAACCACCACAATAAGTAATTATAAGATGATTTAAAGCATTAAATACATTTTGCTCATTTAAAAAGGGTCATGGTTTATTAGCTGCTCCCAGGACTGCTGTGCAGTTAGTTTTCATATCTAAACCACTTTGAGCTGTTCTAAATTCTAATTGCATTTGCATTTTTAAGTATGTGCACCTGTATTCTATCTAATGTATTCCAAATATGTGTGTGTATGTATGTGTTCACTTTTCCCTCACCAAGGATTAAATATACATAAAATACTATGTAAGGCTGGCAGGGTGGTTCAATGAGTTGAAGCACTCACTGTCAAGCCTGGCAGCCTGAGTTCCACACCCAGAATCCACATGGGAGAAAGGGAGAAGTGATTCCTGCAAATTGTCCTCTGATCCACACATGCACAGAACCTCTCCTCCCATAAACAAGAACAAAAAATAAAATGGAACTATCACCAACATGATAACATTGCAACAAATGCCACATAAATAACAAACACAGGAAGTAACAAAATATGGTAATGCTTTCTGATGATAAGCCTATTTTTTGTTATAAGAATTTATATCAGTTTTCAATACTATGTCATACCTAATTTTTACTAAAACTTTACCATGTGCACAATCATATAATTAAAGTGATAAACTCTATCATTATGAAAATATAGCTGTTGATTTTTTAAAGCAATGCTGGGTCGAGAGAAATGGCTCCGGAGTAGCCAGTGTTTGCTGCTCTTCCAGAGGACCTGCGTCTGGTCTCCAGCAACCAAGTTCCATGACTCACAGTGGCCTGTAACTCCAGCTCCAAGGGATATGCCACCCTCTTCTGGCCTATACAGGCACTGCACTCACATGCATAAACCCACACTCAGACATATGCATAAATAATAATACAAATAAAATCTTTAAAGCATTGCTAATTAAATGTCATCATTAAAATTTGTTAGGTGTTCTTGTTGGAGCAACTGAGTCTCACATTAAAGTATGAGGTAGGAGAATAGGACTTTAAGAGATTTAACACTCTACAACTTAATTATTAAAACCATGTAAATATATATATAGTCATTAGACATAATAAATGAGCCTTAGTAATCAGAACAGAAAATGCACGATTTATAATTCTTGTTCTTCACATAAAGTGAAAAGCATTCCACATAAGAAAAAAATAAGCACTGTGGGGTGGTCTTTCTGTATGCTGTGAATTTGTATTGCTGCCATTGGTTAATAAATAAAGCTGCTTTGGCCTATGGCAAGGCAGGATAAGAGCCAGGTGGGAAATCCAAGCGGAGATACAGGGAGAAGAAGAGCAGAGTGAGAGGGGCACCACCCAAGGAGCAGGATGCCAACAGACCGGTGATGCCATGGCCACATGGCAATATATAGATGAATAGAAATGGGTTAATTTAAGCTGTGAGTACTGGTTAATAACAAGCCTGAGCCACCGGCCAAACATTTATAATTAATATAAGCCTCTGAGTAATTATTTTATAAGCAGCTGCGGGACTGGGCAGGACAAAGAAAAGCCTCCAGCTACAAATAAGGGATGAGGATGCAACTCAGCTGATAGAGTGCTTGTACCAACTCCTGCTTTCAATTCCTACCACTGAATAAATTGGGCATGGTGATGCATACTTGTGATTCTAGCAGTCAGCTGGTGGAGACAGGAAGATAAGAAGTTCTGGTCACCCTGGGCGACATGAAAAGTTTTAGGCCAGCCTGGGATACATGAGAACCTGTTTCAAGGACAATCCAAAAAAGAATCTGAGTAAAACTAAGTTTTGTGATTAAAAAAAAGAAAAAAGAATTTTAAAGAAAACCAAATACTTCGAATCCATATAATAAAATCCCTACTGTATAAAATACTATTTTTAAGAAAATTGGCAGATTAAAATTGCACAAAAATATGATATGCATATCCAGTTTTATGAGATTTAGAATAAACTGCTTAGTTTCAAGAACCCATTTACATATATTTCCAATATGTGTGGTGCACATATATTAAATGCTAAAAATAGTGTAAGTTCTGTTTTATATTTCAATTCAACATTTCATTCTGAAGTTTGCCATACTCACACAAATGCCTAAAAACTATTAAGTATTCAGCTTTAGTTTCAAGTTTTATTATACAGGTAAACACTGCCCTCTCCTGGCAACTGCAAATATTTGCGTATCTACACCAAACTTTTTATGGTTTATTACTGCAAATCTCTCAACAAATTATGTGCATTAGATAATGGGTAAATGTTCTCAGCCCAAATCTCCTCCCTCTAAAAAAAAAAATCCTCACAACAGTAAAGACACTTATCGCCATGTTTCCAAACGGGTATGCTTTAAAAGGAGACTAAGCTAGGCAGTCTAAACTCTCCAATAAATCTGCCACTAAGTAGATACTGTATCTTGGACTAACTCTATAAGAAGTCTAGAGCTTAGTTCCTATCTATAAGATTATTTAACTAAGTCATTAATGGAGCTCTTCAGCCTAAAATTTCATGTGCTTCTAGATTTAGAAAAAAATACTTTTTTATACCCTAATATAAAATATAGGACTATTTATGACATAATCTCCATATTTATTTGTTTTATTAATAAAAGATTGACTGTTTATTGTTTGAATTCTCTTTAGAAAAAAAACTCAATTTTTATTCTTCCCTGTTCAAACATCCTTTCCCTAAACAATACACAGCAAGAGTCCACTGAATTATGAGGAAAAGTAAACTCAAGAAATTGGGACGTTTCCAAGAAGCATTTATAGCACTACTTTTGATAAGTTGTGTGGGAGAGTGTTAAACCAAGTGCCCAAAAGTTAACAGGAAAGAAATCAACCTTCAAATTCCAGAATCTTAAATACTGCTATGATAAATTAGAAAAATCCATCCACAGTTTGGAAGGAAAGAGCATGGTACCTCAGCTTTATCTATGCACCGTTTCGTTCTTCCTCATCTGTCATCAATTCTTGCTCCACAATTTCCTTCTCTGCTGCATCCTTTCTTATTCAAACTCTCTAGCAACTATTTAGTTCAGGCACTCAATGTCTTAAACCTTCATATTAAAATATCTATAATAGTCGATTGGTTTCAAAGTGTGGTCTGAGTACTAACATTAGAAACACTTGGGACACTTGGAAGACGTGCCATCTCCTGGACCCCGTACACTGTACAAAAATTAAAACTGTAACATGAATCCCATGTGTGATCTTATATGCTCTGGTGCAGGCTTTACCTACTCAAACAGGAGGAGCATATGAAGAACTTAAAAGCAGGCTAATTTAATTGCAAAGAAAGGGTTTCTATAGTATGTGTGTGTGTGTGTGTGTGTGTGTGTGTGTGTGTACAACTTGCAGCAGGATACTCTCCCAAGGAGCTGCAGACTTACTCTCTGAGCCTTCTCGAGGACCCAGTCCCCCTTCATCTTATTTCTCCAGAAAAGTCCCGTTCCCACACAAAACACAGGCTCTCCCCAATTTGACACGATCCGCGAAGCTGAGACTGTACTTCAAGAATACGCAGACCACGGGCTTAGCAGGTGAGCTTCCGCTCCACCATCCGGGTCCTCTTCTTAGCCATCGGACCAGAGTCCCCACCCACCAAGGACCCTGGGGCACCAAAGCTCCGGACACAGAGCGAGGCCCTCTCTGCGCCTGCGCAAGTGTCTGCCAGCGGGGGCGGAGCCAGGAGCAGATACAAGTCGCTGTGGGCGGGGCTTAGGGGCTGTTCGCTGGTCCTCGTGGGACTGGGCTTACAGCGGAAGCCGAGGTTCAGAACGGAATTTTGAGGCGAATAGACTGGTCAAAGCAAGTTCTGTCATGTGGGTGGAGCTTAGGGCGGAAACCGGAAGCTTGAGGCGGGCTTAGGGAGAGATTAAGTGTTGATAGGAGAAGGCTGGGGCCGGAAACCGGCGGGGTAGGCGGGGCTTCGGGCACGTTGCGCTTGCGCACGGAGCGCCCGGCGGGCTGCGTAGTTACTTTTGAACCGGGTGGCGGGGAATAGCTGAAGGAGCTGAACAGCAAGGGCGCCGTGTGCCGTGAGGTTGACAGAGTTCTCCGTTAGACCTAGCGATGGCACAGCAGCTCGCCCGGGAGCAAGGCATCACCCTGCGCGGGAGCGCGGAGATCGTAGCCGAATTTTTTTGTGAGTGCTGAGTGCGGCCCCGCTGCCAGAGAGCGGCCTGGCCCGGGCCCTAGGACGCGCGGTAGGGCGGAACCACCGCACGGTCTCCGGCTCATTCCCGCTGGCGGGGAGCGCTGCGCCGCCCCGCGCAGGCTTCCGCCTCCTGGAACAGAAGGGGCTCACCGGGGAGCCATCCCATTGCTCTTTAAAAGCCCGGGTCTATGTTGACATCCTCTGACCACATAATCTGTATTTACACTTAGATTGCGATACGGTGAAATTTGGCATTGCCGAGTTAAAGGCATGTTGTTTTGTGCCTACTCTGCTTTCTGGAAGACTTACAAACGTGAGTAGACGTTTATATCTCTATTTCTTCCGTTTTCAGCATTTGGCATCAACAGCATTTTGTATCAGCGTGGCATCTACCCATCGGAAACCTTTACCCGAGTGCAGAAGTATGGACTCACCTTGCTTGTAACTACTGACCCCGAGCTCATAAAGTATCTCAATAATGTGGTGGAGCAGCTAAAAGGTAATCACGTCTTGAGTTTTACGTCTTACAGGATTACATTTATAAGGGTAGCATAAAGCAGTATGCCTTCTCAAATACAGTGCTTCTGAATTGGGCAAAAGGAAATATGAAGGGAAAGCCCGCCCTTCCTCCCACTGCTTTCAGTCAGACTGAATGTCTTGATGTTAGGAGTCTTTGAGTCTGAAGTGCCTTATCAGCTGCTTTAGAAATGAATTTTTACAGTTTAAACAGGTACAACAAATTGATAATTTTACACAAAATGATTTCGCTCTTCTGAGGCATAGATTAACATGTGGTAATTGTTGTAATTAGGTATTACTAAATTACAATATACAGGAAAGTTTTACATTTTTCCTTTTCAACTATTCTTTACCTTTCTTAAAACTTGTGGCAGTAATTCAGTATATAGACACTATGCTTATTCATTGGTAGCTCAGTGTTATACTGCCTGTTAGGCCAATACTTATTTCTACCTATTTTTATTCCTTCTGGAATTCCTTATTTCTCAGGTTGCACATCACTTAGGATTGCCACTCTAATTATAATCTTTCTGTGTTTAGCCTTGAATCTCCCAACGTAGTCTTACAAAATACCAATTCTAAAAGCATTGCAACTGTCTTTTTTTTTTTTTTTTTCTCTTTGAGTTTTTATTTTATGTGATTGGGTGCTTTTCCTGGATTCTGTATGTATATAGCAGGTGCATGTCTGGTTCCTGAAGAGGATGTCAGTTCTCAGGAAGAGCAGCCTGTGCTCTTAACCACTGAGACATTGTTCCAGCCCCCAGAAATTCTTTTATTAGAGTGTTTGCGTTTGTTTCTATGGTTTCACTACAGTGTTCATTTCTGATAACTTCCCATTAAAATGGCCTTCTTTTAGTGACCAAGTGAACATAGTTAGCTTAACATCTCTTTAAGGCCATGTTCTTGTTTTGTTTTGTTTTGCTTTGCTTTTGAGACAGGGTCTTTCATAGCTCCAGATGTCCTGAAACTTGCTATGTAGACCAGGCTAACCTTGAACTCACAGAGATCAGCCTCCCAAGTAGTGGGACTAAAAGCATTCGCCACTATGCCCAGCTTAAGGCCATACTCCAAAACATTCCTTGCTATTCATGTCCATAGTAGAGTATCCATCAACACTTGTTCAGGTTGAGTATGAATTCACAAGCAAAGAAGGTAGGGTTTACTCTTTAGAAATTTTCTCAATCTTACATTAGTGATATTTTGATCTAGATATTTATTGGGGAGCTTTCTATAGTGATATTTTATTTGTACTGGAATGTGATTTTATTTGTATATTAATAAAGTTGCCTTGGGGTCAGAGCAAGCCATAGCAGAAGCTGGGTGGTGGTAGTGCACGCCTTTAATCCCAGCACTTGGGAGGCAGAGCTAGGTGGATCTCTGTGTGTTCAAGGATACAGCCAGCATGGCGACACACGCCTTTAATCTCAATACCAGCCATCGAAGAGCTGGAGGTCTCTACAGACAGGCAGTGACGGACGAGGAGGTCATGTGGTTGGGTTTACAACCAATGAGAAGGCAAAACAGAAAGTTGTAGTGGGTAGCCATCCCAGCATTGGCCTGGAAGTTCCAACCCCCATTGAGGCTTCAGTAATGATCACGCCCACAAGGCGGGGCAGAGGAAGGAGCGGAAGACTGAAGAGCGGGAGGAGGTGGCTCTCTTGGTTCCGGGACGTGGGACGCTAGAGGTGGACCGAGCAAAGTTCTCCAGAGAACACCACCAGACTACCCTATACCTTTGCCAGACCCTGCAACCTACCCCTTCATTTGTAAGTTACCCCACAAAATAAACCTCCCTTTTAACTACGTGGAGTGGCCTTAATAATTTCACCAATAGAAAGTCTATATAAAAGACAGGACACAGGAAGTAGGTCTCTTGCGGAGAGGAAAGACAGCAGCAGTGAAGGGTAAGGTTTTCAGCTCTCAGCTATTGCTCTGACCTCTTGGCTTTTAACTCTGCAATTGGCTCTGTGTGTTGTAAGATAATGTGGCAGCATCCTGGCTCCTGTTCACCAAATGTCAATTGCCCCAGGTAGCCTGGTAGGCAAACCTGCCCTTGGTTGAGAACGTCTTTGGTAGATTAGACTGCTAGAATAGGAAAGATGAAGTACTTGGTAAATACGTGGACATAGGCTTCTGTTCTCAAGTGCAGATGATATATATACACTGAGGAGCAGCCTGTCTCTCGTCATTCTCCCAAACATGCTTCTGCAGAATAAAAACGAAATGTAGGATGATCTCCCAAATGCTTTATCAGTGACAAGGTTAACAGTCCAACCAACAGTGAAGTCAGAAACCTGAAAACTACCTCAAAATAATCCTTACTCAAAGCTAATCGAGTAAATCTTAACAGTTTTAAGCATGAAATCTGCTTGTTTCATCTCTACCAGTTTTTCCTCTGAGCTTTGAATCCTAGTTTCTGTAGACCCCCTTTTACCCGCTCCTGCTAACTTACTACCAGAGGTTATTCTGCTTAAAACATAGCTGTGGTTTTCCTGATTCTTAAAAGCATAGTTTCATTAATTCAACACATAAGATTTTATATGATAAAACATCTTGACTTTTCATATTAATATAGTCTCCCTTTCTTTGTAATTATATTATCCTTCCAAATTACATATGCTCTTTTGAGTATTTAAGGGCTGGACTTCCCTCTCCTTTGCACAATTAATGCAAAAACTAATCTATCCTTCACCTACCGGAATGGATCAGATTTTTTTTTTATGCTCTTATACTATCTGTTACTAACAACCACCACAGATGTGACATGACAGATGTTTTAACAATGGTTAGATGAAAGCCTATCTCGTATTCTTTCTCTTAACTGTGAATTACAGTGGAAATACAGGTTCACTGTGATGCCCTCGGTCACACCTATTAGTAATGTAGAGAATTTAAAAATTGGCTAAATTATTGATGGGAACTTTTTCCTTGTGTGTGAAAGGAAATCCAAAATACCAGTGTAAGAACTGTGTAGGGCTGGAGCGGGTCCTGGGGAGAGGTTGTTGCAGGTGAAGCGTGAGCCGTGCCCTGTGTGTTACAGACTGGCTCTGCAAGTGCTCGGTTCAGAAGCTGGTGGTGGTCATCTCCAACATTGAAAGTGGTGAGGTCCTGGAGAGATGGCAGTTTGATATCGAGTGTGACAAAACTGCAAAAGAAGATGGGTAAGTGCGAGTTCAGTTACTCCTGCTTCGTTTTTCCAACTTCTGTTGTTATGTGAGTTCAAATTGTATGTTTTTAAAGATAGAGGCTTGTGAGGGACTTCTGAGTTCCTCTCAGCCTGTTAGTAGTTGTGTAGCTAAGATGCTTTTAACACGCTGTCTTTAGGCTAACTCGGCGAAGTTTGACTTTGATGTTTCTGGTTATACCAGAACTATGATATAATATGTGGGCCGTTTAGTCAAGTGCTTAAAGGTACTGTTAACTTCAGGAGATGAACCTAGACCTTTTCCTAACTTAGATGTAGCTCTGCTTCATCTAATGCCATGAACTTTGTAAACTTGAAGATTGCAATCGCTGTACATCAGAGTGCCTGCTATGCTAGGCATACTTTTCTGTAAAGTCCTGTAATGAAGTACATTTGGCTCTTTGATCTGTAGGAAATTTTTAGCTTCTAAAATATTTTATGTGTAATTTATTTTACTTGACTCAATAAGGAATTAGGTATTTAGATGTTACTAAAAATACCAAAATTCTAACAAGTGTGTGTGTTAGAATCCATTTCCCTTTATCTTAAAGTTACTGGAAATATCCTTATTGGGAGTGGTTGAGAAACTTAGTAACCATCATACACTGAATGACCTGATACTAAGATTAGCCCTGAAGGATGATGGGAAGGACAGATGCAAATGCAGTAGCCCAAGAATCCCTCTAGCCATTAATCTTTAGTCTTCTAATGTATCGTTTCTGTGTTGGTAGAAGCATTTTGTTCAGGTAAATGCTCACCGGTGTATTTTAATTGACTTAATGAGACCAGAATGAATCATTTGTTTGGTTCTTCTATAGTGTTTGTAGAGAAAAGTCACAGAAAGCCATCCAGGATGAAATCCGTTCAGTGATCAGGCAGATCACAGCTACCGTGACTTTTCTGCCGCTGTTGGAAGTTTCTTGTAAGTAGTATACACCTTCTTAAATTTGCTGGGGAAAATGTACACTCCTGTGGAAGGATCTCCACTTGTTAAATCTCTTAATTTATCACTGCCTTGTGATATAATGGGATATGGGAAGCCGAGTGCAGCACATATACCACATGTGTGTTCCCGAAAATGTGAGGACAAGGACTGAGAGGGTGGCCCAGGGTTAAAGTCCTTGCTGAGCAGGTTACTATAAAGACCTGGATTAGGATCCCCACCAGTGGGACCCTCCAGGTGCTTAGGGTGGCCCACCTATAACTCCAGCCCAGCAAGGCAGAGATGGGATCACCAAAACAACCTGGCTAGCAAAAGTAGACATGCTGGCAAGCCCTGGGTTGCTTGAGAATGCCTGCCCCCGTGCATAAAGTGCAAGAGCCGCCATTAGCTTGGGGCCTCCTCCTGCGCACTCCCCACACCACTCAAGAAAATGAAAACATTCCGCAGTACTTTGTGAAAGTGTTCTCACAGTTGTTTTTACTCCTTTTACTTTCTACTACAAAGTATACTACTTTGTTCTAAACTCGGGTTTTCTTGAGGAAAATCATAATTAGAGCAAGCTAAGCTATCTTTAGCAAGGGGGAATTCAAGTGAGGCACAGTGAGACAGGTGGGGAGGACAGCTTCACTTTCAAAAAGTTCTGTACTTTAATCTCATTTCCACCTTAGGTTCATTTGATTTGCTGATTTACACTGACAAAGATTTGGTTGTACCCGAAAAATGGGAGGAATCGGGACCCCAGTTCATTACCAATTCTGAAGAAGTCCGTCTCCGTTCGTTTACTACCACCATCCACAAAGTGAACAGTATGGTGGCCTACAAAGTCCCTGTCAATGACTGAAAAGAGGTGAAGAAAGCCAGGATCCAACTTTGATAAGTGTGCCTCATTGTTCCATTTCTTGGGTTCCTCCTGGACTTGCCACAGAGTCAACATAATAGATTGCTGCACATTAGTAAGGGGAACCAACAGATTTTGTCAGCATTGTGGAGTGGATTCCTTTAAAAGTGGTCACTGTAGATAGAAATTCTTTTGTTAGAAAGCTAAATACATCCTTGAACTATTTAGCTTGGGAATCTTGACCAGGATAAAGAAGTATCTGAATGTAAATACAGCAGAAGGAACTGAAGCTTTGTCTAGTTCTGAGAGTCATGAATACTGCCTTACTGGGTCCATTTGTCAATTCTCTTTGTATAGACCCCATATTGAAATATATGCTAATTGTTTGGTTTTCGTGTATATACCTTGAACTCACAAAGCAATTGATACTGTTTAATTTCTGTAATAAAGAACTCTTGTTTTAATGTTTTATAAAAATCAAGCTTTAAATAGCAGTGATACAAAAAATTAAGTTAACTCTTGTGTTTTAAATTTGTGTTAGAGTATCTTTGATGGATGGTGTGGTATTAATATAATCAGATACTGCAGTGGATTGAGTGTGGGAATTGTTCATTTTGATTATGTGCTGCTACCTTCTTCTCTCAACAGTGCAGTTAATGTGAAGATGCAACTGTCCCTTGAAATTACTTCAAGTATCAGGCTATAGTATCCCTGGATTGTTGTTGTTGTTTTCTGTCATACACATTTATTCAGAAGTTATCAGCATAATTTAATGACATTTGAAGTAAAAACTGAAATGGGTAAAAGACATTATCAAATGTCTGTGCTAGCAAGTCAATGATTAGACAGGGACTCGAGTGGCATTGCTGATTGGAAACAAATCGGGATGAGAATAGTAAGGACACTAGTTTGATAAGTTCAAGGTTTTTCCTGTCTATAAACTGTCTTTCCCCTTGATTAACATGTAATAACAATAGCAAATAAGTTTTGAGTGTTTGTCAGGCAGCAATACATTTGTGAACATACTTAGAGATTTGACTACCCTGGACAACAGAATTTAAGACAGTTACATATCTGTCTTTAACTCCCCATCACAGGAAGCATGCCATGCCAAGAGCTCAGATCCAGTGCCACATTACTCAAAGGGAGCATCAATGAAGTTGAAGCCTAGACAGGTGCAGGATGCTATTCTGTTTCTCTAGCACAGCACAGTACTGCAGTATCAGGAGGGAATGGATAAGAGGCACAGCCAAACACAGTTACTATATTACGGTACAGACACCATGGTAATGAGCAGTGTACTTTCAGGGCTGGTTTTCTTAAAGAATCAAATCAATACATTTACTATGTTCTTTTGTCTCCTGAGAATCAGTTCAAATGGGATCAAAACAAAACACTTCGGATTAAAAGGAGTTTAACTTTTAAGAACAAAAATATAGCTGTACAGTTCAACAAGTATGCTCCCTTTAAACTGGACCCAAGAAACTAAAACTAAAACCTTTATTTTAGCAACTCTAAAATATTCTCCAAATCTGGAACCATGGGTACACATGTATGTACTTTGAATGTTTACATTATATCACACATTGTGAGTGACCATGACTTGCTCTCTGGGGATGGATTTTATCTGGAATAGTCAAAATATTTTCAGCTAAGAAGGGACAATGTTAAGAGATGAGCATTATTAAAGTAAAATAATTTTTGACTGAAAATAATGAGCTGGCCTTTAAACATTCAGTTAGCAACCATGACATTTACTTTCTCTAACAAAGGGGCCCGGTTTCATTGAACTTGAATTCCATAAGGTAAGCCTGAGTTCCTTCCCTCAACCAACAAAGTATTTATTTCTGCTTCTCTTCATTAATAAGTTAGAAATTTAGGTGGTAATTTCCTTTGTACAAACTGCATCCTATTTTCAGGATCATAACACTAAGTAGACACTGATGGAACCAGACAGGATGATCCAAGAGTGCAGCATGTCTTTGAGCTATCAGAGAAGTACTGCATGCATTAAAGCTCATGGGAGGGCTTTTCACGGTCTGTCTTCATTCTCATGTTTGCAGAGTAGACAGTCATTTATCTGTTCATTCCCAGAGTGGCAGAGAGCCAGTGTTATTACACAGACTGCCTAGCAGTATTAGCTTGTGCAGGAAAGGCATTCTAAGTAGCTACTGCTGCCATCTGCTGGTCTTGCTGTGAATAGTTAGAGTTCAGAAAAAGTGCACAAGGGCCTATCAGGATGACACAGAATGCAAGCATCATCATTAAGTAGTATGACCCTGTATTTCCTTGAAAATGAAGATACCCCACAGTGCAGCAGCAAGTCCAGGACCGGCAGTGATTTGGGAAGCTGATCATGTCGCTTGGTGAGTGATGGGCTATGAACCAGCAGCAGGTGGCGATGGCCCACAGCACCACTGACAGAAAGCCTGGTAAGACTGCCTCTGGATGTAGCTTTGGCCTATTTCATGGCTACACAATAGGCCACAAAGTAGACTGTACTTGTAAGAAAGATGCCACTGGAGTGTGCAAAAACATAGTCTAAATAATACTGACTAGTGCCTGCATATATGCTGCTGATTCTTTTGCTGTGGTCCTTGCTATAAATGATTGGCACAAATTTAGATCCATAGAGTATTTCAAATATCACTGAAAGGCTGCAGGTCACAATATGGTGACCCGTAGCAGAAAGTCTGTCCACCCAGGAGGGGAGGAAATGGCACAGGAGACTTTGATTGTGTTGATCACAGGCTCTGTCATTGGTGTGTTGTCCCACGCTGCTTGGGTTACTCAGAATTTCACTTTTGATGAACAAAACTGTGAGAGCATTTAGCACTGACCGCCCAGCTCCAAAGTAATTCAGCATGAAGTTTGACATTTCTGCATCTATCCCAAACCAACCGAACCTTGAGCTTGCCCCAGATAAGGATCCTAAGACCTAAACCGATGGTTTTGATAATTGTTCCCTGTTGCCAAAATGCAGCCACTGATCATCACCAAAGGCAAGAATTTAGGGCAGCATGCTATGAAGTTGACCACCAAGGCAACCAAGCAAACGGCAGCACAGAGCACTCACTGAAGGAACATCCCATCACCAGTGTCATTTTTTAAGTAGTACAAGGTTGGAGCCAAACGAGAATTGCTAGAGCAGAGGAGAGGTATCCTGTAGTGAAGTTTGCTCCATTATTGCTCTTGGGTGCAGGGGTGGCAGACAGCAAACTCTCACTTCAATTTTCTCTGAGTTTTCTCAAGGAGTGGCAGTCCTCAGACCTAGGTGGTTGCAGAGCCCAGCCCAGCTTTTCCTAGGATCCCCTAGACTCTTAGTAGTGTTGACCTCATGTTTCTTATGACCTTGAGCACCATTTTCCTTTGCCTTCACTGCTCCTCTTTATAATAATTTTCAAGTTTATAACTAAATTATGTAAAATCGCATTCTTAGAAGTTGATCGTATACCTTAAACATTTCTTATCTCTTGAAGATTTTATATTATTTAAATATACATTTTGGAGTCAAGCTGACTTTATTGGAAGTGAGTTGGAAAGATTTAGCCTGTGGTTCCAAATAGATGTGCGCCTCTCACTTTGAGAATCATCTTGGGACAAAGGTATTCCATCTGATAGCCAAAAAATTTGCGACTAGCTTGTTCTCGTAGGAAGTCAAGGTGCAGCTCTAACCTGGTGGGTCTCTGGGTCAGACCTGAACTCTAATCACCCAGTTACTGTTGGGCAGGAGGCTCTAAACTGTTCATCAGGACAGTTTTTGTTCGCTGTGGTTTGTTATTATTATTTTGACTTTTTAAAATATTTTCCAAAAATGTAACCTTGTTTAACTTGGTTTTATGATGCATCTTCATATTTTGTGTTCCTAGCTTCATTCTCCTGGCCAAGGCCTCAGACAGCAACAGAGATTTCCAGCTTTTGTCAGCAGAGGGCAGCCAAGACACTTGTCAGGATGACAGTAAACTGGGGTGGAGACTCGAAAGAACGCTTGAGTGAAATAGTTAAAGCGGGAGATTCACAGTCTATCATAGAACAGGGAGACCTTCCCAGCACCTTCACAGTTTCCAGGGCTCAGTCCCACCTGCAGGAAGCCCAAGGTGTGGGGTCCTTAAAGAAGCAGGAGTCCACTGTCAATCAAGGGAACTGCTGGGAACTCGGGCCTGGGGTTGAGAACATGCTGCCAACAGTGGCCAAGGGTTCACAGCCAGTAGAGAGGAGAGGGATGAGCACCAAGGACAAGCTTGCTTCCTGTGTAGCTATTTTATCATTCCAGAAGAAAATAAGAAACTAGATAAGATGATTGTAAGACAGTGAAGCCAAACTTTAAATTTTTAATGTTTGGTATTAAACCAAAATTATTTCCTTAATTTTATTCTAGCATAAAAAACATGTTTCAACAACAAAAGTCAAGTGATCTGATTTGTCTTGAGGATTACAATTACTAAACCCTGTTTTAGGTCAAGGGGGCTGTAGGCCAGATATTTACACCCCTTCTGAGTTGAGCATCTCATTTTATAATTGTGAAGGCTCACTTGTATCATTTGTTACCTCCATGAGCTCCCTACTGGGGTCCGTCCTGATAGCATGTGGACTCCATTCTCTCGACAGCACAGCTGGCCGTTCCCTGAGGTTCTATCTTGGAGCTCATGGGGACCAAATGAATAGAGACTTCTGTGTTGTGTTCCCTCAGACTCCTGTGTTCGTGTGTTAATATCTATCTTCCTCATTGAGAAGATGACTGTTACAAACTAGACAGAGGCCCTCACCAGAATCCAGACATGGGGTGCTTCTGGCTTCCACAATGTAAGAAATAGTGTCTGTCTGTACCTCAATATTTTGTTACTGCAGATAAAGCTGACCAAGAATCAAAGCCTGTCAGTCATCCGGGAAAAGCTATTCCTAAAAGACATAACAGTGGGAGCCTGGAGAGATGGCTCAGTAAGAGCACGGGCTGCTCTTGCAGAGGACCCAGTTTCCATTCCCAGAACCTACATGGTGGCTCACAACCCTCTGTAACTCCACTTCCAGTGTCTTCTGACCTCTGGCATTGCACACATGTGGTGCACATGTATACAGGCAAAACATCCATTCACACATAATTTTAATTTTAAAGAAAACAAGAATTTTTACTGACTCTTTTCTTTCTCTCCAATTCTTTTATTGAAGGAAAATAGACCTTATATGAATTTAACTTTTATTCCTTATATTTTAGACTTTTTGAGACAAGGTCCCCCCACTGTAGCCCAGGTTGGTCTTGGAATTCATGTAACACAGGCTGTTCTAGAACCTGCAGCCTCTCCTAACTCAGCCTTCCTAGTGCTGGAGTTGTAGGCATAAATTACCCTGCACCAGTGTTTCCTGCTTTCTCATATATAGTCATATTAAATCCGTTGATAATGCTGCGCTTCTGTCTCTGCCATCCATTCCCATGTAATATACTCTGTGTGTGTGGTGTGTGTGTGTGTGTGTGTGTGTGTGTGTGTGTGTGTGTGTGTGTGTAAACCACCACACTTTGTTTATCCATTTATCCATCTGTGGATGTTTGGGATGCTTCCATGTTTCAGCTAGTGTGAATAATGCAGTTGTAACTGTATATGCACATATTTCGAGTCCAGGTGTTCAGTCATTTGGGGCATATATCCAAATACGCTGCAGGATTGTATAAAAAAATTTTTTCAGTTTTTTGAGGAACCAACATACTGTTTTCTGCACTGGCTATTATTGTTGGGGACAGTCATATATGTCACACCATAGCCAATTTATAGGTAAATTCCACTTTTCATCCCCTCTGTTCCATACATTAGTGCTGGCAAGGTTTGAAAGCCCCTTGCTGGTAGTGTGCTGTCTTCAAAGCCCTTCCATTTTCTAACCATTGCAGCGCATGGCATTCTAGGTCTGTAATATTTGTGCCTGCTGTCTCCTTTCTGTACTGACCTTAAAATACATAGGACCCGTTGTGTTCTGTCTTTTCATTGAAGCCTCTGTTGGTACAGCCATTTTTGCTCTCTTCTGGTTACACTCTGCCAAAGTTCTGCCGGTCTGGTGCTCCTACTTCTCCAGAACCCCCTCTTCACAACGACACTGGAGAGAGAGTCGGCACTAGCTATTACACATAATTAATTATTGCACGAAGAAGGTGGTGTCAGCGTACTCTTTCTTTCTAACAGCAAATACTTTGAAAGGTTTATTCACCTGTCCTGTGAAAGAAGTTCAGAGCTGAACAGGACTTTCAGGTGTCTACAGTGCTCTCGGTCTACACTTTTTAATTTGTTTTTCGAGACAGGGTTTCTCTGTGTAGCCCTGGCTGTCCTAGAACTCACTCTATAGACCAGGCTGGACTCAAACTCAGATTCGCCTGCCTTTGCCTCCTGAGTGCTGGGATTAAAAGTCACCACAGCCCAACTGAGGCAAATACTTTCAATCCTAGCATTCCAGAAGCAGAGGCAGGAGGATCTCTCTTGAGTTTGAGGCCAGCCTGGGCTACATAGAAGACCTTGTGTCTCACAAAGTTAAAAAAAAAAAAAGAAAAATAAAGGAAGGAAGGAAGGAAGGAAGGAAGGAAGGAAGGAAGGAAGGAAGGAAGGAAGAAAAAAGAAAAAAGAAAAAAGAAAGAAAAGAAAAAAATTAAAAATACCTAAACCTCAGGCATAGTCTTAGCCAAGTGTAAGAATCCCCTGGCAGCACCTCTTAAGCATACAGGCTTCCTGGATTTGATGAATTACTGTGGGGCAGGCGGTAGGAGAATCTGAAAATTCCTCCAAGGGACTGTTAATGCCTAGCAGGGTTTATCAGTGGTGAATAGATTCTAAAAGTACAGAGGTCCGTCCCTAGCTTCTCTGAAGTCAGGGAATGGGAGGGTGGGCCTGCTACAATCTGGGGTTGGGAAAGGTACAGAAATGAGACTGCCAGCATTTTGGATCTTAAATGGATCCTTGGAGGTTTGATGTAAGGGCAGTGCTACCCAGTGAGCTTGTCCCTTTACAGATAGTTATCCCTGTACAAAATCCGCTCCAGATAATTGGAGAGCCAAAGTTCAAATAAGTCACGTAAGACTACACAACAGCTATCAGAAAACATAGTGGAAGCACTTTACGGTATCAGTACAGACATTAGTTTTTGGACAGGCCTCCAAGGCACAAGAAATAACAGCAAAGGCTGACAAATAGCATTTTACATCCAACTAAAAAGCACAGCAAAGGGAATAACCACCACAATGAAACAAATGCCCTACAGAATAGAAGAAAACATTTGTCAGTGTTTATTTGGGGAGAAGTTGTGATGGTTAGTTTAATGGCAACTTGCAGAAAATGAGAATCACCTGAGTAGGGAGCTTCACTGTGGAATTTTCTTAATTGCCTTAATTGATATAGAATGACCCACCCCAAAGGTGGCTGGCACCTTTGGTAGCAATCTAGATTTAAAAAAAAAAAAAAAAAGGATTCCTTTGCTGATACCAAATCCAGTGTCCCCAGGTTTTTGACACTGGATGGGGCCATCTGAAGCATGCAGCCCCCATGCACTGAGTTCTCAGCCTCTCCAGTGAGACAGCAACTGTGGGATTGCTCTGACTGCTCAGCACTCAGCCCCAGGACCAAACAACTGCCAGGCACTTGGCCTCTCAGGTGTGACCGAGCTGTTATTATTTCAAGGTAAGCTGATTTAATAAATTTTAATAGATATGTTATATGTGTATACATATTTTTATCCCATTGTTTCTGGTCCTCTACAGAGCCTTAGCTAAGACAGAAGTTTAATATCCATAATGGATAAGGAACTTGCAAATTTCAACAAGTTTGGTAGGTTATTTTAAGATGGACAAATGAACTGTATAGATATTTTTCAAGAAATTTAAATTCCCAACAAATACATGAAAAAAGTCAAAATCTTCAGGCATCAGAGAAATGCAAAGTAAAACTACAAAATAAGTGTGCTATTACCCATAAAGTGAGAAATCTGTCATTTGCAGTAAAACAGGTAGAACCACACTACTTTGTCAAATAAAATAGGGACAAAAAGGCAAGGACTACATGTTTTCTTTCACAAGAGGCGAAAACTTGATGACTTGAAATAGTAATTAGCAAGTGTTGGTAAGGGTGCTGGAGGAGGGTAGAGAAGGAGGAGAAGAGCTTGTTTGACTAATGCTGTCTGTATGGAAATACCTTAACACTATGCCACACTCATGTATACAATTAATGTATTCATATGTTTCAAAAGCTATTAAAAGCCTCTCAAGATGGCTACCACATGTCTCCGATAATTTGGTTTCAAGATAAAAATCTATAAGGACCAAGGACTTTGCAGCATGATTTCACTGTCTTCACCCTCTGTCAGTGTCCCTGATCTCCTGACTAAATGTTATATATTGAAATTCTATGCCTCCTGCATAAAACTGAAAACCGAACCATACTTTATTATTTAAACATTAACTGTTTCTCTCCTCCATTACATACTCAGCCAGGTTTGAACTCAAAACCATTCTTGTACCACATTAAGTTTATTTTTTTAAACATTTATTTTTAAGTGCAAGAGCGTGCGCACATGCACGCTTGTGGCTATATGACTCATGTCTGGGATCTTAAGGTGCTTCGGACTCAGCTCTAACAGGTTCATTACAGATTTCAGGTACTGCTTGTTCTACTATGGGAAGAGCTTGCTAATGGCATCCTCCCAGGCTCTAGGGAAAGCCTTAGTTTACTTCAGGCCCAGTGAGAGGCCAGCTTAAAGCCCTGGTAAAAGGAATGGTCCTCCTGATGCTTTTTTAAAGAACAGGACTGTATAATTGAGTTGCACCCTGTGTCATCCATCTTCTTGGTGAAGTCCTTGAATACTTTGAACTAAGCCGGTCCAGGGTTGCAGTAGGGCCATGCTCAAGATCAGGAAGCAGTAGGTGTCCACCATAAGCTCCTTCTAGGCCTTTTCTTGACTTCTTCCAGGCAGGACAGGAAGTTCTAGAAGATGACACACTTCGGTAACATTGATGGATGGCCTTCATCCACCAGATCCAGCCCTTTCTGAGTGTGACAGTGGAGAACTCCTGTACTTAAAAGAAAAAAAAAAAAAATTATGGGTGTTTTGTCTACATATATATCTGTGTCCCATATGCGTACCTTATACTAGCAGAGGCTAGAAGATCCCTGGGAATGAGTTAGGGAGTTGTGAGCCACCATGTAAGTGTTGGAACTAAGGCCAGATCCTCTGTAAGAACAGCAAGTGTTCTTAACCACTTTGTAACTACAGTATACTACGTATGCCTACATTACCATTGCAATCTTTAGAATGATTATACTATTTGCCTTTTTGCTTGATTTTTTTTTCTTCAGCATATTTTAAAGGCCTCAACACCCATGAAATTCCTCAAAAAAAAAAAAAAAAAAAAAAAAAAAAAAAACTGGATTTCTTTTGATGCTTGTGGATTGATTACCTAAATTCAACTCTACAAACCCCAACTGAAACAGCTAAGTAATTTTGTGCTTTACATTTGCTGTCTTTGTTCCTTTCTGAAGCCAGCTTCATATCACTCATATCACTGATATGAGCCATCATGCCCATGTATTCAGTGATAGGGATTGAACCTAGAGCTTTCTTTGCACATGCTAGGCAAGCACTGAACAATTAAGCTACACCCCACCTTTTTTTTTTACAATCATTAAAATCATGCAATTTAACCAGCTATTACACTCGTGTACAGGATACTATCTGGTAGTCCAACGGTGGCTGTCTTAGTACTGGTGAGGCTGAGAACTCAGTAACAGAGGCAAACAGGGAGACAACAGAAGCCTTTCATTTGCAGTGCACACTTTAAATCAAGAGGCCCTTCCCAGGCATGCCCAGGAGTAACCTAGTCTAAATAATCCCTCGAGGAGTACCAAGAGGCTTGGCTCATGGATGATTCTAGACCCTGTCTAGTTGACAATATTAACCCTCACAACTGACTTAGGTGCTTTAGCCATAGTTACAAAATCTAAACATTAAAGTATAGAGAAATACAGGTTAATGCTGCCTAAATCCTTTGTTCTTCATAACTATAGGGCATAGCTGATTCTCAGGAAATATAAATTCATTGTGAGTCAAGATGCCAGAGATGTTAGCATGTATGTCCAGTTAAGCTCTATTCTCTGATTTTCTCAGTCCTGATGGAACATTTACATGTATAAAAATATTGCAGTATAAATACCCAAGAGAAAATCCATCATAATGTATATACTGGTCACCATGAGCAAGGTGGTACTGGTTTTTAAAAAATTAATTTATTATGGCCTTCAGGAGAAAATATCTGTTCATCAATTTATATAGCAACTTTATTTATAATGGCCCAAGCTGGAGACAATTCAACAGTCATTCAAAGAGCCAAACAATTAAAGAAACTGCATACAATACAATTAAGAGATACAAAGACAAAAATAATCTATGATGCCAGCAATAATATGAATGAATCTCTAATTATGCAGAATGAAAAATATGCCATATGGTTCTGATTACACATCATTCTGAAAAGAAAAAAAAACAGAAATGGAGAATGGATAAGTGGTTGCTAGGAATTACAGGGAGGCCAACAGGAAGAGACAATTGGTGTCACTGTAAAGGGAGCATATAAACAACTGTCCTGTGTCCTAATAGTATAAATATTGACATCCTGGTTCTGTAATTGGATATGACTTGGCACTCAAGGGTTCATGTGTTAGAAGCTTAACCCTTAGTGTTACAATGAGAGAAGACGGACTTTAAAATACTGGGCTTCTAGGACAGCTGTCCTGTCATTGGAAATTCGGCCCCTGTTTTAGTGAGTCTGTCATGAGCCTTTGCAGGAGCATTATTATCAGAGAGCAAGAGGGGACCTTCTGCATGCTGCTTGGCTTCCTACCTTATCAGGAGCTCTCTCACATGAGTGCAAGCTGTAATGCCTGCCATTTTATCACATCTGCTTATAATACTGTGCTTCAGTTTTGGGGATACATACCATCTGTAGCAAACCAGACAAAAGATGGGTGGAATTCCTGCATTAGATTTTTGAAATTGCACTTGTATCTAAAATTGTCTAGATAAAAATTAATTTTGGAAGCTTTAAAAAAGTGAAAGAAAATCAGACAAGTGTATGAGTTTTTCAGCTACAGCATAAACCTCAGAACTTTGACATCATAGTAGTCAGTGACCCCTGGCTATAGCAGAATTCTAGAATTCAGCAGTTGGTCTGCCATTTTTGGTCTTCAGTACCAAGAAAGAAAGAAAACAAAAAGTTCAAGGCTTTACTGTAAAAGTATCTTTTTAATTCCTGGTTTTTTATCTTTTTGGTGGGGCCTGTTTTTCTTGAAATCATGTACACTAATTCTTAGCTTCAGCATTGGTTTCATGAGAAGTTACTCCTGCTTGTGACTTTCCATGTCAAACTTCAGCGAGTGGGCTTGACTATCAGGGGAGCTGTGTTCTGAGCTCCACAAGAGGTACATGTCTCTAAATCTAAGATCCACCCTGGTTGTAAGACTTTACATTCTGCTCAATTTAGTTGTTTTACCCATGGTGGCCACAGAGCCTTGCTGGAAAGTGGTCAGACCTCAACTAAACCTCAAAGAATTCCCTTGAGTTAAGAAACTTTTTGATGTTTCCAATATTGTTTGCTATTTTTTAGCAGCTCTTCCCAAAATTTTACCATTGTTTCAGATAAGATGAGATTACCTTTCCCATAATATTCATTTATCTGAATTTTCATAAACAAAACCAAATTGGAAGCACTTTTCCACTTGCCTTCACATCAGTGTCTTCCATGTGTTAGGACAGCTGCTCTCTATCCCTCTTTGCCCTTTTGTTTCATTGCCTCATGAGAACTCACTAACATAACCATTTATGATCTATTGGAGGCTTCTTTGAATGATGTAGCATCTCAGAGGATTGATTTGTTGGGTGCAGGTTTGGGTGTAGTTTTCCAATACACAGTCTTAGGCTAGCACAAAGGTAGGAGATATATCCATGTGCCTGGAAGAACATGTGTGGAACTTCTGGATTCACAGGGATTGTATAACATACATCTACTACCCTGAAAAACCACATACCAACTTTCATACTTATTTTCAACTAGAGAATTCATTATCCATTATCAGCTCGCTCTCTCTCTCTCTCTCTCTCTCTCTCTCTCTCTCTCTTTCCATTTCTTCGGCATCATCACCAGGTTGAATGAACAAAAATGTCTCCCTTAAGTCCAGGATTACTCTCTGCATTTTTAAACCTGTGCAACAATAATTCAGCACCATTTGGGGGCCACTGACACTGTGTCCAGCTCCATGTTTGGTCTGGGCACATATTGCTTCTTGAAAGTGACACCTTTCAAATACTTTGGTGGCTTTTCAGATATGAATACCCTTGATGGCCTGGACAGTTTCATGGGTGCACTTAAAGTGGACTTGAAGATTTGAAACTCTTAATTTTGTTTATTTTGTATGATTTTCAAGGTCAAGAAAGTAGTGAACCATTTTCACAAGTCACTTCAGGTCACATACAGGCAGAACAGTGGTGACCAATTTGATTGATGGTAAGGACCTATTGCTGAGGAAAACACTTACCTATGTCATCAAACGTGGAGAAGTTTAATTTGCTCCTAACCAGGAGCTTCACCCCTAATGGATAGTGTTCATAGTACTGGAAGGTACTCTGCACACTTCCAGAGAGAAAAGGTAATCATCAAGGTCACCCAGTTACCAACATTATGACCTACAACAGTAAACTGCCTGAAAAACACACTGCTGCAGCAGTGGCACAAATGTTATGGGAGTAACCAACCATGTCTGGGTGGATTTAAGGCCCACTTTGTGAGATGAAGTCCATACCTGGCATTGCTAAAATAGCCAAGAACCTGAGACTGGATTGTAGTTAGAGTTTTCCTGCCTGGCCCATAGTCAGGACAAATCTCTCTCACCTGCCAGGCCCATAGATGCTCAGAACCAGCCAAGTAAACACACAGAAACTTACATTGTTTACAAACTGTATGGCTGTGGCAGGCTTCTTGTTATCTAGTTCTTCTATCTTAAATTAACCCATTTCTATTAATCTATACTTTGCCACATGGCTCATGGCTTACCAGTACCTTATCTTCCTTGCCATGGCGGCGGCTGGCATCATCTCTCTGCTCCAGCCTTCATTTCCCAGAATTCTCTTCTCCTTGTCCTGCCTACCCTATCCTTCCTGCCTGGCTACTGGCCAATCAGCACTTTATTTATTTTAACCAATCAGAGCAACACATTTGACATACAGAACATCCCACAGCACTGGATAAGCCATGGACCTAGGGGGAAATCAATTGCTATTATTCTCCTAAAGGATCATTGTAGTTGGAAGTTTTCCTGTGTCCCACCTGGTCCGCAGCCACTCAGACCCAAATAAACACACAAAGGCTTATATTATTTTTAAACTATATGGTTCAGGCTTCTTGCTAGCTAACTAGCTCTTGCATCTTAAATTAACCCATAACTATTAATCTATATATTGGCACATGTTCTGTGGCTTTACCTGCATCTCATTACATATTGCTCCTTGGACAGCTAGCTGGTGTCTCTCCCTGTCTTCTTCCTGTCTCTCTTTGAATTTCCTGCCTGCCTCTAAGCTGCCTTGCCATAGGCCAAATGGCTTTATTTATCAACCAATCAGAGCAACACATTCATAGCATACAGAAAGACATTCCCCCATCAGATCATAACAGTATAATGATTCCTAAAGACACACACTATACCCATAGGTCAGTTCCTCTGTCAGCCATCATCAGAAAAGCTCCTTTTCACAGTAGATGGGAACTAACACAGGGGCCCACAACTGAACAATGTGCAAAGAGTGAGACACTTTGGAGCACTCAGTCTTAAATGGCAAACAGGACTGATGCACAGTGAATTCACAAAGACTATGACAACACACACAAGGCCTGCGTAGATTCAAGCCATTGGGGTCCCACCACTGAAAGAGAGAAGTGGATACGGGTTCCATGCTAGCTAATTTTATATCAGCTTTATGCAAGCTAGAGTCATCTCAGAGGAGGAAACCCTCATTGAGAAAATGCCTCTATTATACTGGGCTGTACACAAACCTTTGGAGTATTTTCTTAATTAGTGATTGATGGGGGAGGGCCCAACCCATTGTAGATGGTGCTAGTCCCTGGGCTGGTGGTCCTGGGTGGTTCTATAAGAAAGCAAGATGAGCAAGCCTTGGGGAGCATGCTAGTAAACAGTATACCTCAATGGTTTCTGCATCAGTTCCTGCCTTCAGGTCTCTGCATTGTTTAAGATCCTGCCCTGGCTTCCTTTGATGAAGGACTACAATGTGGAAATATAAGCCAAATAAACACTTTCCTCTCCAACTTGCTTTTTGGTCACGTGTTTCATCACAGCAATATTAACCCAAACTAAGACAGACCTCTGCCTCTAACAATGAAGCTATCATCAATTGATACCCACTGGCAAAGGAAAACTTTGTTTTCTACAATATAGTATCATGGGATGTAGTTACCATACTTCAGGGAAGGACCCATGCCCAGGAGTAGTTGGCCAGCACAAAACAAACTTATTGATGTTTTTGCAGACATTTTTACTCATTTTGCTTTATTTGGGCATTTTCTTTTTTCTTATTGATCTTTTGCTGGTGTATTTCATTTCCTTTTTATTGTTCTTTTGTTGGGAGTTTTGTTTCTTGGTTTTTTGTGTTTGTTTTTAAAACAGTGAGAAGGAGGAAGAGGAGGAGAACTAACTGGTACAACAATCCTATACAGTTGGGGCACAAAAGAGCTAACAGAATCCACAAGTTTTTTAATCTCTCTAAAGAAGATAATTTTTGCCAATATATTGTCAGACAGCCTTTCAATAATGAAGGTAAGAACCCAGCACACAACATCAGCATCTTCTTACTCCACCATCCTGTAACACAAATGCCAAAGTACTCTGGAAGAAACAACACATAAAACAAATACATAAATAAACAAACAAATTAACACCAACAACCAACAAAACAAGACAAAAACAAACAAGGATGCAGCTGCAGAATGTGTTAAACTCTTGGCCAAGAGAATGAAAAACACAGGGAACAGATTGCCAAGAGACAAAGGCTGTCCTTCTGAGAGGTTCTACTTCTGAGTCCAGTCAAGAAGAAGGATTTAAGAGTAACAAATAAATGATCAGACTTTGAAGAAAAATGTTTCTACCCAGTTCATTTCTGACTTTACTATAACTTAGTATACAACACACAAAGAAGTAAATCATCCTATGGTCAGGATTTGGATAGAAAAGAGAAAGCCTTCACTCCTCTTTCTGTAGCACCCATCCCACTATGAAAGTGGACTCAAAGAGCTGAGGACAACCCTATGCCTTTTCTGAATCCATATTACCTTTCCTCATTGTCCAGCCTAACAGATTCTATTTTGACTGCTCCAGATCTTTATTTTTAAATTAAAAACATTAGATGAAAAGTCTTACTACTGGCTTCATGTTAAATACAAAATCAAGGGAAAAAAAGTTATAATTACAATTTGTGCTCTTAGGCTGAGTGGTAGTATCACATGCCTTTAATCCCAGCACTCTGGAGGCAGAGACAGGCAGATCTCTGTGAGTTCAAGGCTAGCCTGGTCTACAGAGGAAGATCCAGGACAAGTACCAAAACTACACAGAGAAACTCTGTCTCAAAAAACAAAACAAACAAACAAAAAAATGTGCTCTCTACATGCCTTAGTGTATTGTTACCTAGAAACAAGTTTCAGTTACAGAGTGTGGGTAATAACTATTAATATGTGGGCTTTCAAATTTTTATTAGTAATATTTTATTTTTTTTAGCCTTTAGCTGTAATAGCAACAAATTCAGGCACAGTGGATGATATTATAGAGAAGTAACATTCCTGGAAGCACCTGTAGGTGACTTGTAAGCTCTTTTCGTTTAAAAATCAACTCTGTTTTTATGTTCCATAAATATTGAAATAAATATGTCTAAATATTATTGCAAGGTACTTGATTGTTATACATGTCCAAGCCATATTTCGTCAGCCCAGCTTTAAACTAAATGTAGCAACTGTATATGATATTAATCTCTGCATGGTCACTCCTCTTGCATCCTCAGTTCAAATTCCATGTGAAATAAGCATCATAGCACAATGAAATTGCTCTATAAGTCTATAGTCCAAGTAAAAAATGTCTATTTTATGTCAATATTATGTATTTATATACAATGGTACCTGTAGATGCATAAACATTGTATAATATTGATTAAGAAATTTAAGGAATTGCTTCTTCCAGAGCAATACTTGGGCATTTAAGAAATTAAGGTTGCTCTTTTTGCATCTTCTTTTATGTTTCCTCCCTTTTCATACCTATTTATTGAGATGATCTCTTGAGGGTTCAATCTCTGGGATAATTCCTGAAGGACATGCTTTGATATGCATTTTTGACATTAGAATATGTTGTCCCTTGGATGCTGGTGCTGAGAATGTGATAAATGGCACTCTACTGAATTGTAGAGAGGGAGATGGAATACAACCTGTTCTGTCTGTATGATGCTACCTGTATGGATGTATTTAGGGTTGACCATTTGGCAATAGACAACCACTTGATGTACTCTTCCCTGAGGGAGGGGCACATCTCCCATCCTCAGCTTTTCTCTGTTACCTGTAGTTCTTCCTGTAGGGTTGAGGCCTTGTGTTTTTCTCTTGTCTGGTTTTTCATGTTCTTTGGTATCATCCTTGTTTAACTCACATCTGGGTAGTCATGATGGTAAGACTTTATAGGTGCTGCTTCAGATGTTACTTAAAGACACAATCTCACAGGAAACTCCCTGGTCCTCTGGCCTTTACATTCCTTCAATTCCCTCTTCCACAATGTTCCCTGAACCTTAGGTGCAGGAGAATTTTGTAAATGTATCTATTGGGGTGGGGCTCTGTAGAGAATCATGGCATTGACCTGGTCTAGCTGCCTTGAGAAGCATGCATCATAAATTTTTCAGGTTAGATTCCATGGCTCATGAGGCACTGTGTGTCTTTCAGTTCCTGGGAAACCAAGGCACTCACGCAGGTAGTGAAGCATTCCATCTGCTCTGTTCCTAGAAGTCAAGGAAGCATATAGAAACTTGGCTGGCAATTGGTCTTAGACATTAATCTTATGTACCCTGTATTGCTTGCAAATGTCATAGTATCCTGGCAACTACCATTGTATTGATCCTGGCAACCACCATTATATTCTGTTTCAGGTAAGGGTATAAAAAGTCTGGTTGCTTGGAATAAACTTGTCCCAGCCTCAGTCTTGCTGTGGCCCTTCCAATCTGTGCCTGGTTTTCATCTCTCACCAGCTGTATCAGGTAACCTTGGCCTGCTAAGTAAGTACTGGCACTTACAGGACTCTACATTTCTGCATTCTGATCGGTTGTGGTTTTCTGCAGTGGTCTCCATCTTTTGCAAAGAGAAATTTCCTTGATGATGGTTTTTATCTCCATTTATCTGTGGGTATTGGGACAAATGTTTATAGATTATTGATAAGGATTGTACTTGTTTGGTAAATTAGTGATTATAGATTCTCTTTCAATAACCATGACTTCACTAGCACTGAGTAGTTAGCTAGGTTTCCAGTACCAGACATACTCTCCCTGTTGTTGATTAGGTATTAAGTCCAATTAGAAAGCCATTGGTTACCACCAAGATATGTGTGCCACTACTGCATTATAAGGGTTATTGTGCCATGCTGGTCATTGATGTCCATAGGCATCATAGCTGGGTAGGACTATTGGTTGTTTCCCTCCTTTAGAAGCTTGCATGACCTCTTCTGGTATCATGAAAGGTAGTCCTTAGGGAGGGACCATTCAGGTCATGTCTAGCTCACAGGTGTCTGAGCCCTGCTTCTGAAGTATATGGTGTCTTCAAAAATAGAGACTCACTTCTACCTCTGGGGGGGCAACAGCAATAGGCTGTTGTTTCAGGAGTCTCTTGGACAACCCTGGCCAACAACTCGAAAGAGGGCTTCTCATATCTGGTATTGGGGTTTTGTTAAATGGTCTTTGGCTCTTGGAGGGAGCACCATCAGCCCAGACAAGAAAAGTTCATTAAAACTATATGTTTATACACAGAGTTACATGTAGTAGAGGGTTTTTTTAAAATAGCTAATAGTATAATTCCTTATCACTTTTTTAGACATCCTTATTGTTATTTTACCAACCTCTCTCCTTCTATATTTTCCGTCCTCCCCTTCCCTAAAGAGCCTTCCCTTTTCCCATTTCCCTGATCAGACCTGTACCCTATTATTTCTCTCTGTTGCTCCCCCAAACACCTATCTGGAAGTAGTTCTGCTTACTTTCCTGGTTTCTAGAGTTACTACAGACTATGTACTCACATCTAACAATTTGGAGCTAAGAGCCTCCAATAAGAACATTCAGTTTGTTTTTCTGGATTTGGGTTACCTCACTCAATATGATATTTTTCTACTTTCATCTGTTTACCTACAATGTTTCTGATTTTGTTTTTCTTTACATCTGAATATTATTCCATAGTGTACATATATCAGATTCATTGATTGTAGGACATTTAGTTTTGGGTTTTTTGTTTGTTTGGTTTTCTTGGTTTCTTGGTTTTTTTGTTTTTTTTTTTTAACCTGAGGATCGAACCCAGGGCCCTGTGCTTGCTAGGCAAGCGCTTTATTGCTGAGCTAAATCCCCAACCCTTGTTTTGTTTTTTAATTCCCTACCTATTGTGATTAGAGCACAATAATCATGGCTGAGCAAGTGTCTGTGGAGTGGAGTGTTGAGTCCTTTGGGCATATGCCAAGGAATGGTATAGCTGAGTCCTATAGTAGATTTATTTATAGCTTTTTGAGAATTTTCCACACTGATTTCCATGCTGGCTGTACAGCTTGCAATCCCACCAACAGTGAATGAGGGTTCAATTTTTTCCCCCAATTCCCTCCAGAATTTGTTGGTTGTTCCATTGATCTTTGCTAGTATACCTGGGTTAAGACAAAATCTGAAAGTTTTTGTTTGCATTTTCCTAATTGCTAAGAGTGATGAACATTTGTTGAGGTATTTATTAGCCATTTTGTCTCATTTTGGAGAGCTTTCTATTCAGGTCTCAGGCTTTTTTTTTTTTTTTTAAATGGGTCATTTGTTTGTTAGGCTGTTTTTTCTCTTTGATTTTTTGAGTTATTTGTATATTCTGGATAATAATCCTTTATCTCATGTATAACTAACAAAGATTTTCTCCCATCCTCCTCTGTGGACTTCCTTTTCACCTGAGTGATTGTTTATTTAGCTATGCAGAAGTTTTTTAGTTTCATGAGGCTTCACTTGCCAATTGTTGTCCTTAACTCTTAGGCAAATCAAATTCTACTCAGAAAGTCCTTTCCTACACCTATATCCAACACCTGTAGGGTATTGATTATGTTTTCTTTTAGCAGTTTCAGTGTTTCGTATTTAGGTCTTTGATCTATTTGGAGTTACCTTTTCCAAAGTGATAGATATGGTATAATTTCATTATTGCTGCATGATATCCAATTTTCTCAGCATCATTTGTTGAAGATACTTCCCCCCAGCGCCCCCTCCACGGCTTGTTTTTGACATCTTTGTCAAATATTAGGTTGCTGAATTTTAGTACATGCTCATGTTTGGGTCTTTAATTTTTGTTCCATTGGTCTACATGTCTGTTTTTGTGCTGGGACCATATTGGTTTTATAACTATGGCTTGTAATGCAGATTTCTAAGCAGTCTTATTAATTAAAAACCTAGATCCCAGTATTGAGGTGAATGCTGAAAGATCAGAGAAGCCACAGCTAACCTCACCTCAACAACTCCTCATCGGGTTCTGTTTCCACCAATCTTCAGACTGAAAGCTTCTGAGTTCTCACCCGAATGGATCTCAGCTGAACTGCTGCTAAAAGCCTTAAAGCTTAAAAGCCTCTAGTTCCTGGTCCTCATGCCTATATTCCTTTCTGCTTCCTGCCATCACTTCCTGGGATTAAAGGCATGTGTGTTTTTCCCAAGCAAGACATGAGATCTCAAGTGCTGGGATTAAAAGTGTGTATCACCATGCCTGGCTGTTTCCAGTGTGGACTTGAACTCACGGAGATCTGGATGGATCTCTACCTCCCAAGTGATAGGATTAAGGTGTGTGTGCCACCATTTTTTGGCCTCTGTGTCTAAGCTAGTGGCTGTTCTGTTCTCGGCCCTCAGATAAATTTTATTAGGGTATACAATTTATTGGGGACACAATACATCACCATAATGGTTCTGTAATATATCTTAAGATCTGGAATTGTAATCTCTTCAGCATTGTCCTTTTTTGGTCAGGATTGTTTTGACAACCTGTGGTCTATTGTGGTTCCATATGAATTTTAGGATAGTTTTTTCCATGTCCGCAAAGAAGGATATGGGAATTTTGATTGGGGTTGTACTGAATCTGTAAATGGTTTTTAGTAGAATGGTCATTTTCACAATCTTGTTTCTACCAATCCATGAGCATGGGATGTCTTTCCATCTTCTTGTGACTTTCTCGTCTCTTACTTCACAGGTTTGGAGTGTCTATAATCTCCTTTTCTGTATGTTTGTTGTTAGTGTGTTAAAAGCTATTGATTTTTGCAAGTTTGTTGCTGAATTTGCTCATGATTTCTAGAAGTTTTCTGATAGAATTCTTGGAGTTTCTAGTGTATAGTATCATATCATCGGCAAATAGGGATAGTCTGACTGATTTTTAATCTATTTTTATCCCTTCAGTTTTCATCTTTTGCCCTATTACTCCAGCTAGTACTTTGAGCAAAACGTGGAAAAAGAACGAGGTTCCTGTCTTGTTCCTGGCATCACTGAGATTGCTTCAGGCTTTTCTCCATTTAGCATAATGTCAGCTGTGTGTTTCCCATATATGGTTCTCACGGGGTTGAGGCATGTTCCCTCTGGCCCTGCATTCTCTAAGACTTTTACCATGGAGGCTTGCTGGACTTTGTCAGTCTTTTTCACCACTCCCCAGGGCACTCTCTTCACAGTTTGCTGACTCCTGGGGACAAATACACCCGTGACTGTCTATTTCTCTCCCTCTCCTGTACTCCCAGGGTGTTCAATTTGACCTTTTCCTTGTGGTAGTTGAAGGTGTGCACAGGCTACCCTGTAGACACCAAGACGAGGGTAAGGAGCTTCTGTTGGCCAAATCTGAGTGCCCCACAATAACCACAAGGGGCTGAGGCCTGCCACCGGGTCAGGCACAGGTCTAAGTCTGTGTCTGGCATAGAAGGCAGTACTAGGGGCCCACTGAGCTCAATTCCGTTTGCCCTGTATTTGGATAGTCGCCAAGCCAGTGACTGCTCCATTAAATAGACTGTGCCAGGCTCCACCCTAGCTTCAGGGCATGCTGAGCCCCATGTTTAAAAGCCCACTCTTCGGAGTATAATTCAGATCAGGGCCTGGCACAGTAGCCATCTTTGTGCAGTTGGTACTGCCC